>NC_073626.1:87691481-88332981 GCF_029407905.1 Bubalus kerabau
AGGGTTCAGGATGGGGAACACATGTATACCTGTGGCGGATTCATTTTGATATATGGCAAAACCAATACAATATTGTAAAGTTAAAACATAAAATAAAATTAAAAAAAAAAAAAACAAGCTTCCCTCAATCCCACCCCTTCTCCCCAATTCTTTTGCTCATTTACAGCTTGAGAACGATGGACCTAGAAGAGTGATCTTAAAACACTAGTTTTTTTGTTTGTTTGTTTGTTTTTAAGAAAAAGCTTCTTTCAAGAGTTAATAATCTACTTAAGTTTATAAATGGTAGATCATTGAAAACTAAAGACTACCCCTGGGTCCAAAAAACATTTAGATAAAGGTTTGTAATTTGCTCTAGAGACACTCTTGAACAGGATCTGGGGAAGGAAGGGGCAAGAACTAGCAGCTGGCCAGACAAGACCTGAGACCAAGAGTAATCAGATAATAATCACATCTGTGCCCACCCATCACTAAGGCGCTCTAAAACTTTCTCACCTTGATGATGGTAGGAGAAATGTTAGTGTCCTTTATTTTCCCTCTGAAGACCTGTGAGGAAGCCCTCTGATTTTGTTAATGTGAAAAGTGTAATTCCTTTGGAATTCCATTTTGGGAATCTTTCTTAATCACTTAAATACTGTGGCCAAACTGGACTTAAGAACAGCGATTTAAATAAGAATTTACAGAACAATCTTGCAAAAACTTTTTTAGAAGTTTGGGGATTGAGTGGAAAATGCTCTGGGGAATGAAACTATTTTAATAGCACAGAGTAATGTGCCTGAAGGAAAATAATGCAATCTCTCTAAAGTATGAAGGTAGACATTGATTTGTCTCTAACTGGTTTTGAATGACTGGGAAACATGTGAAATCATGCACCTTGTTTTTTGTTTTCAGTGGGTTTACATGACATTTTCTGCCAAGGGATGGTTGATTTTCCTTCCTTTTTCTTTCTCTGTGTTTTCCAAATGTACTCACCAAATGACCCACCTTTCTGATCCTAGTTACATTGGGAATTTTGAGTTAAAACTCATCTGGAAAACTCAGTGTGAAATATTGTTTAAAATAATAATAATAATCTGATGTGGCTTCAGAGTAAAATTAAAGATCTTGGAATGGCTGGGTAAGATTATCTAAACTGACGTCTGACCTCCAATGTCTTGACCCACCTTTGAGAGGGAAAGATTGGTTAAGACCACTAATCAAATACAGATTTATGGGAGAAGTAAGCATGTTTAGATTTCATGGTGTCATTTAGAAATATGTCCAAATGAATTATAAAAATATGTTTTCTTCTCTTTTCTTTCATCAGTGTCCTGAATTTCTAGACCTTGAAAAGTCTAAACTTAAATCCAAAGAATCCCTCTCAAGTGGAGTGCATCTGAACACCGCTTCGGAAGACAACTTGACTTCACTTTTAAAACAAGACAGTGATGTCTCTTTAGAGCTTCACCCCCCAAGGCAAAGGAAAACTTGCCTTCATCCAATTAGGCATCCCTCTTTGACAGATTCATCCCTAAGCACTGTAGGAGTCTTGGGTCTTCATAGGCATGTTTCTGATCCTGGTCTTCCGGGGAAATAATCATTTTGTACTGTTTATTCCACATACAATGTAAGTGCTTTTAATGGCTGTTTTCCTTTTTGTATTTAAATCCTCTCTACTTGACTCAGGGGCTCACAAGGTACCATTATATGCAAAAGTACTGTATATTTTCCTAAATTGACGCTTGTAAGGTAAAATTGAGCAGTTAGGATGTAAATATATGTTTGAACTCTTCTGTTCCAAATGTTAAAACTGCCAGCATCTCAAGGCACCTTACTTTTATTTTTATTTTTTGAATCATGTGCATGTTAGGAAACTCCAATTTCTCTTGCATGGAGACTCCTATTTATTGCTTTTACTAAACCAGTACTTTGCTATGAAAATGCCTTCCAAGCAGGAAAGCAGAGGATAAAATTGTTCATGGATGCAACTCAGATGATCCTCAACTCATGGAAGTTCAAGGGGGCGAAAGGGAACCTGGTCACTTTTGAGAACAGATATCCTTCTGGATTGAGGTGTTTATAGATAATTACATTCATTCTAGCACACTGAAAAAAAATACAGTTTTAGAGTTATAAATTTCTGACAGTATAAGAAACCATTTCCAAATACATGAATATAAGCCAGCTTTAATGAGGACAAAAAGGCCTTTCTATTTAAAATTCTTTCTCCAACTGTATTCACAAACTCCCTAAAATATTTTCCATTGGCACATTTCCTTAAGTGCTTAGAAACAAGTTTCTCTAATTTTTATTTTCTTTTTTATTGGTGGGTGGTGTTGGAAGGGAGTCATCTTAAGAACTGCTGAAGTGCTACAGACACAAACTAATATCCACAGCTTTCTTCTGACTCACATTTTAGGGCAATACTGAATTTGATCAGTAAGACTTTTGATCAAATTAGCACACATTGTTTTCTTTCCAAAAACTGCAATTTTAGTGGATTTATGTGGCAAAAGTAGCTTCCATTAAGGGTATGTTGTTCTGTGACTTTCTAATTCCAGCTATAGAAAAACAGTATGCATTTACCTATCTATAAAGAAAATGGACAAACCAGCAGAAAAAAATGTTCAATTTTATTTGGTTGTTCAGACACATCTACTAATCAAAGAGTAACTGAAAATCTATTATATGTGAATTGGGCTGAATATATATTGATTCAAAATATCAGAATATATGATGGAATATATTTTAATATATTCAACTGTTAGATTATTTTGGGAGAGTGGTGACATACGTCTCTCGTAAAATCAGCATACAGATAAGTCGCAAGTTAATTTAAGATTCTGATTAGCCAAATTCTAGTTAAGACGTTTTATTTTTCAATTGATTTGAATGCAACTTTAAATTTATTATGGACTGGTTCATTGTACACTTTTCTTCTGAACAAAATTTCAAAACTTTTGAAAGTTTCTTCATCTTTTACTGTTTTACACATATATATTTTTAAAGAAATACTGTATCTGTGTATATTATTAAATGGATTTATTTATGTCCCTCTATGATAGAAATATAATCTATTGACTTACTTTTACCTTTGGCTAGTATATTAGTTTCAAATACAAGCAACTTATTTAAATTTACAAAAACTTCGCACTATTTAAAATATAATTAAAGTGACCTTAAATTGTTCCCTATATATTGTTTAATGGTCACATAAATTGATAATCTGTGTGGAAGGCAATCTGTAGGCATAGGCATGTTTTATCCCTGCTTAATTTTTGAAAATAAAAACATAAGCCATCAAATACACATGACAGTGTACACAGATCAGTCAATTCAATAAAAGTATAATAATTTTAGCCAGCTTTCCAAATTGTTGGGTGTTATGCAGATAGAAATTTAGGGGCTAACTGATGATTTCCTTTCCTCACTCAACAAACTTTTATGGGTGTCTAGCAGAGGAGAAAGAGAAATGGCTAACTGATTCAGTGGACAACTTAGGGATTTTGTTTCTGTATGTAGGCAGATTTTTGCAGCTGCAACATATTTCAGAAGGATTGTCAGTCCAAGCTCCAGGGAAGTTCAGAAAGAATTCAACAGAGAATGTTCATTTGTAGAGAATACCTGGCAGGTGAGGAATTCAGATCTGATTGATTAGTGAATGCTTCAGCTTCAACATTTGGTATGACATACATAAAATTCAGCCTCCCACATAAAGCTTCTATACTTCTTTATAAAAACTCATCATGAAGGAATA
This sequence comes from Bubalus kerabau, assembly GCF_029407905.1. Lineage (NCBI taxonomy): Eukaryota > Metazoa > Chordata > Mammalia > Artiodactyla > Bovidae > Bubalus > Bubalus kerabau. The sequence goes on from NC_073626.1 coordinate 87,695,215, forward strand.
GGAAGATGGGAAGTGGTGTGCAAGCATCCAGCTTGTTTAAATTCTAGTATAACATGAACATTTTTTTCTCTGTAACTCCTCAACATAAAAGAATTTCTTGATATTAAAATCCAAGTCTCAGAGGGTGGGACAGGATTAGGAAGGTCCGTTCCTACAGGATATTAGCTTTTTAGCCCAAGCAATATAAAGATATGGTGAGTCAAGTATAGACTTAACTATCAGAAGACTTAACACTGAATTAAACCAAAGCAGTTGTCTTAATTTACAAAACTCATCCTCTTGTCCTAGCCAAATATCTAATCCCTAAAGTCACTGTCCCTTTCCCCAGTCACAGTCTGATCCCTCCATCGTGGGATCCTGCTGAGAGCCAGGTTAACTACTGTAGCCAATAATGGCAGTATAGCAACTGCTCTCCTCCTAGGTGATTAGAAGCATTAACATAACACCTTTTGGCTTCCACCTAAAAATAATATTACCTGGTCTCCAGGTCTACATAAAATAGCATCTTAATCTAAAATTTATCTGGGTTAGATGTTATTAATTGCTGAGCATCAATTTGAAAGACTTACCAGTTTACCCTGTAGGGGAGTCCCACATTCTTAATTAGTTGAGAAGAAAACCAGGAATGAAAAATGCAGAAGGCATGTTCTTGCAGGGTTTTAAAATAACCACTCATTCAACATATCTGGAAGGAAGGGTTACATTTGGGACAGCATAGCTTCTTAAGTCCATTATAATAGGTTGGTCATCAGAGCTAACTCTGATGACCTTACTGACTCTTCCAGTAAGAAGATAAGGAAACTAAGTTAGGGCAGAATAGCATTTGCTGTCAGGTTAAACGTGTATAGGGCTTCCCTGGTGGCTCAGATGGTAAAGCATCTGCCTGCAATGCGGGAGATCTGGGTTCAATCCCTGGGTCGGGAAGATCCCCTGGAGAAGGAAATGGCAACCCACTCTAGTACTCTTGCCTGGAAAATTTCCATGGACTGAGGAGCCTGGGAGGCTACAGTCCACAGGGTCACAAAGAGTCAGACACAACTGAACGACTTCACTTTCTTTTCTTTCTTTCTTAATGTGTATATGACTGCTGCTCTCAGGGTCCTTCTGGAGGTTGATCATTAACAATGGTTCTAAATGCCTAAAAGAACAAGGTCCTTATCCAAATGTTATTGTAAAATCCTATCATATGTTATCTAAGGATAAAATTGATCACCCAAAATGCCTATCTAAAATAGGAATTATTAACAATAGTATATTTTTTCTGAATGCTTTTTATGGTCAAAAAAGAAATCTGGTAGAACTAGTTACTAAAAGTGAATTGGAGTTTGTCAAATGCTTATCCGTGGTTAAAAACTCAAAGTAGAGCAGTTGTTTAAGTAGATTTCTAATTGTAAATCAAAATTCTTATAAATTACAAAAATTTTAAATGTTACTAGATTTCAAATAATATTTTTTGCTGTACAACCAATGTGTCTATTGAGTTCAAAGAGGCACCTAGAAGACAAGATGATGTCATCGGGGGTGGCCCTTGAATTAGCAGGACTAGCTCCAACCACCTGGGAACCTGTTAGGAATGCCTATTCTTGGACCCCACCCATTCTATTAAATCAGAAACTTTGGTGGGAAGTGAGGCCAGTAGCCCTGTTATAACAAGCCCTCCTCCATATGATCCTGATGCACATGAAAACTTTGAGACTCACTCATGTAGTGCTCTGCAGTTAGACCAACTTGGGTCTCAGCACAGGTTCTTTCATTAATAGCTGTGTGACCCTAAGCAAATTAATTAACCCTTCTGAGTCTTTCTCCAGAGATAATGGTACCTGCCCTGAAAACACCTGAGGAGGAAATAAGATAACAGGTAGGAGAGTGCCTGGCACATAGTAGGTGCTCAGAAATGCTAGATTCTTTGGCTCTCATCCAGGAACATAACATTAAAAGCAATCAGGAAAATAAGCAATTTTCCACAATTTAGCTTTTGCACAATGTGCAACGTCTCCAACTAAATGGCTGGAACCAAGACTAAAGCTTTTGTTTCAGAAAAATGCCAAGTGTAGCTATTGTTTTCTCTCTCCTAATTGTAGTTTGCACTGTTAGGTTTATAGCTTTAAAATGATACTATTTACAGTAATAATTGTGAGAGTATGAATCTCATGGTTACAAACATATCTACTTTAAATGGATGTTAAATGCCAAGTGTGCAAAAATGGTCTGTTGAATTCAGTACAACTCTTATATATTTCATGAAGACTGGCTCCCTAATGAACCCTCTTTTGATCCATCATATAATTCCCTAATGGTTATTTTAAAATAATTTTCAAAATACAATTTTGAAAAAATGTATGTTTTTTCAGAAAATAGAAGTTCACGGTCTTAACGGTTCTTTTCAGACATCAAGGCCCACTCCCTCATGGCACAGATACATTGTACAGAACGAGCCTGCTAAACTCTAGTGTGGAATAGTAGTGATGGCTAGAGACTCAGTGTGGTAAATCTCAACTCAAGTCCTACCTCCTCTACTCACTGTCAAGGCAAACTCTCAGTGAGCTCCAGAATCCAAAACTATAAAAATGAGATAACATCTTAGGTATCTCAAAGGGGTGTTAAGGAGTCTCTGAAATATATTTGTGGAAGTGCTTTGTAAAACGCAAGGTACAATAAAACTATAAGACTTAATGCATCATCACAAAGATGGTGGTATTAGGGTACCAGTGCCGCAGCACTGCTTATGTCTTCTAAAAACCTTCCAGTTCTAGGGTGATTCTCATGCAACTCGCAAAGATCCATCTGCTCAGAAAAGGAGAAAGCCAGCATTAGGAAGCTTCCTCTGCCATAACACCTCAGTGCGTGCATGCGTACCCCAATACTTGTCCAATATCACTTTTGTCCAAGATCCATAAAATTATTAATATATCTACATTGCAATTGTTTTCTAGATATGCGATAGCTTCCCCTTGTCCCTCTTACTTGCGTGTTCTCCTTTAAAGTTGTTTTCTTGTGGTTCTCATTAACTTATTATGAAATGATTTCAACCTTTTAAAAACTAAAAGGGTAGCCGTTTTAAATGCTTTATAAAGTATTAGGTATTGTGACTGATCAATGCCCAAGCTTAGAACAATTCATTACATGCTTTTGTGATACAAATGATACACTGTAAGAATATGCAATATAGAAAAGAAAATCCACAGGAAGACATGAATTCTTTTTTTTTTATGTCAAGATCCTTTATTCCTTTTTTTAAAACTGGTCACAACCCTAAGCTTCTGGCCCATATAAATTCTTAATAATTGACAGCATGAAAAATAAATTATTATGACTTATTTATATAAACTACTAACTGGGGGTTGAGAGAGATGACAAGTTATTTAAAAGTAACATATTATTACTATGACTAGAATAACACGTCTATAGAAATGCAATGTTAAGAACAATTAACCAATTTCATTGTTCTACTAATCATCACTCAACTTTCAAATGAGAATACCAAGAATTACTACAGAAATGCTTCCAACAAAATATTTTTATTTTGAGAAGTGGCAATAGTAATATGGTTACTCATGAAAAGCTAATTTTAATATGAAAACCCAGATGAATTCCTGAATTGCAGTCATAATATCTGTGACTTAATTTATGTTTTAAGAGACAAAAAATAATTTAGCACAACTGTGGTTTTAAAGCACTATATGCTTAATCTGTATTCTTTGTACTTCCATTGTCTGTATTTTAATGCTGTTTTTGAGTTGAAAATAATCAAATAATTACAACTGCTAGCATTTAACCTGTATTTTTAAATACTGACAATATATTGTTTGAGTATTTGAGAAAATCCCACATAATTCCATCATTTTTGTGTTATTCAGGAGTACAATTCAAAGATCTGTAATCTTATAATTAACTGCTTTACATAGTTTCATCAAAATGGCCCTATAATTACAATAGCATTGAAATAATATGGTACTCTCCTAACAAATACTAAGGAAATAGATAAAAATATTGGGGAATCCCTAGTTTTTAATCTGGGAACCTGCCAACTTTAAAGGCAAATTACCTATTTTTAGCTGAAATTTATGTTCTATGATTTTGATAGGAATATGTATACAAGAGTGTTTGCTGGTTAAATAATACATTTCAAAAGTAATGTGTGTAATTACTGGAAAATGTCAGTCATCTGATACAAAGAATCTTGCTCACATCAGTTAAGTAGTAAGTACCTTGGAATGCTTTAAACATAATGAAACAATCTACCAAAACACGTATATTTCCTAGTCTTTATGCACATAATGTAGCATGAAATCATGATGCTTTTGAAATACTCTGTGCAGAAATATTTATTTTTTAGCAAATATTTTCTTCAGATTGGTATGTGATATTGACAATGTAATCTACTTGCACAACTAGTTTTGCAATAACCATCCACAAATAACTGTAAATAGGAAAACTGTAAATTTCATGTAAAAATGATTGCAAAATTTTGGTAGCTAAAAGTGTACAAGTTGTATTGAAAATATAGTATATATACATAATTTAAGAATGAAGCATATAATTTCTGATCTATTTATACATGAAAATTCAAGAATTTGTAAAAGATATTATTTTGGGGAAAAAGAAAGTAAATCTCATTAGCTACTTAGGATACTTTTATTAGGGAAGCCAACTCTTTCCAACATTTTACTAGATACAGAGATAGATACAGGCATGGTGGTGCTGATATATTTCACAAAATCACATAATTGTTAACAGTGCTACAGTTTTACTGAGCTCCACTGGGGCACTAGTAAGCTAGACTGAGTGGTAAAAAGCATTAAATTTCAAAATAAACAAATGACAACCCTTCACTTTTTGCCTCTCAAGAACACAACAGTAATTTACTAAAACACTGTTTATTTAAAATTTCCGATGACTAAATAGGCTTTCATTTACATGAGATAAATTTTTTTATAATGTATGCTTGATACATATTTTTCATCTAGAATGAAAATACTGGGATATGATTTTCATTTGCCTATGCTTCATACATTTTTAATTCTTCCCCTGGAATCATTTATCTATTATTTTTTTAAAAATCAAACTCTCTTTAAAGAAAACTTTTAAATAAAACTGATTGATCATAACATGGCATGTTCTTAGCTAAGGGCTATTTGGTCTGTTTAGGGTTGAAATTACCCACTATTCACTTTTAAGGTTTAAAAAACCAAGAGAACATTGCCCTATTTGATAAATAAAAAGCCAAACCAAATACAGAGTAGCAGAAAGCACTGTACTATCTAGAAGTGAAGCTGATTAAAAAATAAGAATCAAAGTATGAAAAAACAAAATATTTTTTAAAAGATTCTCTTGCCTTAAGATAAATGTAGGGGTAATGCATTTAGATTGCCTGGAGAATCCCAGGGACGGGGGAGCCCAGTGGGCTGCCGTCTATGGGGTCGCACAGAGTCGGACACGACTGAAGTGACTTAGCAGTAGCAATGCATTTAGATAGCTTTGGGAAATTAAATACATATTCTCAAGTTCAGTTAACCCTAAAGTCTTTTAAAAGTGGCCTATAATTTTCAAAAGAATATGGATCTTTAATTAGTATGTTTCTACACTATCCATACTAGCAATGTTCAGGTTATCCTTTGCAATTTCAGTAATCATAACAATATAAAATGTGATTAAATACAGTCAACTAAAATGCAAATACCTGTATCTCTAAAGTACATATTTGTGTCTTCATGCTTATGGGAAAAGGTTCTGTCTCCCCCTTCATGCAAGGGCACACACATAGACACGTACACATACACTGTATCAGAAGAAGGGGTACTGATTCCTGGCATACTTGTCTCTGAATATAGCTATTAAATATGAGCTAGACCAATTCTTCTCACTCCCTGTAAGATTTCCAAACTGCCACCATCTCTGACATTGCAGAAGGGGCACACCTAAAGACCTAAGTAGCACACAGGCAAGGAGCCTACTGCTCCCCTCACAGCAGAGCACATCACAGCAATGTAGAATTGCCGCCAATGTCTACTTACTATGTATTCAGATATAGCACATCTGAAATTTGAATGCTCAAAAAGTAATACACAAAGCTACTTATCACCAAGCTACATGGGTAAAAGGAATGTTAAGTAATATAAGGTTCTTTTCTTTACTATGCTTTTAAAAATAAGTAGACGTGGCAAAAAAACAAAAGCGCAAGTTTCCCAGGATTCAAATAATAATCTGATAATGAGACAGAGAAATTTTTCTTAACTTTCCCAGTTTTATGCAAAGTACTTTTGTGCTCAGAACTCCACGTTACAGGGCAATTTGAATTCAATAAAGACATATGTAATTTTATGACCTTATTCTAGACTATAAATTATTTAAACAGTATTCATTTAAAAGCCCTGCCTGTATTCATCACTATAACACAAATCTAAATATTTTTCTTTGTATCATCTAGTATTATGAAATCAAGACACTCTTAGATGATACCTTAGCATTATGCATTTATTTTAAAATGCTCAATTTGCTTTGAAAATGATTTGTGACCAACAAAAATGTGATATTGTAATATGTTTCAAAGTAATAAAACACCCATGGTTGCATTTTAAAGTTTAAGAGAAAAGAAGAATATACTAACCTGAAAAATGTATTGAATTTTACTCACTAGATTTAATTTACCAGATTCTAACAAATTTACTCCTATTAATTTCCCAGAAAACTGCTATAAAAAAAAACATATCATTTATGTCTGTCAAACATAAAAGGACAAAGAAAAGCACACTTCTGACATATAGTATTTGTTTGTTCAGTTTTGTAATGCCATAACAGTGACCTTGATTTATATATTTTACTTAAATCATCACAATTTATATTTTCAATTATGCAGATTTTATCTACATTAATAAATTTTACTCTCTTCCAGGGTAAATGCCTTCTCTGGAAATAAACATATCTCTTGACATTTTTCTATTATATTTTGCTTCTGAATGCATGCTTGATAGATCAAATGAGCACAGTCCTTGAAATTACACTTGAAAGTGGACCAAATTAAGATTCCAATAGTATTGATTACCCCCTGATGTAATTTAAAATGTGTAAACTGCCACTCAAAATAGAAGTGCAATACCTGACACTTAATCATTTGGCAGTCTTTTAAGCATAGGTGAATTACTGCACTGTTACTTGAACTGAAGTATCTCTTAATATATATGTTACAGATTTTGTATGATGCAAAACTTTACAGCAAGCTATTTGAATGTTTATTAAAAAAATTCTAAAAATGACATGGAAACATGTTTATTGTATAAATAAAAGCACTTAGACATTAAGAGTGTACATGATTTAATAATTTTCATCATCATAAGAAAACTGGGGCATGAGTTAATTAGTACAAACTACCACACCACATTCACATTCATGTTCATTATAAAATGATTTAATTTTTACCTTAGTAATAGATTCTGTTTACATTATTTTAAAAGCATTAAAAATATGAATTGCATTTTAGCAGAAAAATCCTGGTAATGTGTTCTCTATGGCTAATGTTTATATAAGATTTCCTAATGTGTACAGATTAGAAAACCAAGCACTAGAAAAATATGTAATTGTCCTGAAGACCAAAATGACACCAGTGTTTGAAATAATGTTAATCTGGGAATTTTACAGGAAAGTGATGATTTTGCAAATCTTATTTCTAGATTTATGTTCTCCTCATTAGTATAAGAAAATTTGAAAAGAGGCTAAATAAAATTCTATGGATTAAAAAAAAAGATTATCTAATGTGAAGTGCAAAACAACTGTCTGACAACCAGGCTGGACTGGCATAGAACATCAGTTTTGCTAAGAGGAAGGGTTCTGAGGTTAAAAAAATTCAGAAAAAACTGAGTCAAATAAAATTGAGATTTTCTGTACCTTACGTTTTATTAAGCTTCCTGAGGAAGATGAGGCTTTCCCAAATACGCTTGGTCCTGGGAACTTCTTCAGACCTTCTATGACCAAAAGTCATAGGAACACCTTTGGTAAAGGATGAGTTAAGATAAGCGTGTAAAAGTTCTAAGGCAAAGTGTCATTTGACAAAACTTATATGACTCATGTCATACCATTTTAAAAGTTTTACTTCCACTATGAGCGTCCAAATAAGGAAAATTATAACTGACCTCAGAACAGTACAATAACTCAACCAACTGTACACAGTGTTGGAGAAGGCGATGGCACCCCACTCCAGCACTCTTGCCTGGAAAATCCCATGGACGGAGGAGCCTGGTGGGCTGCAGTCCATGGGGTCATGAAGAGTTGGACACGACTGAGCGACTTCACTTTCACTTTTACACACTGGAGAAGGAAATAGCAACCCACTCTAGTGTTCTTGCCTGGAGAATCCCAGGGATGGGGGAGCCTGGTGCGTTGCTGTCTATGGGGTCGCACAGAGTCGGACACGACTGAAGTGACTTAGCAGCAGCAGCAGTACAAAGTGTGTGTTAAGATTCCATGCTGCTGAGTCACGGTATCACCCTAATTCAACATGAATGATACACAGTGTGTTTATATGATCTCTTTCCTACAACAGTGTTAATTAGAATTCTGTATCTTTTATGCTTCAGTTAACATGCTCTCACATTATCAAATATATGTTCATGAAAAAAACTAACAGCCAGAGGACAAAATTACATGATTTATTCATTCACACATTTTTATAAATCTAACCAAATGAATTTGACAGCTAATTATATAAAATTACCAATATCAACAAGAGTATACATTACTTCCTTTCCAAGTTTTTTTAAAATGAAAGTTGATTTACAATTCTGTATCTTCATAAAAGTTTTTTTTAAGATACTACCATTCATCCTCCATTTTTATGAAACTTATATGAAAAACTATATTATTAATTCAATCACAAGCCATATTAAAATTATGTTAATTTGTATTCACCTTTAAGCTAGAAGATATTCAGTTAAAATGTAATAAAAGTATGTGGTTTACTAACTCTTCATTTAGAAAGACTGAGGCGTGTTTGCCAAGGGACTGATTAACTACAGCAACTTATATCAGTAATCTTAAAATGCTAAGAACCTGGTGACTGCACTTTCAATTTTCATAGTAAAAAATGAAATGCTGTCTACCATGCTCAGGACCCACATCACACTTACTGAGAAAGACTTATGGGTTTACTAATGTCAAAATCACAGACTAATGCTGTCAAGAAAGTCAAACGTATAATTTCTAAACATTTAAACAAAGAGGTAGATTACTTGATTTTTTAAAAATTTTATAAACAGCTAATGGCAATATGTATAAACAATGTAGTTTAAAATAACAAACTTAAATATTGAGATTTCATTAAAAACATGTCATTTGCAGAAAACCTAAATTTAAACAAAGATGCCATTTTAGGTTATCTATACAGAGAAAGAAGTTATGTTCATTAAGAATTTTGTTCCACAGAAGACAATAAAACACACTGAAGAAAAACATATACTGCAAAAAACTTTAAAAAGGAAAAACAATGCCTCCTGTAGTTTTATTTCACCATAGATTAATTTATGGTCCACCTAATGTGATTCAGGATAAAATTTTAGGAACTACAATTTTCTTCTTCACAGGCAAAGAGTCGCAAGTTTCTGTTTTCTGATTATGTGAGCAAATAAAAAAACCCCTACTATAAAGACTGCACAAAATCTAGGCTTCCCTTTCTGGCTCACCTTCAAATACCAACAACTACAAACAAATTTTCAAAATATAATTTGTAATCTTCAGGTAAGTATAAATTAGTTTTATCTAGGCTTGCATCATTTAGCTTCTTATATAATCTATCTTTTTAAAATATATAATCTATCTTGTAATTAAGAATCAAAATTAAAGCTAAGAGGTATTTATATCACTTAATTATACACCTATGTTGATTATGCAGATATCTCTAAAGTTATAACTTTACTAAAAGCAATAATATTCCAAATACAAAAACATCTCTTTTATTGCTTTACACTGTGAGCTAAAGTAAAAACTCAGAGAAGAGATTCAATATATGGAATATGGAAAAGCCTTAGAAGCTTTAATTCTAAGGAGTCCAGTTCATTTCTTCTAAGCAGAGAAACTCACAGTATTTCTTCAGCTTTCAAATTCTAGACATTCAAACTGCCATTGTGCCCTGCAAAAACTAATAACAGGCAAAATCATCATTTGGTAACAACAACATGGTTTTTGTCTTTAATGTTTTGTCTCTAATTATATTCCACAGAAGCATTTTCTCAAGAGGAGAAATTTTTACTAAGGCTTATAACTCAAACCAGTATTATACTAGTAGGATAAAGTTGACCTCATAATTTCCACATAACACAAATAAAACAAAACCCTGAAACACTTAAGAACATGCGAAATATAACCTTTCCTGTAGCTTCAATTAAAAAAAAAAAAAAATGGACTCAGCCTAATAGCAACAATTGAAATGAGAAAGGAATAGTTCCATTACCTATCATAGATGAACATTTCCTATCTCTTTCAGAAGAAAGATCACCACAAGTGAAATACTTCTTTATAAATTTGCCCTTAAAAATGATTTGGAACATAAACTGCCAAAATCACTGTCATAAAATTTTAAAGTATTTTTATGTTTAATATCAAGTCAAATTGGTTACTTGTACCACTACTGAATTTTATATTTGAGTTATGCTGAAAAATATAGAAAAAGAATATGGTTTTTAAAATATATTATCTCCACTACTGAAATCAGAGATCATTTACATTTTCTGATCACTATGAACACACATAGAACACAGTATAAACATCAAAAGTGTGATACAGGATACTCACATCGTCATATACGAAACTCACAACCCCTTGTTGCAAGTGGTCTCTTCTCCTAAAGAAATCTTTAAACAAGAAGTTATTTTCTGTGTTACAGTTTAAAATCTACTTTTAAATAACTGGTGCCCCCAGGTATTACAAAAGGAATAATTTTATACTCTAGTAAATCTTGTGATTTTTTTTTTAATGTCCCAGGCCACTGAGATATGAAGAAAATTTTCCAAAACTGAGCTATAACATTTTTTCACTATTTATATTCCTAAAGTTTTAAAGCATTAGAACTCTGATAAGATTTAACAGTGAATAAAGAGGGGAAGACACATAATACTATCACTTTGCTGAAGGAAATGAGGGACATCATTTGGGGAAAAAAGTCCCATAATACTGTGCCCATAAATGGTCCATACCTGTCAATGCTCGAAGCTTCACACAGCAAGCAACATAATCATCAAAGAAGATTCGGCCATTCTTGCTGTAACGTTTGACAATGGTAGTTACTGTTTGAGGACTCAACCTATAACCTAGAAAAAGGGATGGCTAGATTAAAACTTCTAAAACTACACATCATAAGAACACCATTAACCAACAATGTATTCATGTAAATAAAGTTATAAAACAAATTAACTTTCAGAATTCATTACATAAAAATATATTTCAGAAACAAAACACATTCCTATTGAAATAGATCAGGAAAAAAAAAAAGAAGAAGAAGAAATTGATCAGGAAAGGTTTCATTACTAATAGCAAAAGTGGTACATAGATTTCACAATTCCAGCTCTATAAAAAGTCAAAGCTAGGAAAAAGAAAACAATTATCTTTTTGTGCTTGTAAAATATATTTTCATTTTGAAATAATGTCTAATGTAGTCACAGGTTTTTTAATTCATCGATTTTTAAACCCTGTAATTTTACAGTTCTTCAAAAACATCAAAGCAAAGATTATTAGTGATCTTTGATATCATTCAAACCTGTATTTCCCATTGACTGCATTGTCTTACAGTCAAAGAAAATTTGAGAATCAACATGGTTACTTACAGGGGGAAGAAATAGGGAAATGTTATTCCATTTTGGCCTATAACCCTTATTCTGTTTCTTCATCGACTTTTCATCTTAACCAGTCTTTTTACTCTTTCTTTGGTTCTTTGCTGTCTAGCCCAGTGGACTCCAAAAGTTTTTGAATGTATACTTTGAGTAAAAAGTTTTGGATCATTTACTCCCATTACATGTATATTATTTAGTCTTAAATTCTATACAAGTATTACTATTTGATGATTTACATTTTAAAATATATAAAAAATAAAATTTAAAAGAATGGAATAAAAGTAATTAGAAATATAAATTATTTCACTTGTTGCCCCCCACTAGTGATGGTCCTATGTATTTAATGAGGTGTGTATATTTTACTGTGAAGAATGCTGGCCTAGAAATGTTGTCTTTGTATATTACTGGATTAGATGTAGACAAAAGACATTCATCCAGGCAAAGGGAAAAATAATGAAAATAAATGCAACAGAAGATAATTCTACAAATAGCTATAATGAAACACAATCCAGGAAACTTGCTAAAAGTAACTGAAAGGAAAGGTATAAATTAATAGAAGTCAAACATGCAAGCAAATGTTATTATATAAAAATAAACTCTAAGCTTTAGAGAGTTATGATCCGGGTGGATATGGGACTGATAAAATTCACAAGATTTTCCATAGCATTCTCAGCAAAAAAAAGAAAGAATATTTTAAAATATATCTGAAGACCTAAAATTTGAATAATACAGAATGCCTCTTTGTTACTTATATTCAACTGCCTATGTGAATTCTTTGGCGGTTTTCTTTTTTCAAATGGTTATATTAATTTTCCAACATTGTGCAGAATTAAGAACCAAGTTTAATTCATTAGGAATTAAGACTCTATAATTAAACTATACAAGTTTATATGGACAGGACTATCCCTAAAATGACAATTAAAATGTCTATTTATAAAACAAAATCATGGTTTTGACTTTAAACTGAAATTTGAAATAATTTACACTTGTTCAGATTTCTGAAAAGTACAATCTTTCAAAAGTTAGTTTTGTTACAAAAGCATTTTATTTAGAAATGAATATAAATAAAATCACAAGCATAAATACAATTAAGAAAACTACTTAAAACTATGTTACTATAAGCAAGTTAAATGGACTGTATGTAGTCCATGGAATTCTCCAGGCCAGAATACTAGAGTGGGTAGCCCTTCCCTTCTCCAGGGGAATCTTCCTAACTCATGGATCAAACCCAGGTCTCCCACATTGCAGGCGGATTATTTACCAGTTGAGCCACAAGGAAAGCCCAAGAATACTGGAGTGGGTAGCCTATCCGTTCTCCAGAGGATCTTCCTGGTATTGCGCTGGGGTCTCCTGCATTGCAGGCAGATTCTTTACCAACTGAGCTATGAGGGAAGCCCCAAGCAAGTTACACACAATTCATATTATCATTTTTTTAAAGAAAACACACTGAGAACTTTAGCTTATCAGAGATATGATAAAAATAAAGTTACAGTCTTTTGAGATACTCTAAAATGTAGATTTCTCATTTTGAGGGTTTTTGTTTTTTTTTTTTTTGGTGTCTACTGTGTGTTCTATACTACATAAAGAAGATGAAAAACTAGACTATGTATGGAGACCTGTTACTGAGATAAGCTTTTGCCATCAAATTAGAGATCTTACCAAGTTACAAAATTTTACAATATAAATGATGAGTATGAACAATTAAATTTAAGTATATTCAACATGAAATTAAAAGACGCTTACTCCTTGGAAGGAAAGTTTTGACCAACCTAGATAGCATATTGAAAAGCAGAGACATTACTTTGCCAACAAACGTCCGTCTAGTCAAGGCTATTGTTTTACTGTGGTCATGTATGGATGTGAGACTTGGACTATGAAGAAAGCTGAGCACCGAAGAATTGATGCTTTTGAACTGTGGTGTTGGAGAAGATTCTTGAGAGTCTCTTGGACTGTAAGGAGATCCAACCAGTCCATTCTAAAGATCAGTCCTGGGTGTTCTTTGGAAGGACTGATGCTAAAGCTGAAACTCCAATACTTTGGCCACCTCATGTGAAGAGTTGACTCATTGGAAAAGACTCTGATGCTGGGAGGGATTGGGGGCAGGAGGAGAAGGGGACAACAGAGGATGAGATGGCTGGATGGCATCACCGACTCAATGGACATGAGTTTGAGTGAACTCCGGGAGTTGGTGATGGACAGGGAAGCCTGGCGTGCTGCAATTCATGGGGTCGCAAAGAGTCGGACATGACTGAGTGACTGAACTGAACATAGGAAATTCAGAAACTGTTTTATCAACCAGAAGGCATGAAAGATTATTCTTTGAAAAGCTCACAAATAAAATGGTTTTGTTAAAGATATTTAATCAGAATGTATCTATAACCTTGAAATCAAACTGGACAATAGCTGCTGAAATAATATACCCTTTTATTACTTAGCAAGTTTAAACAACTAAGATTCATCTGATCAAAGAACAAAGACGACCTGGATTTATTTAAAGAATTTTAATATGCTTACCCATAGCAGCAATGGCTTGATTCAGTTCATGATGCTCTACTGAGCCACTTCCGTCTTTATCAACAGTTATGAAGTTTTGCTTCCAGGAGTTAAGAGCTGCCCAAAGTTCTTTGAATTCATTAAATCCCATTTTTCCTGAGTAATCTCTCTGATAGTTTTATTAACGAAAATAAATTCTGATACCAAAGAGAATTTAACCTGGACTCAAAATTCCAAATAAGTGATTAAAAAATTTTAAGCTCACTTCTGCAAGAGTTAGCCAATTTCACATATAAATAGATTTGTGTAAAAATGGAAAAGAATGGAATTCAAATAGGATGTTACAAAGTATTTTTAAACACTCTAGTTTACTATGATCATTTATACCTAACAACTGCCTTAAGGGTAATTTTTCTATATTCTAGTATTTTTTGTTTTTAGTCAAGGATACATCCAACATGGCAATCATAATTCTGCAGGTTTCCAAACTGAAGGCTGTAAAACATATTTATTATCTGAATTAAATTCTGCCCTATTTATGTAAAATTACAACAATTTCTGTTTTTAAAACAAAACATTTACCAACTGACTGCCAAAACTATCCATCACTCAATGAACAAACTGTTAGGCATGCATAGTGAAAGAAAAAAAAAACAAAAATTACTACCTTCATATATCTACTAAAGGGATTTGAGTAATTAAATAAGCAATTATAAAATACTGAAAACTAAACAAGGGGAAAAGAGGGCTTTAGTCTTCCTAACACAAATGC
Source organism: Bubalus kerabau (assembly GCF_029407905.1). NCBI lineage: Eukaryota > Metazoa > Chordata > Mammalia > Artiodactyla > Bovidae > Bubalus > Bubalus kerabau. The sequence goes on from NC_073626.1 coordinate 87,710,293, forward strand.
CAAGTCGGCTTAAGTAGTTCTCACATATTGAGATCACAAAACTTGAAAGTGTTAGAGATTTGGTTAAAGTTTAGGGCATATGGGAATGAGAGGCATATAATGACTTCAGATGAGGACCAGATCATGCATTTTGAACGCCACCCTAAAGGTTTAGACCAAAGGAGGTTACTAGAGGATTGGAGAAGGAAATGGCAATCCACTCCAGTATTCTTGCCTGGGGAATCCCATGAACAGAGGAGCCTGGCGGGCTACAGCACATGGGGTCGCAAAGATTTGGACACGACTTAGTAACTAATCAACAACAAAGGATTTTAAGGAACATAGGGGCAATTCTAAAATTTCCATTTCAAAAACAGTAGTTGACAAAGAAAGACTACATAGAGAGTAAAGTATGATGAATCTGGATGTAGGTAAATCATTTGGAAGTTTACTGCACTCAACCAAGTAAGAAAGGGATGAGCTTCAGAACTGAAAGGAACTGCTTTTTCTTGGGGAAGGGGGAAATAAAGGAAGAAGAAATATAGATAATAAGATAGTTGGCTATTTTAAATCAGAAATATTAACACTTCCATATTTAAAGAACTATAAATGAGGACATACTAGGCAAAATTTGGATCACAATAACTGGAAAATTCTGAAAGAGATTTTCAGAAAGGGAATACCAGGCCACCTGACCTGCCTCTTGAGAAATCTGTATGCAGGTCAGGAAGCAACAGTTAGAACTGGACATGGAACAACAGACTGGTTCCAAATAGGAAAAGGAGTACATCAAGGCTGTATATTGTCACCCTGCTTATTTAACTTATATGCAGAGTACATCATGAGAAACGCTGGGCTGGAAGAAGCACAAGCTGGAATCAAGATTGCCATCAAGAAATCAAGAAATATCAATAACCTCAGATATGCAGATGACACCACCCTTATGGCAGAAAGTGAAGAGGAACTAAAAAGCCTCTTGATGAAAGTGAAAGAGGAGAGTGAAAAAGTTGGCTTGAAGCTCAACATTCAGAAAACGAAGATCATGGCATCCAGTCCCATCACTTCATGGAAAATAGATGGGGAAACAGTGGACACAGTGTCAGACTTTATTTTTCTGGGCTCCAAAATTACTGCAGATGGTGACTGCAGCCATGAAATTAAAAGACGCTTACTCCTTGGAAGGAAAGTTATGACCAACCTAGATGGCATATTGAAAAGCAGAGACATTACTTTGCAACAAAGTTCTGTCTAGTCAAGGCTATGGTTTTTCCTGTGGTCATGTATGGATGTGAGAGTTGGACTGTGAAGAAGGCTGAGCGCCAAAGAATTGATGCTTTTGAACTGTGGTGTTGGAGAAGACTCTTGAGAGTCCCTTGGACTGCAAGGAGATCCAACCAGTCCATTCTGAAGGAGATCAGCCCTGGGATTTCTTTGGAAGGAATGATGCTAAAGCTGAAACTCCAGTACTTTGGCCACCTCATGCGAAGAGTTGACTCATTGGAAAAGACTCTGATGCTGGGAGGGATTGGGGGCGGAAGGAGAAGGGGACAACAGAGGATGAGATGGCTGGATGGCATCACTGACTCGATGGATGTGAGTCTGAGTGAACTCTGGGAGTTATTGATGGACAGGGAGGCCTGGCGTGCTGCAATTCATGGGGTCGCAAAGAGTCGGACACGACTGAGCAACTGAACTGAACTGAACTGAGGCAAAATTTAATTTTTTCTACTCCTTATCATTACATTCCATTAGCATGCTGATTTATCTCAAGACTTATTATACATAGTCCTGATGAAGGAGATATTATGTCAGTACAGTTCAGTGAAGTTTACAAAGTTCTTACTAGTAGCTCCTTAAGATAAACAAATGAATAAGCAAAAATGCTTAAAATTATTTATGCTATTTGATAAAATATTTTGAAATTTTTATAAAGAAAAAAACTATTTCAGCTAAATTTTAGACCCATTAAAGAAAATTATAAAATAATCCACACATTAAAAAAAAAAACTTTCTTTAATGTTTCACATGGTATCAATTGTAGAATAGATGGTTACGGTATTTTCAGACTGGTAATTCAATTGACACTGAATAAGCAGTTACTATGAACCAGTAGTGTATGTTTTGTGATGTAACATAAACATGCCTAACCTATAATAGTCTCAGTTTTACAAATAAAGCAACTGTGGCCCAGAAAGATAAAGTTTCCCAAGTTCACAGAGCTAACAGGTGGAAGACAGAGGATTGGAGACCAATGCTCTTTCATACAAAAACTTCTCAGGCAGGGACAGGGAGAAATCTCTGGAATGGCATTCCATCATTTTGTCCAGTAAATTAGATCTATTTTGCCTTAAAGTTAACATAGCACACATTCTTTAAGTGGAAGAATTTGAATAGATGATAATAGATGACAAAAATTCAGTCATCAAATAACCAGCTCTTCAATCAGTTTCAAAATAGAGCCAAGTAAATGTAAAAGTAAATAACCTTGACAAAGAATAGAAGAAGAGAAGTTTTAGGAGAGTTGACAGATTTTCACTCTCTCCCCACACCACATTAGAATGGACAGAATTAAACTGAATTTTTACAATTTGTAATCCTTTAGAGAATAAGAGAGGAAACCAAGGAACAAAACTTTGCAAGTTGAAAAGAAGGTGGACATAAGTTGCCAAACTCCATCTGGGAAAGTGGCTTCCTGATCCTGCAGTAAGAAAAGCTGAGAAGCAGCCTCATTATCCTGGAGGAGACCCCAAACTTTTGCAAATTGGCAGTACTTCTGAAAGTGGATGTGAATGTAGAGACAAAAACAGAAGGACTGGTTGAATGCCTATTTAAGGCGCCTTTGAAGCCCAAATCTTCTTGCTTCAGCCGCATGGATGGCTGCCCTGTCTACTCCCAAGCCAGCAGACATCTGGGATTTTATTTTCCGGAGGGTTCTATGCACTGCAGGAAACCAGGCACTGTTGAAGACAGAACTGTCTATTAAAACAAGGCAATAAAGTGACAATTTACGAAAGACTGAAACCCTGCTGAGTCCTCCCTCCTTGGCTCCAGAGAGCAGATCAACTGGACAATCAGCCCCAAAAGAAATCCCTAAAGATCCTGACGCCCAGTGTTGCAGAACAAACTGCCCAGCTGAACCACCAGGCTCTGAAGTCTGGAGTCAACACCCAGCCCAACTCTCAGGGCTTCTAACCAGTATTTTAGTTAAATATGAGCAACCAAGCATCATCAGACATCTGAGAAAGGCAGCTAACATGAAAGACAGTCAAATGAACAAACTGGGGAAAAAACATTGAAGAAGTAGGTTATGTAGGAGGAAAAAAAACTGGAAAAAAATTAAAAATCAGAGAGATAAGGAAAGACGTCACATTCATGAAAAAAAGAACAACTGCTTTTGGATTTTAAAAACATGATAGGAGAAATGAGAGCCTCAATATAACTTCGGGAGAACATATACTAAAACTGGAACAATACAGAGACAATTAGCACGGCCTTTACACAAGGATGACACTCAAGTTCCTGAAGTGTTAAAAAAAAAAAAAAAAAGGAAAGTTGAGGTTGTTGTGTACACTCTGTAGCCCACCAGGTTCCTCTGTTCATGGGATTTTCCAGGCAAGAATACTAGAGTGGGTTGTCATTTCCTTCTCCAGGAGATCTTCCTGACCCAGGGATCAAACCTGTGTCTCCTGCATTGCTGGAAGATTCTTTATCACTAAGCCACCCAGGATTTCCCCAGAAGTAGAAGAAACCAAGCGGCAGGGGAGAAAAAGAAAAATTACCCAATCCAAATGGCAGGCATTCCACAAAGATAAAATGGAGAAAAGGTCACTGAAGAAAACTGCTCTGAATGAAAGCAAATGAGTCTCAACTGGAAACTCCCTCTGTATCCCCCACATACCAAGGAACAGCAACTGTGACATTTCAGACCAAGGGCAAAGAGAAGGTCTCACAAGCCTCTACACACTAAAACCAAATGACATACAGGCAGAAAACAAAAAGATCAAACAATAATGGAAGCTGGAAACGATGGACCTTAAAACTCTTAAGTCAAAATGTTTTGTAATCTGGAGTTCTATACCTGGCTAGTCACTTCATTCTGAGGACACAATGAAAGCATTTTCACAGAAAGTCTCAAAAGATTTGTTTCCCATGTACTTTTATTAGGAAGCTAATTAACAATGCATTTGATCAAATTTAAGATGAGAACAAGCGATGGGATGAAGGGGAGATGCAACTCGAGAGAGAGAGGAAAGAGCTCCAGATGAGCGCATTATGACAGCTACACACAGAAAACGAGGCCAACAGAAAGCTCCAGGATGGGGATTAATTTCAGAAAAAGCAGTTATAGGAAAAAAGCATACATTATTCTAAGACTCAGGAAGAGCATTTAGACAGTAACAATAAAGCAAATGCTGATTACTGACCTAATGCAAAGTACTTAACAGCTATAGGGGATGGAGGGGAAGGGAAGGGCTCCCGTGCACAGGGCAGGGACACGCCTGAAAGGGTTACAGCCTCATTGTCCACAGCAGGACACAATCACTGATCATCATCAAAACTGAAAATCAGCAGCAATAAAAGCATGCTATTTGAGATATGGAGGCACATTTCAAAAGAATTAGCTGAAAGAAGTTGAAAGAGATTTTTCCTAAGAGTGGTTAACGTCGGGGAGGGGGAATGCACACTAAACAGTATTTACTTAACAAGATTTGTAGCATTATTTGACTCTGCGTTATGTGTGTGAATGTATGTGATAAAAAAGTTTTAAAAAATATTTCAAGTATGGAAACAAAAAGTTAGTTAGAAAGTGAATTTCCTACTGCAATTTCAACGGAAGGAAAAAAAAAAAAAGATCTCACGAGAATAAGTTCCACTAATTCCAGACTGTGTTAAACACTTCTGAAGTTCTTCAGCATCCACTTCACCATCCTGTTAAAAAATAATTATAACCTGATTAATAAAAGAAGTTATATAAAAGCATACTAAAGTGCTAACTAGCTGTTCGAGGCCAATGAATAAATATGCAGTCTTCAAAATATTACTCTATTATCAACTATAAAATTATAGAGATAATTACTGATGACAAAGACACATTGAGAACATCACACAACATGAATACTTTTTCACAATCAAATTTTATTATATTAAATTATGCAGGCACTTCACATATGATTTATATTCTCTACTTCTGAAAAACAGCATAATCACTCTGTCCTATAATAATGCAATGTAAAATCTTGTGAGAATCATTATACTTCTACTATAAAAATTTAGAAAAATGCCTAAAATGTGTTCAGAGAAGTCTCAAAATTTTTCTTTCATGCTTCTTTTGAGGGGAGCTTATTTCTAAAGGATACTGAATCTTTAACTGGGAAGAGAAAATATCATTTTCCTTCACATCTTTACTCTCAGCTCGAGAGTCCCCCTACATTTTGGTGCTATTCTTCTGAGTTTTGTCCAAATATTCTTTGCCATTCTTATGGGGAAAAAACCTTTTATCACAAATAAGAAATCACAATCAAAGTGAAACAGGTTGAATACTTTCATTATGTTTCAGTACTGCATCCTCTTTTCTAAAAAATTAAAGAGTATAATAATTTACTTGGAAGCATCTCATACATGGTCTTGAATTCAAAACAACAGCTCTGGGAAAGGATGAAGGAAGCAAATTTAAAGCATGTAATTTATAAGAATCCAAAAAACAAACAAAACTTTTACAAACTAATGCTAAGAAGTATTATAAACACGTCTAAGGAGCATTATAAACACTTCTAAGGAGTATTATAAATATTATCAGGCAAGTGAGAGACTAACTTTTAAATTTGAAAAAGTTTAAAAAAACTCAGTAGTTACATTAAATTATGTTTTAATGCAATATTTAAAAAAAACAAAATTAATGCAAAAAAATCTGTGAAAAAATATCCAGTTTTTAAATAAAGGCTCTGAACCTGTGTTTGCACCATTCACCTCATTTGTCTCTCTTGATATTGACCCTGTTTTGGTCTATGAAGCCTGTTAGATTTACCTGATGGTCTTAAATTTTTAAGATATTTAAGTATATACCAGTTTATTTATTGCATTTTAATCTGCTTATTTTGGGGAAATAAACCCAAGTATTTGGTAGAACAAAAATTTAATGAAAGTGTCAAATAGTATAATCATAGCAGATCATTGTTGACAACTGTTACAATGAAATAGTCTGTAAGTCAAATAAAGGTCTCTAAATATACATGTCTGGTTCTTATATTTTAAGTTGTAGTTTTATAAAATGAGTTTATTATATAGTCAGCTATAGATTACATACTTTTTTCCAGTATTATACTACTTAAGAGCTCCTTGCAGATAAAAGTGGTATAAGGTAACAGGATTGCATTTAGCTGCAAATAATAGAAAATATTATCAAAGGGGCTTAAAGAAATAAATGCTTATTGGAGCTAGGCAGATCTAGACTCTGGCGACTTAACGAGGCCATCAATCTCCTTTCATATTTCCAAATCCCTCATCCACAGGCCTTTATCTCAAGCTTCTGGCCTTCAAATCACAAGATGGCTACAGCACCTCCATACTTCAAGTCCCCTTTCCAGGCAAGTAGTCGCCTTTCCAGAAGGAGGAAAAAGGACTAACACTAGTTTCAGTTAAGCTTTCCTCATTTGGAAAAGGAAAGCATCCTAAAGAAACTGCACCTACATCTCAATGGCCAGTATTATGGCACATGGCTACCTTTACACAAAGGTGTTTGAGACAGGATTAGGGTTTTCCAGCCTCTAATACATATGAAAAAGGAAAAGGACGTTTTGAATCAAATTTGGGTAGCCAAAACAAAGTGTTTGCAACATATAATAACTCTGTGTATATATATTTCTAGAAAGACATATGGGATCTAGTGAACATTTAAATGAATGAACAATGAATGGAAAATGTTATCAAACTTCTCTGAAATTCTAACCACTCAATAAATCTTGACTCCTGTAAAAGGAAAGAGACATGGTCTGTGTCTAAGACTCAAGAGTGAATCTCTGTCTCTGCTCATTAGTTTGGTATTTGCACCTTCATTCCACCCCATTTCCTTTACCTTTTCCTGATCTGCTTTACCATCAAGGCTCTCCCAGAAACATCCACAATGTACAAGTCTCTGCGATACTCTGCCCCAGCTTCCTCAAGAAGATTTACATATATATCACTTCTTCCCAGATCGTATCTGGCTTAGTCTCCATGCATCACCCTGGTTTCTCCTAACATGTTAGACACCAAACTAACAGACTTTTTAATAAGATAATTATGACCACCCTAATTTCTGATCTCAGGAAAAAAACTAGATAAGCTTAAAATACAAATTTCATATATATTTTAAATGATACAGTAAATAAAAGAGCTTGACATTTGTTTTAGATTGCAATAATTTTTTTAAACTGATATTTGTGCTATATATTTAGCATTTTACCTGGCCAGCAATAGCAAGGAAGCATTTCCACATGGGGTCTCCTGTTGAAATACTGCCTGGATAAGCTGGGTGTCCAGGGTATCCTGGCTGTCCCAATGGATTGCCAAAATTTCCAAACTAAAAGAGTGAAAAGGGAGGAGGTTATTAATATAAATATTACCCATTATACACCAAATTTGGTTTAAAAGAACATATTTATGAGAAGTCCGTTGAAAAGTAAAAATTGAGTTACTGAAACTTCCCAAATTATCACAAAAGCTGTTAGCTACAAACTGTTAGTTGCCCTGCGTTACTTAATTCATCTCATTAACAAATATTATCCAATGTTCTTTAAAGTCTTAAAAAAGAAGTCTCTAGCCTCTAAGAATGAGGCGTACTTTAAAAAAGTGTTGATCATCATCACGGAAGCAAAAAGTTAAAAAATATAAGAAAATTTCACCTATAGTAAAATGAAAAAGTAGTAAACCTAAAGATACATACATAGAAGAATACATAGTAAATACAATGAAACTGTGTCCATGACCAAATCATGGGAAAGTGCATAGGGCTGAAACATCCTGAAACAGCCACCAAAAAACATGTATTGTTTTAAAAAGCAAGACACCAATGAAGACAATAATAGGTGGTAATTCAAACCATGGTCCTCTTCAAAATAAGAACAACAACAATACCAACAATAATACTAGCTAATATTTATTGAGAGCTTGTTATATCTTAAGTACTGTTCTAACTACTTTCTCACTACCATGTGATTTCCCAACAAGTCAGTGAGGTATGAAAGTACTATGTCCTTTTTTCAGTTGAGGACATAAAACTTCAAGCAGTTTCCTGGATTAGTTAAAGTTAAATGGCCAGTACCAGGTAAACCGTGATTCAAATATAGGTAGTCTGACCTCAGAGACTACATACTGTTTGTTTCCTGCTTTGGCTCTGGTAATTGTTTTCTTTTTACTCTGGAACTTTGTATGCATTCTTTTATATCTTTGAGAGGCATTTTGCGTGCTTGTTGCTCTGTCATGTGTGACTCACTGCGACCCCATGGACTGTAGCCTGCCAGGCTCGTCTGTCCATGGAATTTTCTCAGCAAGAACACTGGAGTGGGTTACTATTTGCTCCTTCAGGGGATCTTCCTGACCCAGGGATTGAACTCACATCTCCTGCATTGCAGGTGAATTCTTTACCACTGAGCCACCGGGAAAGTCCAGAGAGGCATTTTTTTCAGTGTTTTTAATGAGTCTGGAGAATGAAGAAATATCTTGACTATCTTTGAAGAATGAGCAGAGATTGATGGAAAGCAAAAAGAGAAAAGAATTCTAAGTACTGGTTGGGGGGAGGGGGAAAAAAGGAGCCTTTTGTAGCAGTTTGAAAATCTGCAGCTTGGGATACGGTAAAGGCAAAAAGGAATGACCTATGGGAACACCAGGAGATGTGCTCAGGGATGCAACCAAAAACTAGATTAGAAAGCAATAAAGTACAAGAAAGAAAACAAAAAATGTTAAAATAATATAATGAATTTTTTAAAAAGTGACTGTTTAAGAATTACTTCTTTGGGACTCCCCTGCTGCTGCTGCTGCTATGCTAAGTCGCTTCAGTTGTGTCCGACTCTGTGTGACCCCATAGACGGCAGCCTGCCAGTGGTTAAGAATCTACCTGTTAAAGCAGGGGACATGGGTTCAATCCCTGGTCTGGGAAGACCTGACACGCCACAGGGCTACTAAGACCAAGCCAAAACTACTGAGCCGAAGCTCCTGAGCCCATGCTCACAGCAAGAGAGGCCACTACAATGAGAAGCCCACATAGTGCAACTAGAGAGAAGCCCCTGATTGCTGCAACTAGAGAAAGCCCACAGGCGGTAATGAAGATCCAGCACAGTCAAATAAATAAATAAAATCTTTTAAAATAAATAAATAAAAATAAAAGTTACTTCTTTGAAAAGATGGACAGGCCAGTTTCCAGAAAAAAAAAAAAAAAAAGAGAGAGAATATAACCACAAAGAGAATTTAAAAAAAAAAAAAAAAAAAAAATATATATATATATATATATATATATACTGCTGCTAAGTCGCTTCAGCCGTGTCCGACTCTGTGCGACCCCATAGACGGCAGCCCACCAGGCTCCCTCATCCCTGAGATTCTCCAGGCAAGAACACTGGAGTGGGTTGCCATTTCCTTCTCCAATGCATGAAAGTGAAAAGTGAAAGTGAAGTCGCTCAGTCGTGTCCAACTCTTCGTGACCCCATGGACTGCAGCCTACCAGGCTCCTCCGTCCATGGGATTTTCCAGGCAAGAGTACTGGAGTGGGGTGCCATCGCCTTCTCCGATATATATATATATAAACAAATGCTTATGAACACCTTTTTACCAACACATTTGAAAAGGTAAATAAAATGGACCCTCTAAAAAGTATTTAAGTTCTACAAATTACAAAAATATACTGAAGGAAAAAAATCCTATTTCTAATACGGGTAACTATGATATAAAGATCAACCTTAAATTTAAAAACTGCATAAAATACTATTTTTTGAGTTACCTCACTGATCGGGGGAAAGTTTCAGGCCAGTACTGGGGGACAAGTCTTGATCCAGAAGTAAAAGGATTAGCAAAATTCCCAAAGCAACTTTTTTGTTCTGAGGCAATAACAAACACCTAGACTTTTGGTTCTAAGGCCTCCAAGGACATGGAGGGCAATCAGGGCCTGGGGCATATCCAAGAATTTAAGGCTTACTGGAGACCCTCACCTCCTTAAGGTTCACAGAAGGAAGAAAAACAGAAAAAAAAATTTTTTTCTGAGAGGCCAAACCAAGTATAAGCATATTGTTGTTGTTTAGTCGCTAAGTTGTGTCCGACTTTTGAGACCCCATAAATGGTAGCCAGCCAGGCTCCCCTATCCTTGGGATGTCCCCACAAGAATACTGGAGTGGGTTGCCATTTCCTGTTCCAGGGGATCTTCCCATACCAGGGATTGAACCTATGTCTCCTGCACTGGCAAGTGGATTCTTTACTGCTGAGCCTTAGTGAACCTAGACCCTCTACTGTAGCATCTTAAATAAAGTTTTACATCACTCTTTGGTAAGTATCCTTTGCTATCTAAATAGTATAATGATCTGATACTTGCTCCTACCCTTTTTTTTTTTTTTTTTTTTTTTAAGAGAGATGAAAAGGCTTTTCTGGAACATTTATTTATAAATGATTGAAAGTGAAAATGAAAGTCCCTCAGTCATATCCGACTCTTTGCGACCCCATGGACTACATAGTCCATGGAATTCTCTAAGCCAGAATACTACAGTGGGTAGCCTTTCCCTTCTCCAGGGGATCTTCCCAACCCAAGGATAGAACCCAAGCCTCCTGCATTAACAGGCGGATTCTTTACCAGCTGAGCCACCTGGGAAGCCCAAGAATACTGGAATAGGTACCCTAGCCCTTCTCCAGAGGATCTTCCCAACCCAGGAATCAAACCGGGGTTGCCTGCATTGCAGGTGGATTCTTTACCAACTGAGCTAACAGAGAAGCCCTTAGAAAGTTTACCCTTTTTCTTTTACTCTTGGAACTTATTCTTCATTCTATTTCTTCCATGAATAGCTCATCCGTACAAGTTTTCTATGCTTAACATATATCCTTATGCTTGAAAATTCTGACCACACTGTAATACTACCTCAAAAATACGTATACATTTTGTTGTATATGCTGTTACCATGTCGATACTACAACTCCCAACTCCCAAAGGTGATGCAGGACAATTAGGTAAGAAAGCATAATCTTATCCCCCACAACCCAGCCCCCCAAAGTTTAGAAAAGACTGCCCTTGGTAGAGTAATAAACATTAGAAGGCATTTAGCATATCTTAATTTACTCATAAGCAACATAAAGAACTGAAAAGAAATGGTCAAAACAATTCAGGGAAGGGATGTCTAGCAAAACTGAGGAAGCGGGGCGGGGGAGGAGAGCTGAAGGGAGGGTGGACCAAAAAAGATACTGGGAACAAGAAGGATGTTTTGTTCCTCTATCTTAAGAAAGAAATTTCTAAAAACACTCCATACCCATGGTTCCATAAGGATTCGCCTAAGGGGCCATCAGGCACCAGAACCCCTGCGGCTTTCCGCTTGGCCCCAGCCCCGGCTTCCTACACTGCGCAAAGTCCTGGCGCAGCCGAGTACCAGAAGCAGAAGTAAGCAAGGACCGAAAGAGGGTGAACACGGCCACCGCCCGCAGGGGCCTCACATCCCGGGGTGGAGGCCGCGCCGAACCGGCCAGGACTCACCCCTCCTCCGTATCCCGGGTAGGCCATAACAATCCTGCGAGCGTCAGCCGTAGAGTCGGCGACCGCCCGGCTGTGAGAGGAGCGGAGCTCTAGGTGCAGGTGCAGGGGCAGGTGAGGGTGAGAGGCGCACTTGCAGCGCCTTTCAAGTCCTCGAGACCAACCTTTTCTGAGTCCAAACCCACCCTACTCGGTTCGGATTGGCTGAGACCTGCCCTTCGCAGCCTATCCGGCCTAGGCCCGCCCCTTCCCCATGTCTAGTCCCACCCATCTCGTCTCTGATTGGCTTCACGCGCCCAGCCTTTTCCTACTCCGCCCCTATTGACTAGCTTAGGTCTCGCGCTCTAGGCTTCCTAAACTGCAAAGATACCTTTGCTGCAGTTAACTTCCACGCTGTTTGGAAAGGCTCTCAAGGCTGGTTTCTTTTCACCTTAGAAATCCCAGACCAGCCCGCCCATGGCTTCTTTTTACCTGTTCGTCCACTTTTTAAAAGATGGACTACGAAATATATATCTATGAATTTCAAAACTTGCAGAGTTACTTACATCTCTTTTTCCGTAGCACCAAAATTATGAAACTGACTTCTACTCCAAAGGTAGTGCGTCTAAGCTAAAACGCTCTTGACACCAGATTTTACAAAAAGGTTATTATAGCTTGTTTGGTAGATAAATGGTGACAAGAGTTGCCAGATTTAGCAAATAAAAATACAGGATGTTCAGTTAAATTTTATTTTAAAATAAACAATGAATTTTAAAAAAATATGAGTATGTCCCAAACGTCGAATGAGGCATACACTTGTACTAAAAAATGATTTGCTGTTTATTCGCTGATAATATACAAGGCATTCTATATATTATCTAGTAACCCAATAGATGACTCAACATTTGGGCAAACTCTTCACTTTGAGTTGTGCCTCCTCATAATATCCATTGAAAGGAGTAGCTTGTTTTTTAATCACTCAGTGAAAAGTTAAATGCTTAATTACTTTGATTTATTAAGTAATAGTCATTGAACAGTTCTGCTTTTCTCTGGAGCTCAAGTGGATTTTGCAGCTCCAGCTTGTAAAAGGGAAGCGCACATGGGAAGGATGGCTGTAAATTTAGTTTAGAAACAAAAAAAAAAGACCATGATATTATTTTGAGTTACCTCTGAAGAATAAGACAACTGCTAAAATGTTTCTTAAAAATAAGGACGTAAAAAAATAAATAAGTAAAGATGTGGGAAAAAAGTGTTACCTATTGGCAGGGGAAATTAACCTTGCAAAGCTGAGTAACTACAGAGGAGGAACTTGTTCAGCTATCGTACAGAGGAGGAACTTGTTCAACATTGTAAAACCTAATTTTCCCAGAAAGAGACAGAAAGGAAGATTGCTAAGGTACAAAGCACCCTTGAGAAAGTGTGCCTTGGTTCCGCTAAGACAATAAGAAATACTTTGGCCAATGAGGTTAAATTGGCATAAATAGATAAAGGGGGATGGTAAAAACCTTTTGATAAGAGGAAACAACATTTGACTCATTAAAGCATCAAGTGATAAAACATTACAAAGCAAAACAAATTGAAACCAATTGATATCATTTCAAGGGGGCTGCAAAGAGCTCTGGTATCATTGTCTTTTATGGCTCAGTGCAGAGAAGAATTCAGCCAAAGCAAAGAGATAAATAAGAAGTGATTTATTAGAATAGGACACCTGTGAGACTTACAAGAGGGTGGGTGAGAAATGTCGTGCCCCAAGAATTTCATGGGCTACAGTTTCATAATCAAAGGAAGAGTGGAGAGGGGGAAAAGACCTTCTTTGTCTTTCTTGAGGAGATGTCATGCTTCCATCATTAGTTCCTCTTCCAGGTTGAACAGGGTCGCTATCTTGTCCCTGTGTGATCAAACTAGGTCCACAAATTGTTTTTTATGTATGCAGAGAGCATGTCCTAGGGATCACAAATTTACTGAGCTCACAGGGCAGGATGTGCATCTCATACCACCATTTGCTTTATTGTTTGGGGGCATGTCCCATTCCATCCTGTTGCATGGTTTTGTTGTTAAGCAAGCCTGCTTGGTTTTGTGGTTAAGCAACCCTCTTAATTTACAGGGGTCTCCGGTATTTTTCTATTTACAGTCCCCTAGTATGATTCACTATGTAAACACTTACTTTGTCCATTCTGTCCCTATCAAAATCATTGCAAAGTTTTATTCTAATTGATTAAGTACATATTCAAAGAAATGCTCAGAAAGGACCACGTGTTTTACATTTACAATTTTAGTCTAAATCTCTGGTCAGAATTTTTGTGCATCTTCTTTTCATTGTACTAGCCTTATCAATGCATTGCATTTGTGTCAACACTCCATGGGCCCCTTGCATTTCTACATATATAATTTCAAGATGTGCTAAGTCACTTCAGTCATGTCTGACTATAGCCCTCCAGGCTCCTCTGTCCATGGGATTCTCCAGGCAAGAATACTGGAGTGGGTTGCCATGCCCTTCTCCAGGGGATCTTCTCGACCCACATTTCTTATGTCTCCTGCATTGGCAGGCAAACTCTTTACCACTATTGCCACCTAGGAAACCCATAATTTCAAGATAGAGATACTATTTTCTTCAAGGGCAGAGAGAAGCTTGGCTGCAGGATAGCGAAGAGAAACTCTCCTTCCAGGGAAAAGTTTGCTTGTGTATGCTCACAGGATTTTCCTAAACTTAGAGTTCCTCCATGGTGATTCAAACCCATTGCTTCTATATTACCCATCTAGCAGCTTCATTTCACTCAGTGGAACTTGGGAACAAAAGGAATTCATGAGAATTCCTCCAGGCTGAGGAATCCACAGCCTATTGTGCTGTGAATAAGAGTCCTTTGTCTCTGACAGAGAAACCTCTTCTGTTCTTCTGTCAACTTCTGTCAATTTGTGGCAGGCTACTTCTTAGCTGGTAAATAGGAAAAGATATCAGACCCTTTGAAGTTCTAGGTAGTGTGTTTCTTTCTTAGAGAAAGAACTACCCAGGGAAACTCGTACTGAAGGGTAGCAGAATATCCCACCCCAAAATATGCCACTTTGGCATAAGGATTATTCGGAAGGCAATCGAGAAGAAGCAGATACAAGAAAAGTTCTCTATTCTCCATTTGTCTAAAAGCAGGACCAAAGTGACACTCCTCCACTGTCTACGGGGAAGGACAGAGATGAGTACTCTGAGACAAGTGTGGACCCTTGCCATAACGAAGGCAGGGACTTAAATCTATATAACAAATCTTATGCTTGTTTATCCTTCTTTTCCTGGTAACTACCCCACAGGTAGTTTACTCATACCTTCCTTTTCTCTTTAGCTGAAGATGGCATTTAAGCCAAAATTCTAAGCCACCTCTGAGAATTACTCATTTTCTCTGATTATCTCCCATGCCATCTTCCCTGGTGGCTCAGCAGTAAAGAATCTGCCTGCAGTGTAGGAGACCTGCAGGAGATGCAGGTTTGATCCCTGGGTCAAGAAGATTCCCTGGAGAAGGACATGAGAACCCAGTTCAGTATTCTTGCCTGGGAAATCCCCTGGACAGAGGAGCCTGGTGGGCTACAGTCTGTGGGATCTGAGAGTTGGAAATGACTCTCAGCAACAAGTTGGAAACAACTGAGCACACACACACACATAACAACATACACATGAGTATATGTGTTAGTAAACCTCTGGGATTTTCTTCACTTGCTCATCTGTTTTTTATTATGGGGGTCTCTGCCTAAAACTCAGAAGGGTAAACGGAAAATTATTTTACCACCCTTACACTATCATTTGAGATGCAGAGAAGATTCTCAACACTATAGTCTACTGTATCTCTCTCTAAACCCATTATTTCATAAAATAAATTTTCCAGTGTAGGAACTGAAATTTCAAATGAATCAATAGGAGAATTTTTTAAAAGTAATTGTGTGATACAGCAACCCAAGATGGCTGTTTTCTTCCTCTCTGTATAACCCCTGCTTGACCAGTGAGTGCCTGCTTCACCTACACCCTGCTCACCTGGCTGACCTTCCCACATACTTGCCCCAGGCCTTGGCTAATAACTGTTACTTTAACCACAATGATAGCTTATCAAAAGGGGCAGTGAGGGGCATGCCTTCTGCTGGTTCCCCTGGTAACCACCAGTAAATCAACTTGATGTCAATTCCCCCTATAATTGGTAACTCCCGGCCCCTGGAGCAAAGACTGCCCAGTGTCCTGCCCGCAGTCCCCGAAGCATGGTAGGGTATTTCTCAAGGATATCGTGTCAGACGTGCAAGTTCTCCCATCCCTTAAACCTTTGATGTCTCTGTTGCAGACATCAAAGACATTTCTTTGGACTTAAGTCTGGTTAAGCACAGGCTTGCAGGCCTTCATACTGCAGCTCAATAGTAACAGTAATGACAATTTGCTCCATGATTCACTGAATATGGTATGAACAATATCATTTTGTGAAAATAGAATGTATAAAAACCATTTTAAATTGTACATGTTTTTTCATAAATTACTCCATTATTTCATAAAAAATAGCTTCTAGAGTAAATGGACTCTTCTGGTGGCTCAGTGGCAAAGAATATCCCTGCCAATGCAGGAGACAATGGTTGGATCCAAAAGATCCCCTGGGGGAGGGGATGGCTACCCACACCAGTTTCCTTGCCGTGGACAGAGAAGCCTGGCGGGCTACAGTCCATAGGATCACAAAGAGCCAGACACGACTTAGCGACTAAAGAACAACAATGATAAATAGTATGTAACGGGCACTGTTTTGTGAAGTGTTATTCCTCTAAAGAACTCCATCAGGTATAGATAATTATTATTTTATAAATGTAAAAAGTAAGGTGGAGAGTTGAATATCACTTATCTATAACGCAGTGTTAGCATAGCAAAGCTGAGGTTAGAACCCAGGAAGTTTAGCTGCAGAATATGGTTTCTTAAACAATACATTTGTTTGTTTTGTATTTTAAAATACAGAATTTTGTATTTCGCTGATAGATCTTCTTGCTTCTCCACTAACCCACTTCAGTCTATTGACATCACAGCTGAAAGAGCAACGCTTTAGAAAAATAAGTTACATCATGTCCAGCTAAGGCTCCAATCCCATAAGTGGCCCTTATCTCACCCAGAGGATGAAAGAATATGCTTGCTATGGCCTGTAAAGTCCTGATGTGATCTTCCCCAGTGCCGCTGCTCTGTAACCACTCTATGACTCACCTTTGGCTCAATCCACACCAGACTCTCTGGTCTTGCTTTAGAGGAGAGAGCCCATTTACTCTCTCTCTACCCACATAATATTTTAAAATAGAACAAAAATTATGTACACCATAAGTGAAGAGGTCTTAAAGAGCAGAAAAAAATGGCACACCAGTAACTAGAGAAATAAACAAGAAAATTCATGGTTTTGACTAAGATGAGCCTAAAATTTGTTCTCTTACACAGGAAGTACATGCCTTCTGACAAGTGTAAAGTTTTCATGACCATGTCTACTTGTAGTATTTCTTCCAAATCTTGGTGGTCTTTGGCCTCAGGGTGAGTTTAGATATTCAATTAACCAGTACCTTTACTACAATATAAACAGTGAAATAACGATGGTTCCCTTTCCTATCTGTGCCCATCTCACTTTCTTTTTCCCTCTAAGTGATTTTTTTCTTTATCCCCCTCTTCACAGATGGAAAACATAGGAAAGTAGAGACAGTAAATATTTACTGTTCCTCAGCAAACTTCAGAGCCAGAATCTGTCCCTCTCAGGAATCATTTATACACCAAATACTAAGATATACCAGCTAATGAAAAACAGCATGAATGGAGCTTATTTTATAGCACTAAGAAATTTCACATAGATAGCCTAATTCATTTTAGTCAATAAATGCTTATTTAACATCTATATTGTAGTACAAGTTTAGATGGAAAAAATATACATCAGTGGAAGTGGGGAGGATGTCTTTGCCCTTGTGGAGCTTCTATTCTAGCAGGAAGAATAAGAAATAATAACTAATGATAATGAATAAGTAAATTAATATATAGTGTGGTCAGTTCAGTTCAGTCGCTCAGTCATGTCTGACTCTTTGTGACCCCATGAATCGCAGCACGCCAGGCCTCTCTGTCCATCACCAACTCCCGGAGTTCACCCAAACTCATGTCCATCGAGTCAGTGATGCCATCCAGACATCTCATTCTCTGTCGCCCCCTTCTCCTCCTGTCCCCAATCCCTCCCAGCATCAGGGTTTTTTCCAATGAGTCAACTCTTTGCATGAGGTGGCTAAAATATTGGAGTTTCAGCTTCAGCATCAGTCCTTCCAATGAACACCCAGGACTGATCTCCTTTAGGATGGACTGGTTGGATCTCCTTGCAGTCCAAGGGACTCTCAAGAGTCTTCTTCAACACCACAGTTCAAAAGCATCAATTCTTTGGCACTCAGCTTTCTTCACAGTCCAACTCTCACATCCATGCATGACCACAGGAGAAACCATAGCCTTGACTAGATATGTTAGAGATGATAAATGCTGTGGAACAAAAGGAACATGAAAACAGAGGTGGGGTAGGGAAGTGACTAAGTAGGTGGCAGTATAGAATGGGGTGCCCAAAGTAGCCTTGTAAAGCAAAGGATGTTTGTGCAAAGGATTAAAGGACATGAGCAAGTTAGACATGAAATTCTCTGTAGGCAGTATATTCCAAGCAGAACTAGAGCTATAATCCAGAAATCTGATTACCTGCTTAAAGCAAAGTAAGGAGCCCAGTCAGTCTGGTGTGGATTGAACCAGAGGTGAGTCATAGAATGGTTACAGAGCAGGAACATTGGGGAAGATCACAGCAGGACTTTACATACCTTTGCAAGCACATTCTTTCATCCTCTGGGTGAGATAACTGCCACTTAAGGGTTTGGAGCCTTAGCTGGACATGATGTAACATATTTTAAAGCATCACTCTTTCAGCTATGCTGACAATAGACTGAAGTGGATTAGTAGAGAAGCAAGGAGATCTATCAGCAATCTGTTGGTAATTTAGAGATAATGGTGACTTACCATGGAGCAGCAGTTGAGATGGTAAGAAGTGGTCAGATAATTTTCAATTTTTAAGGTATAGCCTTCTTGATTTACTGATGCTTTGGATTTGACCATTATTGGCTTGGTGACAAAGTTTCTCTCCTTGGCCAAACTCTAGCCAGGTACTTCTGAGCAATCTTCTTAACCCTGGCCCACACAAACTTGAACAAA
The DNA here is from genome assembly GCF_029407905.1 of Bubalus kerabau. Classification (NCBI taxonomy): domain Eukaryota; kingdom Metazoa; phylum Chordata; class Mammalia; order Artiodactyla; family Bovidae; genus Bubalus; species Bubalus kerabau. Next base: position 87,729,150 of record NC_073626.1, read on the forward strand.
AACTAACTTGGTTTCTAACAGCTCAAGGCTGTATCCCTAGAATGACCCTAGTCCCCTTAAAGTGCCCGTATGAGAAGACTCAAAGCTTCCAAAAGAATTCATTTTTGCTGGCTGGCTTGTTCCAGCCAGCACCTGAAGATAGGGTCCCATCTCCCAGTCTCTGAGAGAGGGGAGGAGCCTACTCTGAGAAGTGCCACTTGGCAAACCCTGAAGGATTTCTCTTGGGCTAGACCCCTCTTCCTGCTCTTTGTAATTTTTTCTTGCTTTCCAGATTCTAGAAGGCCCTCACTTACCCCCACCCCTTATTCCCTCATCCTCCCTTTAAAACACACAGTCACCTATCTACAAATCAAAGTTGAGTTCAATTCACATCAGATTCTTTTCCCTATAATTTCCCTATTATTAATAGTCTATGACCAACCGCTACTACTTTAACTAGTGTCCAGTTTTGTGTATCATTGCCAATGGTGGCAACTGGAGGAAGAAGTGTTTGGGATGGCCAAATCAAAAATCAATATTGAATATGTTAGATCTGAGACCCCTAGGAGACTAAGTAACAATGTTAAGTAGGTTGTTGATCTAAGAGGCTGGTTGGAGGGAACAGTGCCTACCAACTACCCAGCATTTGCTCCTTACTGAACCTTTCTATTTCACACCTGATACATTGCAACTGTTAAGAAGTAGTGAAGAATTCTGTAAGAGATATTCCTCCAAAAATGGCCTTAAAATGGAAATCATTCCTATTGGCAATGAAAGTGAGAGGGTCCAAGAAATTAATGCTTCTTTGACATTGTTTTCCATAGAATTAATGAATGATAGAAACAGATTAAGACCTAGTGAATTAAAGGTAAGGCTTATTATAAATGCAAAGTGATTCTATGCTATGCTATGCTATGCTAAGTCACTTCGGTCGTGTCCAACTCTGTGTGACCCCATAGACGACAGCCCACCAGGCTGCCCCATCCCTGGGATTCTCCATGCAAGAACACTGGAGTGGGTTGCCATTTCCTTCTCCAATGCATGAAAGTGAAAAGTGAAAGTGAAGTCGTTCAGTCGTGTCCGACTCTTAGCAACCCCATGGATTGCAGCCTAACAGGCTCCTCCGTCCATGGGATTTTACAAGCAAGAGTACTGGAGTGGGGTGCCATTGCCTTCTCCGCCGTTGCCTTCTGGCAACCTTTAAATCCACATAATTTGAGAAATTATGCACACCCAATGTCTTGGACAGCTCGTGCTGCCTTAACAAAAATATCATAGACAGGACTGCTTAAACAATGGGAATTTATTTCTCCCAGTTCTACAGACTGAAAGCTCAAGATCAAGGTGCCAGAGGATTGGTGAGACACCTTGAGCTGCATATTGCTGCCTTCTCACTGTTTCCACACATGGCCTTTAGCCAGAGGGAGACAGAGAAGTGAATTCTCTGGTGTTTCTTATAAGGGTACTACAAATCCACTCTGAGGGGCACACCTTCATAAACTCATCTAAACCTTATTACCATTCAGTGACGTATCTCCAAATACCGTCACATTGTTAGGCTTCAATAAATGAATTTTAAGGGACCATAGTTATCTATAACATATATCAATCTAAAAGGTGAGGAAGAGGAGACACAGTCATAAGTGTCTGCTGTGTTGTCACCTTGGTTCCACCCTAGAATTTATTTATTATATGCTAAAATATATTCACATAGATTTCATGCCATTGCTTTAATTGATAGACATGCAATAATTATCATACTTTGTCCAGAAATTATTCATTGTGTTTTCAACATGAAATAATGAAGGCTCTATATGTGTTAATTTCACAAGGTATAAAAATATGACAGTACAAAGTGAAGTCATCTGGTAATAATTTCATTAAAAGTCCAAAGGTTCAGTTTCTTTCAGCAAGTACCTAAGGGTTCTTCCCACTAGGGAGGACAGAGAGCTATAAGCTTCCTAAGTAAGAAAAACCTGAATATTATTTACCATTTATTATTGAAACCAGCCACTTGACAAATTGACCTTGTTCAGCTAGGCTTTCAAGAACACAGTTGTCTGTTTCTGATTCTGGTTATGTTAAGTACTCTATTGGCAGAAGCACAAACTCTAAAGCAATTTAATAAACAGTAATACATATATGAAAAGTGTCATCAGGGCTTTTCAGAAAGGTGAAGAATGGTAGCTTCTGAATATATATATATATATATATATATATATAGCAATAAATATACTTGGATTGCTAAAGCTCTATTAAGCAATCTGGATTCAACACAAGCTTCTTTAGAAATGCTATGTGTAATGTTAATCACAATGTGTGTCTACCACTAATGCTCAATAAAAGCACCAACACTATAATGAATAGCCTTGGTGAAGTTACCTGTGATTCAGGTAATATTGGAAAAACACCTGTCTTACATTTTATTTTTACATGTTTGTTTGTTTGTTTATTTGGTTGCATTGGGTCTTAGTTGCGGCACACAGAATCTTCACTGTGTCACGCGGGATCTGTCATTGTGACACAGACTCTCTGGTTGTGGCATGCAAACTTAGTTGTGGCTCATGGGCTTAGTTGCTCCACCACAAGGGGGATCTTGGTTCCCCGACAAGGGGTGGAACCCCACCCCCAATCCCCTTTACTGAAAGGCAGATTCTTAATAACCGACCACCAGGGAAATCCTGTCTTAAATTTTAAATACGGGTTTCATGCTTGTGAATATCAGACCCCATATTGACATGAGATCATACACTCACAACACTGACTTTCTAGAAAGATAGAAATGAAATATCATTGATTGATACTTTTGGTTGGTGCTTATCCCTTCAGTCAGTAACATATAGTGTGTGAGTTTGAGTTACCAAAACCTAAAATAATTTGATCAAAACCATAAAAGTGATCCAATTCTTAAATAGATCACGGACTGCCTAAAAGCTGAGATCATCTCATTTCCACACATGCATGTGTGAAGATAAGATTGCTGGTAGAAATAAGACCTGGTAATAAGAATGCATGAAAAAATTAGAATCTTGTTTTCCATAAATGTTTGTTGTTTATATATTTATGAATCTGGTCACACTGTGCAGCTTCTGAGATCATAGTTCCCAGATCAGAGATTGAACCAATTGAACTGGGCCCTCAACAGTGAAAGTGCAGAGTCCTAAGTACTGGCCACCAGGGAATTCCTCTACGATCTATGTATTTATATAGCACATGATACTTTTCACAGCTATTTTGAAGAATATTATATTTGACATTCACAACAACCTTGTGAAATAAATAGCACCAGTTATTCAATATATTTTAAGAGGAAACTAAGATAGTAATAAGGCGCATGGTGAATGTAGGCACAGATCAAAAAACAGTTGCAAAATATTTTTAAAACAAAACATTACCTAATTGATTTTCATATTTGGAAAATGATAACCCAAAGTGCTCCTGTAGTTTTGAATAAATGAATGAAGTTCCCGGCTTAAGCTTTCTAAGTTGTTTAAAAGCTAAGAATTAAGCTATAAAGCACTTTAATGAGTTCTCCCAAATTAGAAATTAAGTAAAAGAAAAAGTTTAGTACACCCCTTGTAAGATCCCAGAGGATAGGAATTATGACATATACTAACACAGATGAGGATCCATGATCAGTGATGGTGCAAAAACCATCACCAGAGTGGGTATAAGAAACTCAATTAATGCACCATCCAAGATCTGCTCAACTTAGTCTATCTCAAACTGTTGCTTTGTTTTCTGGCCTCTACCCATAAAACTCATTTGTTGCCGTGCATGAGTGCTCAGTTGTGTCTGACTCTTTGCGACCCCATGGACTGTAGAATGTCAGGCTCCTCTGTCCATGGAGTTTTCCAGGCAAGAATACTAGAGCTGGTTGTCATTTCCTTCTCCAGGGGATCTTCCCTATCCAAGGATCAAACCCATGTCTTTTGCCTCTCTTGCATTGGCAGGAGGATTCTTTACCAGCTGAGCCAACTAGGGAAGCCCTCTAGTTGTTGGTACATTTATTTATTAAAAATGCAGATGGCATACTCAAACAGTAATTGAGGGATTATAATAAAGTCACTATTTACAAAGGTGTTGGCATAGTTAAGAGACACCAATAAGGGATGATACAGCTTCTCAGTGCAAGCAACAGTGAGAATCAATTACCACATTTAGGCTGTGGGTGCAAGGCAAGGAGACAGCTCCTGAAACCTGGAAAGAGCCACTGTGTGGAGAGGGCCACCTGACATGACCTTCAGTGGAGGTATGTAAGATACGCTGGATAGAAGGGAGTTCCCTATCTCTCTTCCCTGTCTCCAATCTCCTTTCAGAAATTCCAATGACCGATCTCCATCAAAAGCCAAAGAAAAAGGGAGTTTAGAGACACAACAGCCTCCCAGGGTATAGGGGTATAGGGGTATAGGGGAGGGTGGAGCATGAATCTTCAGAGGCAAGTGGAAAAGATAAAAAATGGTGAAGAGAAACAAATTCCATAATGTACATTTATAATCCTGCCAAAATTTAACAGCTCTTCAATTAGAGACTCAATTTATGTAATTTTTCTGTAATGCAAAAATCCAGATAAATTGCTTAAAGTTAGTATTTATAGAAAGATTACATTGAATAGAGAATTTCTCTTTCGTTAAAACCAAATGCTTGACTGAGCAATTAGGCTATGGAGATGAGACGGAGAATGAAAGAAAACCTAGGTTTTTATTCAGCCACCATGATTCCATTACAGACTTGATCCACCCATTACAAGAGGCACTATGGCAACCAGCTCAGAAGAAAGAGGAAGGGGGAGGAGAGAGGAGGATGTAACCTAGCAACAGAATCTTTAGGCCACAGTTGGCTCATAATTGTTAAAATGGTAGTTAGTGATATCAGCAAACATAATTAAATCAAGAGAAAGTATACCAAAAAGGGGTGAGTGGGGATATAGCATATATTTAGGTATGTAGGCAAGAAAGATCAAATATTTATTTTTTTAATTTAAATTTATTTATTTTAATTGGAGGCTAATTACTTTACAATATTGTATTGGTTTTGCCATACATCAACATGAATATTTAAGTTAACATTCCTGTATAAAATGTTTTTCATATATTATTTTAAATAAATATACACATAAAAACTGTTTAAAAGGAAATAAAAAACTGATTTCTATTAGAAAAGCATGTGCCTAAGATAGAGCTTTTTCAGTATAAATTTGAAAATTAAATGGTTATAATCTCAACCTCAAGTATTAACTAAGCAAACATGTATCTTCAAGCTTATTATGACTTTATCATAGTTATTCAAGGATGAAAAAAGTAGTTCATATTTTTTTTTAATTTTTTAATGTGTCTATTCATTTGGCTGCATCAGGTCTTAGTTGCCGGACTCAGGATCTTCTGTGGTGCATGAACTTTCTAGTTGTGGCGTGCAGACTTAGTTGCTCCAAGGCATCTGGGAGCTTAGTCCCCTGACCAGGGATCAAACCCACATCCCTTCATTGCAAGGCAGATTCTAAACCACTGGACCACCACGGAAGCCCCCCCAGATAGTTGATATTTACATCAATATTGCTATTTCCTTCTGATTGATAGTTGAGAAATGTTCATGTAGAACACTATTCGCTAACCACATCATGCAGATAACAAATTAATACCTATAACAGAATTAGGACAATTTCCCTTTATTAACTCCACTGATTTCATTCATTCACATACACATTCTGATTTCAAGAGAGTATGTTAATTGATACACTAACTACATTTTCTTATTTTCTAAATATTTGAAGTTCTGGGATCTGGGGCCAGACTAACTGCCCCTCCCAGGATTTGTTTAGTCACTAAGTCGATCTGACTCTTTTGTGACCCCACGAGCTGTAGCCAACCAGGCTCCTCTGTCCATGAGATTTCCCAGGCAAGAATACTGGACAGGGTTGCCATTTCCTTCTCCAGGGGATCTCCCTGACCCAGGGATCGACCCTGTGTCTCCTGCATCGCAGGTGGATTCATTACCACTGAGCTATTAAGGAAGCCCAGAACCTACCAAAGGGAATTGTGTATATGTGTTTAATCACTCAGTCATATCTGACTCTTTGTGGTCATATGGACAGACTGGATCCTGCCAGGCTCCTCTGTCCATGGGATTCTCTAGGCAAGAATACTTGAGTGGGGTGCCACCTCCTTCTCCAGGGGATCTCCCCAACCCAGGGACTGAACTTGCACTCCTGCATTGCAGGCAGATTCTTCACCACTGAGATGCCAGGGAAGCCCTTCCCAGGGGCTAACCAATTATTAAAGACAGCAAAAGACTCAACATGGTCTTTTGTAGGCAAACTAGGTAATCTAGGGCCTAAACTCTGAACTACCACCTCTCTCTGGATCTGTCTTGTCAAGAGGCAGAATCCTCTGCACTAATCTCCCTGGGGCCAGATACGAGGCGACTGGAAGAAATAGCCTCAATGACCCAGAGCCTGCTGAAATTATTCAAACTAGCCAATTCTAACCCTGCTTACCCTGCCTTGCCTGGCCTTTCCCATGGAAACCAAAATGCAGGCTCCAATCATCCTTTTCCTTGGCTCTTTATACCTCCTGACTGACCCTGGTGCTTCCCTATGCATGGTCTGGTGTGCCCCTCCTATTAGAAACTGTAACCAACTTGGCCATCACCTCCTGATCTGCTGTCCTCATCCTATTGGAATAACAATAAAACCTACATTTAAAAACAATAGGTTCTACTCATTATCATCTGTTTTAACTCTTGAAGGAACTGTGCAGTAAATATTTCAGACGGATCAATGACTCCAAGTTCATTTACTGGCTGTGTGACACGGCAGAATAATACAACTTCTATGAATCTCAGTCTACTTTTGCAGAATAGTGAAATTCTCTACTAGAAAAATTAGTCCTTTTACTGTTTTCTGTTTTTATAAAATATAATACTTTATACTAAATTATCTTCCCATTGGGAAATATAGATAATTTCCCTTTTCTTTTATCTGGCAAAAAATCTATAATTGTAGCTGCTGCTACTAAGTCACTTCAGTCATGTCCGACTCTGTGTGACCCCATAGACGGCAGCCCACCAGGCTCCCCCGTCCCTGGGATTCTCCAGGCAAGAACACTGGAGTGGGTTGCCATTTCCTTCTCCAATGCATGAAGGTGAAAAGTGAAAGTAAAGTCACCCAGTCGTGTCTGACTCTTAGTGACCCCGTGGACTGCAGCCTACCAGGCTCCTCTGTCCATGGGATTTTCCAGGCGAGAGTACTGGAGTGGGCTGCCATTGCTTTCTCCATTCTAATGGAAGAAAAAATGCTGTTTACATATTTTAACTCACGTAATTAAGTATTGGACAAAAAGCTCACATTTCTTCCATAAAAATGGCATTTTCAAGGAAAAGGAATAGTATAGAAACAATGTCTTTAAAAAATATTTGATACAAAATTTTATTTCAAATTTGGAAGCATGCAAATTAAAAGCATAAGGTGATACCACTTCAAACTCATGTTGTTAAAAAAGTCAAATAGTATCATGTGCTAATAAGTTTCTACCTTTGATTTACTTAACAGGAAAGTTTCCTGGGATGACATATTTCATATTTCGTATAATGGAATATAATAAAAATTATCTGGTGATGTTCTCTACCACTTATGACTTTGTATTCCAGATATAGTTGCATTACATAAAAATCAATGAATATGACATAAATAAGACTAAACATTTTGTTACTAGATGAGTCTGCTTTTTGGGTATGGTGCAGTATGTTATTCTTTCTGAAATTTTATTTTTCTTCCTATACAGTATCACAAAAATGAATGGCAAAGGATAGTTTTTTTTACTTGATACCAGCCAAATCAGTTGTGATGCAATTAAGATTTGATTGTAAAGTTCCCACAAGGTGGCGGCAGAGGCATCACCATAGCAGCCAGTCGCTGTACAGAAGAGCCTAAGGAAGGAAGCAAGGGAAGTGAATGGTATGACTACAGCTGAATGTCTAGGATTTGGTGCTGCTTTGAGTCTGTTGGCTCCACATAGGAGAAGCTGGGTCATTGAGGTTCCAGGGAACTTAATAGGCCAAAGGCAGCGTTTGGCCCCACCTAAGACCCTGGGTCAGCTTTCAGAATTTCATTCTGTGAGGAAGTTTAGGTTTTTTCTACAGTTCACTGTGGTGTTTTACAAATACTAAATGAAAATGCTATTTTTAATTCCTAATTAATGACACACAGCACATTACTGTGCATGTAAACAGTCTATTCCTGAAAAACAAAACATTTCTGAGATGTAGAAAATTAGTTAACACTCATAGTCCATGTTTGCATCCTTATTAACATTACTCTATTAAAATCATAAATTCTTTAAGTATTTTAAATAGATCATTTGTAGTAACAAAATAATTTGGACTACTCTTTCATTAAAATTTTAAAAATCTCTCACATAGTACAATATATCTGTCTTGTGATTTTTACTGCATTTGAGGGAGAAAGAATCAATGAAATGGAACCCTCTGATTAAGTTCTAGGATTGTGTACCAGTTCTGAAGGGTGGGAAAGACCATGCAAGCCGCCTGGAACTGTTGGATCTTTATATCCTCAACACAAATGTGCAAATAGACACACAAATGCAGGACTCGGACACATCTGTTCTCATTAGGAATTCAGAGGAGAAAAACTAAATTCTTGTAGGTGTATTCAGGAACTATTCTATTTAAAATATTATAAAATTTAATTTTCCCAGCTGAGGCTTAAAAAAGGGATACTCTGCTTCTTGTTTCAGTTTTCACCTTACAAACCAGCGTCCTTTTCAATACATGTTCAGCATTAATGTTTCATCGTTTTGCACTTTTTGTTGGTGATTTCACTGTTTGAAATGACCCCAAGCATAGTCCTGAAGTGTTATCTGGCATACCCAAGCACTGGAAGGCTGTGATGTGCCTCAAAGAGAAATATGTGTTAGATATGCTTTATTCAGGTATGAGTTACAGTATTGTTGACCCTGAGTATACTGTTACTGAATTAACAACATATATTAAATAAGGGGTCTTTAAAGAGAAACACACAGAAAACAAGGTTATGCATTAATTGATTTTAGAAATATTATGACCTCAGGAACCTAATTCTATACTTCCCCAGGGGCAGTGGTTCAGTATTCGTGAATTAAATGTGACTTTATAGCGGACGATGAGACCTCATTCTACTTTCCATTGGTGCTATGCTAGTAGAGGCCCTAATCCTTAGTTCTCAAGTCTGGCGGAGACTAGTATCACAAGTGGAATTGAAAGGAGAAATAACTGACAATAAAGCTCCAATCGTGGAGATTCTGATGCAATAGATAATTGTATATATGTCTGCCTGTGAGACAGGGAGGCTTGAGAGCAACTTTCTAGCTCACTTTGCCACACAACAAGGAACTGAGTGGCTGCTCTGGTACTTCCTATTGGGGATTCTCTGGGAGGGCAATGTGTGTGCTTGGATAAGGAAAGCATCTAAAAGACAAATTTTTCTAGCCAGCCTTGGGTTATTTTTGAAATAAAATGGCTTGAGCTCCTATAAAAAAACAATGCCTTAAAAATCAGAATTTTTAAGTGTTTTGAGCAGGTATCACTTTATTTTAGGGGAGGTGGACACAGCCAAGTTTTAGCCAATGAGATATATAAAAAAAATTCTGCATGAAACTCGTGGGGCATTTTTCTCTTCACTATTGAGAAAACGCAAGTGGGAGAAACTCTATGTTTCATCTTGTTACAACCTGCTTTGAACTGGAGTTGTAGGAAGAAATGATGTGGGGACCTGTAGCAGTCATTTTGCAACCATGAAAGAGAAGAAAAGAAAATTATAGGGCACACCCCAGACTTCTAACCTCAATGAATTATTGGCTCTTCCTGTTAAGTGTGAAAAGTCAATTCCCTGTTGCTGGGTCACATTTACTCAGCATCATCTTTACCTCGCAGCTGGAAGCATGCCTACTGAAATGGCCCTCCTATCCAGCAGAGCATGGTGAAGTCTGGCACAGTTCATAAAATATTTGATAAATTCTATAGGGCTTATGCTCTCATCATCTCCTCTGCATAGAATTCTCAATCTATCTCCGTCTCTCACTTTCTGCAGGTACACTTTATGTAGCTCTGCTCCACCACATGGGGCCACTGCTGCTGCTGCTGCTAAGTCGCTTCAGTCATGTCCGACTCTGTGCGACCCCATAGACGGCAGCCCACCAGGCTCCCCCGTCCCTGGGGTTCTCCAGGCAAGAAACTGGAGTGGGTTGCCATTTCCTCCTCCAATGCATGAAACTATAAAGTGAAAGTGAAGTCGCTCAGTCGTGTCCGACTTGTAGCAACCCCGTGGACTGCAGTCTTCCAGGCTCCTCCGTCCATGGGATTTTCCAGGCAAGAGTACTGGAGTGGGGTGCCATTGCCTTTTTCGACGGAGCCACTACCTCTCCTTAATTAACCACAGCAACACAATATAAACCTATTACATGTGGAAGACCTGTATAGGCAGACTTTCATGGAAGATCTGGGTCTGTAGCCCTCCAGGCTCCCCTGTCCATGGGGATTCTCCAGGCAAGAATACTAGAGTGGGTTGCCATGCCCTCCTCCAGGGTATCTTCCTAACCCCGGGATCAAATCCAGGTCTCCCGCATTGCAGCTGGATTCTTTACCATCTGAGCCACAAGAGAAGCCCAGACCTGGGACTACTTAAGGTCAGTACAGCAAATGAAACACAGGAATGAACTTGTCATATTCTGGCCATTTCTGCCATCAGGAATCTCTCACAGATTCTCCCTTTGGAATGTCAATACGATCTACCTATGGTGATCTCTTTCTTGAAGATCTCTTCCTTCTAGGCAAGACCATCTCAGTTCACCCTCTAATGAACAGATGTTGAGTGTGTATATACATGTGCACACATATGCATTTACACATACATTTATGCAATAAAAAATGGTAGGAAATATATTAATAATGCCTATCTCTTGGTGATGGAATGATAAGTAATTCATATAATAGTCTTCAATATGATGTGATTTTCCCCCTGAAATTTCTACAGCGAATATAAACTATTTTTAAATAAAAATTAATGTTGTTAAAATATTCAATTCAGGAACAAATCATCTGGACAGCACATGTCTGGCAATAGGCTCTGAAATATATTCAGGTTCCATGTGTTAATATACTGACATTTGTCACAAAGCAATAATAGCACAAGTAATTTGAAAGTTCGACTTCCAAAATCTAAAAGCCGCATTCCACTTTCCTCCTGGAGCCCTCTCCCATTTCACCTCCACACCTTCATTCTTGTTAATACTCCTCTTCAAATGTATCACAGTCTCTAGCCCTTTATTGACTATGCCAAAGCCTTTGACTGTGTGGATCACAACAAACAGTGGAAAATTCTTAAAGAAATGGGAATGCCACCTTACCTGACTCCTGAGAATGCAGGTCAAGAAGCAAGAGTTAGAACTGGACATGGAACAACAGACTGCTTCCAAATCGGGAAAGGAGTACGTCAAGGTTGGATATTGTCACCCTGCTTATTTAACTTATATGCAGAGTACATCATGAGAAATGCTGGGCTGGATGAAGCACAAGCTGGAATCAAGACTGCCAGGAGAAATATCAAGAACCTGAGATAGGCAGATAACACCACCCTTATGGCAGAAAGCAGAGAAGAACTAAAGAGTCTCTTGATGAAGGGGAAAGAGAAGAGTGAAGAAGTTGGCTTAAAACTCAACATTCAGAAAACTAAGATCATGGAGTCCGGTCCCATCATTTCATGGCAAACAGATGGGGAAACAATGGGAACATTATTTTGGGGGGCTCCAAAATCATTGCAGATGGTGATTGCAGCCATAAAATTAAAAAAATGCTTGCTCCTTGGAAGAAAAATTATGACTAATCTAGGCAGAATATTAAAAAGCAGAGACATTACTTTGCCAACAAAGGTCCATATAATCAAAGCTATGGTTTTTCCAGTAGTCATGTATGGATGTGAGAGTTTGACTATAAAGAAAGCTGAGTGCAGAAGAATTGATGCTTTTGACCTGTGGTGTTGGAGAAGACTCTTGAGAGTCCCTTGGACTGCAAAGAGATCCAACCAGTCCATCCTAAAAGAAATCAGTCCTGAGTGTTCATTGGAAGGACTGATGCTGAAGCTGAGACTTCAATACTTTGGCCACCTGATGTGAAGAACTGACTCACTAGAAAAAACCCCGATACTGGGAAAGATTGAAGGCAGGAGGAGAAGGGGACGACAGAGGATGAGATGGTTGGATGGCATCACTGACTCGATGGACATGTCATCACCGACTCGATGGACATGAGTTTGAGTAAGCTCCAGGAGTTGGTGATGGACAGGGAAGCCTGGTGTGCTGTAGTCCATGAGGTTGCAAAGAATCGGACACAACTGAGTAACTGAACTGAACTAGCCCTTAGAAGGCTCTCTAGAGCTGAGGTCAAGTACTTTATTCTTGATTTCTATCAGCTAAAATCTTTGAACATGAACCCCCTAATATATACATAAATATACATTTTCTTTACATGTACAATTATGACATACCATAAAATACAAACAAAAACTTAAAAATAAGGGATGAGATAAAGATGAAACAAGATTTTTAAAAGTAATTGATATAATCTAGTGCATTAATAATAAAAATAATTTGTAATTGACAATGCTTTATTTTTTAAATCTTAGTGTAACTCTCTTATTTAGCAATTCAGAAGTCTGGTTGGATTTATCTCAATATGTGATTTCAATAATTCATTTTAAGCACTAACTCATGTCTCTGTCCCTACTTGAAGACTTTGTCAGCTGTATAAGAGCAGAAGAGAAATAAAAATATTTAACTAGCTGTATGGCATGGGTAGTAAGCAATTAAAACAGCCACTCTTCAATCAGAATGGACCCAGGCTGAGACTGCTAACCCCACAATGCCCATCAGCTACATGCCAACCAGGATTTCAAGGAAAAGACAAGGCACTCTACCAACATTTGACTGTAGCTTGCTCTTGAACATTTATTGTAAAATAAAAGAAGCCCAGTCAATCTATGCCTTTGAGGCAAAGGTGTTGTTTTAAAGATGTGTAAATATGCAAGTAAAATTTTAAAAGGACTTAAGCTATGGAGGAAGGATTTAGAAAAAATGGATGTTTGGAAAATGTATCTCTGACACCTGATACTTTTGCCCAAATATTTGTGTTGAAAAGCTTTCTAAAGTGCACACTTAAAACTATAACTTTAAAACTGAATTTTTGAGAATAATTGGGAAATGGTTATCATGACCTGGTAAACTTAGTTTTTTTTTTTTCTATTTTCGACTTATTTATATTTTTGAAATACAAACAGTATCCTTTCAAACTTTTCTGCTGTATCAACCTATCAGCTTCTGCTTCTTGCAGAAAGGGATACTGTGTAAAAACTCAGTTAGATGGCCAGTTATTATATAATGTTTATACGTATAACTAAGTTATTTCCTCTATAACTTGTGTATTATTTGAGTGCTAGCACTATCTCTTACTTATTATTTGTCCAAAAAAATTGCTGGCAGTCAAGTATAGGGTATGTGTAACATGCCAGGATTAGGGCTAAGTGCTTACAACAACCTTTTAACATAGTACAGATATCATCATTATTCTCATTTTACAGCTGAGAAATTTGAGGTTATTTTCCTGAGATGACACAGCAATTAAGAGGCAGTTGCTGCTGCTGCTGCTAAGTCGCTTCAGTCGTGTCCGACTCTGTGCGACCCCATAGACAGCAGCCCACCAGGCTCCCCCATCCCTGGGATTCTCCAGGCAAGAACACTGGAGTGGGTTGCCATTTCCTTCTCCAATGCATGAAAGTGAAAAGTGAAAGTGAAGTCACTCAGTCGTGTCCGACCCTTAGCGACCCCATGGACTGCAGCCCACCAGGCTCCTCCGTCCACGGGACTCTCCAGGAAAGAGTACTAGAGTGGGGTGCCATTGCCTTCTCCGTAAGAGGCAGTGCTGAGATGTAAATCCTGATCTCCTGAGCTCACAATCTCTAAGCATAATCACAACCCTATTCTGCCAGTGGAAGGGCATCTAACTTTAAATTATACAGAGTAGGATCTTTCCTGATACAATTTAGTAAACAAGTGAAAAAAACAGAATGACAATTCTAGAACTATTTCCTCATCAAATTAAATTATTGTCATTTTCTCTGGAAAAGGCATGACTGCCATGTATGGCCATTAAATTGTAGTTCTAGTTTGTTGAAGACATGGCAGTTTTGACTTTTCTTACTTCTTAATAGAAGAAAACTCAAATGGTAAGGTGGTTAACAGCAAGAACCTGTTATCTAGTATCTTCCTCAGTGACTATTTAAAAAACAGAATGCTAAAAGATGACTTTTAAAACTGATAGAGATGGAAATATTTCTTTTGCGTTTAAAAAGAAAGGGCAGCTCAAGAAAAAAGGAAAAGATATAGGTCAGTATGATTTCCTACCTCAAAGGAGAAAGGAAACAGAAACTTACATTTAGAAGCAATGAGGAGGATGATAAACAAAATTATTTGAAGAAACTTGACATAGAAAATCTCTATTAAAACAAAAGGGAGAAAATAAATCAAACTATGCAGTAAAAATACAGAAGAAAAAGGATACACTTTGAGAGATTAGATTCCTTGTACCCCAACTTCTTTCCTTCAGCAATGGCCCAATCCTAAAAATAGTGGTTTCTTTCTATTTTCCCTCAAAATCAGTTCTCATCACTCAATCTTCATTCAGCAAGGCAACTCTTCCCTGAGAGTAAATATGTATTGTTATTGATGGGTATTATGTGATGCTAACGGTGAGGGTCAGGAGAGGGCATCTATATGGAAAAGCACCCGTGAAACTGCCATGTGCATTATTATTTAGATGTTACTAAAGTCCTCATGCACACTGTATATTTTCTGGTTATTATTTATTTCCCATCTTCCTCCTCCCATTAGAATGCGACATCCATAAAAATAGGAACATTATTAAGTTTTATAAACTGACTCTAGGGCAGCACTGGTCACAGAGTAGGTTCTGAATAATTATTTTTTTTAAGTGATTGAATGAATGAATGCCATAATCTAAATACCAAACACCTCCACTTTTGATCATCTTTCACCAGGACAGCAATTTCGTGGTATTAAGAAAATGACATTATTTCTCTATATTTAATCAATAATCTCTTTTTATTCCCCAATGTTTGAAACTAAAGGACTAAAGATGAGTACAATGGGACACAATGTTTTTTGGTTTGTTTGTTTGTTTTTGCTTTGAAATACTGAATACTACCTGCAAGCAACGAAAGGGGGAGGAGGAGGCGGGCCTTAACAGTCCTAACAGATAATTTTGTATACACATAACTAAGCATATAATGTGTTTATCTTCTACCTACAAGATAAACTTCCCAAAGTAACTAAAGATATGGAATTATTTTATGAAGAGACAGTAAAGAAAAGCATAAACCAGGCTCACTTGCAAGCTCAACATTCTACTTCACTTCAGCAACTTTCACTATGTATTTTGACATTAAGCCAGTTGCTAGAGTCACCACTCTGGTGTTCTTGACTGGAAAATCCCATGGATGGAGGAGCCTGGTGGGCTGCAGTCCATGGGGTCGCTGGGGGTCCGACACGACTGAGCGACTTCACTTTCGCTTTTCACTTTCATGCATTGGAGAAGGAAATGGCAACCCACTCCAGTGTTCTTGCCTGGAGAATCCCGGGGATGGGGGAGCCTGGTGGCTGCCGTCTATGGGGTCACACAGGGTCGGACACGACTGAAGTGACTTAGCAGCAGCAGAGTCAAGGCAAATAAAATTCCCATTCAGGTGGAAAATCAGCAATGGCCTACATATGTGCAGAGTACTGTAGTGGTCCTGTGTAAATATGTCTTTTCTTTAAGCATATTACAATTCCTGGGGAGGAAAAATCTATTACTAGGTACATAATGTAGTTAGTAAATAAAGTAAGAAAACAGCTATAACGTTTTGAATTGGGTATTTTCTATGCCTCAGGTAAACAAAGATTCTGTATTTCTCCTACCCAGAACAAAACACCACCAAACTTCTCTGACCTATCCAAACTTCACTGAATGTGCATTGTTAACCCATGTCCACAGGATTCTCCAGGTAAGAATCCCAGAGTGGGTTGCCATTTCCTTCTACAGGGGATCTTCCCGACCCAGGGATCTTCCCCACCCAGTCTCTTGCATCTCCTGCATTGGCAGGTGGATTCTTTACCACTGCACCACCTGGGAAGCCCACCAACTGATTGCTTTGCCTAAGTATATTTTTTCAGTAGCCTAAATGACCCCTTCCACCTCCATATAATTCTGGACCATGAGGTTCTCATTATGAAGCAGATAAACTACCACCCATAGTCACCCAGGGCTGCAGAACGCCAGAGTGAGTAGCAACCCGAAGGACTCACATTTATGTGGCTTCTGTACTGAACCAAAGCTGCCATTTTTCAGTGTGGGTGTCTTTTTTTTTTCCCTCATGACATAGACAAATGTTGATGTTTACTACAAGTTGGTACATTAGTTGCTAATTAAGTTCCTGGCTGCTTCAGCCAAAACTTGCTGTATTGAATCCAAGAAAAGAATGGCAGCTACATCAAAAATAAGTTGTTGGGGATTTTGTTTGTTTTATTAAAGGAACGTTGTATATTAAAGAATATGGGGAACTTACATACTGGGAGATAGAAAACCTTCAGTCTTAGCTTCCTCCTAAGCTGAGTTGGTAGTTCAAGTCCTTCCGCGTCTGTCACCAGGCCTTGGTCAAAGCCAAATAAACAGTACAATCTAGGCGTGAAGTAATCAAGTTGATTAACTGTTTATCATTACTTGCTCTTTTTCATACCCACCCACAAATTCCCAGAGGAAAGAGTTACTTCTTGGGGACCCACAGGAGGGCAGGTTTATCCTGGAAAGAGCTCACTTCACCCTGGGGGGCTACATATCTCCGAAAAGACGTCTTCTTAGTGTCATCTCTCTGCCTGCCCCTGTAATCTCACACTCGGGCGGGGCTGGGAGCTGCCTGCTTTCGCCAGTCAAGCCTAATAACTTCCTGTTGACATCAGGGTCTGTGGCAGTCTCTCTTCACCTCTGGGCTGGGAAGTCCCCAGTCACGCTTGCACGCCCTCCAGGTCTTAGCAGACAAGGGGTGGTGCGAGACAGCCGCGGGGAGGGAAGTCTGAATTTTCTTTCCGAGCCCTGCAAAGTAGACAAAATACCCGCTGGCATTGCTGAAGCGCTGCTGTCTTACTCCGTGGAAGAGAGAATTCGCTTTCCGTTTCTGTTTCCCACAGGGCCGAAGGACTGTCCTTACCAGAACCGACCAAAAGGTGGCTCCTCCCCAACCAAACAGACACTCCCGGCCCAGCGGATTACGTGTGGAAAGTCCTGAAGAAGAGAATCGAAACAGAAACCGAAGTCAGGCAAACTATATAACTGCCTGGCGGAAGGCTGGACTCGAAACTCCCACCCGAGTGAGCAGAGCCGGCGCCCTGGCCCCCGGCTCACGCGAGCGCCCGCCGCCGCCGCCGTGTCCTGCGCACCTGCCCACCTGCCCGGGTGCCACCGCGCCCCCGCGCGCCCGTCTAGGGGTCCTGCAGGCAAACCCCGTCGTCAGCGCGTTGCTACAGGCCCCGCGGCTCCGAAGCAGCAGCGAAGATACCTATTATCCGCTGAGTTGAGAACAACTTTTCCATCTACCTGGGAGAGTCTTTTCCCACCTCTGAGGAAGAAAGATGTCGTCGGACGGGAGTTTCGCAGACAAGAATTTCTGCTATCTCATCTCGTGTTTCAGGGCCAGAGTGAAAAGGTACATCCAGGTGGAACCAGTATTGGACTACCTGACTTTTCTATCTCCAGAAGTGAAAGAGCATATTCAGAGGACGGCCGCCACCACTGGGGACATTCAGGCAGCTGATCTGCTTCTGGACACCTTGGAGAGGGGGAACTGGCCGCTCGGCTGGGCTAGGATGTTCGTAGAGGCCCTCCGGCAAGCAGGCAACCCCTTAGCCGCCCGCTACGTGAACCCAGAGCTTACGGACTTGCCTTCTCCATCGTTTGAGAACGCTCACGATGAATGTCTCCAACTGCTGAACCTTCTTCAGCCCACACTGGTGGACAAGCTTCTGGTTGCAGATGTCTTGGATAAATGTGTGGAGGAGAAACTGTTGACAATTGAAGACAGAAATCGGGTAGGTGTCAGTTCAAATGGAGTTGGACTTAAAGGCAGATATTGCTACTTGGGGTTGTTCCTCCATTTGCCCCATTCCAAATGTTTTTTGACATCTTTGGGTAAATTTGGTTCCCTCCTTCTTTGAGACTGTCTAGGCTTTTAAAAATATAATTTTGCAAATTTAAACACAAAACAGCTATTTCTTCTAATTCTTTAATGGAAATGAGCTACAGAAGAAAGAACTCTAGAAAAATAATGTATGCTAATAGACAGCATTTATTAAACACTTACTGTGCAATTAGATTCATTTGCAAAACCTGTTATCGGAGTTCATGCTCACAATAATCTATTGAGTTATTAGTTAGTAATCTAGTGTTATTAACTGTGCCATTTTACAGATGAGTAGACTGAGGCAGTTTAAATAACCTGCCCAAGGTCTACCAGGAAGACAGTGGTAGAGCTAGGGATTTAGTTTCTGATGGTGTTAAATTTTATGTCATATTATATGTAGTTGCATAGAACGGGGATCAGCAAACCATGACCCATGCTAAACCAACCCGAAAGCCAAGAATGATGTTTAAATTTTAAAATTTTCAGTTCATAAAGAAAGTTTTATTGGAAACAACTATGCTCATTCATTTACATGCTGTGATTGCTTCTGCGCATTAAGAGCATTTGAACATAGAGTCATATAGCCCACAAATCCTAAAATATTCATTATCTGGGCTTTAAACAAAAAGTTTTCCAATCTCTGGCCTATATTATGCACTATGTCATTTAATTTTGGTCCAAATGGGGAAATTACATAGTACATACACACACACACACACACACACACACACTCTCTCTCTCTCTCTTTTTTTCTTTAATCAAAGTTTCAGCATTCTTTGGGAATCAAAAATTGGAGATAATTAATTGAAAAAATATGTAGCCGGTAGTAATTTTCCATTGTAATAGAAAAATAATGGATTTTTTAGGTGCCATTTTGACAGGAAGAATTTTATAGGGGATTACACTTAGCGTTTTATTGTTCATTATTTTTCAGTGAATAAGGAAGTACTGTGGCATATAGAAACTCTGTCCTATTCGAATCTGACTTAGAGTGTACAGTGAAAGTTTTATTTTGAAAGGCATGTAGGCAAATAAACCCATTTTGGGGGGTCAAAGTCTAACATGCTGTGATTTTTGACATTTTCTTTCTTTCTTTCTTTTTAGTTTATCAATTGTATCCTCATTACAAAGTTCTGGGCACGGGACTCCTATCAGCCTATGATGTGACTTGATCTTTAGTGACTAAAGCTAATGCTCCTTTGTCAACTTGACAGCCATAGGGCCTGTCCAAAGACCTAAGTGTGTATCTAATTTTGATGACTGGTTTTCCCAACAAGTAAATAACTTTACACTGTTGTCAGTAAGGTTTATGTAGTTTTGTGTATTGAGAACCAGCTAGAACGCATTATAGTAGTCCAGCTGGATATGACAAATGTGTACATCACTGTGGCAGAATCTTAATTTGGAAGACAGTATGCAGCCTTCAAGCCAGCTGGAGATGGAAGATGGCATTTCCAGCCACAGTAGCTGTTAGGAAGTCCAGAAGCAACAGAGTCCAGTAACACCACAAAGCTGTTTATGTTTGGTGGGTATGATGTCCCGATTGCCAGTGAAACAGCACTTCTCCTTATTTACTCTAAATACGTCTGCCTATCAGCATCACTTTTGTCTTGCCTGGATTGAATTTCCGCCAGCTAGATTTTATCCAAGTTCTTGATTCTGGCAAGCTTGGAGGCAGCTAGCAGGAATGCAAGGGATTTGACACAAAGAAGATATACAGTAAAAGGACATTTGTGTACTGGTAGCAGTTAAGGCCAAAGCAAGCCCATTTCTCTCTCATAAGGGAGAATGGAGGAGCAATATATGGAGGCTTTCTAAGGAGCAGTAGTGTCTGTGTGAGATCCTGGCACATCATTCTTAAAGATACCATCTGTCTCAAAAGGAAGCAATGGCGGACGATGGGAAGGAAACACTAGGTTTAGAAGAATCCATAGCATGTTGATATGGGTTCCTTGAGGAATGTTTATCTTATTACAGAAAAGTGTGGTGAGGAAAGCATGGGAATTTGGAATGGCAAGACCTGGATTTTGACATCTCTGTTTCTTACCATCTCTATTCCTTTGGGCCAAATTATTTAAGTTTCCTGATCCTAAATGTACTATGAAAATGGATATAATAATAATTTCCTCTCTCATTCACAGTGTTTTAGTGAACATGAGTGAGAAACATTGTTTATGAAAAAGCTTTATTAATAAGAAAGAGCTGTTTTGATATGATGATGACTTCTATTATTTGTTTGATTTCCTTGTGAATTTAAAGTTTCAAGAACTAAGGTAAATGCCTTATGTTGAAATTGAGATCTGCCTCCTAAATTCCATGGATTAAACTGTGAGTTGAGGAAGAAACTGTTTTTCATCTAAGAATGAAACCAGGACCTAGTTAGAATTAAGTATGATATTGGTGCTTAATAAGTATTGATTGATTGGATTAATTTCCAAGAAGTTGTCCAGAATAAAAAATTAAAATGCTTGGTGTAATGAATTGCTTTGCCAGGCATCAGAGGGGAGGGGAGGAGGAATGGTTGAATAATGAATATAAGATCTACAAGTTTGCTTTTCTGACATCTTAAAATAGCATTTAACTAAGAAATTAGGACTTCTAAAAATAATTAATTAATTAATTTTTTTGCTTTACCACATGACTTGTGGAATCTTAGTTTGCTAACCAAGGATTGAACCCAGAACCCCAGAAGTGAGAGTCTGAGTCCTAACCACTGGACCACCAGGGAATTCCCAAAATATTTTATTTTTGTTCTTTCCTGTTTTCCAGTTGACATTTTCTACTTGGTCTGTATTTTAGTTTAGGATTTCCACCTCTACCACCTAATCCCTGTCCCTCTTACACAAGTGCTTCTAAAAGTGATCCTAGATTTAGTTTTGTGACCAGCAGATACCCAAAGAAATTGATTTAATTGATTAATTATTCATTCATTGCATTTGAAAATATGGAGTGGCATGTTGCACCAGACACCAAGATAGTGCTGAAAAGAATGGAGAATAATACAGATACTGCCTGTGCTTTCATGGAGTTTATGATGCAGTGTTGATCTGTGTTCATTCTTCTAACAAATAGGTAAAAAAATGTCTAGTATATGTAAGGCACTATTGTAAATGCTGGAGACTCATTAATAAATACAAGAATGACTTTACAGAACATTATGATAGAATGATCCTTAACAGTAAAGGGGTGCCCCTGTACTGACCTGCTTCTATTTAGGCTGCTAAGTGACATCTTAGTACATCCATGACTTAGACATCCATGAACTCATATAAACATTTCCATAGTGTCTTAACAGCTTAGGTAAGCTGCATATTTCAGCACCGTCCAGTTCAAAGCATTAAACATCTATAGTCCTGGAAGACTTTATACACCTTTCATTTATACAAAGAATCAGAGATAGCATCACCAGTCCAGCTAGAAACCCCCCAGTTCTATTTACATTAAGTTGAGTATTGGGGTCAGTCTCCTTCCAGCTCATTGTATTGCCACCTAAATTAGGATGGATAAGATTTTTTTTAGCAATAAAAAGTACTAATAAGAAATTAGTTATGTCTGTGCGACAATGCTTATTCATTCAGGAAGACATTAACTTTTGGAGAGAACTTGTTCTTTAAAATTCTTTGTTTTTAACGTGAGTTTGCTTCCTGATTTACTGGTACTGAGGGTTAGTTCTGCTATGTTAAAAAGTCACCATTACTTTTAAATAGATATCTGAGGTTATTCTGAGGGAGAAAAACCATTTTTATTGAACTTTACAACTGTGTTGGCTATCCACTGTTTAAAAGAAATATCTTTGGTTTCTCTATTAATGTATGGTAGAAATAACTAGATCAAAGAATTCAGAATATGAAATCACTGAACTGTATTACCCACAAATTCATATTTATTTTACACTCCATATATTAGTTAATAATGTATCCATAGACATTTTTAACTTCATAATCACGAGAATACATTAAATGGGGAAGAAATGTGAGTGGGAATCATTGTCCTGTTTCCGTCTCAAGTCTAAATATTCACTTCCCAAGAATTTTAATAATCAAGTGTATGTACTGGGATCTTATATTTTTCCTATGTTTTAAGAGAACAGATTAATTTAAAAAAATTTATGGTTGCTTTAAAGGAAATTGATATACTTTCTAGCATCCAAACTAGGAAGATTTCTTAAAAATTCAGAACCTTGATGATGCTGCTAAACTTGCACAGGTATTATATGTAGTTCCACATTCAAATAATAAAAATACTTGTAGGAAATAGTGGCAAAATATTTCTCAAATTCCTGAACTGAGTAAGGACAAAGCAAGCTTGACAAATGCAAATCATTGTATACTCAAAGAAATAACTAATTAATAGTCAAAGAAAATTTAGTGGATATAATATATTAGCTTTTTAAAATATAAGTATTTATTACAGTGCTTCCCTTGTTCCTTTTAGAAAAATGCTTCCTGATTACTTCTGTGGAATGAGTTCAAAGCTGATTAAAGGCTGAAATAATTAAAAATGGAAATAGTTGAGTTAAAAGAAGGTGCTCAAACCAGTCTTATTTAGGATCTTTAGTGACTACTGCTTAAATTAGTAGATAATAATAAAAATGTTACAAACACCAGAGAAGGCAAAGAATTTCCATTAGAAAGTTAATGAAATTAGAGAAAAATAGGAAATGAGCGAGAATCTGCTTAGAAATGCTGTGAGGGAGAAATTGCTTAAACTTTATTGTCATTTTAACCACTTCTTGTCAAAAAATGAACTTAAAATTAGAGGCAATTACCAGCTATAGAGTTCAGGAAGGCAGCATTCAACTTCTGAAGCCAATTGCCTGGGATCAGATTCTACCTCTGCCATTTACTAGCATTATGGTGTTAGGGAGGTAATTGGACTTCTCTGAGCCCTGGATTTCTGATCTGTAAAATGGGTTAATGTCAGTATCTTCTTCAGAGTTATTGGGTTGATATATGCAAAACCTTTATAATTAACTATTAACTAATGAAATGAACATATCCATTGGGTAGAAATATGCAGTATAATCTTGTTCTAAGTAGTGCCTGCTGGTGAAACATTTATAAAGATAGATGATTTTCCCGGTTATCCATAATAATAATTAACACTGAATTTATACCAAGCATTGTTCCAAAAATGCAAATTCCTGATATTAGATGATTATGGGAATGTTTATAGGACTAGAAGATATGCAAATTTGTAGGAAACAATCTAGTTGAAAGGTTGATATTATACTAGAAGATGGACAAATGTTGAGAAGGACCTTTGAGAGTATGTAAGTCAGTATTTCTTACCTAAGCTGCTGGCTAGAATGAGCTTTTGAAAGAGATGCTTTTGAAAAAAATTTCTGGTTTCCCAACATGGACAAATGAGCATCTCTGGGGGCAGATCTCAGACATCAGTATTTTCTAAAGTTCTCAGGTGATTCTAATCTGCAGCTAGGACAGACAAACCCTGAAATTTCATTTCCATTGCTTAATTTTACACATATAGAAACTGAAGTCTGGAGAGGTGAAGTGGTTTGCCTAATGGCATAGCAAGCTGATTGTGTTCTGCTTAATTTCGTTCTGGTCTAAATGTGGTCGTTTCTCCAAATGTTTGGCTCTATATTAAGAGTTGGGGGGTTCATTGTAATAATGATTACACAAATGATTCACATTTTAAAAGATTTGCTAGATTAATCTGTAAAAGAAATTAAATGAAGGCTTAAGATAGGAATGAATGAATATACAAATAATTCTTCCCTATTTATAAAAAAGATATATAGAAATACATTTCTTATAGTATTAAGTAAACACAAATTAAAAAAATATATATAGTAATGATAAATAGCACAAATATTAAAGAATATAAAGCTGTGATAGTACTTACTTACTCCATAATGGTAAGAGTCAAGAAAGAGAGGTTGGATAACAAATGTTTGATTTCCTATTTATAGACTCCATGAGTTAAAAAGAAATAGCAAACCCTATATACACAAAAGGAAATTGATGCAAATAGACATACATAATGTAGGTAGAGATTAAAGACACCTTCTTTTGCACCCCTTATTCAGAATGATAGAGGTAAAACATTTGTTTCCTGTGTCAGGTTTGAATATCTCAAAAGCTTTAAAAAAGGGTGGACATTTAAAAGGGGATTGGCCCAGCGAATCTCCTCCCTCTAGAATCCAGAATTTCTGCAAGTGGCATTGATTTTTTCTTTAATGGTGTTTTCTTTTAATATGAACCTTTATACATATGGTTCAATTTTTCTAAAGGCTAGTTTCTGTTTAAATTTATTCATTAAAATGTTTGACTTCTTTAATTCTACTTTTCTCTTAAAACAGGTTTCTGCTGCAGAAAATAATGGAAATGAAGCAGGGGTAAGAGAGCTACTGAAAAGGATTGTGCAGAAAGAAAACTGGTTTTCTACATTTCTGACTATTCTGAGGCAGACGGGAAATGATGAGCTTGCCCGGGAGTTAACAGGCACCGATTGCTGTGAAGGCAATACAGGTATTGCTAATTCTGCAAAGGACAGCTTCGTGTGTTTTACCTCGTGATTGAGAGTTTAATGAAACCTATAGATACGGTGCCCAAAGAAAAGGATATTTAGAATCTGAATTTCAGATCTGTTTTCTTCTCCTTACAAATGAAGAAATTTCTGCCTGGGAAAAGATGAACCTCCCAAAGACCATAACACTAAACAAGCTGGGCTAGAATATTGGCCACTGACTCCTGATCCAACATGTTTTCCATTTTCCATCTTATTTTGGAAACAAAGGGATTGTCTGAGATTTTTATCAAGATCATTTTAACATTGCTTAGACAAATAAATTGGAAGAAAATATTTTAGTGGTTATTACAATAATGCTGCAAAGTCTTCAGGACATTTATATAATACTTTGAGGAATTTATTAAACATTTGATACAAAGTCTGTAATTGCTAATGTATCACAATATTATTTTCTTTGAGTTTTTGAAAGTGTTCAATTATAATAATACAAATAGCATAGCTCTTTCACATATGTTATTTGTAAATATAGTATTAATAGCCACCTTATTTTTCTTTACAGAGTATGTATCCTATGTTTTAAAGAAGTATCAAATGAAAGACAAATTAAAATTTAATTGGCAATGAATGGTTACCAATATATAGTTGTTATAATTTATACACAATTAGATATAATTTAAATGGATTGTAATCATTTCAAGCTTACTTTACTTCTTTTATTCAGTCAGGCATTCAATCAATGTGTAACGAGTACCAACAATATACCAGATACTGTTCCAGGTGCTGGGGATATGGACTTAAATGAGACATACGCAGTCCCTGTTTCCATAAACCATACTTTCTAATGGAATAAGAAACAGTTTTCTAAGTTACTTATACAAAAGAAAAAACAGATAATTACCAAATCATTAGACCAAAGAGTATATTATGATTTTATGTTGTATTATTTATGAAATAGCTTAATTTTGCTCAGTAGTTAGAAATACACACTATATATATGAACATATATATCTGTGTGTATATATATATATATGTATAGTGTGTGTCTATATATATAATAGTGTTTGCATATTTATGTGTATATATAGACAAATATTTTTACTATGTGATATTAAAAAGCCCTAAAGAATTACAAAATTGATGTTAATAAACTTGTGTGTAAGTGAACCATGGGAAGTAAAGTGCCTTCCATGTTTGTGGAAGGTCTTTTTGTTTCACCCCAAAACAAATGCTGTGTGGTGTCATAAGTTTGAAATGGCCACAAAGTGAAAAGCTCAAGAGGCTCCCCCTTCTCTCTGAAATCATTTAGGGATTTGAGGGGATTCATTCAGCCAAAGATGGTCAATCCAGCTTTCAAAAGCCAGGAGTAATTCCATGATTTGTCCACTAGCAGTTTCCTCGGTTCCTACTATCATTTTTTTCTATTTCCACAGCAAAGTTTAATTGTATAAGGAAAATTCCCTCCCAATAGGAAGCATCTTGACTTTGCTTTAGTACTCTGGAGGGAGCTGAATGATACTACTTGCTTGCAATATCAAGATTAGAGTTGTTTGGTTTTTTTGCATTTATTTATTATGGCCCAGCTATTATTTCTATAGCATAACTCTAATGCCAATCTGCTACTTCTAAAGAAACTTCAGGTCAAATTTACAAACAATGATGGGGCCAAGTGTCTCCCTTATCCCTCAAGGATGAGCCAGACTCCAGTACAGATCACACCTTATTATGAGTTCCCTTTCAAAACCACATGGGACCATTTCCATCCATGACGACATTCTAGACTTGAACTCTGAAATGGCTACAGTCTTGATTTTTTTGTTTCCTGGGAAATTTTGGTCTCCATGTATCAAGGGATATTTGAAAGAGCAGCCTTGCAGATCACAAAAGACCTTGTTACATCCATCCTCTAAAGTAGAGGGTAACTACCCATCTTACAGCTGTGTACTAGTTTAGGAAAAAGGCTAGAAGATTGGCTCAAAAGTATCTTCCAACTCTTGTGACACAGACAGTATGTCTGGCCACATTGCTTTCTTTTTTTCTGGGGGTGGTTGTTGGGGCAGAGCAACAAGTTATATACAACATATTTCTTTCTAAGATATTTTGGTGCCTTTTTAGAAGTCGAATTCGATTTTTCAAATTCTAATTCTTTGAACATAGCAATCCTAGGTGAAGAATACATGTGTAATAGCTGTGTAATAACGCACCTATCACATACATCTATCTAATATTCACAAAACTTCCTCTTTACTTTCCTTATTATATGCCATGACTGTGACTGTCTTTAAGTGTCTATTTCAGAATGGCTTAGGCACTAGTTTATCTAAATTCCTCCTACCTGTGGACTTACATTGGCTGGCGAAGGTCAAGCACTTTATAAAAAGAATAAAGGTCCTTCTGAAAAGAAAAAAAAACATGGCAGTAATTAATTGTCTTTCATTCTTTTCACCCTCCCCGGTGTCCTGACAGGATCCTCTTAAATTTGGGGCTTTCCTTCTTTCAACCAAAGTGGATGATGATAGATGTTGCCCTAGATATGTGAGCTCTTAAAAGGCAGGGAGCAGGGTTAGGGTTTCTGAGTTTTTTTTTTTTTAAGTTTTTAAATTAATGAATTTATTTTTGGCTGCACTGGGTCTTTGTTGCTGTGCCTGGACTTTCTCTAGTTGCGTATAGTGCGGGCTTCTCATTGCAGTGGCTTCTTTTTTTGCAGAGCACGGGCTCCAGGGCTCCTGGGCTCAGTAGTTGCACTGTGCAGGCTTGATGGCCCAGAAGCACATGGAATCTTCCTGGCTCTTGCTCAGTCGCTATGTGTCTGACTCTTTTTGACCTCATGGACTGTAGCTTGCCAGGCTCCTCTTTCCATTGGGTTTTCCAGGCAAGAATACTGGAGTGAGCTGCCAGTTCCTTCTCCAGGGGATCTTTCTGACCCAGAGATCAAATCCATGTCCCCTGCATTAGCAGGCGGGTTCTTAACCACTTAACCAGGGAAGTCCTCTATGCTTCTTTCAAAAGTTGGATAGAGGTTACAATCTCCATCTGGGATTCAGTATTCTTACATTCTCACTACCCCTACCAGCAGTCAGGGTACTCCTGAAAAACTCATTACAAACAAGTAGGGCTCACTTCTCATGTCCTCAGAAAATCCAATCAGGGGTTCAGGAATTTAAATATTGTTTGCTGATCTGTACATCTTATTAGGAGAGTCTAATCATTTTTTAGCCAGTCTTGATGCCCAGAACAAAGTTAGCTGTGATTATTCACTTGGTAGGAGCTGCTGTGGGCAGAATCGTGCCCTCCTCAACCCATGAATTCAGAGGTTGAAGCCCCAACCACCTCTGTGACTGTACCTAGAGGTATGTCTTTAGGAGGTAACCAAGGTTAAATGAGATCATCAGAGCAGGCCCCAGTCTGGTGGGCCCAAGGCCTTAGAAGAAGAAGAAAAATGAAGTCTCTGTCCATGTGAGGACACCGTGAAGAGGTCACACTCAGCAATCTCAGAAATAAACTCTCATCAGAGACCAAATCTGGCATATTGACCATAGACTTCGAATTTCTAGAAATATGATAAAATACTTTTTTTTACTTTAGCCACTTGGTCTACGGTGCTTTGTCAAGCTGGCCTGCACCAATTAATACAGGAGACTGGGCTCTGGAGCCTGACACTTACTGAATCCTGGCTCCTTCATGTCTCTGGATGTGTGACTTTCACTAGGTACCTGC
Organism: Bubalus kerabau; assembly: GCF_029407905.1. Classification (NCBI taxonomy): domain Eukaryota; kingdom Metazoa; phylum Chordata; class Mammalia; order Artiodactyla; family Bovidae; genus Bubalus; species Bubalus kerabau. The sequence goes on from NC_073626.1 coordinate 87,757,609, forward strand.
CCATTCTATGCCTCAAATTACTCCTCTGTGAAATGGGGATAATAATATTACTTACCATCGGGATTATTTTTAGGATTAAATGATTTAACATTAGTAAAGCACAAAATAAATTGCCTATTATTATTATAAACTGCCAAGGTCCAGCCCCGGCTGATCCAGGGTATTCGAAGGGGAGACAGCGTTGGCGACTATTTACATATTTATCAAAGATATAAAGAGTAATAGAATGAGGATAGCTCAGTAGGAAAATTCAGTGGAGAAAAGAGGCTGAGTAGCTTGGTTTACGCGGAAGATCAATATAACCTGTGACACCAGGTTAGCTCTGACCATGGAGGCCGCAGGCGCCCTCTCGAATAGCAGAAGGTGCCCCACCTTAGACACCTTCTCCAGTGGGTCTTAGAAGCCCAGGCAAATAAATGGTTGCAGAGGATATCCACGCTCCAGATGGAGACTCAGCTGAAAATTGAGGGGAAGAATGACATGGGGAGACCAAGCTTTGGTGAGCAAGGCCCGTAGCTTTATTTTCAACAGGGGCTTTTATACCCTAAGTTACACATAGAGGATAATAGGGGATGCAAAGTCAGCAGTCTTTGATCCTTATCAAAAACCAGGGTTTCTTTCCTGCAAATTTATCATATACAAATGGTTTAGGTGATTTACATCATCTTCTGGCCAGAAGGCCTATTAACATTTTATGACTCTTGACAAAGACTTATCAACAAAGACTTATTTTCTCTAAGGGTAATTATTTTAAGGTTTGCACCATCTTCCGAAGATAAAATTGCATTCCTATAGGGCGGATGTGTAATGGGTTTACAACAAAGGAAAGAATTTATTACCTTAAGGGTCTAAAGTTGCTAGCACCAAGGCCACTACTTATTTTTTCTACATACCAACTATATTAATTAATACACATTCAAGGATACAATTCAGGGGATGTGGAAACTTGGCAGCAAGCATTGGCTATCAATGAAATCTTTTACTAGTTTTATCCTGACAGTTTCTAACTCTCTGAGAGGCTCTAAGCTATTTGAATATCTTAAGCTTCCTGTGCCTCTCGAGGCTGGGAGACTGTAAACAATCGTATGCATAGCTGTAGGAGTCTGGGTAAACTTGTCAGGCAAGTTAGAGAGCCATCTGAGGCCTTTGGATTTAAACACTACTAATTGCCCAGGAACTTTATTAATTGGAGCTGTAAGTTAACTCTTTGACAGAGAGAGCGAGATGGTGGTGGGGGACAGCCCCCAGTAAAGTCAGAGGTGAGAGCACAAAGCAATAAAGTAGGCAGACTCTGGTTTTTGGGGGGTAGATGCTCGAGAATATCCAGGGGGACTCCTGAGGCTCCATCCCGCCTTTGCGTATGCCGAGCCTCCTTCCTCATGACCTTTGTCACGAGTGGAATGTCTCTCGCTGGCTCCCGGCAATAAACCCCAAATATGTATAATATATACCTATGAATATTATCAAATCATCTTGTCTAAAGACAAACTCCAAAGTCAGAACAGTTGTCTTCAGGAAATTCTCCATACACAGCACGTATTTTCTCCTTATTCTTTAAGATAGGTTAATCAAAAATGATACTTTAGGAAATGTTCTTTATGGCATCAGTCTCTGACAGATTGTACTTCAGAAGGGCAAAACTCTTGTTTTTCTTCATAACCCACAAAAGGATTTAAGAAAACACTCAGTGCTTGTTGGTTGAAGGGAAAAAAGGCCAGATGAAAGAAATAGAGGGAAAGAGAAAAGAATGATCAGAATATTTTATTAAATTTCTAAAAAATCTCCAGAAATTCAAAATACATGAATGTAGGCTGACATTAAAGCATATGTACATCTCATGTAGAATGCACAGTGAGAGAAAAAAATGGCAAGATCACAAGTTAAAGAAAAACTACCACCAAATTTGCATTTTCACTAATGCAGTCTTATGTGTGACTTTGTATCACTGAAATAAGTGGCTTACTTCCTAAAGGTGATGGTCAGATAGGAAATCATCGCACTTACGATTAGCATAATACTTAATATTATATTGGCTTTTTAGATAAAATTTAATCATCACAAAAGAATTACTCACTGTGTTCATATTAAAAATAAAAATACTGTGTCAGAATGTAAAAACATGTTTCAAACCTTTCAAAATGTCAAACCATTGAAGTGTATGTAGGCATATCTCTACTAGAGACCCCACTTGGTTTTCAAAATAAAAATAGCAGCTCTTTATATTGTATAAAACCTTGCATTTCATTGCAATCTGCATTCTGTTTAGAATTTCAAAGTATGTAAGTATATTCAGGTTAATCTCTATTAGGAACCCCTATTTGTTTTCAAAACACCAATGACAGTTACGTATACTGTATAAAAGCTTGTATGGCACTATTGTTTACTTTCTGATACTTTTGTTCACAGAGTCTGAGAATTTATCACAAGAAGATGGTCTCGAAGTCAAAGAGCCACTCCTTTTGGCCACAGATCAACCAAATCTGGAGGTCTTGGACATAGAGAATAGTTCACTGGAATCGTCTTTTGCAGATTCTTCTATAGTTTCAGGTACTTGGCGCACACACATACTTTACTGCACTAATTAACTACTTCCGGAAAAATCAATTGTTGCATTGATAACATTAGGATCTATTAAACAGAGGGAGGAAATTTGGGCTTTGGGGTTTTGTATTTGTATTCAGATAATATTTCTGGAGGATATTAAATGAAAATTATTGCTCTTTGTGGCTAAAAATCTTTTAAAGCTAATGCAATATTAATATGTTATAAATATGAACATACTCAGTTCTAATTTTATTTTATAAACATGTTCATGGTTCTTATCATAAGTATCATAAGTACATCCCATGATTTTCAAAGTACTTTCAAATACATGAATCAGTTTGACTCACCCAAAGTTCCGAGAATTAAATGAAGGTATTACCTTTTCCCTTTTTTACAGATTAGGGTGTCACAGAAAGGTTAGGCCGGATTGTAGAAACCAAAACCAAGGTTGTAGAAAGGAAGATGAATGGGTGCTAAACAGGAGTTTGCTTGAATTTCAGTAACTAATTGGTGTGGGTACTAGATACCACCATATCCACCTCTTTTGATATGAAACAGGCTTGGAAAAATGAAATAAATTTAACCATTTCCCCTCCCTAATTTTCTCATAATAGGAGAAGCCTTCTCTCCTTCCCCTCTGCCACCCCAAATGGCCACATTCATTTTTCACTAGAAATAGTTGCTGGAAGTCTGTGGTATACTAGTAAATGCTTACCAAGTGGCCCTGTAGGGAAAAGAAAAAGCCTTGATGGTTAGGATATGCCATCTTCATGGTGGAAATACTTTTACCATGGCTATTTTCAAGCGTCCACATGATGTCACTGAACACTGAGTTGGGAATAGATGTGCAGTACATTATTTGCCATTTATTACATGGAGACGATAGACTTATATAGCCTCAGCTTCGCTGATGATTGTAAAATCTACAAAAATGATTAGAAAATGATGAGTTTTAAGTATTCATTACCTTTGTTTTAATATAATTTATTTAGTAAGTCCATATCATTTAATTTGTAAAGATGCTTGTGCTTAACATTAATAAAATTCCACAAAATTCCAGAAAATTTAACAGTTGTTCCTGTGGGCCCGTATAAGCTGACGCTATCACACTACTGCAAAATACGCTGTTTTCACCTCAGAAAAAGTAATATGGCTGCGTTGTAGGAAATTTGGAAAACAGAAAACAAAGGAAAAAAACACTCCCCCTTTCCCAATAAAATACATTACTCTTCATATTTGGGTATTTGTTCTTCTCATTTTTTTACATACCTGGATGTCTATATACAATGGCATTTCTCCTGTATTTATTAAATATTCTTCTACAGCACGGTTTTTAACAATTGAATAACAATTCCATCTGTTGGATGCTTTTTAGTTAATTAACCACCTTTTGAATATTTAGGATGTTTCCAAATTTCTACATCATGAGTTAATGCTGCAATAAGTCTTTTTGTATTTATATCTCAGTTTAATTCTTTTTAAATTTGTTTTATTTTTTAAAATTTACTGTATTGAAGTATAATTGATTTACAGTGTTGTCTCAATATCTGCTTACAGCAAAGTAATTCAGTTATATATATTCTTTTTCATATTCTTTCCCTTATGGTTTGTTTATTATAGGGTATTGACTATATTTCTTTGTGCTGTACAGTGGGGCCTTGTTCATCCATTCTCTATGTAATAATTTGTGTCTGCTAACCCCAAGCTCTCAATTCATCTGTCTCCCCACCCAGTTTAATTCTTAAAGACATATTACATAATTGAAATTTCTGGATCAAATGATTTCTACAGTTTCAAGGCACTTGATATTTAATGCCATATTTTACTCCAGGAAATTGTACCAAACAATATAGGGGAATACTTACTGTCTTGAAGGCTCTTGTACATGAGTGGGCAATGCTGTTTTTAAACTTAACCAATTTGCTCTGTTACTACCTGAATTTGAGTTTTTAATTTCCAATGAAAAACATATTTACAAGTTCATTCTTTTTGTTGTTGTTGCCTATTTTTCTTTTAGGGCATTTATATTCTTCTTGCTGGTTTAGGTGAATTAGCTAAATATATAGGGTAGCAATCCTTTGTCATAAATAGTACCAAGGTCTTTTATAGCTTGCCTGCAATTTAGCCTTGTTTATTTAAGGTGTTGGGTTTTTTTAGTGGGATACTTCTGAAGCATTAATGTGCTTATGAGTCACCTGGAGGAGGGGGTCTTATTGAAATGCAGACTTTGATTCATAGGTTCTGTGTGGAGCCTGAGATTCTGTCCTATTCACTTGTTCCCAGGTGATGCTGCTACAGCTGGTCTTGGACCACAATTTAATGTACAGAATAGCAAACCTGAATTCTAGAGGATCTTTTTTTTTTTTTTTTTTTTTTCCATTTCAGCAGCTGTGCTTTCTTTCAGAAATCATGGTTGTATAGGAATGCCAAAATTACTACCTGAATGTGGATTTTTCACGTTTTAATAAACTTCCTTGTTAGGCTACCCGACATCTCTGTGGGTTACTGGCTATTTTCTAAATTCACACTAGAAAGAATTAAACCCAGGACTGAGCCTGGTAGTCGAGCTTCATCTCAAATGAAGGGTTTTCATCAACTTGCCAGCCTAATGCATCTTGTCAGCCTGCAGTATCTGTGGAACATTCAGAGTCTCAGCAAGGACAAAATTAAATGCAAAACTTTTTTTTTTAATCTGTTTTCTGGGACTTCCCTGATGATCCAGTGGTTAGGACTCCAAGAGTCCACTTCAGTGGGGCGTGAGTTCAATCCCTAGTCAGGGAACAAGGATTCCACAGCCATGCATGGTGTAGCCTTAAAAAAAAAATCTGTTTCTTACTATTTAATATAAAACATAAATTTGCATCATGTGAAAAAATCTGGATTTTACAATAATGGTCTTGAGAGACAGGAAAGGGTTTGTTTTCCTTCTTGGGGTCCCCTCCCTCCCTTTCTTTCACTTCTTCCTTTTAATAAATCTTTATTAAACTCCTCTTGTGTGCCAGGCACGCACTGTTCAGTTCAGCACTGTAAATATTGTGATGGGACAAAATAGAAGTGGCTTCTGCCCCAGTGGAGCTTTCCATGATGGGCATGTCAGCCAAGCAGTAGTCTGTCACTGCACCAAGTGCTGTGGAAGAAAAGTACAGGCTGCTAAGATGTGTACTAGTCTGAGGACATGTCAACAAACTGTACCATAATCTGAGGACTCCATCCTGTTCAAGACTTCAACAGCTACTAGGCTGTGAGGTTCTTGTGCTGTCTGAACTTCTCGTGTGGACTTGGGAACAGGTTCATCCAATCCATTCTGGCAACCGATCTACAAAAGTGTAATGCCTTTTGCTTCAGGCCTTGACACTGCTCCTGATAGATGTAGATCCTCCCAGTTATTTGTTTCTTTTGTTGTTGTTCTTCAGAACTAAGAATTACTGATGTATATGGCTTTTAAAGAACCATTACCCCCAAAGAAGTTATTGGAATTCTTTTGATGGAAGTTTTTGTTGCAAAATTAACTGTAGAAGGATTTTGCCTACATTGTTATTTTTGGCAAGCTTAACAATCAGGATAAATATGAAAGTATTCAATATTGAAAATATTCAATAATACTAATTTACATAATTTTGTGCATCTTACTGATATTGATAATGTATAATCTTTAGCTTGAATTTCAGTACAGCAGGTTAAGAGTCCAAGTACAGTTACCAAGGTAGCATTGAAAGAACTTATTACTTAAGCTACACACATTCTATAAATATGAAATTTCATAAGCAAAAAGAAAAAATGTGGCTTGAATTATTTCTAATTTTAAAGTAGACTTCTCTAAGTTTTATTTCCAAATCAATTTTAAAGTATTTTTTTTTCAGTGACCAATAGTCTTTGTGGATACAAATGATAAATATTTATAGTTTTAAGGCAAAGATTCTTTATATATTGTTTTTAACCTTTTTTACTCCTTAACACTCCTGTCAGGTAAGACACACTAGCGTTAGTAACAGTGGCCCACCGTGAAACTAATTTTAATCACAGCTCTCCTTCAACCTGGGGGTGATAGATCAGAATTCCCTAGTGGGCAGTCCTGGACAGTCATTTTCGTCATGCCTCTGCCTTGGGGGTTGGCATTTCTTCTTCCTTTCTCCTTTCAACTGCTTCCATTTAAAAAGTGGTTAATAATTAAGATAGACCCACACTAATGCAATAATCTGTTTTTTCCCACACTAATATAATAATTTCTAAAGGATATTTGAATAGTTCTCAGACTATTCATAGAATTTTCATGCTGGATGTAATAGTTCTGCTTTCTGTAGTCACTGGTCATTTTCTAACAAGAAACTATTGGAAAACTTTGATGTTTCTCTGGACCACATGTCCCTAGAAAATATCAGAGGGACACAAAGCCCACATTCATTTTCTTCTATTAAAAATAATTGAACTATAGAAAATATACAGTTATCTGGTATATGTTAAATTTATAGGCTTATGGTAAAATTGCTTATGCAATCATTTTCAATTTCTTCTGTTAACTTTGTTAAAACAAATAAGTGGTTATTTTACTTATTTAAAAGTTGACTTTTTTAATACACTATTTTACAAATTAGTGCCCTATAATTAGATAAAAACAAAGCAAATGAGATTTAAAACTAAATAATAAAATTTATTGTGTTTGGGATGAACTTAAATTTACGCAGAGTTCCGCAGATAATCCCCCAAACTTCTTTTCCATTCTTCGCTGGATTTCCCTGTTACGAAACTAGAAAATGCAAATTCCACAGATTGGACAGCAGAGGGCGCTTTGACATTTATAAAGAGAGTAGAATGTCACTGTTCCCGGGTGGACGATTATAATGTAACAGGATGAGTGTGCCATGTGTGAATACACAGTGCGCATGACTGTGAGTGCATGTGTATATTTTGATTTATATATTCGTTCACGTGAAGATTTTAAAATTCCACCCCAGCTAATGAGCTTACCAACCTGCTTGTTTTCAGACTTTAATACCTTCTTTTTCATATTCCCCCATATGTTCCACTCCTTAGGTTTATCCGGTGACATTATGCTTTGGAATATATTGTGGATATATTTTGCATAGATCATGTTCTGTAGGAGGGGTTTAAAAATTGACCTTTATAAAACAGCCTCCTTCTTTCTGGCCCAATCTGTTAGAGCATTCTTTTTGTTGTTGTTTTGTTTTGCCTTTTTATAGACCAAAGTCCAATCTTAGACTTGGTCTATAGTAATCTCTGTAAAAATGCCACAAAATTTATCCTTGCACTTGCGGACCAGAATAATGTTCTTTAGTACTAACCTCTAGAAATTTCGAGATTTTTAGAATCTCTAGAAATACATACCACATAGCACTTGAGAGCTTAGTGGGAAAGATAATTGATACAGCAGTCTTCGATAATACTGTGAGAGATCACCCATACTATTATAGGATTGCTCTGAATTTAGATAGCTCTCCTTTACATCTCTATCTCTTCTAAATTTAGTTATATTAATTATTGGGAACTAGAAATACTAGTACAGAAATCCAAGAGGCAAATATTATTTTGACTTGAGAAAGAGAGAGAGAGTTTGTTACAACTGCTGTTTTGTGTTTGTTAAAAGAAAATCTAGGATTGTATTTTGTTTGAAACCCACTGAGAGACATCTAGGTTTAGTTATACGACCCCCAATTGCATAATAGTTCTAGGAGGATTACTGTTCATATCTCAGGAGTGAGAATATCAGTATTTTGATGGGGAAAAAACCTCTCTGCTGTGCAGCTAATATGAGTTGGATTTATTTTCATGATTTTTATATGGCTACAAGCTTAAAGTTTTTTCAGCAGAGTTTCAACAAATGTGATTTTAATTTGATCATTAGACATTATCTTCTCTATTTGAATAGGACTAGAAGCTGAGAATAAGTTCTGGCCAAGTGCTAGGGTACTGTCCTCACCCTCAGAGAGTTTATAATCCAGTTCAAGAAAACAAGTTTTGTGCCCCTAAACACAGACAGAAATTTGTTTCTAGGAAAAGAGAATACATTAGAGGAGAGGCCTGGGAAGACTTACCACAGAGGAGGATTGGAAGGCAGTTCATCGGCACTTTGAAGGTCCTGTGTTGGATTTGTAAACAGAAGTGGCAGCTGACACTTTCCGTTGTATGGATAGCATAAGCGAAAGTGCAGGTATAAAGAAGGTTCAAAATGTGCTTTAGGGGGTATTCATAATGGAGGAGGTTATACATAATCTCTCTACCTTCTACTCAATTTTGCTAGAAACCTAAGGCTGCTAAAAAATAAAGTTTATAAAAATTTATCCAGGTATAATTAACACATGGGCAGAGGAGTCCAGTGGGTAATACAGTCCATGGGGTTGCAGAGAGTTGGCCACGACCGAGTGGCTGAGCATGCTCCCACACATTAAACATAGGAAAATTCAGTTGTATTAATAATAAACATAGCAAAATACTGTGAAAAATGTGGGTAGGGAAACAGTTGGATTCCAGAGGAGCATTTATGAAGGAGCGGGTGGGAGGTAAGATTTCTAGGATCAATGAAAGTTAGCAGGTTTCTTTAACTATGATTTTTACAAAGACTTGTCCTGAGGCAAAAAAAACACAAAAACCCTCTTAAATGTTTATCATTCGGACAATTATGGAATATTAGCCCAAACCATGTGTGATGATTTCAGATGGTGTTTGTAGGAGAGTGTTTCATTACAGAGATTTATCCATCAGGGTGCTGGAACAGGTTCCTTCTGGCTTGCAGGAGCCCAGCGTGTAAATCTCTTCCCAGCTCCACTGGGTGACATCATGCTGGTAGCTTGAAATCAGTCATGGTGGGGAATATGAACACCATCAATGTTGGCAAGCACTTTTATTTTATTTTTGAAGTAGATCTTTGTCTTATTAAATTAGATCAAATAGAACTTACAAATCAAGTCGTCAAATCAATGTGGCAAACACTATTAAATTGTCACTTTTTTTTTCCTCCCCAAAAGCTACTACTGAATATTTACCAGGATTTGCCTTTATTTATCATTTTAAAGAATTTATTTTTTGATGTGGACCATCTTTAAAGTCTTTATTGAATTTTTTACAGTATTGCTTATGTTTTATGTTTTTGGTTTTTTTGACCACGAGGCAGGTGGAATCTTAGCTCCCCAACCAGGGATCAAACCCTCACCCTCTGCATTAGAAGGCAACATCTTAACCACTGGACCTCCAGGAAAGTCCCTACCAGGATACCTTTAAATGCACCTCTCTGCATACTTTCCTCAGATCCACATAACTTGAATAGCTTTTCCTGAAGGGTACCTACCAACCAAAGAGATTTCCACTTCCCATCTATCTTGCATGCATTCCTACACTCTGCATTGCCAAGACTTACTTCCCATGTGGTCATCATGCTTATCACTCATAACGGACTCTGCTCTCAGACTTTTTACCTGTTACTGACAAGCAGTGAATGAATGGGTCACTCTAGTGGGTATGACTATCCCTACAACCCTGTACTTGAATCACTGTCTTTCTCTTTAAGACTCAAGTCCAAAGGCTAAAGGGCATAGATGACACAATTTAAGCCAACATCAATATACACAATTCTAATTTAATTCTGGCTGAAACACTTCAGCAGAGTGAATTCTATAAACAGGAGCAGAGGCGCTCGGTGGATAGCCATGTGGGCCTGTGGCTCTAGGAGATTTTATTTTTTTTTTTCCTTTGGGGAACTCATTTCCTAGAAGCTTGGATCCAGGAGAGAATATGCAAGGTGGGTGGAGGTGGCTTCTCTCCATTCTGCGGGAACACATGTTCCCTGGCACAGAGAGCAGAATCTGACAGACCAAAATGTAAGCGTGTGTGTGTGTGCGCGCACACGCACGCACAAATCCATATACATAGAGCTGAAAATAAAAGTCATCTATCTCCTTTCAGAAAAGATAGTTATTTCAAAAGAAAAGGAGATTGGTATTATTAGTAGTATGACAGTAAGCACACTTGTAGCGAGCCTGAGTCCTGTGTGAGCGCACATACATACACATGTGTTTGAAGCTTGGGATGATCTTTGCTGTTCCAGACTTTGGGGATTATGCAACTAGAGGGAAGGAGGGGATAGTTGAAGAAGTAAAGCTAATGTGCATCAAGAGGTCAGAACTAGAATAGATATACCATTACCTGGCAAGTGAAATCAGACTATTTGCATACTTTATAAACACTGCCTCCCAGGAGAACCATTGGTTTTGCTGGTGCCCTTTCTCAGTAGCGCTGAGGCTCTGGCCCCCTTCCTAATGTGATGCAAAAACCACTTTCCAGCAAAGAGAAGGAAAGGCTGAGGCAAGGGGTAAGAAAGAAAGAATCTTCTATGAAGTTATAAATGCATCTTAAGCTCAAATTAGGAGGAACACCACCTGGTAGGGATGGAAGTAAGCACCAATTGGTGTTTTACCTAATGAAGCTCAGTTCTTAGGCTGAATAACAATATATTTATCAACTCATTGTTAATATAGCATTTTTCCAGCAGAGGGCAAACTTTACATTGAAATAGATCTGAAAAGGCCTTCAAGGAGGAGGGTTTTCTTCATTTGAAATTAAAAAAAAAAAAATTTTTTTTTGGCTTCCAAATGGTTTAAAAATATTTTAAAGTATTTAAAGTTCCATAGGATATTAAATATATAATTTCTCAGATTCAGGTTAGTATTTCTGCCTTATTAGTAAACTATTCAAGATGTGATTGTAAAATGAGGCAGTTTTTTTTTTTTTTTTCCTCCCATGTTTTATAGACTGGTCTTAGACACTATTATTATAGGAAAAGCTGTTCTTTATCGTGTTGTTTACAAAATTATTATCGAAAATCCTGTCTTTTAACAGAATAAATATTGTTTTTCTTCATTTCAGCAGTTTCACAGGAATAACTGCTTTTCTTTAAACAGAAATTACCAGCATATTCTAATCCATTTCATACCTACCTTTGATATTTTTCCTAAAGGAAATGACACCTATCTATAAGTTAATTAAACTTGTTATATAGTCTACCTCTAATATTCAAAGCTCATGTAAACAGCCACTCCATGAGAATTTAAGATTTCTTTCTCTTAAAGATTTATTTATTTGATCTAACAGAATCATTCTCATAATAAAAGAGAAAGTAGAAATTGCTGTCTATATTTTAAAAAGGTAAAAAGGATAAGTCACTTGTTAGCAGTGGCCGAGCTCAGATCTGGAGACTGATTTGTTTGACTCCACAGCACATTTTCATGGGAACGCCCAGTCTCCAACTGACTATTTATCTGAGCTATTTTAAAATCATAGACACATGACTTTAGTCATTAGGACATAAATCCAGATTGATACTGTGAAAAGTACAAAGAATGACTCATGATAATCCTATATAATCAACTACAGGAACTCTTGGTTTATAAATTCAATAGGTTGGTTTGATTTTTTCATCATATAACACTTTTTTGATCTGACTTTTTGGTGTGCGTGTGTGTGTGTTACATGATTTTTTTAGGTAAATGCATGAAGAAAATCTCTGGAGAAAGCATTCTCAATGTTATCAAGAAACAAAATATTTTCTTTAATTATTAGGGTTATTTCCTTTAGTACTTTTGTTTCTATGAAAGAAAAAATATATCAATTGCATAAGAAATTGCTGCTGAGGAAACAAAATTATTTTTGTGTTGGAAAACTGGAGATTTATATAGCCTTAAAATGACAAAGATATAGACCTCTCTGTGTTCACTTTCATTTTAATAATGATGTCTAGCAGAATTACCACAATTAATTTTATCCAAGAAGGATAGAAATGTTCCTCTTTTATTTGTGTGCAGAGAATATTTAGAACTTAGTATAGATGTTTAATCAACTGTACTCCTATATAAAATTTAAGAAAAAAGTGTGGATGTTTAAAAGTAAAGTAAATGAAAATTTGTGGATGAAATCAGAAATGTTAGTTAGCAAAATAAAATAATCTCTAACTTTTTTCCCTGGCAAGATAAGCTACTTCAAGATTGTTAGAAAAACTGACATTATAATGCAAATGTTTATATGCTTAAAAAAAAAATCATTCCAGTTAACTCTGTGGATATAGTATTGTTCACTTGTTTACAAAGCTTTTAACAGATCATCGGCATGCTTAGCATTGGGCAAAAAAACGCTGAAATATTAGACTTGGATTCAGAAAATGGGATTCCCAGCTCTGTTCCATTCTAGCTGTGTGATATGGATATATCATTTACCCTCTCTGAGACTTGGTTTCTCACCTATGAAACTGAGGTGTTAATAGGTATCTACCACAAAGGATGCTGAGAGCTTAAAATATCATTTACATCTGTGTAAGCACTGAGCTCAGTGTCCTCTGACACATTGTGGATTTGTTTACGAAACCAAAATAATCCAGATAATAAACTTAATTAATAATATCCTATTTTGGTAGTATTTTTCTTTAATAGTCATATATTATTCATGCACGCTGCATTAAGCAGCTCTCTCAAACCTTATATATGCTAGAAGAAAGCTTGGGGAAAATCCTGACTATACATATATATGGAGTATGTTTAAGATAATGGTTTAACTGCTAGTGATTAGAAAATGAAATGAAAATCAAGTATAATTTTCATCTGGGTTATATTCAGTGAAAAACTTAAAGATACAGTGTTTCATTTTAGATAATCAGTCAGTTCAGTTATTTGTTAGTATTTTTCAGTGTTTTTGGCATTGTCTTCAGTTCTCTATACCACATTTAAAACAAGTAAAATGCATGTCAAAATTCACTTTTTTTGCCTTAAAAATCTTGATTTATCTTTCTAGATCTAGAATTATCCTTGCAATGACATTTTCCCCACCTCATTTTACACCTTGCCTTTTCCTTACAACTCATATTCTCTTTCATCAGTACATCTGCCCAAAACGCTCTTCTACTTGACAGTTCTATCCCACACTCGCCTCTGAGCTCCTAACAAGGCATACCTCTGGGAATTGCAAAGTGCCATATTTAAAATCTCTCAGTGAGATATACAGGTTTTCCCGTGTGATCATAAGGGATTCCTCAAATCTGAGTTTCAGAGCTAATCTATGACAACTGATAAGCACAGTATTTTCACATGAGTATATTTGTGTTGTGCTAATATACTTAAACAGTATGCAAGTCCATTGAGAATTTTTTTTTATAAATTTCTTATCTGCTTTCTTTTAACTTTTAAGAAAGCTATCTCATGTATTTAATTTATATTGGCTGTAATTCCATTACGTTTCCCCAGCTAAGTAGGCTTATCCAAGTTGGAAGGGAGATGCCACAGCCACATTTCACAGATGTTCAATGGAATAGTAGTCGGCAATAAAAAGGAACAAATTACTGATATAAATAACAACGTGAATGCATCTTGAAGGTCTTATTCTAAATTAATGAAGCCAAGCATAAAGGCTACATATTACCTCAATTCGTCAATATGACATTCTGAAAAAGACAAAACTCTAGAGACAGAAACTGAATCAGTGATTGCTAGGGGACAGCAGGAGGGAAGTGACAATGAAGGGGTTTGAGGACAAATTTTGAGGTTAAACTCATCCAACTTATCCACCTGAAAAGAGTGATTTTTACAGTATGGAAATGATACTTCAACACACCAGACTTAAAAAAATAACCAGTTGAAGAAAAAGCAGATACTGTAGTTTTAAGGAGTTATATATTGTCCATGTTTAGACATGTTTTATTGATAACATACTGTGTCTCTTTATCACCCGTTTCTAATTCCAGTTTAAGTATGTTGACATTCAGACTGGTTTTACTTAGCTTCATGGTGCGTTCATGTTCAGTCTTGTCTGACTCTTTGCGATGCTATGAACTGTAGCCCACCAGGCTCCTCTGTCCATTGGATTCTCCGGGCAAGAATACTGGAGTGGGTTGCCATGCCTTCCACCAGGGGATCTTCCTGACCTGCATGAGGGGATCAAACCCGTATCTCTTGTGTCTCCTGCATTTGCAGGCAGGTTCTTTACCACAAGCACCACCTGGGAAGCCCTTACTTAGCATAATCTTATTTTAATATAATTTATTTAGTGCCTGTGAGAACTCTAGCATAAAATAATAATCTCACAAGTATACATATTATGAAATATTAATTTTAAAGATGGTTTATTTTTTATTACTTATTTATTCATTTTAGGCCACACTGCCTGGCTTGATAGTTCCCTGACTAGGGATTGAATCCCAGGCCCTGGCAGTGAAAGTGCTGAGTCCTACCCACTGGACCACCAGGGAATTCCCCAAATATTTTTAAATGACACTCTTGCCTTAGTAGTCCACCAACTACTTGAATTTGATTTCATTTTTCAATCACCAACAAGTATATGCAAAGAACTTGTTGTACGTAACATTACTACATGGTTGTCAAATACTGTGAAGTAAATTGTGCTGGCTCCATTTTATTTTTTATTTTATTGAAGTATAGTTGATGTGCAGTATTTATGTAGGTTACATGTGTGCACGTGTGCTAAGTCGCTTCAGTCGTGTCCGCCTCTTTGCAACCCTTGGTCTGTAGCCCACCAGGCTCCTCTGCTCATGGGGATTCTCCAGGCAAGAAAACTGGAGTGGGTTGTCATGCCCTCCTCCAGGGGATCTTCCTGACCCAAGGATAGAACCTGCATCTCCTGCATTGGTATGCAGTTTCTTTACCACTATGGCCACCAACCTTATATAGGTTACAGGTGTGCACAATTTTTAAAGGTTTTAGTCCATTTATAGCTATTATAAAATATTGACTATATTTCTTGTGTTCTACAATATATTCTTGTAGCTTATTTTATATATAATATCTTGTACCTCTACTAGCCCAATTTTAAACAAGGGGAAGGAAGTTAGGCTCATAGCATTGCCAACAGCAAATTTCACAAGTCTTTTAATTCCAAAACCAACATCTGTAACCATCTTTCATTTATTTTTACCAGTTTAGCAATAGTTCTGATCCTTGCGGATGGGATTGCATAAATCCTTGGAAATGAACTGTAAGAAGGGAAGCCTTCCGTTGTGGGAAGGAAGGTTTTTCAAAAGGAATTGATGCTGAGTATTGAAAAGAACAAAAGAAAAAAATCAGGATTAATAAATGAAATGTGCCCTTGCCACTTCTATTAACTGTCATTCTTGATGGAAGCTTAGTTTAATTATAAGAAAGAAAAAAATAATTTCCAACCTCATGTAAGCTTCTAGTGCCCCTGCAATGTCAGGCTTGCCTGATAGTCTGAATAAATTCTTTGTGAGATTTTAGTTATGTGTATCACTGAGTTGCTGTTTTCATAACTTATCAGTAGAACCATGTTCTTCACTAATTCATTAATTGTTCTATAACATTAATTCTCTACCATTTTACATGCAGATGACTCAATGGTTTCTACATAGTACTTATGTTTAAGTGATAATATCAGGCTCAGATATTTTTCTGGACAAAATTCACACAAAGGGGGACAACAAAAGTTGTAACTCCTTAAAAATTTGCATGAGCCCTCATATTGGATGTACGGTACTTTAAGTAGGTAAATACATGTATTTGATTCAGTCCCCGACAGCTGCTCATTCATAGTGGAGTTTTTAAACATCGCTTGCCAGAAACTCTTACCTTTTATTCGTGATTGTCTGGATGCACCTTCTCCACTTGCATTGAACTGTATGTACTGTGTGCTGTAGAGGTGTGCAGTTAAAATACGTTTATTCTCAGAAATATTTTTAAAATATTTTAAAATGTTTTCCTTTGCAGAATCAGACACAAGTTTGGCAGAAGGAAGTGTCAGCTGCTTAGATGAAAGTCTTGGACATAACAGCAACATGGGCAGTGATTCAGGCACCATGGGAAGTGATTCAGGTACTGCCTAACTGTTGTGTAAACCTTAAAAAGTGTGAAATAAGACACCATATAGTGGAACGCATGGGGGCTGTTCATACCCTCCCTAATGTATTTATGCAATTAAAGCAATTCTTTTCTACAGTTGAAATAGTTTTGGAACTTTGCCATTCACTTTCTTGAAAAGTACAACTTACAAGTCTTAGACTCAAGGTCTCTAATTTTGATCCAGTACATAGCTTTTTGGTCTGGCATATGCCACATTCCATAGAACCATGTAATCTGTTTTATTTATGTGATCTGTTTCAATTAATTTGACTGCTTTTAAATTATATACTCAATTTTATACATTTATTTCCAACCCCTACATTTTAAAAAATTAAAATACATTATAAATAAAAGTAATATATATGAGGTGAGTATGACTATAGTTAATGGCATTTAATGAGTCCCTCTTAAGCTTTATAATATACACATATAGTTAAAAGAATTTAAATATTTATAAACATCCCTTTAGTTGAGTTTGCAAAATATTTTCATCACTAAATGAGAAATTTACTAGATATTTCCCAAATTGTTCTTTGTATCAGTTTAATATCCCACCCGCTTCCCAGGTAGTGCAGAGGTAAAGAGTCCGCCTGCCAACCAAGAGATGTAGGTTCAATCCCTGGGTCAGGAATATCTCCTGGAGAAGGAAATGGAAACCTATTCCTGTATCCTTGCCTGGAAAATCCCATGGACAGAGGAGCCCGTAAGGCTTACAGTCCATAGAGTCACAAAGAGTCGGACACAATTTAGCAACTGAGCACACACACATACAGTAAATAGGAGGGCCTCTTCCCAATCTCCACACTTTAGCAAGACTTCCTGTTGTCAGACTCCCTGACTTTGGTCAGTCTGATCCATTTCTTATCTCTTCTTTCTGTCCTTTGAATGTGCATTTCCATTATTACTACTGAGGTGAAATGTTCACATTAAGAATGGGTGATGGGCCCTTGCATGTCTTTCTAATATTTGTGTGTTTGAAATATTTTATAAGTAAAATGAACAAATTAGTGCAAACAAAAATCAGTGTTTTGCAATATGGTCAGCAAAGAAGCAGCAGCAAAATGGCAAATTAAGAAACTATTCTTCATTTGTTCTGTGACTGAGTTACAGAAAACACTTAGGAAATATTGTGTACTTCAGATTACCCTGCATTGTCTGAAGGATTATAGAAATTTACATCTACAATAGGCCTAAAAGGGCAAAACAGTTTACATAAAGATGGCCATCTGCCCTAAAGCTTTCCCAAGGGAAACTACCACCTCTTTTATTTAAATGCTCTTGTCTCTTAATAACCCCCAAATAACTTAGAACAAGTTGATTTGAGGAAACTCAATTCACCAAATGTCAGTCATAACTTTAATGTTAATTAAAAAGGGTTAATTAATTTTCTGTTCAATTTAGTCAGTGTTAATATTAAGTTCTTGGCATGTGCATATTTCTGTGGCTTTTATTTGTTTTTTCTGTGCTTGTTATACAACTGTTAAATTTAATAATTAACATTTTTATTAAATGGTATTGATACTAGAACTCAAAATACACTCTAGCTAATATTTAACATCTTTATGATTGCTTTAAGCTTCTGGACCTTCTCCTAATTTTTGTTTGCCTGAGTAAGGGCTTTTCAACAATATTCATTCATTTAATTACTATCTAATAGATATCCTCTGTGTGCAGGGCATTTTGTCTGTTTAGCACTGTTAGCAAATGCAACTATTTACTGATTTTCAGTCTTCAATATGGCATGAAAGGCGTGATAAATCTGAATGCAACCTACTTTTAAAAAGCAAATACATTTCCAAAGGCAAATACATTTGAAGACACACATTTTTAAAGGGCAACTCAGTGAAGTTCTGGATGGTTAGTGCTTAGGAATAAAGACTAGAGGGTATAAGATTGCATAGTGGATAGCAAAATTCTGAAATCATAAAGTTATGAAATTCCTTTCTTTCATGTGCGTGCTATAAGTTGACATACAAATCAGTTTAATATAGATTTATGTAAACTGCAAATTGTTAAACATGCACTGACTCACTGAAAGCATTGCAGTGTTTGGGATTATGTTTAATTTCTGAAGTTGACATCAAAGGGACCCTATTCCACACGCCCTTTGTCCACGTTTAGAGGTTACATTATGAGGCATAAGAATCATGGATGTGACATTATATTCCTTCATAGTATTATTATGCCATAGTAAAGCATAATTAGTGGTACTTTTGACGTTTAAATATTTTAATTATACCGTGAGAGGCTTTTTTGTTTTTCTGTTCCTCAGTCTCAGAGGGATATACTGCTTCTTGCAAAGTGGCAATGTTTTTGGCAATGTACATTGGCCTGATATGTAGAAAGTGTTTCCTTCCTATTTTGAGGTAATATCTATTAATATTTGTCCAGCTGGAATGGTATATTTTTCTGAGGTTACGTACTATAGGTAAAGGAATACTTTGTCATTTTCAAACACATGCAGTGACAGACCTTTTCTCTCCAAGAATAACTCAGCTGTCAAAAATCAATGTGAGAATGAAATTTGCCACATGGTGCAGTTTCAATAGAATGTTATTATTTAAGCCTTATTTGATTTCATTTTTTGACCATTTGTATGGTATAGTATAATTTTAAGGTCTTTGATAAATACTTGTTGTAGAGGATGGGCACAATATTATTCAAAGCCTGTGCATATTTTAAATACCATTTTTATTATTGCATTTAATTAATTTTGCTTTTTCAAAGAGAGCCAAAAAGAAGCAAACAACAAACAAACAAAACCCAAACATTTTTTTTTTTATAAAGGAAATTGGCTCCTGGCTCCCTGACACCAGCCCAATTCTCTCCTTCTGGTGACAGAGAAGAGAAAATTCTCTTTTCATTGCGTATGTGGATATATTCTTTCATTCCTGTGTCAGAGGATGTGATAAGGCAAGAATCAGGCTGAATATTTAGCACTCACCCAGCTCTTTTTCTTTGGATGCTATCCTCACAATGAATCCAACTCTGATTTTTTCCATATTCACTCTGTGCCTCTCTTTTAAACTTGAGGCTACCAATCAAGTTTCCTAGAATTGACTCAAAAAAATATGGATGATATTGAGCTATCTGGGCTTCCCAGGTGGAGCTAGTGGTAAAGAACCCCCTCTGCCAGCGCAGAAGACACAAGAGACATGGTTTAAATCCCTTGGTCAGGAAGATCATCTGGAGTAGGAAGTGACAACCCACTACAGTATTTCTGCCTAGAAAATTCCATGGACAGAGGAGCCTGGCAGTCTATAGTCCATGGGGTCGCAGAGTGAGACACAACTGAGCACAGCACAATGATATTCTGAAGTCAACTTGAATCTTATGTAAATATAATAGAGGATGGGTTATTATAATTGCTACAGAGTTCAAAGACAATGGAAAGAAAACTTGTCAATGTGTGTTTTTAAAAGCTGGTGATCTTGAATGAGTTCTTCCTGACAATCCTAATAAATGAATCAGCAGATGAGCCAATGATAACGTAAATGTATTGCATATATGTTTACTCATCCATACAGAAGGCAAATTTCCTGCCAGGTTAGTAGATGACTTGGACTAAGTGGTATTTGGTGTGAATTTTCCTACCTATTCAGATAGTGCTATCACAGCAAGTTAAAACCCGGTTAAACAGTATCATCCAGTTGCTGAAATGGAACAATCAGCAACTTTTTTTGAAGTTAATGGGATTCTGTTAGTTTAATTTTATTGCATTCATTGATAAGAGACAGAATGCTTACTTCATGTGTAATGAAATACTGATAAGTGCTGTCATTTCATTTTTTTTTCTTGTGATTACATAAAGCAAAAGATGGGCTTTTAAATTGATACAATATTTATTTTACTGCATTCCACATGATAAGTTATACATTTTTAGATCTTTCCCCCTGACTAAAGAGTCGGACACGACTGAGCGACTGAACTGAACTGAATATAGATAAACTCGGTCACTTCTAAAAAATGTATATTTAAACCAAGACATATTATAATGATTTTATTCTAATGTTTATAAAATTAATGTATGTTAGCATGTATTTTATCAGTATTTTAAATGTAGAGATCTACTCTAGCTGAAAATATTTTTAATGTATTGTGCTTTGAGTTTCAGGAAAACATGAATATGTGGAGACATGCCTATAAGAAAGTGATAAAAATCACATTCAAAGCTAAATAGCAAAATTAGTCACAATCCAGTTATGAACCAACAAAATTGTCTTTCATCTTTCACTGCACACTTAGAGATTGAAGGCTAGCATGAAAAAGGCTAGCACCTTTTCCCTAAATACAGCTTCTGTTTAATCTGGTTGCTTAAATGGCAACAATTGGATTGGGGGAACCATTTTTAGGTATTTGAGACAGATGATCTACAGACAGAAGATAGACAGATAGATATGCTTTTTGGTGTTTGGTTTGTCAGGTAAAGTTTTTCACATGAAGGAAAGCAGCATCAACTTTAATATTTCTTCGCAATAAAAAGTGAGGGGGAATATAGAAAAAGGAGTCCTACTTTCCCTGTCCCTCTTGATTTGTTGGTGAAAGAGAACTGGGTGGGGTAGAATGGTTCCACAAAGAAATGGCAAGTCTGAGGCATTAAGAATCATCAACTGCCAAGCCTGCACCACAGTCATTTCCACTTGGCTTTGCCCACTCTCTGAAAAGACTTCTCTGTGTTGCCACCTCCTAATCCTCCATCCTATTAATCCCTTCCCTCTCCATTCCCATGCCCTAGGCCACTTCCAGAGTGCTTGGGCTGTGTCCTGCAAACACAGTGAGCTGACACCCATTTGGTACATAAAATGGATTGGTTTGGACCCCATATGAAAGGAGATTTAAGCTGCAAGGGGCCCATGTTCCATTTCAGGCTTCCTCAGTTCAGTTCAGTTCAGTTCAGTCGCTCAGTCATGTCTGACTCTTTGTGACCCCATGAATCGCAGCACACCAGGCCTCCCTGTCCATCACCAACTCCCGGAGTTCACTCAAACTCAAATCCATCGAGTCGGAGATGCCTTCCAGCCATGTAATCCTCTGTCGTCCCCTTTTCCTCCTGCCCCCAATCCCTCCCAGCATCAGAGTCTTTTCCAGCCTTAGTTATTTTGTTGTCTGTTTCCTTAATTTTCTTCCTTGTAACCTCCTTCAGATGATGAGAATGTGGCTCAAAGAGCATCCCCCGAGCCAGAGCTGAATCTCAGGCCTTACCAGCTGGAAGTGGCCCAGCCTGCCCTGGAGGGGAAGAACATCATTATATGCCTCCCTACAGGGAGTGGGAAAACCAGAGTGGCCGTTTACATTGCCAAGGATCACTTGGACAAGAAAAAAGCATCTGAACCTGGAAAAGTTATGGTTCTCGTCAATAAGGTATTCATACAGCACATAAATAGAACATGCTCTATTTTCATATTATTTTTTTCTGAAGCATTTGTATAGTGATGTTCGTAACAATGGATCACACAGATTTAATTAGGAAAAATGTCAAAATGAGTAATTTATTTTAAATCTTTGCTTTTTCAGTTCTCTCTAATATCTAAATTATTAGCCATTAAAGTAGATTTTTTTTTTCCTATGAAACCAGAACATTAAATCAAAAAGCTGTAACCAATGTATTGTTGTTCAGTTGCTCAGTCATGTCTGATTCTTTGCGACCCCATGGACTGCAGGACACCAGGCTTCCCTGTTCATCACCAACTTCTGGAGCTGGCTCAAACTCATGTCCATTGAGTCGATGATGCCATCTCGTCCTCTATCATCCCCTCCTCCTCCTGCTTTCTATCTTTCCCAGCATCAAGATCTTTTCCAATGAGGCAGCTCTTTGCATCAAGTGGCCAAAGTATTGGAGCTTCAGCTTCAACAGTAGTCCTTCCAATGAATATTCGGTGTTGATTTCCTTTAGGATTGACTGGTTTGATCTCCTTGCTGTCCAAGGGACTCTCAAGAGTCTTCTCTAACACCACAATTCAAATGTATCAGTTCCTTGGCATTCAGCCGTTTTTATTGTCCAGCTCTCACATCTGTACATGACTACTGGAAAAACCGTAGCTTTGACTATACAGACCTTTGTAGGCAGAGTAATGTCTCTGTTTTTAATAATGTCTCTAATTTATACTGATGTATAAAGAATGTGTTTACCCAGATTTTCTTTGTGGTGAACTAGTACTAACTTATCATTGCATATGGACATAAATGACCTCAAAATATGACTGGACTCTAGGCTTAAACACTGTGTTCTAGAGTCTCTTTAGCCACCATGCATGAGTGTGTGTGTGCTAAGTCGCTTCAGTCGTGAACTTCTCTCACTTTAATTTCCTCATCTGTAAAGTGAGTAAAATAATACTATCCTATACAAGGTTGGAAGTTTAACTGAGATAATCTATTTAAAGTCTAAGAGTGACTCAGTGAATATTAGTTCCTTCTTCCCTTCCTTCCTCCTCACCTTAACAACTAATAAATTGCAATTCCTTAACCAATGAATAAGGTCTTAAGTGCCAGGTCCAGAGAAAAGAACAAAATTAATTGGATTTGAAATGACTTAAACTGATGCTGTTGATACCATCTGAACATTCTTCCATTTCCTCAAGCTCATTCCCTTCATTTATTCTCCCAAAGATCTCTCTTTCCCTTGTCTGTCTCTCTGTTGATTATATTACCTCCTCCAAAGCATGTAACCTCAAAACCTAGAAGTTACTTTTGATTCATCAGCTTCCTTTACTTCCTTTATCCAGCATCACAGACTACTAGAGTTGAAAGAAGCCTGTAAGATCTGGTTTTCATTTATTGCCAAGTGGTTCTCTCACCTCTGCTGAGTAACTTCTAATATCAAGAAGGTCCTGCTTCTAACAAAAAAGCTCAATCCATTCTTTGAGCAACTGACACTGTTAGAAAGACATACCTGTATTCATCAAAATCTGTTTCTTTGTAATCCACACTCAT
Source organism: Bubalus kerabau (assembly GCF_029407905.1). NCBI lineage: Eukaryota > Metazoa > Chordata > Mammalia > Artiodactyla > Bovidae > Bubalus > Bubalus kerabau. The sequence continues at coordinate 87,780,942 of NC_073626.1, forward strand.
TGCTTAGCATTCTTTCCTCTGTAATATACAGAGTGAGCTAGATCCTAATTTTTCTGCCTTATGATAGCCCTTCACAAAGAAAAGACATCAAGCATCATATGACTCCAGAGGGATTTTTCTTTTAGTTTCCTGTGATAAATCCTTCCAGTTCTCTTATATGTTCTTAATAAGACCCTGTTAAAACACAGTGTTTAGGGTTGGACAAAATACTGTAGATACAGTCAGTACAGAATACAGGAAAGATGAGATGTAACGTGTGATCCATGCCCGGGTTTGCCTTTTGTCACCAACGCTGGCACCCACAGACTCATCTGAAGTTTTCCATAACCTGAGACGTCTCAGCTTATTTTCATTTGAAGATCTGTTAAACTAGACCTCTCAAGTTATTTTTGGAGGTTAATTTTGAGCCTATGTGCAAATACTTAGGTTTACATTTATGTTTTTCATATTATTAATCTTGATTGATCTTTTCAAGTCTCATATTTTTGTGTGTATCTCATGCACCTTCCTTTTTGTATAACTCCTCATCCTCTCAATGCTGTATTCTGGCTGTGAATCTTTCATCCCGTTGGATCAAGGTGATACTTATGAATTCACATGTGCATCCATGTTTAAATGTGAAATTATCCTCATTAATTATTCATATCCATTGCTCTGTAGACATGTAAGGCCATGGGTCCAATTTCTGATCTGCTTCCCTCTTGTTTTTCCCTAGGAATTACTGGACATCTCTCCACAAGATCTTCCCTAATAATCGTTAATTTATTATCCCATTGCTTTGAATTCTAAAGTAATTTAATTCTTTTAATTGAATCAGATAATCTCTGACCCAGTAAGTCAACATAACCTGCTTTCTGTATTTGGCCCAATGGCAAGGCATTAATATTATAACTCTTGATCTAGAAAGGAGAAATCCTGTTTCCTAATACCATTTACTTTTGTCTCCCTTTCTCTATCCTTTCCAAAGTTATCGCCTTCAGATGCAGGGAGAAATGAAAACACCACCTGTGTTCCCAGACTTTCTATTTCCTATCTAGGACTTCAACATCATGAGAGAGAAATCCCAGGTTCCTAGATGCTATAATACAGCCCCATATGATTCAGCAGAAGTGGGTAGCATTTGGGTTTGATTAGTCTTGGCAGGCACTCTGTCACATCTCAGGAAAAGGCTCCAAGAGGACCACACACCTCCCAATTAGCCATGTCAGGCTTGCATCTGGCTCTCTTTGTGTCCTTCAGGAGGAAGTCAATGCCACCCAAAGTGAGTCTCAGGATTTCCAACACCTGCCATCTCCTGTGACAACGTCTTTTTATTCTGTAGACCAAAATATCCTGCTTCTTTGGAATATCTCAGCCCATCCTTTATGGGCAGAACCTCAGGTTTCTATGCCACTCCAGACCATGGTGGTGGTGGCTTAGTCTCTACGTCATGCCTGACTCTTGCAACCCCTTGGACTGTAGCCTACCAGGCTCTCTGTCCATGGGATTTCCCCGGCAAGAATACTGGAGTGGGTTGCCATTTCCTTCTCTATTCCATCGTATGGAGATTCTTAAATGATTCAGCAGCATGAAAGTATTTAAAGACAAATCAAATGCAGAGCCTGCCCTCAAGGAATCTATGGTCTAGGAAATGAGAGCTGTGTATTAATATAATAATGACTATTGTGTTGCACTTCGCATCCTCTCATTGAAATCACACAGCTCTTCTTTTTAGTAACCATAAATATCACCATTTTAGCAATCAGGAAACCGAGGCTTTGGGCTTTAATTGGCCTGTCAGGAGTCATCTGCAGCAGAGCTGAGACTTGAACCCTTTTCTTCTGAAGGGAACTGGTCCTCTCTTCTACCATTCTCTACTACTAGAATAAAAAGATGGTGAAATACCAGGGAAGTTTTCTGAGTACTGGCACTATGTCAGCCTCTATTTCATTTATTTTTCATAACACTTCCATCACAGGTTGGTTTTTCCTGACTTTGTTAATTGGAGATAGAGATGATTAAGTGACTTGTCCAAGGTCATACAATAAGCAAGTAACTGGAGTATTTGTTTTCAGAGCTCACTTTCTCTCCTCTGGAGCATGCAGTCTCCACTGCATTTAATCTTCTTTTACTTCCTCAGAATCTCTTTTGCTGACTTCCTTCTTAGATTATTTCCTCTGTCTTGTATAAGTAGAATGAAAAGAATAGTCCTATAAAACTGAATCAGAAATGACTTTATGGAAGAAAAAGAAGAGCTGTGGTTCTCTTTTAAAAAATTTTTGAAAAAACGTAAATGTCATATTGGAAGCTTCATAAAGTGCAGGCTTCAAGACTGTATCCTAAATATGGTCAGTGTCTAGATTCAGTAGTTCTTGAGTGGGGCTTGGGAGTCTGTGTTCTCCCAATCTCTCAGTTGATTTTGTGAAAGACAGACAGGAGATCTCACTTTGGAGGGAGAAAAACAACTAAGTGAAATTTTCTCTTTCAACCCTGTGTTATATTCTTTCACTTACCAAACTTTGTTAGTTATTCACTTTGTTTCCTTGGAATTCATGGGCTCCATTTAGCCCCCTTTCCCCTGCTACATTCACTCTTAGAAGCCCTCATCATTTCTACTAAATAATAAAACAAAGAAGTGTTCTTCCTTGGTTCTTTCCAGCTAAGAGGGTCAGCCAGCCCTTATTTTTCACATAAACAGAGTTCATGTCAAAATTTTAAAAATGAATAGCACATACTTTACAGACCACTATAAGATAACCACTGATCACATTATCAGATAATTGCATGAGCAGAAGTGTAATGTTCATTCATTGATGTTTGCCCTTGAAACTCTTTCTGCCAACTTTATTTGCCACACTGTACATTCCTGAGCTTCCACTATACAGCTTCTCCTAGGATATAACCTTCAAGATGGCCTGATTCAGAAAGATCTCTTGGAGAAGGAAATGGCAATTCACTCCAGTATTCTTGCCTGGGAAACCCCATGGACAGAGGGGCCTGGAGAGCCACAGTCCGTGAGTTTGCTAAGAGATGGATACAACTTAGCAACTAAACAACAACAGGGGCGCGGTTATTCCTTTCCCTGGTAAGGGAGCTATTCTAAATGACTGGTGATGTGAGAGCCTTGAGGTGTCAACTCAGTCACCTTCAGGGGTCACTACAACATACAAAGGCTCAACTCCTTTGTTCTCTGCTGCTGCTGCTGCTAAGTCGCATCAGTCGTGTCCGACTCTGTGCGACCCCATAGATGGCAGCCCACCAGGCTCCTCCATCCCTGGGATTCTCCAGGCCAGAATACTGGAGTGGGTTGCAATTTCCTTCTCCAGTGCATGAAAGTGAAAAGTGAAAGTGAAGTTGCCCAGTCGCATCCGACTCTTCGGGACTCCAGGGACTGTAGCCTACCAGGCACCTCAGTCCATGGGATATTCCAGGCATGAGTACTGGAGTGGGTTGCCATTGCTTTCTCTACTGAGCAACAAAACCTTAACACTTTGACCAGGTTCAGCTGTTACCGAGGCTGGACATTTCTAAATGTAAAGTAAGGTAGAATGCAGAGTAATGACCTCCTTGGGCATTGTGAATGCAGGACTGAAGAACTGACAGCACTCCTCCAATTCAGCACTAGGTACAGGGGAAAACAGTACCAGACTTGCAGGTCTCACTTCTCAGACAAGGGATTGAACCCGGGCCAGGGCAGTAAAAGCCAGAATCCTAATCGTTAGGTCACCTGGGAACTCCCATAAGTTTGTTTTCTGTGTCTGTGAGTCTGTTTCTACTTTGTAAGTTCATTTGTATTTTAGATTACATTTAGTTCATTTATATTTTTTTTAGTTTACACATATATTGTTGTTCAGTCACTAAGTCATGTCCAACCTCAATGCCATGCTCCTCTGTCCTCCACTATATTCTGGAGTTTGTTCAAACTCATGTCCATTGAGTCAGTGATGCTGTCTAATCATCTCATCCTCTGTTGCCCCCTTCTCCTCCTGCCCTCAGTCTTTCCCAGCATCAAGGTCTTTTTCAATGAGTCTTTATATCAGGTGGCCAAAGTATTGGAACTTCAGCTTCATCATCAGTCCTTCCAATGAATATCCAGGGTTGGTTTCCTTTAGGATTGACTGATTTGGTCTCCTTGCAATCTAACAGACTCTCAAGAATCTTCTCCAGCATCACAATTTGAAAGCATCAGTTCTTCAGCGCTCAACCTTATTTATGGTCCTACTCTCACAACTGTACATGACTACTGGAAAAAGCATAGCTTTGACTAAATGGACCTCTCTCAGGAAAGTGATGTTTCTGCTTTTTAATATGCTGTCAAGTTTTGTCATAGTTTTTCTTCCAAGGAGAGATTACATGTATAAGTTATATGATATTTTTCTTTTTCTTTTTGACTTAGTTCACTTAGTAAGATAAACTCTATGTCCATCCATGTTGTCTCATGTGGCATTATTGCATTCTTTTTGTGGCTGAGTAATATTCTATTATATGTATATACATATATATATATATATAAAACATCTTTTTTATGCATTCATATGTTGATGGACATTTAGGTTGCTTCAGTGTCTTGTCTATTGTAAATTGTGCTGCTATGAACACTGAGATTCATGTATCTTTTCAAATTAGGGTTTTCATCTTTTCTGGACATATGCCCAGGAGTAGGATTGTTGAATCATTAGTAACTCAATTTTTATTTTTTTAAGGAACTTGCTATTTTGTTCTTTTTCAGCCACCAAAGCTGGTCTAGCAGTCCATCCCTTCAACTCCACCTGTTCTCCTAGACAATATCTTACCTTTTACCTTTGGTTTTCTGCATCCTCCAATTCCTTAGGCAGGTTGCCTCTGGCTTGATCCCCCAACAACTCTACAGCCCATAAGGGTCCTGTGAACTGTTATATTGAATTTAAAATACTCTTGGTGTTCATAGCCCTTTATAGCTTGACTTTGTTTTAAAAATTCAAATTTTGTTTCTTATTCAGGCTTAATTTCAGTTTATCTCTTCACTAACCCACGGTTTACAAGATAAAAATTTTTTCTAAACCCTTCCAAAATGGAAGTTGCTTCTACCATTTTGCTGTCACTTTCTTTGTTTCCATGGAAGAATTATCACATTGTGTTGTGATCATTTGTTTTCTTTTCTTGAGTCTTGATCCATGTGCTCGGCTAGAAAGAGTTCCTGAGAGTTGTCAGCTATACCTTAAACATCTTTGTGTTCCAGACACAATGTCTACACCTAATGAAAAGACATTGAGTAAATGCTTATTGACGTGTGGATGAATGAAATGATGGATAGGCTGTTACATCTAATTAACGTATAATGCAAACATTTCTGTTAATGCTTGGCACATAGTAAGCCTTTGATTAATACTCTTTTTGTTTGACAATGTTTTCTCTTTCTTTTTAACTTTGGCATTTTTAAAGGTACCGTTAGTTGAACAGCTCTTCCGCAAAGAGTTCAAACCATTTTTGAAGAAATGGTATCATGTTACTAGATTAAGTGGTGATACCCAATTGAAAATAACATTTCCAGAAGTTGTCAAGTCTCATGATGTTATTATCAGTACAGCTCAAATCCTTGAAAACTCCCTTTTAAACTCAGAAGAAGGTGAAGATGATGGTATAGAGTTGTCAGGTTGGTTGAAATGTTTATTTTTGTAAAATAGTACTAATATTGATAGTAGTAACAGGGACTATATTAGTTAAATAAGTTTTTAAAGATTGATTAAATATTTAAATGTTTATTATTTTTATGTTTTATCAATTTTTAATTGAAGTGTAGTTGATTTACAATGTTGTATTGATTTCTCCTGTATCGCAAAATGATTCATTTATACATATATACATTATTTTTTAATATTCATCTCCATTATTGTTTATCATAGGATATTGAATATAACTCTCTTCTATAACCTTGTTGTTTATCCATTCTACATATAAAAGCTTACATCTGCTAACCCCACTCTCCCACTCCATAATTTTGATTTAGATTGTCTTCCATTGCTTTTCATTAAAAACATTCTTCCTTGGGGAAGCAAACAAAAAGTGGGATAAGTTTTTAATTAGATCACTTTATTCTGCATCAGTATATCATTATTAAATCAAACAGTTACTGGACTTCCAATTTACTCAGTATTTCTAAGTACCAACAAGTTCTTTTTAAGTTTTAGTGGATCCTGTTAGATATGCCCTCTTCTCTGTAGAATAAATACAGTCCTTTCTATTTTGTGGGGGATGGGAAGAAAAGGTAGGAGCAAGGTGGGGAAGGAACTATATAAAATCATAATAATTAAATGCAGTGTTGAAATAAGGTAAAATTATTCCTTTTTAAATAATGTTTTTCATTTGATAGAATGAAGATAAAATTCACCAACTTTAAATATTTTATTAAAGAACAAAAATGTAATTCTAAGAGTTTTGGGGAGTAAGTCAGGATTTGATCCATCCCATAACACTTTTTAGATCTATAAATTTTCTGAGACTCACCTATTAAATGGGGATAATAACAGGGATAGTTTCATGATTAATATGCACAAACATCTGTATATACAGGTGGCTAGGATACGTACATTTCCCTTTAAAAGTGAGAGATACTTGGCTGCTAAGTTTACTAACTTAAAGGTACTTTTTCACTATATTTTGCCAATATGGACAAATAAACCATTTTAATTTCCTTTTAAGACTTTTCTCTCATCATTATTGATGAATGCCATCACACCAACAAAGAAGCGGTCTATAACAACATCATGAGGCGTTATTTGAAACAGAAGTTGAAAAACAATAAACTTAAGAAAGAAAACAAACCAGTGATTCCCTTACCTCAGATAGTGGGACTAACAGCCTCACCAGGTGTTGGAGGAGCCAAAAAGCAAGCCAAAGCAGAAGAACACATTTTAAAAGTAAGTCATTAACTTTATGCATGAGTCAAAAAACCAAAGTTAGAGCAAATGCCAGTGCTTCTCGGTTAAGATTAAGTCCAAGTGCTGTGGAATGCATGAAGGATGGTATTCCATGCTCATGAGTTAAAAGAAATCTATACGCTTTGAAGTGAATAGACTCAGTCTTGTTCAAAGCAGTAAGTGCCTTAGTAATTACTGTGACAGAGAACAATATCAAAAAAATTATGGAGAGCAAACTTAGTGAAAAATTGGGACAAATTAAATACCTGCCTTTAAATATCTATCCCTAATTGTCAAACTTAATGATCTATTCATAGAAGTATGCATAAACTGTGAAAGTTCCTAATTTTCATACATACTGTATGCATTTCAAAATTGCATGTTTTGTTCTGTGCCTTTTTGTTGTTGTTTTTCTGTGTGATACTCAGGTTCCAGGTAATTCAAATTAAATGGGAAATGGAGATATGAGAATCTTAATTAAAAACATATTTCTTGTCCGCTGCCCCAAAATGGTAACAACACAGATAGTTCTATTGTTGATCTCAAGCACTGAAAGAATTCAGAGTAATTCACATAAGATGTTGACACAAAGGCATTGTATTTGCATTTTAAGTCCCTTATTTTTAAGTTGAAGTTGGTAAAAAGCATATAGAGTAGATAAAAGCACAATTATTTTTCCAACATATTATTTATTACTAGAATTAAGGACTATCTCCAATCGAAATCCAAGTACATGGGCTTTGTCTGCTCCTATCTTTGTACTGTCCTCTTTTATGTGTAGACTAAAGTGGTAATATGATCCATGGATGTCAAGGTGACCCATAAATGCCTTGTGTAATACGGTTAGCTTATAAACATTCTCTTTGCATCTCTGCAATTTTCTGTACTCTCTCCATGTTACTTTTTCCATCTGGAAAAATGGAATTTAAGAAATGAAAATAAATACTTTTTCTGGAATTTTCTACCAACTTTATTGTTCTGTTTTTACTCTATCAGGATGAATGTTACTGGTTGGACCCACAGTGAAGCAATACTAAAATACTGCATTTAGCAAATCATGCTACATATTTCTCACACAAGAAAAAACTCTACATTGAATCAATTGAAAAGGAATAGTATTTGAATATTGAAGTGTCTCTTTTTCAGATATGTGCCAATCTTGATGCAGTTACCATTAAAACCGTGAAACAAAATATTAATCTACTTAAAGAGCAAATAAAGGAGCCATGCAAAAAGTTTGTAATTGCGGATGATACCAAAAAAGTATGTGCTTAAATTTTTATATTTATTTGATTGATGATACTATATTCAACTGAAAGATGCAAAGATTATCTTACACTGACACTCTGAATAATATTATTTTAAATTTTTGCAGAAAAGTTTGTTTTATTCTTTTTTATTGATATTAGGCAGCAAAACACTGCTGTGAATTCTTAATCTTTTAGTTTTCTAGTTTGTATAAAGAGTAGCTTAGTACTTTGTTTACTAAGTATCAGTTGTGGTGGGAGAGAAAGGGTAAGCGTGGGGAAGGTTGTAAAGCTAAACTAGAGAGATTACCATAGTTTCTTTTATTCGTTTTACTTTTCTGAATTGATTTTCCCAACATTGAACAGAGCCATTTTTGACTACCAGATTTCAGTTGGCAATGATAACAGGTATCCCACCTAATTGACATATTTGGTTTCTTAGGAAAATACTTACAGTAAAGAAGTGAAACATTTACTTTAAATATTAAAGTGTTTTTGTTATGAATATCTTATTATAAAAATCAACCTGAGTCAGTTTGAACATTGTGACTAGAACATTATGTCAGTACTTTGTTTTGTAAACTATAAAAAGCACCATAAATTTTAGCTGTGTGTCCTTGATAGTAAGTGTAATCTTTGCAAATCTACCTCATAAGGATGTTGAGTTATGAAATATGCATAATAGATAATATTGTGTTTGAGATATAGGCACCAAACTAATGTTAGCAACTGATCTCCATAGGTCATTCTTTTCTGGAAATTTTGAAAAATAGAACTGTCTGTTCCAGCTAAACTAGCATATTTGACTGAACTTGATTTTTCTTCACTTTTTCCATTCAGTTTTATTCAATAATTTTAAATGCATGTTTCTAATCATAATCATTAAAACTAATCCTCAGCATCCTCAAAGAATTTGCTACCTTATCTTTTAACTTAATTAACTTATGCTGTGCTTAGTCGTTCAGTTGTGTCCGACTCTTTGCGACCCCATGGACTATAGCCTACCAGGCTCCTCTGTCCATGGAATTCTCCAGGCAAGAATACTGGCATGGGTTGCCATGCCCTCCTTCAGGTTCCTCCAACTTAATTAACTTTGGGTATACTTTTTACTGGGTTTCCCTGGTGGCTTAACTGGTAAAGAATCCACCTGCAGTGCTGGAGACCTGGGTTTACTCTCTGGGTTGGGAGAATTCCCTGGAGAAGGGATCGGCTACCCACCCCAGTGTTTTGGCCTGGAGAATTCCATGGACTGTATAGTCCATGGGGTCAAAAAGAGATAGACATGACTGAGTGACTTTCACTTCACATACTTTTTAATTGAAGTATTTATATAATACACATACAGAAAGGTTCAAGTTCATAAATGTGCAGATTTCTGAATCTTCATAAACTGAAAACACTTGTATAACCAAAATCCAGATCAAGGGACTTCCCTTGCAGTCCAGTGGTTAAGACTCCATCCTTCTAGTGCAGGAAGCGTGGGTTTGATCCCTAGTGAGGGAACTGAGGTCCCACATGCTAAGCAGTGTGGCCAAAAATAAAAAATGAAATCCCCATAGTATGTATTCTTCTATATCTGGCTTTTCTCAAAACTCTGCCTTTTAAAATTTTATTTTGGTACAAATAATATTGAAACCAGTTCTTCACCAAGGAATGTTTTTTTTTAAACTAAGTTCAGGCTTTTTAAATAATTAGGATATTAATATGTATTTTTAAAATAGTTATTAGCATTTAAGATGTATAACATTCATTAATTTTATTTTTTAACTTTTAAATGGGAAATTCCAGCACAGATACCTGGTGTTGGTGTGGTGTGGCTTGAGGGTGGAGGTAAAATAGAAACTGAAAAAAAAAAAATGAATGTATAAAGAGGTGATCAGAGTAACTTGTTACTTTGTCTAGACAATGAGTCTGAATCAAATTTATTATAACATATAAATTATTTTAATAAATATAATGTTATTAATTCAATAATATAAACATGTAAGAATAAGTGTATCATTTATTTTTAGGATCCATTTAAAGATAAGCTGCTAGAAATAATGACAAAGATTCAAACATTTTGCCAAATTAATCCAATGTCAGATTTTGGAACTCAACCCTATGAACAATGGCTCATTCAAATGGAAAAAAAAGGTAATTTGGGTTTTAACATAACATTTGCTTTATCCAATGTTTATACCAAGATTCCAGGTCACATGTTCCCAAGCAAACTGAAAGCAAATATATTAGCAAATGGAATTTCTGTGTTCTAAGTAGGACAAGGATAAAAAGTCCTGACTCCTTATCTAAGGAAAGAGGCACCAATTCATCCATTTTCTCTTAATCTCCAGAGTCTTTCACTTATTATATATTTAAAGTATTAAGATAAATATTAGCATCTCTGTTTCCACATGCAAACTTAACTAATGTGTTTTTCATGCTATTCCTCAGAGTCAGCATGAATCAAGTGGTTTTTTTTTTGCTGATGCAGAATAGAAGTAGCCAGTCTAGGAGTCAGAAAACTTGCCCCCTTTTTGTGCTCATGGCACATTTTGAGCCTTAATTTGCTCATTTCGAAACCAAAGTGAAGCCTATTTTCAAGTCAGTATCATAAACATATTAACATATTCAAGTCCACAGCACACTTGGGGGAGTGTTCTATTATTATTTCATTGTACATAACATATTTTTCATAGCTGCAAAAGAAGGAAATCGCAAAGATCGTGTTTGTGCAGAACATCTGAGGAAGTACAATGAGGCCCTACAAATTAATGATACAATCCGTATGATTGATGCATATAATCACCTTGAAACTTTCTACAATGACGAGAAAGAGAAGAAGTTTGCGGTCCTCCTAGGAGATGACAGTGATGAGAGCGGTGACAATGGTGATGATGATGCGGGTGATAGAAAAGCACCTTTGAAGCTGCACGAGACAGATGACTTTCTCATATCTCTATTTTTGGGTAAGAATCAGTGTAACATTTTTGCATGGTCTCATGCATTTATCTCTTTGGCATGAACCCACTGCTTCTTAAGAACTCTCCAAAAAGTTCTCTTAAAATCTCTCATTTTGAAATAAGAAACTCCATTCATATTGGAGCTATTTCTAATTGATGGGGTTAACTAGCGATGAGCTGTATTATCTTAATTTATCATTTGGTCATCTGGTTTTATTATTAAGTTGAGCACAATAAATTTATTTTAAAAACTAGCCTGATTATTAGATACGGCACAAGATTAACTATAGTTGAACTTCTTAGTACTTCTTTATATGAAGTCTTCCAGTTAGTTATTCACATATTTTATGAATTTAAGATAATTATTTCTTGCAAATCAAAACAGTAATAAGATGTCACCTCACACAGTCAGAATGGTCATCTACAAATAGCAAGTGCTAGAGAGAGTGTGGAGAAAAATGAGCCCTCCTGCACTGCTGATGGAAATGTAAATTTGTGGAGCCACTGTTGAGAACAGTATGGAGGCTCCTTAAAAAACTAAAAACAGAGTTACTGTATGATCCAGCAATCCTATTCCTGGGCATATATCCAGAGAGCACTCTAATTTGGAAAGATGCACGCATCCAAATGCTTATAGCAGCATTATTCACAATAGCCAAGACATGGATGCAACCCAAATGTACATCAATAGATGAATGGATAATAAAGATGCTATACATCTATATCTATATTTATATCATCTCTATCCGTAGCTATACATGTACACAGACAATGGAAGTTACTACTCAGCTATAAAAGAAGAATGAAATAATGCCATTTGTAGCTACATGGGTGAACCTGGAGATTATCATACTAAATGAAGTAAGCCATTCAGAGAAAGACAAATAATTATCTGATATCACTTATATGTGGAAAGTCAAATATGATACAAACTTACTTATAAAACATAAACAGACTCACAGACATAGATAGGAAACTTATGGTTACCAAAGGGGAAAGGCAGAGGGAGAGGGATAAATTAAGAGTTTGGGATTAGCAGATACAAACTATAATCAATATATATAAAACAGATAAACAGCAAGGTCCTACTGTATAGCCCAGGGAACTGTGTTCAATATTTTTGAATAAGCCGTAATGGAAAAGAATATTAAAAAATGTATATATATTTCTGTATACTTTTCTGTATATCTGAAACTGACAGAACATTGTAAATTGAGTATACTTGAGTTAAAAAAGGAAATAAATGAATTCTTTCTTAAAGGAAATAAGAAAAAGTTGAAAAAACTAGCCCAAAACCCAGAACATGAAAATGAAAAGCTCATCAAATTGAGAAACACCATAATGGAACAATATTCAAGGACTGAAGGATCAGCACGAGGAATAATTTTCACAAAAACACGACAGAGTGCATATGCCCTTTCCCAGTGGATTATTGAAAATGAAAAATTTTCAGAAGTAGGAGTCAAAGCCCACCATCTTATTGGCGCTGGACACAGCAGCGAGTTTAAGCCCATGACACAGGTGAAAACATCCTTTCAGATTTTTTGTTCTTATGCTGTCATTTCTTTCCACCTGTAGTCTTTTTTCATCAATCTTCTCATCAACCCACAAATACTTTAATAGAATGAAACAATTGTTCTTGAAAGAAAATATGAGTTTAATAGCCATCAGTCTGTGGCATTTGAGAGGCTAAACTTTGTTCTAGGAATCACTTTCTCTATGTTCTTGGAGGAACTTTCTATATTGGGTTTCTTTTGCAAAAATGCTTAACACTTAAACTTAGTAACAAAATGGGAAAACAGTCACAATATAATATCAAATGGAAAAATCAAATTTCCACAAAAATGTGTGCATTATAATTAGAACTTGTAAAATATGTTTGCATAGGATGAGATCTTTAAGGGAACTTGGGAAAATTAAGACATTTGATGTGATAGAGATTTGGGACCATGAGAGATTTTCTTTTCGAGTTTTGTTTTGTTTTGCTTTTAATTTATTATACTACTTATGTGAACAATAAAAAACACTTGGAAGAAGGAAAAAAAGACACTTATAGAGATTATAAATACGGGTGAAACAGAAATGGCTTGTTAGTATAAAATGTCTTCTGAAGTCCTATTGGTCCTGAGTTTTTCTGGACAAAGGGACACTTTAATTATTATGGTCATCATCATTTGGTCCATTGGAACAAACTGAATTTGTTTTAACATTTATTGAAAAGAAGTTGTTCTTCAAATTGTGCACCAAAACTCTTGGTATACTCTCTACTTATACTGGAGTTGCCTCTAAAGTTTATGCCAAAGAAAGCACTGTTTTCTTTAGGTAAGGAGTTTACATCCTTCTTTATGATGAGAGCTGCTTTACTTGATATGTTTTCCTCTTTGCCCTAGCTGCCAGGAAACTTATAGCAAAACTGAAGTTCATTCTCTCAGCTTCTGTTTTAATCCCTACAAGTGATACACCTATACTTTTTCACTTTTGATCCCATTTTTTAGTTTTTATTCTATTAGCTTTAGTGTTAAGACTTTGATTTTATGCGGCCTTGGCTCGTCTTTGGAAAGAGATGGGTTACAAATGGCAAGTATGCATTCAAGCTACTTTTTGCTTATCCAGTTTTGACTAGGTAGCTGAATGCCAAAATACAGAACACACCCCCTTCCTCACTCCCCACATCCTCACCTGTAGACTGACTTGGACTTACTCATTGGAAGAGGAGTTAGGCATCTATGTAATATGATGTGGGGGTCTGACACTGAGTCTGAAATTCTCAATATTAAAGTTACTCCTTTGAATGAAGGCAAAAACATCTAAAATCCAAGGATCTGTCAAGTTTGTATCAATAGTGGGCATGAGTGGAAGAAGGAAAAATTATCAGAGAAGACTCGAGAGGGATCTTTCTGCAGGATTCTCCAGCAGTTAGAAGTCAAAAAGAAAGACATATGTCTTCTTGCCTCTGAAAAGAATTGGATGGGAATAGGAGAACATACAGTCTGTCTAACAGGTGTATTTTTGTTTAATGTATGGAGGCAAAAGATAGGTAAACATACACCAAAGGCTACTGGATCAACAGCTTTGATAAGAATAGTTATGAAAATAAAACTCCACTGGCTACATCAAGCTAGGATTATGCTCACCAGTTCCTCCTATGCAAGAGCAAAGGGAATATTTGATTCCTTTACCTATGTTAACTTTCAAAATTCAGATTTTTAAAAATTTAAACATAATGTTTTAATTATGTTTTTAATAACCTATTCTTTCATTTTTATTGATATCATCCTTTTGAACAGATAATATATTTACCTCTTTAACAATTAATAAGGTACAGGGCACACCAGTGTCCTTCAGTCTCCCAGCTCCTCTCCCTGGAGGCAACCAATGCTTTCAGGTTCTGCCAGGAATACTTCATGTTTCTTTGCTTGAATGACTCTTAAAGTGACCAAATGCAAAATACAGTGTGTATTTTTTCTCTGACTCAAAATTTGACTGTCTTTAAAAGTGTCACTGCATCTTATTCTCTGACTGTTGAAGATTCTGAAGTTAATGTAGTAAAAAGCAAAGCCTATTTTAGTTTCTCATTGCTGTATCCTCTTCTCAGCTGAGAGCATCTCCTCCTTTCTTCCGCCTAAGTCACCCATCAGTTTGTTTCCTTGGCACAAATGATGGCCTTCCCACCTCCAGACTGAAGGATGGAAATATTTTTGTTATTGTGCGGTAATCCCAGATTGGAAATCAAATGTTGCCTCACCATCATGTCTTTGTTCAATGCCAAAAACAGATGGCAGCAAATCCGTGTATGATCTAATCCTTTCATTTACACTGACCAGTTGCAATTTAGTATTTCTTTTCCTAATTAGAAGATTTTAATGTGTTTAGCATTACAACATTTAATTTACTAAAATGTTTCTACAGAATGAACAAAAAGAAGTCATTAGTAAATTTCGCACGGGAAAAATAAATCTGCTTATCGCTACCACAGTGGCAGAAGAAGGTCTGGATATTAAAGAATGTAATATCGTTATCCGTTATGGTCTCGTCACAAATGAAATAGCCATGGTCCAGGTACATTCAGATACCTCAAATATGTTAATTTCTTATTTTGTGCTCTTGTTTTGTTTTCTTTTAGTAAAACAGCACACACGAAATAGAAAGTGAAAGTTGCTCACTTGTGTCCGTCTCTTTGCGACCCCATGGACTCTACAGTCCATGGAATTATCCAGGCCAGAATACTGGAGTGGGTAGCCTTTCCCATCTCCAAGGATCTTCCAATTCAGGGATCCAACCCAGGTCTCCCGCATTGCAGGTAGATTTTTTACCAGCTGAGCCACAAGGGAAGCCCGTTTTTGTGTGTTTTGATTTCTTTTAGTAGAACAGCACACACAGTTTAAAAAATTTATCTGTTTTTCCTACAAAAAGAGAAATCAACCAGATAATCAGAAAGCCACCAAATTAAGAAATACTTGGATTTCAGGAGTTGATGTGTTATTCAATGCCTCGCTACTCAGAATGAATTTTTCACGAGGGTGATAGCGTTTATGGTGAGGTTCCTGGCCAAGGCCATAACATTTTTTGTTACTCAAAATGTGCCTTAGTATTAACTCTTTATACAAAAGTGAAGGACTGTATTGGGCTTCCCTGGTAGCTCAGCTGGGTAAAAAATCCACCTGCAATGCAGGAGACCTGGGTTCGACCCCTTGGTTAGGAAGACCACTGGAGAAGGGCATGGAAACCCACTCCAGTATTCTTGCCTGGAGAATCCCCATGGACAGAGGACACTGGAAGGCTACAGTCCATGGGATCACAAAGAGTCAGACACGACTGAATGACTAAGCACAGCACAGCATAGAAATGTACCACCACATTGAGTGTGTTTTCTTGGAACATTGAAGGTAGATGCTAGAAATGTAACAGCACTCACCTCAGCTCTGGTGTCAAAGTCAGAGAGGCCCTTCTCCCCATTTGTCCTCCCTACCGGGAAGGGGGGCAATTGGGCTCCCCCAGCCCAAATCACTGATGATGGTTTGCAGGGTTTGAGAAGGGTACTTGGAGAAAAGAAGGGCAGCACAGGATGGCCTTGTGTTGTTGAGGCTTTTGAGGGCTGGTGTGGGCTTCCGTGGTGGCTCAGTGGTAAAGAACTCACCTGCCAATGCAGGAGATAATAAGAGACACAGTTTCGATTCCTAGATTGGGAAGATTCCTTGGAGAAGGGTATGGCAACCCTCTCTAGTATTCTTGCCTGGAGGATCCCGTGGACAGAGGAGCCTGGCAGGCTACAGTTCATGGGGTCCCAAAAACTTGGACACGACTGCAGTGACATAGTATGCATGCACCCATGCATGTGGGAACCTAACCATCATCATTCTACAACATTGTTTTTCACTGAAGTGCATTTTGAGTTCCAAATAGCCAACTTATTAAGAAAATGGATAATAACTGACTTTACTGAGAATAGAAGAATCTTTTGATGATGGGATACTGAGCAGTGAATATCATTCCAGAACAAAAGCAGGAGCATTTGCAGCAAAGCACAGCCCTTTATTGACTTGATTTCTTTCTGTTCTCAGGCCCGTGGTCGAGCCAGAGCTGATGAGAGCACCTATGTCCTCGTTGCCCAAAGCGGCTCAGGGGTTGTTGAACGTGAGACAGTTAATGATTTCCGAGAGAAAATGATGTATAAAGCTATAGACCGTGTTCAAAATATGAAACCAGAGGAGTATGCTCATAAGGTATTGTTTTGGGCCAACTCTGAATTTAGTTTTCACGTTTAAATGGCTGCCTGTGGTTGCCATGATATCTCTTTGTGGTTAAGCCTCTAGACAGAAATTGTGCTGAATTATAAGTTCCAGTTTGAAGCACTGTTCGGAGACCAGATTCACATACAAAGACTCAAGATCTGTGGTGGGCAGAAATCATCAGAAAACGGTTCTATAAAGTTTGATAATATAAATTTAGATTTTCCTTGATCCAGAAAGTCTAGTGCAACTCAGTTATTCAATTCAACCTGGTCATTTTGGTCCCATCTAATCTGTACAGGCACAATTTTTTCATTTTAGAAATATTTGTGAAGTGCCTACTGCGTGTTAGGCAACGTTGTAAAAACAGTGAAAGTAGCCGCAGGTAGATCCCTCCTGCATGAAACTTGTATTTGAGCAAGTACATGGTGAGATTTGAGGAGGAGAAATAAAGAGAAATAAAGCAAGTAATACATGTATGGAGAGGAGAGCTGAAGCATTAGATCAAGACAATGTGAAACAAACATCTAATTGGGCACTTTAGGTTAGGTGTTTGGGAAAGGCCTCTCTAAGAGGGAAAGACATTGAGGCTAGCCCTGAGTGTTAAGAAAATAGATCATATACCATCTTGCTGCATCTCAGTTTACTAACATAGAATCATTTGAGTTGTGAGAGGAATGCAGCAAAGGAAGAATGTATTTCTACAATATTTCAGGAAATCCCCCATACCACTGAATTAAAGACTGTAACTACTATAATAGCAAACAATCCATTTAGAAGAAAATTCACACCCTTGCATATGGGTGTGAATGTTAGTTTCTTAACATTGGAATTGGCTCTACCCTAAATAGAGTTTCACGGAAGGGATGCTTTCAAATTGGTGTGCATTGCTATAACCAACTCCAAGGTTTCCTGGCCAGGTTTCTACACGAATTTATATTTTAAAACCCCTTTAAATATAAGGCAAACCAAACATTTTGTGGTGTCAAATCAAACATTTATAGCCATATAATACCACTGGAAAGTTAGCACTTTACATTTAAAGTACTAAATGAATAAATCACGTGGGATGTTTTTCAAAGATTGATGTTTCAAGACCAGTGTTTTGTATAAACTCTAGAACCATCTCTGGAGTTTATGAGTCACACTTTTCCAGATAATCTCTAGAAAAGACACAGTTTCTTTGGGGGCCCCATGGACTATCTTTTTTAGGTCTCCTTTGGCTAAGAGACCTACTCTCTTAAAACTGCTCCAGGTAGACAAACCCAGAGTAGGGATGGCAATGACATGAGGTACATGTCACCGCTACTCTGTTCAAAACCCCATCACACATGGCCACCAGGTCAAAACACTTCTTTCTACTGATTTAAGAATCCTTCTCAACATAACACTGGGGCAACCACTAATGGACAGTTTGAGTTGACATATAAGGGGAGGTCTATTTTCCATGTTATATACTGAGTTTATACATAACCCCAAGCTTCTTCAATCAAATCAGACTTCTAGGAGTAAGTTGAAGATACTAAACATTGTCCCTGGCCTTGACCCAACAACCTTTGCCACATTACATTTTAGTTGTAATTAGACTGATTATTATTGGAAAAGGAAATGGCACCCCACTCTAGTATTCTTGCCTGAAAAATTCCATGGAGGAGACTAGCATGCTACACTGCAGTCCATGATGTTGCAGAGTTGGGCACGACTGAGCACGCACGCAGACTGATTATAGCTGTGCCTCCCATATATTTGTCATGATTTCTTTTCTTTTCTGGCCCTTCTAATTGTTTCATATCCTTTACTAGCTTAGAGTTATTCTTTTGGTTTCTGGTGTCCTGGTTACATATCCAAACACTGACCTTGGTTTTGTTTGCTTTTTCTTTCTGTTGCATTCATAGTTATTTCTTAATTGCCCATATGTATCTGTTCCTATGCCAAATCATCTTTTCACCAGCTCGCTGAACTGTAAATATCCTGCAAGAACAGCCTAATTAAACTTTTAAAGAACAGAATACTTCAATTCATTATATTGTTATAATTTACATAGGAAATTTGTCTTCATGCTTATCTGATTAACTCGTATTATAGCCCACAGGTTCACTTGCAAGTTTTGTTCTCTTTTCTGTGCTAACTCTGGCTGCCTTGAGTCAGGGTCTAAAACAGAGGTGAGAGCCAGAGAACTGGGATATTCAGTTTTGTTCATTAGCACCGATAGTTTACTTTTCCTGAAAACTTCCCTTTGATTTTAAGGAAAACAATGGCTTCCTCCACAACTTAATATCAATTTGTCATCTTTGAGAGGTTTAGTTTGGAGGTAAATTATTTAAAAACTAGAATTGTCTACTGTGAAGTTGTATAGGTATGAGAACTGGCCAGTCTCTATCTCAAGTTTTATATCTCTCATAAACTACATTATTTCTGTTATGAATAAGTTTCTCCATTAGCTGCAGAATTGGGAATATAAAAATTTAAAGATTTTATTCTCTCATATAAAGACTGTGGGTAATCTAGACATACACAATAGCTCCATGATGTCATCAGGATGCCAAAATTCCTTTCTCTTCTCTGCCTTTTTACTATATGACTTCCATTCTCAAGGTCAAAGCTTTTAGAATTTCAACTGCTGCATGTTCACTCTAAGAAGGAAGGAGGAGAAAGATGGAAAAGGCAACAGTGCCCGTGCCAGCTACCTGATACTTAAAGATCCTTTCTGGAAATTTCGTTCAACATCTTATAGACTTATGTCTTAAAGGCCACTGACTCGTAAATGTAGTTATTTAGTGGTGTATTTCCACTCAGAATAAAATTATAGTTCTGTTACTACAAAGAATGGAACCTAGGTGGGAAACTAGTATTTTCTGTCACAAATGTATAGAGGAGATAAAATAGTGACAAGTCTGGAAGTTACAGTATATGAAGAGAAATGAAAGAAACTGGAGGCTTCTCATGGATAAGAAATGACTAAGGGTGATGAAGTAAGAATGTTTAGTTCTTTAAAGAGACTTCATGTGGAAGAAAGAGTAGACTTATTTTATGAGATAAAGTTAAAACCTATGGAGATGCGGATTAGAAGGAGTTTCTTTGTTTTTGTCTTTGTTTCCTTTGTCTTTATTAAATATTGCCAAACATTTTCTCACAGTAGAGCTCTTGCCTGGAGAGTCCCATGGACGGAGGAGCCTGGTAGGCTGCAGTCCACGGGGTCGCTAAGAGTCGGGCACGACTGAGTGACTTCACTTTCACTTTTCACTTCCATGCATTGGAGAGGGAAATGGCAACCCACTCCAGTATTCCTGCCTGGAGAATCCCAGGGACAGAGGAGCCGTCTATGGGGTTGCCCAGAGTCAGACATGACTGAAGCGACTTAGCAGCAGCAGCAGCAGCAGAGCATTTTAAAAAATGGAATGGAGTATGTTTTGCACACTTAAGGATTCCACATTTCCATGATTGTAGGAGAAGATTCTATACTAAACTCTTTGGGGGCCATCACCTCATCACTTTTATTTTTAGACTATAAGTCAACTGTATATTTTCATAACTATCTAAGATCTCTGAATTCCAGGCAACTTACTTCATTGAAACTATGAAAAAAAAATCACATTGAACATTCTTTTGCAGATTTTGGAATTACAGATGCAAAGTATAATGGAAAAGAAAATGAAAACCAAGAGAAGTATTGCAAAGCAGTTCAAGGACAAGCCATCATTAATAAATTTTCTGTGTAAAAACTGTGGTGTGCCAGCCTGCTCTGGAGAAGATATCCATGTAATTGAGAAGATGCACCACGTCAATATGACACCAGAGTTCAAGTAAGTCCAAGAGAAGACTTAAAGTCTTTAAGTTTCTTTATAAGGGATAAAGCAGTTTGTATCGTCTAACAAAATAGTGCACATGAGATTCATTATTTTTCCAGAACTTCCCCTTCTTAGTCCCCAAATTATGAACCTTATTTCAAGTGTCCATTTTTCAAATATATACGGGCAGGAAAGGAGAAGTGTAAGACCCAAAGCCATTTCATCCAAACCAGATCAGTTTGTGAATGCTCATATTTATTTTCAAATTCTTGAGCATCTTAAGTCTAGTTAAAATAATCAACAGACATGAAGGAAGCCATAAAAAGCAACATACCGTGAGAGGTGTGTGCCCAGTGATTTGGCCGAAGGGACGAAGACAGAACGGTGCGTGCATGTGGATGACTGGCAAGCCCAGGAGTGTGTGCCATGGGCTGTGTCCTGGTCCTATATGAATTCTCAGGGATGATTCTGACTCCTTGATAATTTTAGGAAACTGTACTTGGTGAGAGGAAACAAAGCACTGCAAACAATGTGTGTTGATTATCAAACAAATGGCGAGATAATCTGCAATAAATGTGGCCAAGTAAGTAAATTGCTATGGGCTTAATTTTACTTTGGCCAAAAGGAATTCTTAATTGAATGTGCATTTAATCTTTCCTCTCCCTCTCTCTTTTGTTTTCCAGGCTTGGGGAACGATGATGGTGCACAAAGGCTTAGATTTGCCTTGTCTCAAAATAAAGAATTTTGTAGTGGTTTTCCAAAATAATTTACCAAAGAAACAATACAAAAAGTGGGTAGAATTACCAATCACATTTCCTGATCTTAACTATTCGGAATATTGTTTGTTTAGTGATGAGGACTGACATTTGATTCAAGATTTCTTTTAAAAATATTATCAACTTGACATTTACATGATTTTTATTGTTTTCATCATACTACAGAACTTACGTGAACATTAATAAAAGTCAATGCTTTACTCTGTATTGAGCTATATGAAAGAAGACAGTATATTATGCTTTCAATTTCTACCTTGTTGGTGGGCAGAGGTCAAAAATAAAAACCTTCCAGCAAAACCCTTTAGTGTGGAGCAGTATATTGCCGTGGGAAGGATGTTTGAGTATAAATAAGGATCTAAGGTACTAATCTCAGTCCTGTCACTAAATTTCAGAATAAAATTAAGCAAATCAGTTCATCTTTCTGAACCAGTCTCCTTTTTGGTGAAATGGTAATAGTACTATCTGCTTTTGCTTTTATTAGCTTTCTATTGCTTCATAGGGCTTCCCTGGTGGCTCAGGGGTAAAGAATCTGCCTGCCAATGCAGGAGACGGGGGTTTGATCCCTGGGTTAGGAAGATCCCCTGCAAAAGGAAATGGTAACCCACTCCAGTGTTCTTGCTTGGAAAATTCCATGAATAGAGGAGCCTGACAGGCTTCAGTCCATGGGTCACAAAACTGTAGGACATGACAGCAACTAAACAACAAGTGGCTTAAAACAACACCCATTTATTATTGCACATGTTCTGTAGCCCAGAGGCTGCTCAGCATCTCAGAAGTCTGAAAGTCAAGGTGTCAGGTGATGTTTTCACCTGGATACCCTGGAAGAAGAATCACTTCCAATCTTTTCAGGTTGTTGGGTGTCATTTCCTTGCAACTGAAGAATGGGATTGCTATTTTCTTGTTAGCTGTCTACTGGGAGTCACTCTAAGCCCCAAGAGTCACCCTTATCATGTGGCCTGCTCATGGGGCCTTTCACAGCTACTTGCTTCTTCATGGCCAGCAGGAGACTCTCTCAAGTGTGCTAAGACAGTCTAACTATAGTCATGGGAATTTTAACTGTAATCCCATCATATTCACAAACCCTACCCATATTCAAGGTAGGGGAAATTTTCAGGGAATATATACCACTGGCAGAGATTTTGGAAGCCGTCTTAGAATTCTGCTTCCCACATCCCTTCCCCAGTGTTTATGACTAAGTAATATATGTGTTTGGCATGAGTTTAAACAAACTCTGGGAGATAGTGAAGGACAGGGAAGCCTGGTGTGCTGCAGTCCATGGGGCAGCAAAGAGTCAGACACAACTGAGCAGCTGAACAACAACAGCAATATATATGTATGTATGAAAGTATTTTGAAAAATATGAAGTACCATGAAAGGCAAGGTATTACAAAACATTGACAAAACCAAAGTAGTAAATGGAGATATATACTGCATTCATGGTTTAGAAGACATGCTATTGTTAAAATGTCCTTTTTATTCAAATTGATCTGTTAAGTCTCCTCAAATACAATCCCAATCTCAATGTTTTGTAATTTTTAAAATCTGGCCATTGTAACATTTTTTGTCATATTTTATGCTCAAGTATTTCACATATTTGATGCATTATAAATAATATTGTTTTAAATTCCTAATTGAACATTGCTAGTATATGCAATTAATTTTGCATATAATCTTGTATCCTGCAAGTATTCTAAAATTATATATTCTAGTGGATTTTTGTATATTCCATTGGATTTTTAAAATAGATGTTCATGTTACCTTAGAGTAGAGATATTTCAATGCTATTTTTCAAATCTAGATGGCTTTGTTTTTATTGCCGCTTTGCATGGATTAAAATCAATAATAAAAATGTTGAAAAGTAAAAAAAAAAAAAAAAAAAAAGAAAGGCAAGGTATTGTCAGGGGAGTGTAATCTCCTCAGTTCTGTCTCATCACAACAAAGATTTGAAGCGACGGACGTTAAGGCCCTCAGCACGTCACAGCTCTCAGACAGTCCGTGTTATAGTTCTTGGACAGATCAGTTTTATTTAGAAAACAAAGGAAAATACATCCTTGAGGTGTGAGGGCATGCCGACCCAAAAGATGTAAAGAGAAGAGAGAGAGAAAGAAGGAGCATGCATGGGAGACAGAGAGACCCCCCGCCCTTCGGCTCCTCTTTTTATATGTTTTTTCCTCCCCCTGGGTCTGCTCTATGTAAATTGGGCTAGCCAGGAATGCTGTTTGTTCCACCTGAGGTCCTCACTCCAGTCCTTGGACCTTCCTTTGTTCTATTTTAGCAGACTTTTCTCTTCCTTGTCTTTTAGCCTCCTCCATCCTGGACTCCTTTTTCCTTTTCTAACTACCTAACAGTATTATTAAGAAGAAGACATCAAGTAGGTTAAGGCTTAGTTCCACAGCTTTCCCTTCATGAACATAACACTATGCTCAGTAATTACCTTGAAAGAACAGAGGTTAAATCCAGACTAGTTATTAATACATACGAGATTACCTGTGTCAGTGGAGATGTCCAGGGTTCACATAGTGTCCAACAGGCTACAGGTGCTGGATGTCATTAGAAAATAAATAGAAAGTGTTTACCTGCACCACTCCCTAGTCCTAATAGAAGAGTAACCTCTCTGTGTCCGGGACATTTTCAGTGTTCCAGAACTAAATGTGGTAGTTTGCAGAGAGACACAGGGCTCAGCACAACAGAACATTCTCCCAGTAGAAAAGTAGCCTCTTTTGTCATGGAAGAACCACATGATCGAGACAGAACCACAACAGACCATTTTAACCCACACTTACCCAGTCTCACAGATGGTCTGCTTCACAGAAAGTTACCTCCTATGACTAAGGACAAACAAAATGTTGGAGGGAGTAAAAAGTAAATTCTGTGGTTTTTTGATTAATTAAATTCAATCTAACAATATCTTTGAATCTTTTGATTAAGACCTGAGCAAATATGAATATTAACCAATCAGAGCTCTTCAGAATACAAGAGGACAAAAGAAGGCTATGACTTTCTCAAGATATTTTTAAAACTCCATCTGACTCTATTTCAAGTATTGCTGCCTTTTAGAATATTTTGGAAATTATACAAGAAATCAAATGCATAGAATAGCTAAACATACTACCACAACATATGTAGAATGTTTATGAAGTATCAGCAAATACTAGGTTTTTTCATCAATGTTTTCCAGTATGTTTTCAATAAAGATATATTATTTTTACTGCAAAGTTTTAAAATACATGTTTCAAGTAACATAAAACTTAATATGCACTCTATCTGAGCTCAAATTCTGATGCATTCAAAAACCATTGTAATCATTGTAACACTTTGATTGTTAATGAACAGTTTAATATTTTAAGGTCATTTGCAGAATATCCTCATGACAGGTAGATATCATGTCAGATGCCTGAGTTTCAGTCCCCATATAGTCTTTAATTACTTGGGTAACTGAGCAACCTCATTTCACAGAGCTTATATTTGCTTTATTGAAAAATCAGAGGTTGGATTAAGTGGTATCAAAGTTTCCTTAGAACTCTAGCATTCTCATTGTTCATGCTTCTGGCTCCCTGGCTGCTCTCATATGGAGACCTTGTTTAGTGATTTGTGCTATTACCAACCATGGACTAGGGCTTCCTTGGTAGCTCAGATGATGAAGAATCTGCCTGCAATGTAGAAGACCCAGATTTAGACCCCTGAGTTGGGAAGATACCATGGAGAAAGAAATGACAACCCACTCCAGTATTCTTGCCTGGAGAATTCCATGGACAGAGGAGCCTGGTGGGCTATATAGTCCATAGGATCGCAAAGAGTGAAATACAACTGAGTGATTAACACTTTAACAACTGTGGGCTAATTATCTACTGCATACATTACACTTTTGAAGGTAGCTCCTGTTTGCTGAAGGGCATTTCAGAGGTCTCACTAAACAGGTTCACAGGCTGGAGTCATGCGTCTCAAGGCAGGGTTGAAAGGTCTGAAAGGGTCTGGAAATTTTAGAACAACCAGCATTTCCAAGCCAATAGATCATTGGCCAACCTTGGGGATAAGAAATGTAAAGGCTTACTACCAAAGGTTTGAGATCATTTCAGTGAAATCCCATGAAATTAAGATAGAGTAACTTATGGTTTATACAGGTATTTTTTGTATGGCATTGAGTGTAAGGCATTGAGAGAACACATAAAGGGGTGAGAAATGGTTTTCCACAGGATGATTAGTGCATGTCACAAGCAATTGTTGAAAATGAAAAAATGGTATAAGAGAGGTGAATATTTTCCTCTCTGTAATTTAATAGTCTCTATATCAGAGTGTTGTGCCTTAGGGAAAGGAAGGCTTCTGACATTGTTTTCAAATGTTTGAACCTAAAGGCAAAGAGGATTCAGTGTTTTTCATTGTTGTTGTTGTTTTTAAGATGTAAGAGTCCTGAACATGTTTATGTGCTAATAGAAAAGGACAAGAGGAAGTGAGAAAATTAGCAATGTTCAGCCCAAAAGTAAATTGTTTATTGGGTATTAATGATATATTCTACAAAATGTTCTTGCTACAGAATTTTCTAGTCACCCTGATCCTTTTTCACCCTGATGCCTTTGCACAAAAGTAGAAGCCCTTCTGGAGGTGGAAATGGCAACAAGCTCCAGTGTCTTTGCCTGGAAAATCCCATGGACAGAGGAGCCTGGCAAGCTATAGTCTATGGGATCCCAAAGAGTCAGACACAACTGAAGCGACTTAGCAGGCAGGCAGGCAGAATCCCTTCCTTGCCATCTCTTCAGCAGACATCCTTCACATTTTTTGAAGACAAAATCTGTGTGTCACTTCCCAGTATTTAGCACAATTCACGTTTTCAAAATTAGAATGGAGAGCACACCCAGGGAAAGTAACGTTCATGCACCCTGAGCATAACAAAGTGCTCACTTCCAAAATCTGGTAAACAATTACATGAGTCATAGCAACAAAGAAAAAACAAGAAAATTATTTTGTTTTCTTCTAAGAGTTAGGAAGTTAATTTGAAGTGACGGTAAGTTTGTAGTTTGCTGTTTATGAATTTATCCTTAATTAGTTCTACTAGACATACAATTTTACATCTTTGTTTTTATTAGGGGAGAACGGAGTGAGACAAACTTGGGTGTGGATCCTCACTAGCTTTGGGACTTGAGCAAGTCACTTAATATCTGAGACTATAGGAAATTAATACCAATCCTGAGGAACTGTCAGGAGAATTTGGATATTGCATAAAACATTCCTATTAAATGCTAAATGCATTTGGTTTTGTCACACGAGTGTATGTTCCTCGGCTCTTTGTCTCGTCACAACAAAGATTTGGAGTGACGGACATTAAAGCCCCCTTGGCGTGTCACAGCTCTCGGGTCTTGGATAGACCGTGTTATAGCTCTTAGGTCTCGAATGGACCGTGTTATAGCTCTTAGACAAATCAGTGTTACAGCTCAGTCTTACAGCTCTATTTTATTTAGAAGATAGCAGGAAAATCCATCTTCGAAGCGTGAGGGCACGTCAATCCAAAGACACGAGGAGAAGAGTGCCCCAGCGCACGGGCTGGAGGGGGGAGAGAGAGAGAGAGCGAGAGAGAGCGAGAGCGAGAGCAAGTGCTAGCTTTGGCTCCTCTTTTTATATGTTTATCTCTCCCTGGGCCTGTCCTATGTAAATTGGGCCAGCCAGGAGTGTTTTTTGTTTTACCTGAGGTCCTCACTCTGGTCCTCGGACCTTCTTTTGTTCTGTTTTAGCAGGCTTTTCCCTTGCTTGTCTTTTAGCCACCGCCATTTTGGACTCCTTTTTCCTATTCTACCTACCTAACAGTTTCTTCTATAATTTCCAAATATATATGTATATATTTCCAAATAATATATGTATAGAATATATTACTAAGAGTTTTCGGAAAAGCAGAAGCAGTGGTAGAAGCACAGCTGTGGATATAGCATAATGAGTAAATTTGAGACCTATGTTTGATTATGATTATTATAAACATTCAATATTTATCTAGAGGGCTTTTCTCAAGAAGTAAGGGGCTCAGTGGTAAAGAATCCACCTGCTAATGCAGGAGATGCTGGTTTGATCCCTGGGTTGGGACGATCCCCTGGATAAGGAAATGGCAACTCAATCCAGTATTCCTCCCTGGAAAATCCCACGGACAGAGGAGACTGGCAGGACACAGTCTATGGGATCACAAAAGAGTTGGACAGGACGTAGTAACTAAACAACAAGTATTAGTTGTAATGAAACATGATTGCTATGAATATGCTCTTCAGTGTAGTTTGAGGAAGGATTTAATGGCCAAATCTTCTATAGATGGAACACAAAGATAGGTATCAATCACAAAGATAGAAAAATATAAAAATCAACACTTTTTTAAGTGACTATATGAGTTAAGTAGGTCTAGCATATAGATAGGAGAAGGCAATGCCACCCCACTCCAGTACTCTTGCCTGGAAAATCCATGGACAGAGGAGCCTGGAAGGCTGCAGTCCATGGGGTCGCTGAGGGTCGGACACAACTGAGTGACTTCACTTTCACTTTTCACTTTCATGCATTGGAGAAGGAAATGGCAACCCACTCCAGTGTTCTTGCCTGGAGAATCCCAGGGATGGGGGAGCCTGGTGGGCTGCCGTCTATGGGGTCGCACAGAGTCAGACACGACTGAAGCGACTTAGCAGCAGCAGCATATAGATAACAACTACAATTAGAGCCTGTCTTCGTCTTCAAGAAGACTATAATAATGGAAGCAACCTAATATATAAACACACTATACATATATACATACATATATATATGTGTATGTATGTATACTCACACATAATAGAATACTATTCAACCATAAAAAAGAATGAAATATTGTCATTTGCAGCAACATGGATGGACTTAGAGGACGTTATACTAAGTAAAATAAGTCAGACCAGAGGATGCCATATACCGTATAATATCGCTTTTATGTGGAATATAAAAAATACAACAAACAAATGCGTATAACAAAAAAGAATCAGACTCATGCTGTAGAGAACAAACTAGGGTTTATCAGCAGTGGGGACAGGGGAGCAGTATATACAGGTTGGGGAGTGGAAGGTACCAACTTTTGGTTAAGATAAGCTCAAGGATATATTGCACAGCACAGGAATATTAGCCAATATTTTGTAATAACAGTAAATGGAAAATGACCTTTAAAACTGAACATACATTTAAAAATAATAATATAATTTGATACTGAGCAGGCCAGCAATTGTATGAAAAAATGAGAGCAAGTGAGAGAAGGATTTTTGTTGTAGCATATGAACAGTAATTTTTGTGTAGCACAAATTGTAATTTTTTTTTTTTTGAGGGAGTGGTTCTCTAAACATTTTTTTCAGGTCATAAATTATAAAATATAAAATATATATGGAAAGCATTTCAGATATTCTTTATAATTTTTAGATATTTTCTACACAGAGTATTACCAAGTCTCTCTATATAGGAAATTAGTCATTCCATAAGCATCTTGAGGATGACATCAGATAGTGCTGAACTCTATTAGTTTATAATTTAAAATCCAAATTAAAGGCTACATTCTAGGTGAGAAGAGGAACAGACTGTTCATAGGAAGTAATATTTAATTATGCAGTTGTTAGAATATATTTAAACTACTATTTAACTTGAATATACTTAATGAAATATATTAGGTTTTGCACCTAATTTCAAAACTGGACATTAAGACACATATTAAAGAAATTTAAATGTTTGACTCAGTTATATATATAAACTAATAATGAACCAAATATGAGCCTTTTTTCAACTTAAATATATCCTTCAAACTCTGCCTTTTGCTGTTTTTAATGAGCACTTGTATTTTATTTTACATACACAGGATCAATGGACTGTTGGATGGTTAGTTCTTTTATTCTGAATCTCTTAATGAGCATGAAAATGATTTTAATTCAATAAGCTATAAGGATTTGTGTAACACTAAAATGACCTGAACATCTGAATTAGTGTTGCCCACCTGAGATTCATATCAATTCAGTACCATACTGAGGTTTCTGCTACTAAATTTACTTTTTTCCTTAGCATTTGATCCAGATTTATAATATCATGACTTGACTTTGTACAATTCATGCCTAAATAACCTGTCAAGTTCAAAACTGCAACTTCATGTGACTTTCAAAACATTTATTACATTTGACAAATGAATCCCAAATCTTTCTCTAAAACACTGATGTTTCTTGTATTTAATTAGACTAAATGGTTTTTCTTGTTTTGAAAACCACTAACATCTTGGGGAAAGCTCTTTTAAGATTCTCCAAATTTTGTAATAAACAACTTAGTTTAGTATTTTATTCTATCACTTGTTTAGAGATAAAACATAGAACTCAAATAACTGCAAAAAACAAAAATAATGTTTCATTCCAAGGAAAATGGTGTGTTACAAGCAGGAGAGTAAAAAGAAGAGAAAATGAAGGTAAAAATGGAGTAGAAACTAAATGAATGAAACAACAGAGACAGAAGCAAAGAAGATAAAAAGACACCCACACTAAAACACATAGACAAAGAAATGAAAAAGGAAAAATGAATTTACCAAGAGATATGTGTAGTTTTAATAAATGGCCAATTATTGTTTTTATCTACTAATCAAATACTTTTAAGTCCTACTATTTGTTTTGTTGTTTAGTTGCTAAGTTATGTCCTACTCTTTGTGACCCCATGGAATGCAGCACTCCAGGCTCATCTATCCTCCAGTATCTCCCAGATTTTGCTCAAATTTATGTCCATTGAGTCAGTGATGCTATCTAACTATCTCATCCTTTGTTGCTCTCTTCTCTTTTTGCCTTCAGTCTTTTCCAGCATCAATGAGTCAGTTCTTTGCATCAGGTAGCCAAAGTATTAAAGTTTCAGCTTCAGCATCAGTCCTTCCAATGAATTTTCTGGGTTAATTTCCTTTAGGACTGATTTGATCTCCCTGCAGTCCAAGGGACTCTCAAGAGTCTTCTCCAGCACCACAGTTCAAAAATATCAGTTCTTTGGCCCTCAGCCTTCTATATGGCCCAACTCTCACATCTGTGCATGACCACTAGAAAAACCGCAGCTTTGACTATACAGACCTTTGTTAACAAAGTGATGTCTCTGCTTTTTAATATGTTGTTTAGGTTTGTCATAGTTTTCCTTTCCAGGAGCAAGTGTCTTTGAATTTCATGGGTGCAGTCACCGTCCACAGTAATTTTGGAGCCCAAGAAAGTGAAATCTGTCACTGCTTCCACTTTCCCCCTTCTGTTTGCCATTAAGTGGTAGAAATAGATGCCATGATCTCTGTTTTTTTGTTTTGTTTTGTTTTGTTTTTTAGCTTCAAGCCAGCTTTTTCACTCTCCTCTTTCACCCTCATTAACAGGCTCTCTAGTTCCCTGAAAAAGTAGGGAAAACCAGTAGGCCATTCAGTTATGACCTAAATCAAATCCCATATGATTATACAGTGGAGGTGATGAATAGATTCAGGGTTTTAGATCTGGTAGACAGAGTGACTGAAGAACTATGGATGGAGCTTTGTAACTTTGTACAGGAAGCAGTGACCAAAAACATCCCAAAGAAAAAGAAATGCAAGAAAGCAAAGTGGTTGTCTGAGGAGCCTTTACAAATAGCTAAGGGAAGAAGAGAAATGAAAGGCAAGGGAGCAAGGGAAAGATATATCCAATTGATTGCAGAGTTCCAGAGAATAGCAAGATGAGATTAAGGCCTTTGCAAATGAGCATGGCAAAGAAATAGAGGAAAACAATAGAATGAAAAAGACTAGAGATATCTTCAAGAAAATTGGAGATATCAAGGGAACATTTCATGCAAGAATGGACATGATAAAGGACAGAGATGGTAAGGACTTAACAGAAGCAGAAGAGATGAAGAAAAGTTGGTGATAATACAGAAGAATGACACAAGAAAGGTCTAAATGACCAGATAACCCTTATGGTGTAAGCACTCACCTAGAACTGGACATCTTGGAGTATCAAGTCAAGTGGGCCTTAGGAAGAAACATTATGAACAAAGCTAATGGACCTGATGGAATTCCAGTTGAATTATTTAAAATTCTAAAAGATGATGCTGTGAAAGTGCTGCACTCAATACACAGCAAGTTTAGAAAACTCAGCAGTAGCCACAGGACTGGAAAAAATAAGTTTTCATTCCAGCTCCAAAGAAAGGCAATGCTAATGGATGTTCAAACTACTGTACAATTGCATTTATTTCACATGCTAGCAAGGTTAGGCTCAAAATCCTTCAAGTTAGGCATAAGCAGTATGTGAACCAAGAACTTCCAGATGTACAAACTGGGTTTAGAAGAGGCAGAGGAACTAGAGATCAAATTGCCAACACTCATTGGATCGTGGATAAAGCAAAGGAATTCCAGAAAAACACTTACTTTTCTTTCATTGACTACAGTAAAGCCTTTGATTGTATGGGCCACAAACAATAATGTGGGAAATTCTTAACAAGA
The DNA here is from genome assembly GCF_029407905.1 of Bubalus kerabau. NCBI lineage: Eukaryota > Metazoa > Chordata > Mammalia > Artiodactyla > Bovidae > Bubalus > Bubalus kerabau. The sequence continues at coordinate 87,812,737 of NC_073626.1, forward strand.
TTATAGTACCAGACCACCTTACCTGTCTCCTGAGAAACCTCTATGTGGGTCAAGAAGCAACAGTTAGAACCAGACATGAAACAGCTGACTGGTTCCAAATAGGGAAAAGAGTATATCAAGGCTATATGTTGTCACCTTGCTTATTTAACTTATATGCAAAGTACATCATGAGCCATGCCATGTAGGGCATGCCATTTGGGCCATCCAAAATGGACGGGTCATGGTAGAGAGTTCAGACAAAATGTGGTCCACTGGAGAAGGAAATGGCAAACTACCTCAGTATTCTTGCCTTGAGAACCCCATGAAAAGGCAAAAAGATAGGACACTGAAAGATGAACTCCCCAGGTTGGTAGGTACCCAATATGCTACAGCAGATCAGTGGAGAAATAACTCCACAAAGAACAGAAAGGAAGCCAAAGCAAAAACAACAACCAGCTGTGGATGTGACTGGTGATGGAAGTAAAGTCCCATGCTGTAAAGAGCAATATTGCATAGGAAACTGGAATGTTAGGTCCATGAATCAAGGCAAATTGGAAGTGGTCAAACAGGAGATGGTAAGAGTGAACATCAACATTTTAGGAATCAGTGAACTAAAATGGACTGGGATGGATGAATTTAACTCAGATGACCATCATATCTACTACTGTGAGCAAGAATCCCTTAGAAGAAATGGAGTAGCCCTCATAGTCAACAAAAGAGTCTGAAATGCAGTATTTGGATGCATTCTCAAAGACGACAGAATGATCTCTGTTCATTTCCAAGGCAAACCATTCAATACCACAGTAATCCAAGTCTGTGCCCTGACCAGTAATGCAGAAGAAGCTGAAGTTGAACGGTTCTATGAAGACCTGTAAGACCTTATAGAACACCCTCAAAAGATGCCCTTTTCATTGGAAGGGACTGGAATGCAAAAGTAGGAAGTCAAGAGATACCTGGAGTAATAGGCAAGTTTGGCCTTGGAGTATAAAACAAAGCAGGGCAAAGGTTAACAGAGTTTTGCCAAGAGAATACACTGGTCATAGGAAACACCCTCTTCCAACAACACAGGAGAAGACTCTACACATGGACATCACCAGATGGTCAATACCAAAATCAGATTGATTATATTCTTTGCAGCCAAAGATGGAGAAGCTCTATACAGTCAGCAAAAACAAGACTGAGAGCCGACTGTGCCTCAGATCATGAACTCCTTATTGCCAAATTCAGACTGAAATTGAAGAAAGTAGGGAAAACCATTATACCTTTCAGGTATGTTTGAAATCAAATCCCTTATGATTTTACAATGGAAGTAACAAATAGATTAAAGGGATTAGATCTGATAGACAGAGTCCCTGATGAACTATGGACAGAAGTTTGTGACATTGTATAAGAGGCAGTGATCAAGCCCATCCCCCAAAAAAGGAATGCAAAAAGGCAAAATGGTTGTCTGAGGAGGCCTTACATATAGCTAAGAAGAGAAGCTAAGTGAAGTGAAATGAAGTCACTCAGTCATGTCTGACTCTTTGCGACCCCATGGACTGTAGCCAATCAGGCTCCTCTGTCATGGGATTTTCCAGGCAAGAGTGCTGGAGTGGATTGCCATTTCCTTCTCCAGGGGATCTTCCCAACCCAGGAATTGACCCTGGGTCTCCCGCATTGCAGGCAGATGCTTTACCATCTGAGCCACCAGGGAAGCCCTAAAAGGAAAGACATACCCATTTAAATGCAAAGTTCCAAAGAAGAGCAAGGAGAGATTAGAAAGCCTTCCTCAGTGATCAATGCAAAGAAATAGAATGGGAATGACTACAGATCTCTTCAAGAAAATTAGAGATACCAAGGGAACATTTCATGCAAAGATGAGCACAATAAATGACAGAAATGGTATGGACCTAACAGAAGCAAGAAGATATTAAGAAGAAGTGGCAAGAATACACAGAAGAGCTATACAAAAAAGATCTACATGACCCAGATAACTGTGATGGTGTGATCACCCACCTAGAGCCAGACATCCTGGCATGTGAAGTCAAGTGGACCTTACGAAGCATCACTAAGAACAAAACTAGTGGAGGTGATGGAATTCCAGTTGAGCTATTTCAAATCCTGAAAGATGATGCTGTAAAAGTGCTGCACTCAATATGCCAGCAAATTTGGAAAACTCAGCAGTGGCCACAGGACTGGAAAAAGTCAGTTTTCATTCCAATCCCAAAGAAAGGCAATGCCAAAGAATGCTCAAACTACCACACAATTGCACTCATCTCACACGCTAGTAAAGTAATTCTCAAAATTCTCCAAGCCGGGCTTTAACAGTACATGAATTGTGAATTTCCAGATGTTAGGTGGATTTAGAAGAGGCAGGAGAAAAAGAGATCAAATTGCCAACATCTGCTGGATCATCAAAAAAGCAAGAGAGTTCCAGAAAAACATCTACTTCTGCTTTACTGACTACACCAAAGCCTTTGACTGTGTGGATCACAACAAACTGTGGGAAATTCTTAAAGACATGGGAATACTAGACCACCTGACCTGCCTCCTGAGAAATTTGTATGTAGATCAAGAAGCAACAGTTAGAACTGGACATGGAACAACAGACTGGTTCCAAATCAGGAAAGGAGTACGTCAAGGCTGTATATTGTCACCCTGCTTATTAAACTTATATTACAGAGTACATCATGTGAAATGCCAGGCTGGATAAAGCATAGGCTGGAATCAAGATTGCTGGGAGAAATATCAATAACCTCAGATATGCTGATGATACCACCTTTATGACTGAAAGGGAAGAAGAACTAAAGAGCCTCTTGAAAGTGAAAGAGGAGAGTGAAAAAGTTGGCTTAAAACTCAACAATCAGCAAACTAAGATCATGGCATCCAGTCCCATCACTTCATGGCACACAGGTGGGGAAACAATGGAAACAGTGAAAGACTTTATTTTGGGGGACTCCAAAATCACTGCAGATGGTGACAGCAGCCATGAAATTAAAAGATGCTTGCTCCTTGGAAGAAAAACTATGACCAAGCTAGACATATATTAAAAAGCAGAGGCATTACTTTTCCAACAAAGGTCCATCTAGTTAAAGCTACGTTTTTTTCCAGTAGTCATGAATGAATGTGAGAGTTGGACTATAAAGAAATTTGAGTGCTGAAGAATTGATGCTTTTGAACTGTGGTGTTGGAGAAGACTCTTGAGAGTCCCTTGGACTGCAAGGAGATCCAACCAGTCCATCCTAAAGGAAATCAGTCCTGAATATTCATTGGAAGGACTGATGCTGAAGCTGAAACTCCAATACTTTGGCCACCTGATGTGATGAACTGACTCATTGGAGAAGTCCCTGATGCTGGGACTGATTAAAGGTGGAAGGAGAAGGGGACAACAGAAGATGAGATGGTTGGATGGCATCACTGACTAGATGGACGTGAGTTTGAATAAGCTCCAGGAGTTGGTGATGGAGAGGGAAGCCTGGCATGCTGCAGTCCAGCGGGTCGCAAAGAGTCAGACACAATTGAGACTGAACTAACCAAACTGAAAGTTCATTATGCAAATGCCTGGCTGGATGAATCAGAAGCTGGAATCTAAAACTTCAGATATGCTGATGATACCATTCTAATGGCAGAAAGAAAAAAGCAACTAAAGAGCCTACTGTTTGTAAGGTATTATATTTTACGCACAGAAAACAGTGAGTAAAATAAGGATCTTTTACCCAGTAGAGAGAATTTTTTACTCCATAATGAGTAACTTAAGAATTTTGCTTTTAAGATTTACTTGCCACATTCACAAATTCATAAATTAGCCATATCATAAATATCAATAATATATGAAACACAGTGATCAATGCCATAAACGAGAGATTACTTCCAACAGGTTTCACTGAACTGTGGAGTGTCCAGGAGGTTTTTCAAAGTCTTTTTGCGGATTATCCTACCCCAGGGAGGGTGTGCAGGGCAGACATAAGAAAAAAGGAGAACACGTAACAATTTAGGAAAGAGAATTTTACCATCAAGTATGGTTAGATAACCTCTCATTAGCAAAGAAAAAGTTGTTCTGTTCAGAAAAAATATATATATTTTTGCCTTAAAATGTATAATAAGTTTGAGAGAGTTTTTACAGATAACATAGTATTTAATTTTAAAATGTTACACTTTATCGAAGTAATTGTAAAATAGCTGAATTGTTTCAAAAGATTGAGTGCCTCTGTAAAAGTGTGAAATGGAACTGAATTGATTTAAGAGGATGCCAACTGTTGGTATAGCGGTTATGGGGAGAGGTCAGGACTTCTCTGAATGGAGTTATATACAAGAGAAGAATTGTAAGATGCCCGTGTTCTGATCATATCCATCCTGTTCAAAAGATGCCTAGAGACGCAGTCCTACTTTTCCAGCATTCTTCTAGACAAAGGTCTTAGCAAGTGGACCAGCAGAGTCATCTTCTGGCCCAGGTAAGGTCATAATCATAACCTCATAATCATTCTGAGGAAAAGAATGCCCAATCATAACGTGCTCTGGGACTATGATGGTGGATGAAGGGATGGATAGTTAATGCCACATACATCTTTGTTTACAATATCCAGTGATTGGGATGCAGTAAAAATGTTCTTTAAAATGCTTTGTGATGAGTGCTCAATTTGACTTAATTATGTGTTTGGCTGAAGGAAAACTAACCTATAACAAGTGAACCTAATAAATGCTCTTCAACAGAGAGAGAATTTGCAGAGGTGAAAAAATGGATGTAATGAGAATAGATGATCTCTGAATAGGAATTGTTAAAAAAAAATGCAAAAAGAGGGAAAGAGATGGGAAGAACATTTTGAAAGGGAATCTAAAGTTTCAAGCCTGTTTACAGGACAAGGAGTAAGAGTCAAAAAACAAGGAGAGATTCAAGACTCAAGAGGGATAAATGAGAGTGTAATTGTTGAAACAAAAGCCTAGGAAGAAGGAAGAGGATGAAACCAAGAGCCCAGGAAAGACAAAGGTTGGCAGCAGGAGAGATGCAGCTGCTTCTGAATCAGGAAAAAGTAAATATGAATAAAAGATACAGCTTAGAGTAAAGGAGCATGAAAGATACAGCTTAGCACAGAAGGAGGAGGTTGATGGAAATATTCTCTGACATCAATCACCAGGCTATCTGCTGAGCTGGGTTTAGAATTTAAGGAGGGACATAGAGACATTAAATAGAAGGGATTTTCAAACATGCTTTGATGAAGGCAAAATAAATAATTAGAAACCAAGAAGAAGATGGTCATTCAGTTAACTGAATTGAAAATAATTAATGTAGAAATAATAATTTAATAAATAATTATGTGCAGGATATTAGACTAAGTTCCCTTTTATTTATTTTCTGGTATGTAAGAGGAAAAAATCTGGATGTGTAAAAATTTGATGAATTTGAAAACTTTAAAATGTTATGGTCAGTGTAACACAAAGCTGGTTCTGTTTGTAGCTTCCCTTAGCATGAAGTTATATTACCAGAAACCTAACATCAATATCCAGACTAATTAAAAATTAATTTAATATTTTTCTGGCACCCCCAAAAAATCCAAATGGAAACTGAATATTATAAAAATACCTTCAAACCTTTTAAACTTGGTGTTTCCCTAAGAATTATACATTATATATCAGAACTGCTTCACAACCTCTTTTCCTCTTTCCAAAACTCCTCAAAATTATCTCCCTAAATCATCCTGTATTACTTTTTATCTCACCTATTCCTTCTCCCAGTCTCTTCCTTTTAATGTAAATCAACATGGATTTTTTTTTCCTCTTAATTTCTTTTCCTCTCTTTATTATCCTAGGCTTGATGGATGCCTGAACCACAATTGGTTATTCCACCTTGGAAGTATGAATTGGGAGGTTGGAAATTTTTGTGAATATTCATATTAGTATTTTTAGTCCCTGGGATATCTGAAAGTAACAGTGACAATTATCAATTTATTGCCTTTTATCTCCAAATTCAATCTTTATATCTGCACCCTAAAGATAGGTCTGGGTCCTTTGAATATTTTTGATTTGCGTGCTGCCGTGACATTAAAGTTTGCCTGGAGAGAATGCTGGAGAGGCAGTACAGGAAGAAAGGGTTTATTTCCTGGTTCTGGTGTGCTTATACGACAGGCTTCTGCAATCTGAGTAGTTTCTCCAGTGTCCAGTTCCTGCAGAACCTGTGACTTTCTCCAGTATCAGTGTGTTGCATGGCAGCCAGCAGTACTCCATGGCCAGCAACTGCATATTCCCAGGCAGTTTTGTTTAGAGGACCTCCAAAGACACGCCCCCTTGAACAGCTTTCCCTGGTCCCCAGAGAGCACAATTCCAGCAAGCTCCAACAGGTAGACTACTGGTAAGTTCTGATGGCACCATGGCAACTTCCTTGCTTTCCAAAACCTACAGTTGCCCTCTCCAATAAAGTCTGAATCAACCTTGGGTGCTCTATCTCAACCACAAGAGAAGCATCTGTTTCGTATGTCTCTGTTGTTCAGTTGCTAAGTCATGTCTGACTCTGCGACCCCATGGACTGCAACATGCCAGGCTTCCCTATGCTTCATTACCTCCCAGAGTTTGCTCAAACTCATGTCCATTGAGTCAGTGATGCCATCCAACCATCTCATCCTCTGTCACCCCCTTCTCCTCCTGCCTTCAATCTTTCCCAGCATCAGGGTCTTTTCCAATGAGTTAGTTCTTCACATCAGGAGGCCAAAATATTGGAATTTTAGCTCCAGCATCAGTCTTTCCAATAAATCTTCAGGGTTGATTTCCTTTCAGACTGACTGGTTTGGTCTACTATTTCTACATTCTTTAAGATTCTTTATACTTCTTCTTAGCTAATTCTCTGTTACTTCAAACCCATTGTAGTAAGTCATTATCTATATTAAAATTTGTAAGTTCAAATTACTCTGTGGTTTTTCTCCCAGCAGACTGAACTCAGATTCACACAACAATATGTAAAGGAATATTGGAAATAGTTCATAAGAAGTTATCATTTTCAAACATCCGGTTATGTTCTCTTAAGTTTAAGCATTGGATTTCACATTGGAATTACTCAAATGCATCTAACCAAAAATTTAGAAACCAAAAAGTCTCTAACCAAAAATTTAGAAACAGGACAGAATGCATTTTATAACTAGATAATTTCATTTTCTGAATCTAAACTATCCACTTTATAATACCAATAACTGAACTGCAAATCTCTATCTTACATGAAAGACCATGAAATGAGTTGTGGAGAGGATATAATGAGAAAATGTGTGTATAACATATTTTTAAATACTTGAAACTCACCAGAATAACTCTCAGAGAGAGAGAGCAAGAGAAAACTACTTTTGTAGAACCCTTGCTAATATATTTGCTTATTTTTGAAGATGAGACTTTCTTAGGGCACTGGTAATGAGTCAAAGAAATAGTTTAAATGTTTTGCATTAAACAGAATCAGTTTAGTAGGAGCTGGAGAGGAAGGGGGAAAAAAATTGAAGAGAGAGGGAATCCCAGAGGCAAGGCATGAGGCTGCAGCCTGAGTTGAAATTACCAATGGAAATTCAACTATCATTGTCCCAAAACACCAGTAAATCTGCTTATTACATACTTGAGTTGGTGTTATTTGGCATCAGACATCAGGGTGGTCTGGCAGGGAAATATGGAAACAATGAAGGGAGAGCACATACACAAAGAAAAGTGGAGACAGAGAAATTCTGGATAACAAACGGTGAACATATTTTACAGTGACTGACACTAAGCAGGCATTCAATAAATATTAATTTCTTTTCCTGACTTGACGTATTAATATAAGGTGTAATCTCTGACCTTAGGGAGTTAACGAATTGGTTGAGAGTTCAGTGACTATAGGTACAAAATTGTCAGAAAAGATATAGGTATACAACTGGGTGGTATACAATCTATAGGTATTCTAGACTTCTGAAAAGTCAGGGATTGAGAAAAGCTTCTGAATTAGAGTAATAAGGAATTTGAATAATGCCTTGTGTAGAATAGATGTTCATAGTTCTTTAAAATAATTTTAAAAGGGAAGGAGAAGGACATACATTCTAAATGGAGGTAATGAGGAAGAAGGGGGAAGAAAAATGAATGTGTTTTGCACATCTATTGTGAAGTTAGACTGAGTCTGGGCTTGACTGGGTAACCAGTACAAATGAAGTCATTCTAGTTTTTTGAGCAGTGGAGTAACATGTTTTAGACAAGATGATCTACAGGGAGTTAAGCTAAATCATACTGAAGAAATAAAAACCGGAAGGAAAAAGATTAAGGAAGGAGCTGGTTGCAGTCATTTGGGCGGAGGTGATGAAAATCTGGACTTGATCTTTGGAAGTGAGAGTGAGAGAAATGACTGGTCCTAGATGATGCTGAAATAGCATCACGAGCTGAGGAAAACATGGCTGGCATCGAACTGATGGCAACCAGCAAAGAAATACAAAAGGACCAACAGAAAGAAATACAAGTCATTTCTTTACATTACCTTATTTTTGTTCTCAGTGTGACTCATAATTCTGTTTGGTTATCATCTAGTGCCACGTGTGGTCATGTTCCTGGCATATGGAGTAATTGTTTCATTGCATCCAGGAACTTGCTCACTGGGCTCCAGCTGTTCCCTGGTCCACCCACACGGATCATGGAGCTGTGGTGGATACAATTCCTTTGTCCTGAGGAAAAGGTTTGAAATGAGTCAGAATCTCTTGATTTGTGAATAAAGCAAACTTTTTGTTTCCCTAAGGCTCTGGTTACCATGGAGGATAGCACAATGCATCTTGGTTACTTCCTCCGTCCATTCCCACTCTACCAATGGGGGTACACTGGCTATATGACCCATGTGCTATCTTGGTCTCTTAAAAGCTAAATAAGGTGCTTTGGGGAACCTCCCATTTTGCTGAGGCCAGGGAAATGAATTTCTGATAATGTGGAGGAAATTGTTCTATACTCTTTATTCTGCAGCCCTTTCAAGTGCTGCTCTCTCTGAGGATATGGCTTGAGATCACGACATCTTTGTTAGACTTTAAGATTTTTCTAGACCAGCTCTGTCCAATACCCATAAAGCACACAATCAATGTAAAATTTGTCAATACTGAGTGCCAAAGAATTGATGCCTTTGAACTGTGGTGTTGGAGAAGACTCTTGAGAGTCCCTTGGACTGCAAGGAGATCCAACCAGTCCATCCTAAAGGAGATCAGTCCTGGGTGTTCATTGGAACAAGTGATGCTGAAGCTGAAACTCCAATACTTTGGCCACCTCATGCGAAGAGTTGACTCATTGGAAAAGACTCTGATGCTGGGAGGGATTGGGGGCAGGAGGAGAAGGGAACGACAGAGAATGAGATGGCTGGATGGCATCACCAACTCAATGGACATGGGTTTGGGTGAACTCCGGGAGTTGGTGATGGACAGGGAGGCCTGGTGTGCTGCGATTCATGGGGTAGCAAAGAGTCGGACACGACTGAGCAGCTGAACATAACTGAACTGAACTAGTGTTGCCAATAAGCAGATGAGATTAATTTTCAGTTCAGTTCAGTCCCTCATTTGTGTCCGACTCTGCGACCCCATGGACTGCAGACCGCATAATAACTTTTTAAATTCAATGTAGCAAAAATACTATATTGATGTTACCAAGATAAAATTATAATAAGATACTTCACAATACTTTTTTTCCTATTAAGTTTCCAAAACGTTGTCTGTATTTTACATTTCTAGTACATCTCAATTTGAACTTGACCATTCAAGGACTCGATCGATACACGTGGCTAGTTGTCACTGTAGGGGATACTTTAATTTTAGACAGTGAATCACCTGAAATGTATAATATTGTAAATCAATAATACATCAAAAAAGTCTCATAAATCTGGCCCATGAACCCCACAAAGATTTTTTTCTAGATCTCTAGATGTTAATCTAATGATGGCTCTTATAACTGAGGATAATTTTTGACACCCATGAAATTGTGTGTGGGTGCTAAATTGCCTCACTGTGTCTGACTCTTTGTGATCCTATGGACTATAGCCCACCAGGCTCTGTCTGTGGGATTCCCCAAACAAGAAACCTGGAGTGGGTTGCCATGCCCTCTTCCAGGGAATCTTCCCCACCCAGGGATCAAACCCACATATCTATGTTTCCTGAATTGACAAATAGGTTCTTTACAATTAGTGTGTTATATGTATGTATTTTAAACTAAAAGTTCCTGGTGTAAAAAAATTAATAAACAGGATTAATAAACAGACCTCATTTAAGTAAAATTAGGTGACCACAGGGAGAACACTTATGGGCTGTGAAGATTGCAGAGTCTAGCTGGAAGAAGAAAGGTTCCAGTTGGCTCTTTACTGATCACATGCAGAGGTTTTCCCCTTGAAAGGTATCTATCTCGGGCCCACAGTGAGAGCTGGTGAGCTCCTGATCTTCTATATTCTTCATTCATTCATTCATATAGAAATATTTATTCAGCACTTACTATCCACCGAACACTGTTTCTATGTCCTTTGGCTACATGAGTGAAACAAGCCAAAATTAGGGATAAAATATAAGATCAAGGGGAATAGCAATAAAAATAATATATACATACATACCACATATTTCATGATATTGGGAAGTGGTAAAATCTGTGGAAAAAAAAAGAAGAGTAACTAAGAAAAACTGGAGGCTAGGAGAAATCAATTTTAAATGAGTGATTCGGCCTCATTGACAAGGTGACATGAGCAAAAACTTGAGCTCATGTTGGCAATGTCTTTCCTATTTTCTCATCCAGAAATTTTACTTTCTATTATAAATCTTTCCTGATGCTATCTATTAGAAATGAGAAAAAAAAATAAAGGTTTAAGACTACATAAACTTCAGGTCTAGGCCAGTTTGTGTTTTTTGTTGTTTTTTTTTTTAATAATAGCATATGATTTATCTCTTGAAAACCTATGAGACCTGGCCTTACTCATAGTAGCAGTTGGTAGGTTCATAGATGATGTGGCATAAGATGTGCTCCCCAAAGTCCTGTTTTGTCTCCCAGTTCCTCTCCTGTTTTAAAATATACTTCCTAAAGAAATTATGTGATTTCCCTGTCAGCCAAGCTGCCTGTGTTCACTGCCATTAAGATATTCATTATATTAAAGCACAGCATAATTATCTCTTCTCTTTTGAAATTCAAATTTGTCATGGGAATAAGACTCAAGAAAAAACCTATATTCATGAAAGGGAAAGTCTGTGTCTGTGGCATGGACTGGCAGGTGTGTAGACAGAAGGTCTCCCAAATAGACCAGGGGCTGAATTGTCAGTGATGAGGTAGGGTAGAAAAGTAGAGAGAGTATAGATATAGACCAGAACAAGGATGATAGGGTCTTAAACTTGACGTCATAGACTTTGCATAGTAAACACACAGGATATATTTTTTGTTCTTGCAAAGACATACACTTTCACACAATTTTCTTGACCAGTTGGCCCTCTGATGTAACTTTATTTTCTCACTGGGATACGACTTTTTGAAAAAAAAATTTTTTTTTTTTTGGCTGCACTGTGCAGCCTGAGCAATCTTAGTTGCCCAACCCAGGATTGAACCTGTGCCCTCTGCAGTGGAAGCTCTGAATCGTAACCACTGGACCACCAAGGAAGTCCCCACTTTTTAACTTTTGATGGAATGGCACAACAAGAGTGGGATATGATGAGAGTGAGATGATCTGCTTTAGGAGAAAGAAGAATTTTATTACTAAAATTGTTTAGAACTGCTGGGTATGGTGATAAGAAAAAGCAGATTGATTTAGTAGGTTTTGTTGTTTGTAAATATGTTATAGATATGCATTCCCTTTTTTCTGCTTCTAAGGAAAAGTATGTCTTCCATGCTCCCACTTCGTAACCAGTGCTCTGACACATGTATTTCCAGAGTTTCTACTACATATATCCCTACATGAACATTTTCTCTCTCCTTTTCACACACACACAAAAAAACCATACCATAGAAACTGAGCAATTGATTGTGGATATTTTTCATGTCAACATATTTAGACCTACAACATTCACTTTTATATGTTCCATAATGGATATGTCCAATTCCCTCTAGATGGGCTTTTAGATGCTTTTCAGTTTCTAGATATTGTAAAGTGAGATTCAGCAATACTCCTGTATTTGCATTTTATCTGACGTCATTCTTAAAATATACTCCCAGGGGTAGAATTGCTATCCCAGAGGAAATGTATAATTTTGGTGTTTGTTCCTAGACTGCCCTCCAGAAAGTCTGTAGTGGTATTTTTCTCTGCCAGCAGCTGATCGTGAGAGTGCATTTCTCAGTGACCTTGCTACCATTTTTTAATCTCTGCTATTTCTGCTTTATTGACTATGCCAAAGCCTTTGACTGTGTGGATCACAATAAACTGTGGAAACTTCTGAAAGAGATGGGAATACCAGACCACCTGACCTGCATCTTGAGAAACCTATATGCAGGTTGGGAAGCAACAGTTAGAACTGGACATGGAACAACAGACTGGTCCAAATAGGAAAAGGAGTGCATGAAGGCTGTATATTGTCACCCTGCTTATTTAATTTCTATGCAGAGTACATCATGAGAAACTCTGGGCTGGAAGAAGCACAAGCTGGAATCAAGATTGCCGGGAGAAATATCAATAACCTCAGATATGCAGATTACACCACCCTTATGGCAGAAAGTGAAGAGGAACTAAAAAGCCTGTTGAAGAAAGTGAAAGAGGAGACTGAAAATGTTGGCTTAAAGCTCAACATTCAGAAAACAAAGATCATGGCATCTGGTCCCATCACTTCATGGGAAATAGATGAGGAAACAGCGGAAACAGTGTCAGACTTTATTTTTTGGGGCTCCAAAATCACTGCAGAAGGTGATTGCAGCCATGAAATTAAAAGACACTTACTGCTTGGAAAGAAAGTTATGATCAACCTAGATAACATATGGAAAAGATATTACTTTGCCAACAAAGGTCTGTCTAGTCAAGGCTATGGTTTTTCCAGTAGTCATGTATGGATGTGAGAGTTGGACTGTGAAGAAAGCTGAGCGCCAAAGAATTGATGTTTTTGAACAGTGGTGTTGGAGAAGACTCCTGAGGGTCTCTTGGACTATAAGGAGATCCAACCAGTCCATCCTAAAGGAGATCAGTCCTGGGTGTTCATTGGAACAAGTGATGCTGAAGCTGAAACTCCAATACTTTGGCCACCTCATGCGAAGAGCTGACTCATTGGAAAAGACTCTGATGCTGGGAGGGATTGGGGGCAGGAGGAGAAGGGGACGACAGAGGATGAGATGGCTGGATAGCATCACCGACTCGATGGATGTGAGTTTGAGTGAACTCCGGGAGTTGGTGATAGACAGGGAGGCCTGGCATGCTGTGATTCATGGGGTTGCAAAAGGTAGACACGACTGAGTGACTGAACTGAACTGAATCCAATAAATGGTTCCCAGGTGACACTAGTGGAAAAGAATCCGCCTGTCAATGTAGGAGACTCAGGTTCAATCCCTGGATTGAATTCAATGTCCTGGAGAAGGAAATGGCAACCCACTCCAGTTTTCTTGCCTGGAGAATCCCATGGATAGAAGAGCCGGGCAGGCTACAGTCCATGGGGTTGCAAAGAGTCAGACTCAAATACAATAAATAAAAAATATCCATTTGGTTATGTTATTTGGCATTTCTTTGATTTCTAGCAAATTTAGCATCATGTTCATATTTTTATCACTTGTGAATTTGCCTGAGTAAACTGCTTTGTTTTGTTTTACCATTTATCCACTTTTCCCTATTGTGCTGCAGAATAAATGTTCTGAAAGAGGAACAAAAGATGGGAAGCACAAATGTCACTTCAATCTTATTCAGCTTATAGCTGAAAGTTTGTTTCCTTTACCAAGCTCTCCCTGTTTCCCCCAGCAACCACTTTTCTACTCTATTTCTGAGTCTGACTTTTTTTTAAAAAAAGATTTCATATATAAATGAAAACACAACATATATGTCTTTCTTTATTGGGTTATTTCACTTTGCATAACGCCCCTCAGATCCATCCACGTTGTTAACAGTAAGTGTCAGGATCCCTGATTTCTCATGGATGAATAATATTCCACTGTATATGTTGTGTGCTTAGTAAGGCAATGGCACCCCACTCCAGTACTCTTGCCTGGAAAATCCCATGAACGGAGGAGCCTGGTGGGCTGCAGTCCATGGGGTCTCGAGGAGTCGGACACGACTGAGCGATGTCACTTTCACTTTTCACTTTCACGCATTGGAGAAGGAAATGGCAACCCAGTCCAGTGTTCTTGCCTGGAGAATCCCAGGGACGGGGGAGCCTGGTGGGCTGCCGTCTATGGGGTCGCACAGAGTTGGACACGACTGAAGCGACTTAGCAGCAGCAGCAGCAGGCACTCAGTCATATCCAACTCTTTTCAGTCCCCCATGGATAGTAGCCTGCCAGGCTCCTCTGTCCATGGGGATTCTCCAGCCAAGAATACTTGAGTGAGTTGCCACGCCCTCCTCCAGGGGATCTTTGAAACCCAGGAACTGAACCCAGTTCTCCTGCATTGCAGGCAGATTCTTTACCCTCGGAGCTGCCAGGGAAGCCCATTGTATATGTATACCCATAATTCCTTATCCATTCATCTGTTGATGTGACACTTAGGTTGTTTCTATATCTTGGCTATTGTGAATAGTGTTGCAATGCACATGGGAATGAAGATACCTGTTTGATATCCTGTCTTCACTTCTTTGGACATGAACCAGAAGAGGGATTACTGAATTCAAGCTTAAATTGTTGTCTTCTGATCTCATAATTATCTTTGTGGTCATTTTTCCAGATTTTTCTTGAGTTTTTTTTTTTTTCCTTACTTCTTTTTCTTAGTGTCCTTTACATTTTCTTTAACATTTTAAGATTTTGAGTCTTCTTTTTAAAAAAAAAAATATTATTCTTCTCTACTTATTCTTGGTTTTCATAATAGATATAAGAATGAGGGAAGATCAGAGAGACCTTGGTATGCAGGTGGGGCTTATTGGCTGGTGGGTTTTGTTTAAGGATAAGTGGTCAGGAATCCATTGAATTGAAGAACTGAATTTACTCTGTTGCACTGACTCCCAGCAAGTTCCTCTCACAGTCCCCACAAATAGTTTAATATCTCTTAAATCTTTTATTTTTTTCAGTTCAGTTCACTTCAGTCGCTCAGTTGTGTCCAACTCTTTGCGACCCCATGAATCACAGCACGCCAGGCCTTCCTGTCCATCACCAACTCCCGGAGTTCACTCAGACTCACGTCCATCAAGTCAGTGATGCCATCCAGACATCTCATCCTCCGTCGTCCCCTTCTCCTCCTGCCCCCATTCCCTCCCAGCTACTGCTGCTGCTGCTGCTGCTAAGTCGCTTCAGTCGTGTCCAACTCTGTGCGACCCCATAGACAGCAGCCCACCAGGCTCCCCTGTCCCTGGGATTCTCCAGGCAAGAACACTGGAGTGGGTTACCATTTCCTTCTCCAATGCATGAAAGTGAAAAGTGAAAGTGAAGTCACACAGAGTCTTTTCCAATGAGTCAACTCTTCGCATGAGGTGGCCAAAGTACTGGAGTTTCAGCTTTAGCATCATTCCTTCCAAAGAAATCCCAGGGCTGATCTCCTTCAGAATGGACTGGTTGGATCTCCTTGCAGTCCAAGGGACTCTCAAGAGTCTTCTCCAACACCACAGTTCAAAAGCATCAATTCTTTGGCGCTCAGCTTTCTTCACAGTCCAACTCTCACATCCATACATGACCACTGGAAAAACCATAGCCTTGACTAGACGGACCTTTGTTGGCAAAGTAATATCTCTGCTTTTCAATATGCTATCTAGGTTGGTCATAACTTTTTCCCAAGGAGTAAGCGTCTTTTAATTTCATGGCTGCAGTCACCATCTGCAGTGATTTTGGAGCACAAAAAAATAAAGTCTGACACTGTTTCCACTGTTTCCCCATCTATTTCCCATGAAGTGATGGGACCAGATGCCATGATCTTCGTTTTCTGAATGTTGAGCTTTAAGCCAACTTTTTCACGCTCCACTTTAACTTTCATCAAGAGGCTTTTTAGTTCCTCTTCACTTCCTGCCTGAAATAAATGCTCAGCTGCAGATTGTTTTGCATCCAGAGGTGAAGAATCCATACATGCATATCTAACTGCTGCTGCTGCTGCTGCTGCTAAGTCGCTTCAGTCGTGTCCAACTCCATGCGACCCCACAGACGGCAGCCCACCAGGCTCCCCCATCCCTGGGATTCTCCAGGCAAGAATACTGGAGTGGGCTACCATTTCCTTTTCCAGCCTTCCTTTTTTCCCAGTGCCAGTTCTCCCTCCTACCCTCAGTGGTAAATGTCATTTCAATTCTGGAACCATCCATGTAAGTCCCATTCTAGGTGTGTCCCAGGCAGTTGCTATTTCTGCTCTGCTATCCCATGCTCTCTCCATCTCTTCACTGTTACATGTCTTATCCTTTTCTTCCTTTTCCAATCAGTTTAAGGGTGTTTTAGAAAGCAAAGAAATTGATGTATATGTTCATTCTACCATTTTGACCTGACCTGAAATGAAGTGACCTGAGAATCTCTGTAGTTCTTTTATAAATAGTTTAGAATGTTACTCAATGTATTTCTTCCCCCTCCTCAATTATTGCCATAATATGGAATCAATTAAGCTCCCATATATATCCCAAATGATTCCCTCACTTCTCATTGTTTTGGTAACTATGGTATAGATACCTTCACCTCTTTCCTCTACCGTAGCCACCTACTTCTGTATCCACACCCACACCTTTGTCAGCACCTTGCACTGAAATCTTAAACTGAAACCTGCTCATTTTTGATAACAACTTCTTTATGTCCTATTCTATCACTGGTCTCATCAAGATATCCAGCTTATTAGACCATCTAATTTCTTCCTTCTGTTTCACCTTTTCCTAGATCCAGTCTTGATTACACACCCCAATCACTATATATATATATATATATATATATATATATATATATACACACCCTCCTAGCAGAAACTTAAACATGGACCAATCAAATTGTGTTATAGGATAAGACTTAAGACTGTTTGGATTCATGTGGTGTCTCTACCACCCACATAGCTCATGAACACATAATCATAAGCTATGTAACTTTGAGGGAGTTACTTAAATTTTCTTTGCATCCATGCCCTTGTGTTTCAAATGAAGAACATAATGGTACCAATGTTCTGAAGGTGGAATGAGAAAGTACAAATAAAGTGCTTAGAAAAATGTCAGGATTAATATGTATTCAGTAAGCATTACCTATTAATAGTAATATTCTCTACTGTAAAAATACTAGTGAAATTGCAGTCTAGTAAGTTTTATCAAAGTGTATAAAACACACACTCAATTTAAACTATTTAATATAATCAAGCCTACTGATTTATTACTTCTAGAAAAATGTAATATTTGCATTTTTAACCTGCATCTAAACACCCAAAGAAATAGGTTGTTTCTCTACTGTTTATTTCCTAATCCGACTTTATTGTGAACTTTCTGGGCCACCAAGGAGACCTTGCCCTAATTATTAGAGGATAATAAACACTGGCATCTAATTATAATATTTATTAAGAAAGTAGGTATCAATTACAAACCAGGAGGCATGTTGCTTCATATTCTCCCTCATGTAACAACTGGAGTTTTAGAAAATAGATCAGATTCAAAAGTAATTTAAGCTGTATCATTTGTCATTGATGCTGTTACATCACATCTTCCACATCTATACTTATGTGACAGTTGCCCCAAGCTTTGACGATATTAGCTCTTCTTAGCTTAGATCTCATATCTTTGATGATGGATATTCTGATGAATCCCTTAATTTAAACAGGTCCCTGGAGGGATACCTTCTGATCCTAGGCATTCTGTAACTATTGCTCTGATTACTAGACCTCAATTCTAATAAAACTCTAACCAAGCTGATATTTTGGACGCAGACCCTATAGAGTAAGACGGAGATCTTTGGAGTCATGTGTAACAGTGTTCTCTGAAGATGTGAGGACTACACGTATTTTACCTCTAATTATTCTACCATCACACTTGGATGCCTTTCAACAGAAAACTCAGTAAGATATTAATTAAAATTTTAACTTATTATTTTTTTAATTTTTAAAAATGTTTATTACTTTGGAATCAATATATTTTTAAAAATTAAAAAAAATAAATAAGCTTTGGAATCAACTTCAAGACTTATCACAAAGACTCAGTATACCATAGTAACAATGTTTCCTGCTGGAATCTTGGGCAAGTTACCTAATTTTTCAGGACTCCATTTCCTAATCATTAAAATGGGTTTTGTATGAGTTAAAGGAAATGTATTAATGCACTTTGTACAAAACAGTTGGCAGGAAATTTTTACTGAATGTGAGAAGACAAATGGACAGGCATGGCCTTCTTGGGAGCAAGCTTTTATTTTAGAGTTATTGCCCAACCTTAATAATATGTTTTAGCTTTTGATTAATGAAAGCATCTTTCTTTATCTCCCTACCCCAAATTAGAAAGACAAAATCCTTATTTATGCTTTCAACATTGTCTTAACCTTCGTACTCAAGGAATATACAGCTGAATGTGTTTTCTGGGAAAACATCTAAATCAAAATCATTTTTGGCAGACACAGTAGCTATTACTAAATAGTTCTATTGCTACTAAATAGCAAGCTAAGGATTTATGTTATAGTTAACTTATTCAGTGGGCTTACTAAAATGCAGTCATATTTTAAATTAAAACGTGTAAGTTCCATCTCTGGAAAAAGCTCACTTTAGTCTCTAGTATCCTAATACTTACACTTAATTGTTTATAGGCCAAAGTCATACTTTCCATTTTATCAGCAATGAATAGGTCCAGAATTGCTAAATGAGGAAAGTCTCCGTCTCAATAAAAATAAGACTTAGACTTGAATTAAGGATCACAAACATGTGCCATGTTGACTTTCTGTCTCTCCTCCTGGGTCCATGTAGCAATCAACAAACCCACCAGGGAGCTCTTGGGCACTTTCTTCTACTAAACACAAAGCCAGCTTCAGCAAGGGCTCCAGGAAAGGAAAAGAAACAAATATGTAAGGACTCTCTTGCCAGGTGGTGGAGTGGTAAAGAATACACTTACCAATGCAGGAGAGGCAAGAAACACAGGTTCAATCTCTGGGTTCAGAAGATTCCCTTGGAGGAGGAAATGGCAACCCACTCCAGTCTTATTGCCTGGAAAACTCTATAGACAAAGGAGCCTGATGGGCTATATAGTCCAGGGGGTAATAAAGAGTCAGACATGACTAAGCGTTCACACACACACACACACACACACACACACACACAGTTGCCAGGCTTGTAGAAGAATGTAAGTTTCCTGAAGACACAGATCATAGCTTATTCATAATTATTTCCACCCCCTGGCCTATTCATAATTATTTTCCCCAAAAAATGTTAACTGGATGTTAACTAACTACATAAAATAAGGCTATATTGAGTTTCTTTAATGTTTAAAAAATGTTAGCATAAGCATTTGCATTTTGACTCTAAAAGGAGAAAAAGTCAGTAAAGAGGCTATAATATTAAAAGAATGTAAGTTATTTTTGTGGGAGTACTTGTTAGAAAATTAGAACACTTACACATTATCTCAAAGGGATGGATATGTGTAGTTTTGTTATAAGCAATGTATCCCTAACTCCCCTTTATTTCTGTAGTCAGTCTCATTTTTCTTGAAACCTTTCAAACCAGTCAGAATCGTCCAAAATTTGCAGTTTGAATTACCCAACCATCCAAGGAAAAAACAAACAAAATTAAAGAAACATGTTTTAGCCTCATATTTTCCCTTCTCACTAAAAGTTTCAATCAAAACTTTTTCTTCTTAAAGCACCCAGATTTCTTCTTAGATTCTGTCAAATGAGTTTCTTATAGACACCCACACTTAACTGCAATCCTAAGTGGTACCCAGGCAAGTCACATGTCAGTGCATTTTTAATTGCTAAAGCCAAGAGTAACCATTTTAATTATGCCCTAATCATTTACTACAGTCAGTTCTTCTTCAGGATGTAAAGTCGTGGAAATAACTCACTAAAAAGCACTTGGAGACTTTGGAGCCTTGGCAGCTGGAACAGAACTTCTGAGAATGCGCTGTGTGAACTTTCCAAAGAAGGCAATACATGTGAGAGGACCCACATGGTAGCAGCAGTTCATTTGGAACCTGGCTGGTGGCTTTTATTTTGGATTTGAGGATTTCACAAGCACACGGAGATGCCTACATGTATATAGCACAACTTGGATGTTTATCTCAATGATTGCTCCAGTTTGCAAAGAGCTGGCCCCATCAACTGCAAAGGAGGGAGGGCCGCCTCTCCAACCTGGGGTGGCTACATCTCGCTGCCAGTAAGTGCTTCATGACTCATTTTCCTCAACAGAATTTTCATAAGGCTGGAATTCAGGGAGGGATGTCTGGAGAATGTCTGAAAGGAAGTTCACAAGCCACTGTCCTGCGCTTTGCTGGAGAAAACCTTCCATGGTAGTCAGACCGGTTGACTAAAGCAAACAGCAAAAGATTTCAGAAACATTTCCTCATTACTGTTCATGAAAAATCCATGAAAGTTCACCATGAAGTTTGTTTTAGTCAGGTTGAGACCCATGACTGGGGGAAAAAACACACAGTAGGTTAACAACTGTATTTATGAGGAACAACAGAATCTATCCAAAGGAGTTATACTGAACCAGCCAACATACGCTATTAAACTGGTATGTGTGTGTGCATGTGGACGTGTGTGTGTGTTAATTCAGACTGATGTCAGATGATGTCAGGTTGACCGATTGCTTGGGATTTATGCAAATTTAGCCAAAATGAAATTGTACATATGACTTACTTCTTTTTTCAAATGCTTTTTATTTATTTTAAAGGCTTTATAATTACTAACTGTTCTCTCTCAGAATATATTCTGAGAGGGAAGCAAAAATATCACTTTTGCAAAGCCATGTTCATTCTTTCAAAGGTCTGCTGGTAAATTATTCTTACTGATCTTTCCATCTTTCTGGCCTGTGCATATACACCTAACCCATACTAAATTTCACCAGATGGCATTTTAATTCTTTAAAGTAAAGCAGTCGTGGGTTTAGACAGTTGAATTTTTAAACTTCTGTATTTACTGAAAGTGCATATGGTGCTATATGGACAAAGAAATTGTGCTGAAAGAAAAACATTTCTGTCTGCAGTACCTCATAATCTCCCAGAGAAAGAAAAATTGCAGTAACATGGAGTCTGTCTTACAAAATCTTATGTGGCTTTAATCTTCTTCCTCTGCTAAAAGTTAGATATATGTGTATTATACACACCTTAAAGTTATATTTTAAATTCTTCCTTTGGTTGCAAATAGAAAGGTTATCCAAAACCCCATGACTTTCCAATATGATTCATAAGTGATTTCTAGAAGAAAATGAAACATAAACCTAAACTTGTTAAAAAAAATATTTTAAAAAACCTCTGTATGTCAACGTAAGCAGATGTTGGTGTAGAATTTACAAGGATAAGAAGGCTATAAAACCTCCCTTGAGCCACTCACAGTTCATTTCAAGGCCAAGAACGCCCCCAAAATCTGTTTCTAATTTTACAGAAATCTTTTGAAATTTGGCACGGTTTTCGAAAGTCCGTGGAAAGAAAAAAAAAAAACTTGCCCTAGCTTCGACTTCCAACTACGAAGACAGACCTGCTTCTTTCAACGGTTTTCACAGATCTGGTGACCCACGCTCTGAAGTCAGAATTAGCTAACTTTCAAAAACATCTGGAAAAATGAAGGTTAGTATATGTAGCCTCAGATACTGCTAAATGATGGGGGCTGGCTGAGTTGAGCACAATCAAGAGTTTTCTATTGTTTAGAAGGTGAGGATTTATACATAAGTATGTACTTCCTGGAGTGGGTTAGGATAGGGGAATCGTTCTAAATATACTGTGGAAACATTTCTCCTTGCAGAGCTGGAAGAATTCCAGCAATTATAGCCAGATCAGTGGAAGACAATCAAAAGCTTTATGGGGAGGGAGAAAGTGGATTTAGGTGTAAACAAAATCTTGCCATTTCTACTACTTAGCAGAAACCATTCATATGTCTAATTTTCTTTATTTTATGTAGACATGGTTAAAAATTGTATTTGGAGTTGCCACCTCTGCTGTGCTTGCTTTATTGGTGATGTGTATTGTCTTACGTCCTTCAAGAGGTAAGAATTTTCTCTATTTTGCTCAGTCTGCCTAGAACAGTTTGGAAAAAGCAGTAGTGCATGGTGACAAGAGATTGAACATTTCCTAAGTGCTTATTTTCCAAAGTAACTCTGTTATTTCTAAGAAGACATATAAGCTCCCAGGTATGTTGTTGAGCAACCAGAATCACTGAGGAATTGAAGGCATAAGTAGCAAGAGATTTCCAGTATTACTTCTGCAATAGAAAAACCCGAGCACTCTTCTGTAACACCCCGACGTCTCTCCAAAATACATGCTAAATTCCAAGCTTTGACAGGCCTTTAGAGACAGTATTTTTAACTAACATTGCTTTTCATTATTGGATTGCCTCATGGAAAGTAAAGATGAGTAAGAATGGAAAAGTTAAAACAGAATCTATGGAAATTTTTATTATGAGTCTTTCCAAAAATTTAGGGAGGCAGTCAAGAATAGAGATCTCAGGAATAGCTGCATAGAAAAAGTGAAATTGTTTTTCTAGATGCAAAAGCCAAGAAAATCAAATTAGAAGACTAAATATTATTAAGCAAGCATTATGTTTAGTTTTTAAATGGATCCTTTTTAAACAGGCTTAGATAACATTGATCTCACTTTGATGAAATTCAGGAGACTGGGGCTAGTTTGGATTTAAATTAAGACTTTGTTTATAAACCTTTCTGTGATATCAGGGACATAGGTTTTTATGAAACTATGTAAAGAAGCTTACGATCTAAAACAGGAAAAATGTACAATAATAACATGTCTAGCTTTGGAGTCTAGGGAAAGGAAAAATGTTTGCACCAACATTAAAAGCTTATGATAGCTTGTGATAGCTTATGATAGCTGAAGTGGGAAATACCTCTGGTTCAAAGCTAACTGACAATAATGGAAGAACAGTGGCAAGCCTTTAGCTGAAGAAAGTATGAGTTCTGAATTATTTATTGCTTTAAAATTGAAATATAGGAAAATACTTTGAAAAATTAAGAATGCTCATGAGATTTTCACAGAATTACAAAATGAGGAGGTTAACCAATAAGATAAAGGCAATATGTCTTCAGTGTAGATCTTCAATACTCATTCCTCTCTGTGAGCACAAGATTATTCTGAGGCTGTTAATTGAAATAGATTGTGTGAGTCTGTATTTTTTGTACTTTGTCAAGTTAAAATTGTTTTCAGACCAGTGTCTCACCTCATTTTGGGGCCATATTTTCCTCAAAGCAGCAGTGGTCACGCAGTGGATTAGGTTCTATCCTATTGATTCCTTGAATGCTAATACATGCAAAAATAACACCTAATTTTGAAAGGAAACTCCCCAATACTTGAAATGGACAATTTGCTTCATCAGAAACAAATGTGTGGGGAACACAAGTATGTGGATTTTAGGGGGACTAAGATCCCGCATGCTGCTCAGGGTGGCCTAAAAAAAAGTCAAGGAAAAGTATGTGGATTTTATGGTGAACCTGCCTCCATGTCTAGAGGCAAGGGTGAGTTGCATTTGCATTTTGGAATTTGAGTCATTATTTCCAGTAAGAAATATATGACAGTTATAGTATATGAAAGTGAGAACATTTTGAGAAACTTAAAGACCCACTTACAAAACACTCGTTCGTTTGTTGTTGTTTAGTTGCTCAGTCATGTCCAGCTCCTTGCGACCCCATGGACTGCAGCATGCCAGGTTTCCCTATTCTTCACCATCTTCTGGAGCTTGCTCAAACTCATGTCCATTGAGCCAGTGATGCCATCCAACTATGTCATCCAATGTCATCCCCTTTTCCTGCCTTCAATCTTTCCCAACATCAGGGTCTTTTCCAATGAGTCAGCTCTTTGCATCAGGTGGCCAAAGTGTTGGAGCTTCAGCTTCATCATTGTTATATATTAACAGATGAAGTCCCACTAGTTAGTCCCAATCAGTTAATTGAGTTTCACCTCTGCCCATCATTGTGCTAGTTGGGGAAATAAGGGTACTGCATTTAAACTTTCGTCTGAAAGCATGAATAAGAATGCAGTATGGATGCTCAGTCATTACCACCAATATGGGATCAGGCATTCACTTAGACCACTGGGTCACTTAAATCACTAGGTCTAAGTGAAATAAGAAGTGAAAGTGAAAGTGAAGTCACTCAGTCGTGTCCGACTCTTTGTGACCCCATGGACTGTAGCCTTTCAGGCTCCTGCGTCCATGGGATTTTCCAGGCAAGAGTGCTGGAGTAGAATTGCCATTTCCTTCTCCAGGGAATCTTCCCGACCCAGGAATCGAATCTGGGTCTCCCGCATTGCAGGCAGATGCTTTACCGTCTGAGCCACCAGGGGAATAAGAAGAGGAAGGGTTTTTCCAAGGAGAGGGTAGGTCCCAGGAACATCAGTCTGAAAATTAAAAGAGCTTTGGGAGAATTAGGCAGGATTTTAGGAACAAATAGGACAATGGGGTGGTAAAATGAGAAAGATCCATTTAGCTCACTCACATAATAATAAAAATAACAGATAACTATTTTGGGACTTCCTAATTTTCCCATTTTTTATTTTTACCCAGTGGGAAACAGGTGTGAGTTCCCATACCTTAGACCCAAGCTGTCCTCATTGGCCTCAGCCTACTCCCCTCCAACCAATTCCCTTTCTTTTCTCCTTCTCTATTTTTTCTCTTGAGGTTCTTCTTCCCAAGCATCATTCCTCATCCTATGTGACGATACAACCACACCAAGAGTAGAAACTAAGCTTCTCATCTTTCCCTCATTTTTGCCAACCTTGAGGACAAACACAAGACTTTTTGGTTTAAGAGATATGCAGAAGTGACCAAATAAAAGCCAGACAAGCAAAAACTAGAATTGGAAAGTAACAGAGGCTCCAGAATTTTGCAACTAAATTCTATATGGCCTTGCTTCATGATTTACAGTTTCTGAATTCCTGAACATTTGTGAAAGGACTTAGGGGAGCTATCTGCACTTTTCTTGATTTCATTTGAGTATAGAGTTCACTACATGAGCAAACATTCAATAAACATTAACTATTTTTTTTTCTAAAATTGCTAACATTTTGTGGCAGCTTAATAAATGGTAGCAAGCATTTCATTGTGTTCTCCATCCTAGTACACAAAGATGACAGCTCCCTCTGTGTGATGTATTTTTTTTTCCCCTCAATGATGCTCTTCTTAAGGCTGAGAGTAGGGAGTAGTTATCCCTGAGTAGCACCCGTGTTCCTATCCTCCACCTCTTTGGATCAGAAACGAATTTTTTCAGGAACTTTGGTTGCAAAGCAAGGATATTAGCAGCTGTAAGGCAAAAGCAGGAGAGAAGAAATGAAGAAGAAAGGAAAAGGAAGCTGAGGTGGGTGGGAGTAGAGAATAAGGCTCAGTGAGGGATAAAGAAAAGAGAGATTATATAGTGTGGAGAAGTCGGGTTCTTCTGGGCAGGGCCTCCAGTGCCTGCAGTGAAAGGAGCACCACCTTTAGCTAGCATAGCTTCAGATCTCCTTGAAGGCCTCTCGTCGACTTCTGCATACTTTTCCTTTTATTATTTTTTTATTGTTCATTTTGGCCTGCAGTATTTTATACAAATTTGCATTAGTTGTCAATTTTTTTAAATCATAAGATTTCACATAAAAATGTAGATTTTTTTTTTTACTTCTTTTTAAATATTAGATCTGACAACATTGGGCCCATGGGAATAGTTGACTCAGAAGCAGGTGTTGTCCTTAGGGTGGCAATGCATTCTCCAGTTTGCTATGTACCCCAATATAAAATAGAAAATGGAGAAAAACCTTCAGTTTTATTTGCATAAAGTAACATATTCACTTACAACATCTACTTGACTTCTATAAACAGTTGGATTTTTAACTCGTGAGCCGAAGAAGTTATAGTGTTCCTCTTGTGATTAAAAATAACCATCTACTGAATAAAAAAAACAGAGATTAGCATCCCATAGTTATCCATTATCCACAATGCCTAGTCCACTGTGGCTTTTGGATACTTTGGTTATTTGTTCAACAGTTATTTATTGAGTAACTTCCAGATACCAGGCACAGGTATAAGGCATGAATGAAAATTCTCTGGCCTTACAAAAGGACAGTCTGACAATAAACAAGTAAATAGTGAATTAATAGAATATTTAAAATTTGTAAAAGTGCTACAGAAGACATCTGGAGTGGGGCTGTGTTAGACATCCAGGGTTGCCATAACAAAATATCACCTGGGTGATAATAATAAAAAACAAAATAAAGCCTGGGTGGCTTAAATAACAGAAATTGCTATTCTCACAGTTCTGGAGACTGAAGTCTCAGATCAAGGTGTAACTGAGTTTAGTTTTTCTGGGGGCTTCTCTCCTTGGCTTGTAGATGGATGCCTTAAGCTTTGTCCTCACATGACTTTTTCTCTGTGCATGTGCATTCCTGGTATCTCTTCCTCTTTCAGTAAGGACACCACTAGCTTCATCAGATTAGGGCTCCGCTGTGTGTTCTTGAATAATCATAATTACTTTGTTAAAGCACCTATTTCCAAATACAGTTCCATTGAGGATTGGAGTTTCAATTTATGTATTTTGAGAGGACAAAATTCAGTTCATAACAAAAGTGGCTAGGGAAGGCCTCTCTGAGATGATATTTGAGCCAAGACCTAAAGGACAGGAAGGATGCAAACTGCAGGCTAGATCCTCACTGCAGAGGGAAATGCAGACACAAAGTCTCTGACATAGGCAAGTATCTGGGAAGTTCAACCTGTGCGGC
The DNA here is from genome assembly GCF_029407905.1 of Bubalus kerabau. Taxonomy (NCBI): domain Eukaryota; kingdom Metazoa; phylum Chordata; class Mammalia; order Artiodactyla; family Bovidae; genus Bubalus; species Bubalus kerabau. The sequence goes on from NC_073626.1 coordinate 87,839,558, forward strand.
CAAAATTATGTAACCGATGAACACAGGAAAAAAAATATATATATGCATATAGACTTATGAGTATACATACACATTTATAAAATTTATAGTGATTGCTTACTTAGGTAAGTAATAACCTTATATAATTATTTCAGAGGGTAATCTGAATTCACAGATGATTTAGACAGAATGTGGATCAATATTTTATAAAGACAAGTATCACTTAGAATGCCTATATTTTCAGCAGAAATCCATTGTTCTTATTACTATTATTGTAACTATTACTAGTACTATAATCTCAACAACCTATTTTTGTAAAGTAAGATATATGTGAGACCAAATTATCATCAAAGGAGATGTGAATTTGTTTTTAAGGCTTAAAATGTTCCCAGTATCAACATTCAGAACTGTGAAACAGAATATTCACTGTTCTTTAGGAGGAAATATGGGGACGTCTAAAGGGCTGAAGAAAAGATTCAGAAAGTTCATGGACCTAAAAGAGTTTTTAGTTGAGTATAAATATCAGCCTTGCAGATTATATTTCTCTACTTTGCTCTTGGATTTTAAAGTCACAGAGGATGAATCTTGGCAAATTCTTTTTGAGTTTTGTCAAATTCTAAATAATCTGAAAACAATCCAAGTTTTCGGATGATTCCCATATTGCAGAGGAGTTTACCTGTCTCTGATTTCCAAAGTGAATTGTGTTACAACTACACAAGAATTTACAGTCATACATACACCTTGAAAAATCAGGTTCTAAAGCTCTAACTGGGAATATGAAATCAAGGCTAAAGGTTTTTTTTAACAAGAGGCAGTCAAACTGAGCCTTAAAATCTAGGAACATGCTAGGGTAAATTAAAATAATATTTCCATAGGATAATCAATATTAATGAGTCTTTTATTTACTTATTGCTTATTTTATGTAAAGCAAAGAACTTACTTTTTATTTCAGTATCCTTGTGAATTAACAAAAATTATGTAGTAAAAATTGAATAGCTTACAATCCTTATTAACCTTTATCCCTGTGAATAATAAACAAATACAGTTGCTTTATATCTAAATTAAAATTTTCTCCAACAGATTATGGTTTTTATACTTGGTAGAAAAACTGATGAGATAGTATTCCTTAAAGGAACAGGTTAGAAAGACTGTATATCAAAAAAAAATCAGACAACTTAGATGAAAAGAACAAATTCCTGTAAAGATAAAAACTACCACAATTCACTCAAGAGTAAACAGAAAACCTGAATAGAACTATAACAACTGAGAAAATTGTTTTAATGATTTTAAAACTTCCCACAAAGAAAACCCCAAGCCCAGTTGACTTCACTGGTAAACTCTAGAGAACATTTTAAGAATTATTACCAACCCTTCACAAACTCTTTCAAACTATAAAATAGAACACTTATCAATTCATCTTTAAGGCCAGATGCTATGATACCAAAACCATACTCCTTTATGTTACAAGTAAAGAAGTTACAGACCAATAGTAGTTACAGACCAATATCTATTATGAATATAAATGGAAAGACCCTCATCATACTACTAGCAAGCCAAATCCAGTAATGTATAAAAAGGATTATTCACCAAGATCAAGTGAGATTTATCCCAAGAATATAAGGTTTAACATCCAAAAATCAATTACTATAATGAGTTAGATTAATAGAAAAAGAGACCAAAAAAAATATGGTGATTTCAATAGATACAGAAAAAGGATTTAACAAAATACAGCCCCCTTTCATTATAAAAACACTCAGCAGACTGGAAATAGGAGGAATTTCCTCTATCTGATAAAGGGCATCCACACACACACACACACAAATCAGGGTTAATATCACACTGGTGAAAGTCAGTGCTCTTTCCCTAAGATCAAGAATAAGATAGCATGTTAGTCCTTATTTCTATTAAATGTCTTATTGACAGTTGTATGGGCTTCCCTTGTGGCTCAGCTGGTAAAGAATCCACTTGCGATGTGGGAGACCTGGTTTTGATCCCTGGGTTGGGAAGATCCCCTGGAGAAGGAAAAGGCTACCCATTCCAGTACTTTGGCCTGGAGAATTCCATGGGCTGTATAGTCCACGAGGTCGCAAAGAGTTGGACGTGACTGAGAGACTTTCTCTTTCACTTTTTGGCAGTTGTATCCAGGGCAATTAGATAAAGAAAGAAAGAAAAAGTATCCAGATTAGGAAGGAAGAAGCAAAACTATATTTAGAGATGACATGATCTTGTTTATGGAAAATCCTAAGGAATTCACTAAAAAATAATGGAACTAACAAGCAAGTTGAGTAAATTTGCAAAACACAAGATTAATATATATAAATCAATTGTTTTCCTATACATTAGCAATAAACAATACAAAAAGATATAAATAAATGAAAATAAATCCTATATTTATAGATCACAAAACAGCATTTTAAAGAAGGCAATAGTCTCTAAATATGTCTGCAAACTAAATATGACCCCTATCCAAATCCCAGATCATACTTTCTGCAGAAATTTATAAGGTGATTCCAAAATTCACATGGAAATACAAGGGATCGAGAATAGCTATCTTGAAATGGAAGACTGAATCTGCCTGCACTACAGGCAGATTCTTTACTCACTGAGTCATTAGGGAAGCCCACAGCTTCCGGGAAGCCAAAGGACAGACATATCCCCTAAAGAAGATATTGTGCTTGTTGCTGAGTCACTAAGCCGTGTCTCTTTGTGACCCTATGGACTCAGCATGCCAGGCTTCCCTATCTCCTAGAGTTTGTTCAAACTCATGTTCATTGAGTCAGTGAGCCATCCAACTATCTCATTCCCTGTCACCCTCTTCTTCCCCTGCCCTCTTTCTTTTCCAGCATCAGGGTCTCTTCCAATGAGTTGGCTCTTCCCATCGGGTGGCCAAAGTATTGGAGCTTCAGCTTCAGCATCAGTCCTTCCCATTGATTTCCTTTACAATTGACTGGTTTGATCTCCTTGCTGTCCAAGGGACTCTCCAGAGTCTTCTCTAGCATCACAGTTCAAAATCATCAATTCTTCAGTGCTCAACCTCCCTTATGGTCCTACTCTCAGGTCCATACACAACTACTGGAAAGTAAGCAATAAGCTTATGAAGAGACTCAACATCATTAGTCATTAGAAAAATGTAATTCAAATTCACAATGAAGGGATTTCCCTAGTGATCCAGTGGTTAAGAATGTGGGCTTTCACTGCAAGGGGCCTGGGTTTGATCCCAGGGAATTAAGATCTTGGGTGCCAAGAGATGTGGCCAAAAAAACAAAAAACAAAAAAACCCACAGTGAAATCCTAGAAATGAAATTGCAGGTGTAGCAAACAGATATCCATTACAGCCTACCTAGTGAGACATAGCTTGGCCTTGGAGGTTGTAGGAGAAATAGAGAGGGTAGAGAGAGATTTTGGACATAGAATTGTCAGACCTGGGTGCTACACAACGGCAGTAAGCAAAGACGGAAGGCAAAGATAAATCACGGGTATTTGAATTGAACAACGAAGTGGATGATAGTGCCATTGACTTGGAGAAATCTGGAGCAGCAGGATGGAATTCCTGTGTTTCTGAGCTTTAGACATACTGATTTTGAAGTGCTTGTGAAATACACAAGTGGAAATATCATCTAGGATTCAAAGAAGAAATCCAAGTAAATTCAATAAAAGTTACATCACAATTTAAAACAGAGATTAGAGGAAGATGAGATGGCAAAGGAGACCAAGTGGGCCTTCAAATATAGACCGGGTTTACTTTCATCTTCAGGGTCACCAAAACATTTGTCATTTAATACCATGTGGTGCTAGTGATAAAGAACTCACCTGCCAATGGAGGAGACTTAAGAGATGAAGGTTCAATTCCTGGGTTGGGAAGAGCCCCTTTAGGATGGCATGGCAACCCACTTCAGTACTTATGCCCAGAGAATCCCGCAGAGAGAAGAGCCTGGTGAGCTACAGTCCATAGCATTGCAGAGTCTCCCACAACTGAGGTGACTTAGCACGCACGCAAAGTAGTAAAGATCACAGGGTATGGTCAACATAAAGCATAAGAACATGGTGCATGCATATGTTCTCAGTCACTTCAGTTGTGTCCAACTCTGTGACCCCATACACTGTGGCCTGCCAGGTTCCTCTGACCATGGGATTTTCTACGCAAGGATATTAGAGTGGGTTGCCATGCCCTTCTCCAGGGGATGTTCCTGACCCAGGGATTGGACCCGCTCTCTTATATCTCCTGCATTGGTAGGTGGATTCTTTACCACTGAGCCACTTGGGAAGCCCCTTACTGCTCTAGAGATGGGGGAGTAGGAAGCCCCATTTAACATAGCACAACAATAACATAATACACAGAATGAACTTTTAAAAACCTGACAATTCCTTTGAATAACTTATATTGTTTAGTGTTATCTACAGAGAGAACCTTGCAATATTTTTTCAAAACCAAGAGCTAGTACATTCTTCAGTGAGACATTAAAAGCTTTATAGCAATCTCTTTGCTAATATTTGATGGAGATCAAATTGTCTCATTTTCTCTTAATGTTCATTTTGAGGTATAATTATCCTACCTCCCCTTGTGTGTTGTTTGATTTTTGTGTTTGTTTTGTTGTTGTTCTATTACAGTGTGCATTCACTTTAAATCAAAAGGCAGTGGTAAAGCACCCAGTCTCTAAAATCAGATGGAGCTGGATTTAAACCCCAGCTCTGTTATATATTAGCAAGTTATTTTAACTCTCTGGTTTCCATTTCCTAATCTTCAAAATGGTGTTGATAATAGTACTTATATATCAGAGAGTTTCTGTGAGCATTTCATGGGACTATACATGTAGAGTGCCCCCTACATAGAACTTAGTATAACACTTTTTGTTACTGGTCTAAAGCTACCACAGTCCCATTTCTTCAAAATAGTCAGCCTTTGCCCAAATATAATATTGATTTTAAATAGTTTGTTCCCCACCCTTTTATTTCCAGCATTTACTCCTGTGGTGCTCACTCCAGAAATAAACATGACCTGATGCGATGGCTGGACATACTGCCTACTGAGGACAGCATCATTGTAGAGCAAGCAGAGAGACAGATGCGGTGTGCTTGGAAGTCCATGTCACTCCGCTGAGATGGCCTCATAAACATCAGTTTCAAAATCAGTATGAAAGTGAGAACAAAAAGATCTACCAGCCATTTATGAGCCCACTATAATAAACCATGTTTTCTCATTTAGTTTATGATGAATATTAGAACTGACATCTGATGTCTCTGCTCTGACAGTTATTGTCAGTTTTTCAAGACTAGAAAATTAAATGACAAAAACAGAATCCTAATAAAGAATAAATACAAAATTTTAAGAAAGAATTAGGAGAATAGTGAATCATTACTTGTGAATTATTTCTGTGAATTGTAATTTTTTGGATTCGTAATTGAAATAATTTCTATCTTTGTTTTACTAAGTTGAAAATGCAAATAATTATTGTTAATTAGAGTGTTTAAGCAGTGTATGAGTAATTGTAAAGATGAGCCAAATTGACTCTAAGGGCACTATCAGGAAGTAAGTGTTAAGTGAGTGTCAGTTACCAGTGGAAGAATGATACGCTCTCAGAATTCATTTATATTCTGCTCAACTACTTTGAGTTTAAAAATTTCAGATGGCAAAACTAAACTTTCAAAATAATCAAGAGATTATAATTCAATATTAAAACATTATTTAGAAAAAGTAATGAAAATCCACACATTCAATTTTTTAGGTGGCTAGAACTTGTTTGGTGTGATTGATGCCATAGTGATGCATTTTATACTGATTTACATGTACAAACACACACACACACACATATTCAAAACACTAGAAAACAATGGCTCCTTCCCCTATCATTGCTTTCCCTGTTATCTTGTTTAAACATAAGCTATGGCAGCAGGATCAGTCCCCTTGCCCTTTCTCTATTCCATAGAAGTCAGCAGAGGGAATGTACCTAAAGAAGAATCCATCTGGCGATGAGCAAGAGGACTGAATAGAGACATAAACATTACAAGAGACTTTGAACATTCCTTGAAAGCCATAATCAACATTAGCTGTGGGGAGTCTGTCCGTGAGATGTAAATTGCTATGCAGGCCAGACCTGTCCACCTACCAGGAGTTCATAGGCTGTGAGAAATTCAACTGATAGGTACAGGAGAACACTGAACTAAGTAGATTCAGTGAAATCACTAAATTTGGATTCTTTGAAGAAGACTCACCAGTGGGGCTTGAACAAAAATGAGAATCAGGGCTTTATCCCCAATTCTGAATCAGTAGATTTGAGATAAGAACTAGGAATCTGTTTTTCAAACAAGTGTTCCAGCTAACTCCAAGGACAAAATTTGATATATTTTAAAATGATGTCCAGGTAGAAGAGTTTATATATGAAATTTACAACATGGACAGGATGGTAAAAAGTAAGGGCAGGTGTATCTTTGGGGGAGGATTAGTTAAAAAAAAAAAAACAACACCTAAAATAAAATCTGTACATTTGATTTATTTTTTCATTCAACAAATATTTATTATTCTTCGACTATATGCCAAACATGGTCCTAGCTGGTACAAAGAACCAGAGATTAGATTGGAAATTCTAAGTACATGTTTTATAACTCTTAATATGTGATCTAATCCATCATCTTAGAGCAGGTACATTACTCTATTCTATTATGAACATGTGGTCATTTTAAGCAGAAAGAAAAGAATGCCTAATGTAAATCTTCCCCCATCTGATTCAGTAGAATCAGCCCGACTCCAGGACAGGCTGACACCTTTTGACCCCTGGTTACACCCCATGCAATGTTAGGAGTAATCACCTATCCCAAAGCTCTATTTCCCCTATTTCCACAAACCCTATTTCCAGATAAATCCAGCTGGCTCCTCTTGATGTGTTCAGTATAACACCTTATCTCTTCCTGGGTGCTGGTGAAGCTTATTATCATTATGATAATTAGCAGTATAATTAATGCATATTTAAATTGTTTCACAGATATTGAGTCAATGTGACATATGTTAAGTTCTCTAGATCATTAGCATTTATAGCTACTATCAGTTCAGTTCAGTCGCCTCAGTCGTGTCTGACTCTTTGTGACCCCATGGACTGCAGCATGCCAGGCTTCCCTGTCCATCACCAACTCCCGGAGCTTACTCAAACTCATGTCCATCGAGTCAGTGATGCCATCCAACCATCTCATCCTCTGTCATCCCCTTCTCCTCCCACCTTCAATCTTTCCCAGCATCAGGCTCTTTTCCAATAAGTCAGTTCTTCACATCAGATGGCCAAAGTATTGGAGTTTCAGCTTCAGCATCAGTCCTTCCAGTGAATATTCAGGACTGATTTCCTTTAGGAATGACTGATTGGATCTCCTTGGGACTCTGAAGAGTCTTCTCCAACACCACAGTTGCATAGCTACTATGCACCCATTTAAAATAAATGGCTGGCTGAGAAGTAATATGACATATACCCTTACTCTCACATAACTTTACTGGATAATCTAAATTAGAGGTTACAAAGAGTAAATAACTAATCCTTGAAATTTTCTTGAGAAATCTGATAAGAATCAGCATGATTGTTAATGTTAAAGGAAAATGAGTAGGAATTTTAAAATAATTTGAAATTCTTGTTTTTTAATAAATTTTATTTATCCATATGTGTGATATCAGTACTAACTGTACTTATGATCATGATTGGACTATTTCAGTTATGGAGCCCTAGGATGACCAAGATGTTCCAAGTATAACTGATGAATTCCATTACATTAGAATAAAAATTAACCTTTATATACTAATAGCTTAATCTGAAACTACATTTCCTATATTGTCAGGGGATGTTCAACTTTAAAGAATCCAATATGTTGCACTTTTTTTCCTTTGTGTGCCATTTCTCAAGGATTCTCTGTTCCTTATCAGTTCCTATTCCAGGAACAAGTAGAGCTGGATGCAGTTCTCAGGACTGAGATCATGGGAAAGGGCACCTGCCTGGATTCCTCTCAGTGGCTCCCTTCAATGACTCTTTTCAGTGTCAGCAACCTTGTGTGTATTAGACTATCCATTTTCATCCTTTGTAATGGCTGAGTAATCATTTTACTAAAGATATATAAGCCTGCATTTCTGCTAATAAAATACCCTTGTTCCACTAGAGACCCCATGTCGTTCTTTCTCTCTCTCCCTCTGGCTAATTCTCTGGAGTGCAGAAACCTGCTGAGCTCACTTTCCTGCCCGGGCTTTCAAGACCTCTTCGAGAGGACGCCCTGTGCCTCCATGAGCGGTACAAGCCCTGTCCTAGGGCTTTATTGGTTCTCTGCGTAACCCAGGGAATATTAGCCTCTTTCTCTCTTTTGCTTTCTTATCAGCGACTCCAGACCACCAGGTTCCGGTCCATTAAAGGACCGCAACACTATATTGTGATTTCGTGTGTTTGTGCTTACTCAGTTGCATTCAATTCTTTGCAACCCCATGGACTGTATGTAGCCCACTGGGCTCCTCTGTCCATGGGAATTCTCCAGGCAAGAATACTGGAGTGAATTGTCATGCCCTCCTCACTGTGATTTTAGTAGATATTTTTTAAAATCTCAGTGGCCAAATTAGTTTGGAAAACACAGATCAAAAATATTTATTTCAAGAATATGATGAGCTATGACAATAACAAAAGCTAACATTTGTTGACTGCCAAGCATAGAGTTAAATGTTTCACTTGAATTAGCTCACTTAATTTAACCTTATATAAAAATGAAGACTAATTATAGCTAAGAACTTCTCAATTAAACATAATTGCAAGTAAGGAAAATTATATTCAAGGATACTTAAACAGGAAAATCTATTATATAAGTCATTAGCCATAATCAAAGCATTATTCATGCTAGACAAAAAATATGTCACCAAGATTATATTGATTTATTGAATTAATAACTAAAAAAGTTTTTAAAAAGCAGTTACCTAAGTTTTCTTGGTATTCATAGTACAGGGATTCACTAAGGTAAATTTTGTTCATCTGTAAGTTCAGTATTGTAAAGACACAAATTAAATATATCTCAAAAGAAAATAATTTCCACTTTAAATAGTACTAGAATTTTCCCTTGACTATTTAGAAACAGATTGCAATTTACTCTTGAAAGTTAAATAAAATCAAATTAAAATACTTAGCAATTATACTTATGCCATTGTAGTAAAATGGTATTTTATTCATTGAATGGGAATTACCAAATCAGTGGTATGAATTTTGTACAAGATCATTTAATTAATTAGAAGCACTTTCATTACAAATAATTGTATAGCATGTAGAACTTTACTTAGGATGCAAAGTACCTGTACAAATGTGATTATTAGAATAATCTAATTTCATTTATTAAGTATTTAGTGTCTGGTTGCAAAGGGGTTCATCAGTCACTCATGTTCTTCTAGCTACCAGGATACTGTTTAGTAAATTAAGATAACTCATGGTCCTAATAAAAAGTTGGAGCATACTTACTTCAGTGTGAATCAGTTAAAACCTCCGAAAATGCTATTATCCAGGTGGTCCCTTGGACCTTATCATATGGCAGTTTACTTATGTTATTGTATAGTTAATAGAGCATATTTTTTCTCAAATTCCAAAATTTAAAGTGGTAGACCTGGAAGGTATTATCAACATTTTCTAGTCCAGTCCTTTACATTATAGGTGAGCAAGCTGTGATGCCAGAGATTGTCTTACTCAGTATAGGAAATTGGTAGTAGAAACATTCTGTAAAGAAGAGGGCACAAATCTCATCCATCCACCCATCAATCCTTCATTTCATGTATTCATTCATTCATCAAGTATTTATTAAATGCCTATTATGTTCTAGACCCTAGGGATATGGTGGTGATCAAAACTAGACATGGTCCCCGGCCTTACATGACTCTTTTGAGAATACAGTGGGAGGTAATGAAATGTGAATAAAATAATCACTCAAATGCATACAAGATAACAAACCAAGACAAATGTCCTTTGAAAGGGGAACCTGAGGTATGGTACTGTATAACAAGGGAACCAGACCTAAACCAGGGGGTCAGGAAGGGCTTGCTAGAGGAAGTGGCTCTTATTAAGCACAAAGGGCTGAAAATAAGTTATAAGGAGAGAAGGGAGAGGGTGAAAAGAGGTGCAATGGCTCTAGAGAAAGAAGTAAATATTTGAGGAACAGAAAGTACAGCATGTTTGGAATCGAGAAGAAGTGAGAGAAGGGCAAGAAAGGGCTGGAGAGATAGATCATCCCAGATCAGCTAGGGCCTATCGTCCAGACTAATGGTTTTGTTCTTTATCTTGAGAGTCTTGGAAAGTTGTGGAAGATTTTAGCAGGAAGATAAAGTTAAAGCTCATCTTTGACAGTTTTATTTTTACATGAGCAAATACCAGATTTGTATATCCTATCCAGGGTGTAGGACACTTTCCTATGTTTTGGTTCTATAAGTGATCGTCTGGAGAAGGGGTAAGGTAGGAGAAATGGAGGACAGGAATATGGATGTGAAGAAGGATTGGAAGTTGGTCACCATAGTTTCTGGAGTAGCAGACCGTTGCCAGGCTCTACAATGAATTTGGTCTGAGAATGGAAATCACATTTGAAACATATCATTGTCTTGGAGGGTTCAAATACACCTGAGTTTTGCTTGTGGTTTGCGAACTACTTTAGGTTAGTTTTTACATGGAAAACCTCTACTCTTGGAATTTCCAAGGTCAATTGTATAGATGATGTGGTTTTCTTTTCTTCTGGTCCACTTTGTCTTTATAAAAATCCCTAGCCAGGATAAGAAATTATCTGCATTCATTAATGTCTCTCTTGAGATGTCTGAAGGTAAGGATTCTGGCTGATGTCACCTGACCAATTGGGATGCTAAAATACATCATTTATGTCAATAGAAATCTAAGTCAAGCATGTGTGAGGAACTACAAAGAACTGCTTAAAAGACTGAGTTTTTAGTCAAATGTGCATGGGCTTCCCCTGTGGCTCAGTGGTAAAAAATCCACCTGCAGTGCAGGAGCTGCAGGAGATGTGGAGCCGATCCCTGGGTTGGGAAGATCCCATGGAGGAGGAAATGCAACTGTACCCAGTATTCTTGCTTTGAGAACCCCATGACAGAGAAGCCTGGTGGGCTACAGTTCATGGCGTCTCCAGAGTCGGACATGACTGAAGCAACTAAGCATGCGTGGTCTGCAATCTCAGTTTTGAAAGACCTAGAGTTGTTGGAGCCTCATCTCATCTTCCTTCTTAAAAACCTCTGAAAGTTCTTCACTGCCTGAAGAATAATATCTCTGATGCTCAGCGTGGTCTCCTTCACACTTCTCAAGTTTTTCCCACAACGTGTTCATTTCAGGCAATCAAACTACTTCTCTAAGCCTCATTAGCCTCTCTATAAAAAAAAGGAAATAATACTCGTAGTCATTAGGACAAGAGTTAATGGTTCTGGTGGTAAAGAATCTGCCTGCCAGTGCAGGAGACATGAGATGTGGGTTCAATCCCTGGGTCAGGAAGATCCCCTGAAGGAAGAAATGGCAACCTACTACAGTATTCTTGTCAGGAGAATCCCATGGACAGAGCAGCCTAGTGGGCTACAATCCATAGGGTCACAAAGAGTAGGACACGATGGAGCATCTGAGCAAACACACAAAAAACAAGGGTTTAGCAATGGCAGATCTTTTCTTTATATGATATCTGAGAGATATCTGAGTTATTAATCTTCTTTTAAGTAATGATATGTTTCCTCCTTCCCCAAAGTTCACAACTCTGAAGAGAGTACAACACGAGCACTCACTCTGAAGGATATTTTAAATGGGACATTTTCTTATAAAACATTTTTTCCAAATTGGATTTCAGGTAAGTGAATTATGTTTTACATTTTTTTAAATGTGTGGTTTTAGTGTTTTTAGTGCCAGCACATCTCTATTGTAACATAAGCCACCTTAGTTGAAATGGATTAAAAGAGCAATTATTTAGATAAGTCAAGTGGCCACCAAAGCATTTTTGACAGAACTACTTAGACAGGATTTGCTCAATAATAATGATGCCAATAGTAGCTTTAGCAGAACAGTAAAATCTGAGAATGCATTGTTAGAATAAGCTGAGCATAGGCTATAGCTTTTCAGAATGGGAAATAAGCACCTATTTAAAAGAGGTCATGAGAATTTTACAAAGAGAAATTCCACTGTTAATCTAGATAATCTAAGAAATGAACAAATCCTACCCTGAAGACAAATCCTTTAAGGGCCATAAAATTGATATTTGCATATAGTTTTTCAAAATAGCGTGTTGTTAAATGAATCCAATCAAACAAATGGTAAAAGAAACTAATTGCGTATATTATAATTTATATCCAAAATGCCACTAAAAATTGAATATTTTTGTTTTCTCTTTAGAAAATAACATGCATATAAATAGGTTTGAAACTAAGTCAAAAACAGCCTAAATGGAATGTGTGTGTGTGTGTGTATATATATATTTGCAAAAGAAACATGCCATTTTAACTAGTTTATTCTCCTTATAATGACTCATTGAGAAAGACTCTGATGCTGGGAGGGAGGGATTGGGTGCAGGAGGAGAAGGGGACGACAGAGGATGAGATGGCTGGATGGCATCACTGACTTGATGGACATGGGTTTGGGTGAACTCCGGGAGTTGGTGATGGACAGGGAGGCCTGGTGTGCTGCAATTCATGGGGTCACAAAGAGTTGGACACGACTGAGCGACTGAACTAACTAATGCAGAGAAAATCCAAGTTTATTCCTAATCACCCTGAACTGGTAAAATAAGGCTTCGCTGGCAAATACAGCATTTTTGTATAAAGTATAGGAAAGCATCCTTTCCTGTCTTCCACCATCAACTTATTGGTTTTTTTTTTTTTAACTTATTTTAAATTTGACAAAGCAATGTGTACTGGACAGAGAGGAAAAAAAATAGTCTGTCTATAAAATAAGAGAGGTGTTTCTTTGTTATAAATATATTTCTTGCTAAGGGAGATCGTTTCAAGTTTTGTTTTCCTTCTTGTTTAAAGGACAAGAATATCTTCATCAATCTACAGATAATAATGTAGTATTTTATAATATTGAAACAGGAGAATCATATACCATTTTGAGTAATACCACCATGGTATGTATCCACCATCATCTTCCTCCTCAAAAATCTCTGCCAGCTCTTCACTGACCAAGGAACAGAGTTCAAACTCGGAGCACCTGATCTGGACCCAACTTGCCTTCTCAGCTGTCTCCCACCATAGTTATCCTCCAATTCTCTCTGCTAGTCACACTAGGTTACTATCCTTGCCTCCTCAATTACTAGCATTTTTCTTCCTCTGTAGAACTAGTATCCCATGAAATAAGAGGTACAAACTCAGTTCTTCTGGCCAGGCAAATTGAGTTCAGATCCTCACTCTCATTTACTAGTTATGGGTCCTTGGGGTTCCACATTCTAGCATCCTCATTGTGCCTCAGATTCTTCTTCTGTAGAGTAGGAATAATAATACCACTTTGGGTTAGTATAAGAATTAGATAAAGGGACATTTGAAAGTGCTTAGAACAGTGCTCAGTAAGAGAGCTCAGTGACTAGTCCTATGGTACATACGCACACATTCTTCTGTCCTAGGCTCTCGGACCTCCTACTTTCTCTACCCTCAATAGCCTAGTAATCTTTTAGTCAAGCTTGGCTGATATTTCTCCTTCTCTGGGCAACACATGATCCTCTCATTTGCATTTAATCACTTCTTCCTCAAAATTTTTGTAGTGTTGTATTTACCTCTCTCTTATAAAACTGTCTAAATTATAATGTTATTTATTTACAAGTTTAATATTATAAGCCTCTTAAAATCACAAAGTGTATCTTATTTATCATACCGTCATCCCTTAAAGTGTAGTAAATTTCTTTGTATATGGTAGGTATTACCTAAACTTTTAAAAAATTACTTTTAATGTATATGTGGGAGTATATCAATGATATAATATTCTCTTAGAACTATAAATGTATATGGCTCTGTTATTTTTTCTGTATTCTAATCAATTTCTTCATAATTTCAGAAAAGTGTGAATGCTTCAAATTATGGTTTATCACCTGATCGGCAATTTGCATACCTAGAAAGTGATTATTCAAAGGTATTGGCAATTTAATTTGGATTTGTCTGATTACATCTCCTATTAACCCACAGACTGGTCTCTAAAAGAGGAAACAAAAATCTCTTTACCTCTAAATATTTGAGAAATTAATGCAATTCTAGTTGAATCCCCAAAGCATAACAGTAACATACAAGTAATTCAGAATTTGGCATTCTTGTCTGGCTATCATCAAGTATTAAAAATTACTTTCATCCTGAGGGAAAAATTTATTTTGGGGGCACTGATATTCATCATAAACATGTTATTTGGCATCATTAGTCAATTCTCACTTATTTTAACCTTTTAAATATTTATTATTATTGAAAATGGAACTATCACAGTGTATCTTATTTAACTCACTTGCTCAAGCACAATAATATACAGTCAGTGGTTAGACCACAGTTTAATCTGTGTCTTTGAAAGCCTTGTGTAGTGTAGCAGTATCCATAGCTGGACTGTTTAGCCTTACTTAATTTCCCCTTCCTGGATGAGGTTGTGGAGGGAAGATAATCAACTTATTTTTTTCTACATACTTTTACTGGCAAAAGAATTTATTTCAAATTCAACTTCTAATAATTACTTTGATATCAAGAACCTTTTGTTTTAACTGCCATTTTTCAAATTTAGTTGAGATGCAAAACTCCCTCAATGCAGAGAATGAAAAGTCAAGCTTGCCCCTCCCCCATTGTTCTGACAGCTGATTATTTTCCAGTGGACCAGGACTTGGTCACCTGCAATCTTCAGAAAGACATGTCTCAACATGCTGGAGTTTCTTTGCCAAAAGGTTGAAAACCCTTTAAGAAATAAAACCCAAAATAATACTTGATTTGTTCACTTAACTACAGTACAGATGCATGTCAGGAAGCAACAGTTAGAACTGGACATGGAACAACAGACTGGTTCCAAATAGGAAAAGGAGTACGTCCAGGCTGTATATTGTCACCCTGCTTATTTAACTTACATGCAGAGTACATCATGAGAAATGCTGGGCTGGAAGAAGCACAAGCTGGAATCAAGATTGCCAGGAGAAATATCAATAACCTCAGATATGCATATGATATGACCCTTATGGCAGGAGGCAAAAAACTAAAAAGCCTCTTGATGAAAGTGAAAGATGAGAATGAAAAAGTTGGCTTAAAACTCAACATTCAGAAAACTAAGATCATGGCATCTAGTCCCATCACTTCATGGCAAATAGATGGGGAAACAATGGAAACAGTGACAGACTTTATTTTTGTGGACTCCAAAATCACTGCAGATGGTGATTGCAGCTATGAAATTAAAAGATACTTGCTCCTTGGAAGAAAAGTTATGACCAATCTAGATAGCATATTAAAAAGCAGAGACATTATTTCGCCAACAAAGGTCCATCTAGTCAAAGCTATGGTTCTTCCAGTCATCATGTATGGATGTGAGAGTTGAACTGTAAAGAAAGCTGAGTGCTGAAGAATTGATGCTTTTGAACTGTGGTGTTGGAGAAGACTTTTGAGAGACCCTTGGACTACAAGGAGATCCAACCAGTCATTCCTAAAGGAAATCAGTCCTGAATATTCATAGGAAGTACTGATGCTGAAGCTGAAACTCCAATACTTTGGCCACATGATATGAAGAACTGACTCATTTGAAAGGACACTGATGCTGGGAAAGATTGAAGGTGGCGGGAGAAGAGGACGACAGAGGATAAGTTGGTTGGCTGGCATCACTGACTCAATGGACATGAGTTTGAGTAAACTCTGGGAGTTGGTGGTAGCCAGGGAGGCCTGGTGGCCTGCAGTCCATGGGGTCAGACACGACTGAGAAACTGAACTGAACAGTACAGATAAACAATGAAAAAAAGAGCAGTTTTCTTTTTTTCCTGGAGGAATTACAAGCTGTATATCTCTTATTTATTTTTTCAATATCTATTATTTAAAAAAAAAAAAACTATGCTCAAAAAAAGCAAGCATTTTATAAGAAACTATATGATGGATAAAATTAGCTTTACCCAGTTTTATGGGATATTATAATTATTACTCAGGTACAGGGTAATCCTTACAGGACTTGGAAATTGTAGTGATTTTACTTCAATCAAGGTTAAGTAGAAAGGGAACAAATTTAGAATACAGCGTGTTAGAGAAAAGCTTTTTATATTAAGAAATGTCTTTGGATATACTTTTTATGGAGTAAGGGTTGAATCACTGCTGAAATTAGTTCTGGAATTTGGATGAACAGCACAGAAGTCTACAGTAAAACTCTTTAAATGACACTCATTTGGAATTGAAACATCTCTTTCCTAGTGCTTTGTGAAAACAGTTTTTATAATTCTGAACCTTGAACTGAGTGATCTATGATTCTACCTTATTGACCTGAGCCTCTTGTGAATCATAATTTGTCTTTGCCTCTTTTCTTCCTGACAGCTTTGGAGATACTCTTACACAGCAACATATCACATCTACGACCTTACAAACGGGTAAAATGTCATGTCTTTTTATTAACACAACTTCAATCTCATATAGAGCCTCCAGACTCTAATTTGAGATTGACTGTGTTATCTTATTTCTAATCTTAGTTTCTTACGTCTTTATAATAAACATATACCTATGCAACTTAAGAAATTCAAAGAAATACTTCCTTGGAATATTCACCTGTTTTTATTTGACTGATATCTTACATTTTTATACAAAACATAGTTTTGTTTTTCCTACTTTTGAACACCTAATTATAAATTTCTAGTTTATGAAAGTAAACATATCTATAAAAGTACCAAAAATGCATGGGAATGATACATGGGGAGAGGGGCTCCTTCAATGGAAGGAAGCAGAAGGGAGGGAAATGTAGCATTTAATCTAAATTTAATTAATATTATGCTAATTGTTTTTAAATGCAAAATGTTAATATTTTTAATTTAGATGAGTAAATTATCATCTATTATATTATTTTCTATATCTCTGTGTTTAATTTTTTGAAATATTTACAGCTTAAAAAAAATTAAAAGAATGAGTAGGTAGGCAAAGGACTGAGGGAGAGAATTTCTGACAGAAGCAACAACATGAAAGACCTAAAAAGAAAGGGAGAGCACAGAGTGTTCAGGAAATTCAAAGTAGGTCAGTTGAGTTGAAATTGGAGGAGGGCATGCTTACTAATAGGAGGCGGTGTAAGGTTGGGAAGGAATTGAGGCCAGAAATCATGCAGTAAATAATAATAAGGAAACCATTAAGAAGAGTTTAGTTCTCATCCTGATGACGATAGGGAATCACTGAATGGTTTTAAATGGGAAATGACATGATCAGATTTGCACTTACGAAAAATCACTCTAAATATGGGCAATGAATTGGTTTAGTTACTCATCTTAATGTGATATCCTATTTGCTGTTATATAAAAGGGAAAATAATTATATGGCTTGAAAAGGCATTAAAAATCTTACAGTCTATTTCCCCTTTTGTCCAGTAAAAGCACAAAAATTTAAAGACAACTTTCTACTTCTTCTAAATTCTTTCTACTTCTTTCAGAAAAGAATGATTCTGATCTTCTTGAACTGTCAAATTAAGAAATAGGATCTGCTATATAATGTAGACTCTAAATCCATCCAATACACTCTTGAGTCTTTTCCTCTGTATCCACATTGTTACCGAAGTCAAGAAGTGTTTATTGAGCAACCCTTACGTGGGCTTCCCCAATGGCTCACTGGGTGAAGAATCTGCCTGCAATGCAGGAGACAGAGGAGTCAGCCCCTGGGTAGGGAAGATCCCCTGGGTAAGGAAATGCAACCCACTCCAGTATTCTTACCTGGAAAATCCCATGGGCAGAGGAGCCTGGTGGGCTACAGTTCAAAGGGTGGAAAAGGATCAGACGCAAGTGAGCACAAGCACAGACAGACATATGACAGGGAGACACAAATGAGTTTGAGGTGGTAACCCTATTATCAAAATCTTTAGACTAGTGAAATGGAAACCTTACTCTTTCAGTAGCATTTCTCAAGGCTTTAATCATTTCCTTGTTTTTCTTTTAATCATTTTAAAGTTCTGTGGAGGTTCACCAAATTAAATAACATTCCAAAAGAAGATGACAATACTAGTATTTTAATCATGGTTTCTATAAACTTCATGGCCTAGAAGCATTTTAAATATTTAGCTTTTGTGCAGTGAACTTAATCAAACCACTGTTTTGTTTTCCTGCACAACGTCAGATTGTTTTTTGGTCAGGTAAATACACCATAATTTAAGGAGTGAAGAATGACAAATTTGTTGAAATGCAAGGCAAGACTGAATATCATTCATTCCAAGTCTTCTATGTGCCTCTGAAAATTGTATTTAAAAAATCTACCTTAGAGAAGATGAGGATCGTTCTGGTTTCAAGCAAGGGAAGGGTAACTGAAGAGATGAAAGCCTTTGTAAAGAACCGTGCTCCGTTTTCTCTCATACTGTAAAACAGACAGTGGCCGCTGTGGTGGCTTGCCAGCCGTGAAGAGACGGTGGGCTGAGATTTTCAGCTTGTCTGCATGATTGCATAGATGATTCCATGGGATATGGAAACCTAAAGCAATGTTACGATGTCAAGGTAACATGGACACTGATTTGAGACAGAGCGGTAAATGGGGGCAAATGTCTTCTCTCCTGAGACATTCTTTTTCCTCTGCCCTCCTATGTTGATCTGTTCCGAACATTCTAGTGGCCTGGTGCTTACAAAATGCCTTCTACGATCAGGATCCCCACTGCAACACCAACATTCTTCCTCTGTGGCAATCACTTTTTCTACAGTCAAAGTTGATCTGTCCAGTGCCGTGTTCCCTCATTGTTTGCTAGGCCGCAGCATACTTTGTGATGTAATAAGTTAAATCAAGGTAACATGTGTTAGAAGTGTTCACAAGTGTCCAAACTTTAAAATGATGGGAAAAATAGAAACAGCAAGCCTATGTCAGGTTGGAGAGATGTTTTTGGAGGGGGCAGACAAGGAGTCTTCCTTCATATGCCCCACATTATACCTTGGAGGTAGGTCTTGTTTTGCATCTCCACACAAGCATTCTTGATGAAACTATTCATTTCAAGAAGATAATAGTCAAAATTTAAACAAGACATCCTATGACTCTAACACTTATAAAAGTCTGAACATATTCTTGCTGAAGAACTACAAAGTCTCCATGGTGCAAGTCAGTCAATTGAGTATTTGCAGGATGACTTAAAGCATCAAAGTGAGATTTTGGGCCAATAGTATATTTGAAATTGGGCTTCCCAGGGGGCACTAGTGGGAAAGAACACGCCTGCCAATGCAGGAGACGTAAGAGATGTGGGTTTGATCCTTGGGTTGAGAATATCCCCTGAAGGACAGCATGGAAACTCACTCCAGTATTCTTGCCTGGAGAATCCCATGGACAGATGGAGGCTGGCAGGCTACAGTCCATAGGGTCACAAAGAGTCGGACATGACTAAAGCGACTTAGCACACAAGCATGCATATTTGAAATTTCCCCATGGGTGGAGGACTTTCAAGCTTAAGGCATACTGCCCAGTATATGATCTGTTTTTCAGTTTAGCTTGAGATCAGATGTTCCTTTCCTTTTCTGATTTCAAGTCAGATCCCTGGGGAGATTGTCAAATGGCATCTTATTTTCAAAAATTTGAAATGCATATGCATTCACAGGGATGGGGGTTGTGAATGAAAATGTGGAAGAGTACATATTAAACTTTAGCACAATTATAGAATTTCAGAGCTGGAAGTCTCTTTAGCGACCATTTCAGCCTTGTGTGTACAAATTTTACAGTTCTGAGGGTTAAGAGACTTGAGTTTAATGATGGGTCTGCCAAGAACTAGCAATATTATTTTTTAAAAGTCCTATCATTTCTCTAATCTTAAGTTTATTTTCACAAGACTAGGGAGATTCAATTAGATAGTTTCTAGAGGTATTTCCACTTAGTCTATAAACATTTAATCCATTCACCTCAGTATAAAAGGTCAGAAAACTGAGATCCAGAGACATTAAATGACCTGTGAACTAATGAAGAACTACAACTACCGCCCCATGTCTTCTGTCTCATGTTATATCACATTCTTTCTATTACGTTTGCAGAAGCATAGATGATGATGCATTATTTTTTTTTTCTTTTTATACCTATTATTTGCACTGAACAGCAAAATTCATTTGTTTGTTTTTTTTTCTTTCTTTCTTTTCTTCTAGGGAGTTTATAAGAAGAAATGAGCTTCCTCGTCCAATTCAGTATTTATGCTGGTCGCCTGTTGGGAGTAAATTAGTAAGTGTTTAAATTATAGAAGTGTTTAATCATTTAAATAAAAGAGGAGCCATTTGATTTTGGCCTTTGTTAAATTTCCCTGCCTGAAAAAAAATACATTTATGACTATTTTAAGTGGTTAAAAATGGGAAGAGTTTAGATAAATTGAAACCCATCTGAGAATTCCGCAAAATCTCAAGCTCATGGATAGACTTCTTTAAATATCGCAGTCAAAAACTTTATCCTCATACTCAGCCAGAATGCGTTGTGCCAGAAAGCTCAGGAAAAATATGGTTTTCACAAGTTTCCCAGACTAGCTTCAGACAACATGAAATTTTGTCCAAGCTCTTATTTAAGGACTCTAAATAAAGATTAGATCTGGCTAGCTATTAATATTCAGAGATTTATTTGACTTTCTGTTAATATACACAATTATTTATTTACTTAATAAAAGCAACTAATATAATAGCAGACATTGTTCTTTATTTAATATATAGACTTTAAAATCATAACTTTTATATGTTAAAAATCATAATGTTAATGTGAGTTGGTTGGTATTTTTTGACCTGTTAAAATGGTATCTTAGTTGCAAGTCTTTTCATATCTGGATTATCACTCTTTTTAAAAGTATTAGGTGAATAATTAACACAAATATGCAAACTTTATTGTGTTTCTTATGAAATTTCTCCTTATTAACTAACTTACCACCACTTGTAGGCATATGTCTATCAAAACAATATCTATCTGAAACAAAGACCAGAAGACCCACCTTTTCAAATAACATATAATGGAAAAGAAAATAAAATATTTAATGGAATCCCAGACTGGGTTTACGAAGGTACGTCGTATTCTTTTTCTTCTGCTGTGGTTAGGCTTTTAATTGAAAATAATCACACGCATTTAGTAACATTTAGATGAGTGGTATGTTGCTGTGATGAGGGTGGCATTTCTGAAAGCTGTTATCAGGTTATGAACAGGACGTGCACATTCTGAAAGAACGAAATCTTGTTATCAGACTGGTGGAATTTATTTTCATGAGCATTATAAAGCAGTAGTAATAATTTATATTCTAAGAAGTATATGGTCCTTAGAAGCAGTGTGAGTATATTTTCTCAGGTTTATCTTTTCTTGCAAAATAAACCTTTTATCCAAAACTAAAGAGCTGTCTATATTATTGTGCAGGAAAATTTTCTTAGTTCTCAATGCTGTCGTGAATTTTGTCCTCTTTCTTAGCTCATGTAGGATCCAGGACTTAATTGGACTTTAAAAGGTCTTCTAGTCCTTGCCTTTGTTAAAAAAAAAAAAAATATATATATATATATATATATATATATCTATATATAACTAAATTAACTGTTTTTTTTTAAATATTCCTAGAACAGAAAGTTAACTTTCAAATTTATGTTGCTCTGTAGTATAAGTATGGTTTTCCTTGTCTTGGCTACTTTAGATGACTGTAAAGAAGCTCCCCCCAACGGGAAAATTAATTATTGTTGAGATTTTATTTTAAAAAATACATTCCTGATTAATGTCAATTCCCCAGTACACTAATTGATGTTTGATATAGGGTATAAGTTTACACTATTCCTCTATACCCAGATTATTCATCTTTTGATAACCAAAGCATGATATATATCACATCCACATTAAATAAATTATTTCAGTTAATAAATGGCTATATACAATGTATTTTGAAGTATTTACAATTATTTTGAGTAAGCTGTCTCAGTAACTAATAATAATATGCTAGTATTTATTTTTCAGAGGAAATGCTTGCTACAAAATATGCTCTCTGGTGGTCTCCTAATGGAAAATTTTTGGCGTATGCAGAATTTAATGACACAGAGATACCAGTTATTGCCTATTCCTATTATGGTGATGAACAATATCCTAGAACAATAAATATTCCATACCCAAAGGTATGTGGAATACTTTTAGCAGATGCTTCCATTTCCCTGCTGTCAAAATGAGCAACCAATACCGTGAATAGAGGTGGGATCAACAAGTTTGGAGAGCTTCTTATCCTTGTGCATTGTAAGGCAAACATTGTACTGTGCTCTATTATTTATGTGGACATCTGTTGCTTTGGACATCTGGTTGTGCTGGATGAAGTAGTCTTTGCAAAATCCATTGCAGTCTTTGAAAAACATATGGTCTAGATCATGGAGGAAAAACAAGCTTAACTTAATTTTAATTTTTTTCTTACTTCATGCTCCAAATTCAGGGTAAAGTTCTGTTTTGCAATTCCTTCTGAATTCTGATCTAAATGCAAACTAGAATGGGAAATTAAGACGTTGAATGTGATGTTCCTGTCAGGTCAAAGCAAGTAGGAGTTATGGTCTTTTCTGGACATTTATAGCGACTTCACTTTCCCTTTTCCCTTTCATGCATTGGAGAAGGAAATGGCAACCCAGTCCAGTATTCTTGCCTGGAGGATCCCAGGGACAGGGGAGCCTGGTGGGCTGCCATCTATGGGGTCGCATAGAGTTGGACATGACTAAGCAACTTAGCAGCAGCAGCATGGTAGTTTAAGTTTATAAGCCTAGGTTCTTCTTTGAGGGAATTAGACATGCTGTGAACCAATGTTTCTTACATAAACATTCTAAAATTCTTAGCTTATGTACTTCACATGCAGTCCCACCTCTCAAGAGAGGCCTCCTGAAAATAAGAGGCCTCATGAAAATAAATTCCACCAGAATGGCCATGTCACAGTGGAGAAATGTCATAATCTGAGTTAATTTAGAAAGGAAATCTGAAAGATCAAATCACAAATTCTCCTCTGGCATGAGGAGTAGAAGTGATTTTAGAAGGTAATTCTTTGTTCTTAAGTCACTATTGTTTTTCCTTGCCAAAGGGAACCCTGTTATAGAGGTCCCTATATTGACAAAGACGGGAAGGACATGCATAGACAGAAGTGGATTCTGAAGCAAGTCAAAGTGGCCATAGTGAGAGAAATAGAAATTCCAGATAGTCTAAAATTTATATTAAAAATCATATGAGAAAAGGAAATGAGTATGGGGGAGGGTGTCTGTTTAGGTAGAAGATACTTCAAAGATTGTGTATTAAGTCTGAAAGCTGGGGGTATTTGGAAGTGAGAGGTATGATCCTTGGAACCCAAAAGATGGAAAAGAACTTGGATCTTTAGAAGGTTGTATGGAGCAGGAAGAGATGAAGAAACCCAGAAGTCAGGAGCAACTCACACTGACAGAGAAGTCAGGACCCCAATTCTCCTGTTTCTTTGAAGCTGAAGCTGCTGAACATCTGACACTGGACTGAGAAGTGAGGCAACTATATATATGGCCTATATGCCTAATTTTTGTGGATTTAAATTATTTGACAATTTTAAGGTTCTCTTTTTCTGTGGTAAAATAACAGAACTCTAAGAAGATTCGTGAACATGAACTACACTGCCATGTAAACCTAGGGCATATGCTAAGGCAAAAAGCACAAAGCAAGAACAGTGTAAACCACAAGACATTTTATTTTGGGGTGGAATTTTCCTAATTTGGGGGCATTGAAAGCAGTAATAATTTAAGCAGCTACTAGACTGTTTGGTAATTGTCCTAGATTAAATTACAGGGTAAAAGCAAAAAGTATTTTTCATTATTTATTCTTTACACTCCCCAAATCAAGCTCCCTCTGCACTCCCCTTGGCACATGGAGAAATTATTACAATTATCCTAATAACAATAATAATAGTGCAAACTATCTGTCTTAAAAGTCAGAAAAGAGAATATCGATTATGGAACTACACTTTTAAATCCCTAATAGTTTTCCCTATGAATTAAAGCTCCCATTAATCACTAAGAGTATGTATTTTCACTCTGGTTGCACAATATTTGTAATTACACTGCAATGAAATTTGTAAACGTTAGAATGTTTTCAACAGTAATATACCTAACAATTACTAGCTTATAAAAATACGCCTAAATTCCAAAAGTGTCTTTAAAATGTTGGTGATAATTAGAATTTTGTGAGTTTATCTATCTCCACTTTCTTCACAGGCTGGAGCTAAGAATCCTGTTGTTAGGATCTTTATCATTGATGCCACTTACCCTGAGCATATAGGTCCCAGAGAAGTGCCAGTACCAGCAATGATAGCCTCAAGGTAAATTCATCTCTGATGCTCCCCACCTTTTAAACTGAATTTTAGCACTGAAATTTCTTCATCAGGGTTTACATTTCTTTTCTAGCAAGTTTGCAATGACTATGCTACAATAAAAATAAATAAATAAATTAGCATGCCAAACTAAACACATAGCAAAATTAAAATTCACAAATAAGTTTTCTAAACTGATGTGAACATACTAACCCTTTACATACATATAAAGATGACCAGAGTACTCAGTCTAAGTGCTGCTTCCCTTGGATATGTGAGTGTAAGCTAGGGACAAACAAGGAGATAGTAAAATTTATGCATGCTCTCTGCCTGGCTTCCTTCAAGTCTGGCCTACTTTTTCCCAGCATTTGTGGATCATGCTTATTATATGTGCATGGCAAACAGGAGAAGATAAGCCAACCCCCTCCAAATATTAGTGTTTTTCACTAGGATGCAGTCTATTTGAAGTGACCCGGTTGTAGCATTATCTGTTTGTGGATGAACTGCAGGCAGACCTGGACAGAAGCATTTTCATTTCTGTGAAAGGTACCAGCATGGTACCCATTGAGATCTTGTCTGATTGATCCTGGTCATTCTGGTTGACATGGAAAACAGGGAGGGGTCCATAAGCCCTGTCTGGCTGGCATCCTTACTCCTTCCCATATTCTCTCAGAACAAGGCTTGACTCCTCTTCTCCTGCCTCAGGAGGAAGGTCAGCCAGGGCCAGATGATTGATTAATAGGAAAAAAAACACCTCATCAGAGGCCTCTGCCGGACTTTGCCAAGGTGAATCCACTCTCGGATAATCAAACATTCTTTTTTTTTTTTTTTCAATTATCCATTATTCCCCACCCTAATCTGGTTGATGAAAACTGGACTAAATATATCTGATTTTTTTATGCATCATTCTCCTCCAGAGGCAAGCAGGACGAAAGAAAGCATCATTTGTGCATCTGTAATATACTAACAATGTAATAATATCTAACATTTTTTGAGCACTCACTATGTTGTATGTATAGTTTGTAAGCAATTTAAGCATTCTTAGTAAATCTTTACAGCAACCTTTCATACTGGTAATGTTATTATTCCCATATTATATAGAAACAGAGGCACAGATATGTTAGTCAAGGTAGTATAACTAGTAGGAGATAAAGCCAGACTCTGAACTAGAGATCCCTTGTAGCTCTGTGATTCCTTTTACAACAAGGTCCAACTTTTTGTGGTTTATTTACATTGTTGTTCTCTACACGTTCACCCTCAGAGCCAGGTAATCATTGCTTCCTTTCACCAACATCCACTTTGTGCCAAGCACTGTTTGAGTTACTTTGCATACACTATCTCTGATTATTATACTAACCCAAATTTCAACCCCTGACCTGTAGCTAAAACTTAGCTTCCAACACAAAGCTGCCTGGAAAGAAAGGTGGTCTTTTATCCACTTAGCTCTCTTTTAATTAGTTAAAAAGTGAAAACTTGAGTTCAGCTATGGAAAAATAGGCAATTTAATGCTTTTTGTCCTGTAGGTTGGCCAATAACTTTGGCCTTGTGTCTTAATTTTTTTCCTAAGATATTAAAATCCCAACTGGAGAGAAAATTCAATTATAAAATCATTCTATTAGATCAGTGAACTCTTGTATGTTCTCTAAAACTTAGCAGGTGTATTTAAATTTTTAATGTTTAAAAGAATATTTTGCCTTCCTTACCTGTGGCTTAAGTGTTTCAGAATAATAAAATATGTCCTTTAGAAAACACAAATTAAGAAATTATTTGAATGTGATATTGATTTATAGTTGTGACTTTCTGTTTTGATTTGTTTGCAGTGATTATTATTTCAGTTGGCTCACATGGGTTACTGATGATCGAATATGTTTGCAGTGGCTAAAAAGAATCCAAAATGTTTCAGTCTTGTCTACATGTGATTTCAGGGAAGACTGGCAGACATGGAACTGTCCAAAGGTATGTTGCATTAAAACCACAGAGGTGTATTTCTGAAGATAAAAGTACAAGAGTGGGGACTTATCTATAGCTAATATTTTATATTATAAAGCAGAATTACTGCATTCAACTCCTGATTGCTTTGCAAAAAACACTATTTGAAGGTTCGTTATTTTTATTAAACCAGTAAGATACCTTTTGTTTTCTTGAATGACTTTGTATTGAAACTGAATAGAGAAAAAGATTAAATGATAATGCCATACTGGGAAAATCAGGTATCTGGTTTTGAATTAGGATGGAAGTCCATCCTTTTGAGATTATAAAATTGTCAGTCCAAAAAAGCAAAATAATGATGATAAAAATAAAAGATGGGTCCATTAAAGAAGTAGATGTGTTCTATTCAAAAGAATTAGAGAAAAATGCAAACGGTGATGTTTGCATTTGCAAGTGTTCTATTCAAAAGAATTAGAGAAAAATGCAAACGGTGATGTTTGCATTTGCAAATGTTCTATTCAATGTCAAAATTGAAAGATAAGAATTCCAAAGTAAACAAATATTATCAAAGGAAAGCCAAACACTTCTATTTGAAAATCAAAAGTAGGTAACTGAGAATGATATGAAACAGATTTAATTATCCTGCTAGCCTGTTATCTTTGCAGAGTGCTCAATACTGTGCTAATTTTAGGGAAAAAAAACTAGGCACAGATTTATTGTTGAGTTTTAATTGTTTTTATTGCTCAAATCCAAACATAATCTGTTGAATTAATGAGTCAGAAAGCTACTTCTCCAATCGGAAAGCTTCAAAATAGGCCTGTTCTTAAGTACTCATATTAGAGACTAAGAAACACAAAATGTTTTCTTTAAATAGGAAATTTGATGGGTACATTTCATGAGACATCTAATTATGAAGAAATGTTTCATTAAACCAAATATAGAATAAACCTATTTTATAAAGTAAGAAAAAAAGCACAGAGCAATCAAAGTAAAACACTAAATTCCATCTAGAAATTAGGACATTATGTTTTGCAAGAAAAAAGTCATATGAATCTGTTTGGAAATATATCAGGACTATAATAGTCAACATTACTCAGGCTAAAAATATTTTTAAATCACTACTGTGTCTGTAAGAAGCTTGACTAATTTTGATGGAATATGCTAGAAGCTTATTTTTATCTTATTTATGTTTTGATATACAAAGCAGGAAGATTTTTGGCATTAATGCAGTATCATAGGCAAAAAGAAAAGATAGAATAAATTTAATTTTTCTAGGTAAATAGAAACAATTGGGTGAATATATTGTTAATATCGTCATTGAATCTCAATACTAGGAATTATTGATTTAATTATATTAGTTTATAAGATTGGTCATTTAGATAAAATTTTTAGCTCTTAAAACTAAGCATTTAAAACTATAATTGCTTTGGAATTTGAATTTCTAATTTATCAAATCTGAGACAACTTAATCCAAACTGACAGAACATATAAGATGCTCATTCAATGAGATGTGGAATTCCCTGGAATATAAACTTTAGTTTTATGGCCAAAATCAGTGATTAAGTTTAGAATACCAGGTTTGAATAACCTTAAAATTTCAAAACAACTGCAGTTTCGAAATAGTCTGGTAAGTACATGGAACATATTTTTTAGATTTAAGAACAGAGTTGAATTTTCCAGTAACCATACTTATGACTGATGTGTGTGTGTGTTTAGTTTTGAAAACAAACAACATTTAAGGTTAAGAGACTTGGCAACACTTTATTCATATTGGGAGTCATACCCAAAATAAGCAAAGGAAACTGGCAATAATTACTTGCAATATAACTGTATTAATAAATTTGTAGTTTGAGGGAGGAACATCCTTCATCGTATTATTCTCTGCAAGAGAATTAAAATTAATTTTATCTTAATAGCTATAAATGATGAATAAAACACTTCAGTCTATTAAGTCTTATCTTATTTTTTCTGAAACACTGTCCTATCCCTATAAGAGAAAATCCAAACTATGCTTTCAAAACTTATTATTCCTTTGCTTTTTATGACAATACACTCTCTCATGTTTCTCTTTCTAGTTTACTGTTTCTTTCTAGCTCTTCCTCTTCTGACTTTTCTAGAAATCTTATTATTCTCCAAGTTAATGCATTTAACCCCTCCAAAAGTTCAGCAGGTTAATACAAAAGGTTTGCACATTCATGTAACCATCTAATAGTGAGGCCAGGTAAGTGGGTGAGGAAATGGGTGCTCTGCTCCACAGAGTCATTCAGGAATCCAGGTTGATAACATTTCTGTCTTCATCCAGTAACTTCTAAGGATATTCCAAGGTTATTCAAAGCTGGTCATCAACATCCAGCTAGGGAGTGAAAAAAGAATGGAGGATATGTATGAAAGGGTTTTATAGGTTAGACATAGAAGTAGCACGAGTTACTTTTGCTCAAAAGCTATGGGTTAGAACTTACACATGACCACATCCAAGTGGATGGGGGCCTGGGAAATGTAGCCTACCTGAAGTTCTAGGAAAACTAGGAAGTAAATGATTGCTAATTATCTTAAGTCTCTATTCCAACACTCTGTTACTCTCCTAGGTGATTTTTATCTAATACAAGAAAGTTTCAATTACCACTTGACCCACAAATTCATTCTGAGGATTTGAACTTTTATGTATCTCTGGCTACATCTGCTCTACTCCACCCTCACTACCACTACCCAGATTTTGGTCTTCAGCATCTTTTTTCCAAACATTATAATGTCGTTATTTAGTCGCTAAGTCATGGCTGACTTTTTTTGTGACCCCCCAAAGACTGTAACCCGCCAGGCTCATCTGTCCATGGAATTCTCCAGGCAAGAATACTGGAGCGGGTTGCCATTTCTTTCTCCAGGGCATCTTACTAACCCAGAGATCAAATCTACATCTCCTGCATTGCAGGCAGATTTTTTACTGCTGAGCCACCAGGGAAGCCTCCCACTATGTTACCCACTTCTCATCTCTTCTCTTATCATGTTCACAATTATATTTTTCAAATTGTGATTTTGAAAACTTTCAAAGGATTTATTATCCACTGGAGAAATCCAAATTTCCTAATTGTGGCATAAAATTTTCTCCAAGATTTTGCTGATGCCCCTACATTCTCCCTCATCTTCTAATTCTTTCCCACAGTCAGCCCCCACTCAGCCATACTGAGCCACCTGTGGTTTTCTAAACTAGCCTCATCTCTATGCTATTTATTCCATCTAGAATACTTTTCATTTAACTGTTTATAAAATTCTATTCATTTTTAGGCTTATTAAGTATTTGTTCAATAAATTTGTTGTACTATCCTCAGTTCACTTCAGTTCAGTTCAGTCACTCAGTCATGTCTGACTCTTTGCGATCCCATGAATCACAGCACGCCAGACCTCTCTGTCCATCACCAACTCCCGGAGTTCACTGAGACTCACGTCCATCGAGTCAGTGATGCCATCCAGCCATCTCATCCTCTGTTGTCCCCTTCTCCTCCTGCCCCCAACCCCTCCCAGCGTCAGAGTCTTTTCCAATGAGTCAACTCTTCGCATGAGGTGGCCAAAGTACTGGAGTTTCAGCTTTAGCATCATTTCTTCCAAAGAAATCCCAGGGCTGATCTCCTTCAGAATGGACTGGTTGGATCTCCTTGCAGTCCAAGGAACTCTTAAGAGCCTTCTCCAACACCACAGTTCAAAAGCATCAATTCTTCAGCGCTCAGCCTTCTTCACAGTCCAACTCTCACATCTATACATGACCACTGGAAAAACCATAGCCTTGACTAGATGGACCTTTGTTGGCAAAGTAATGCCTCTGCTTTTGAATATGCTATCTAGGTTGGTCATAACTTTCCTTCCAAGGAGTAAGCGTCTTTTAATTTCATGGCTTCAGTCAAGTATATACCAAAAATAAGATTCAATGCAAATTTTAAGATTTATAGATACTTTATAAGATTGAGGAAAGAAAAAAAAATTAACCTAAATTCCACTGGGAAATGCCTTTTTACCTAAATGACAACAGTTTGGTTTGTGGTAGGTCTCCATGGATATTGTTATAATTCCAGTCACTGACTTGTGGAAAATTTAACCAGAATTATGAATGATTTGCAATAAGATACAGCCCTCAGATCATCCGTATGTATGCAATAGTGATGTTGCATAAGATTTTGAATTTAGTCATCTTCAACTCAAGTGTGTAGTTGGTTGACTAACAGTAGTACACTCTGACCAGCCAGCTTAACTTGTTCAACTGTCCAGAGTAAAAAACTGTCCTCTTAATACTATGTTTCATTTGATCTTTTTTTTTTTTTTTTTTTTTTTTTTTTTTTCTCTCCTCTTAGACCCAGGAGCATATAGAAGAAAGCAGAACTGGATGGGCTGGTGGAGTATGATTGCTATCTTTTCCTTATCTTTTAATTAAATTCTCAGCTATTAAAGGACTATTTGAAATGTATGCAAACTGGCACTACTTGATTTTATAGAAAAATAACAAGGTAAAAGACACAAAGGTAGTGATCCCTTCAGCAATTTTGTGCCAGACAATTTTAATGTCTATATATTTAGAATTCTATTGAGAATGAATCATATACCTCATGTTCATTTCTTAACTTTTTCAACCAACTCTCTGATATCTATAATTAATATTGCTTCTTTAAAAAGGTAATAAATATCATTTTTCAAAAGGGAACACAGTCCCTGATTTACTTAAAATAATCTTGATAACTTTTAGCCATTTGAATCCAGGGAAAATAATTACATTTGGTATCCTTGGTTTAGAGACAACCCTACCTCTCATTATATTTTATATAAATAAGTGAGTAGATTAATTTCATACATACCCATATTTATTCTAGTTTTTAAGTAAAGTGGTATCAGTTAGGGAAGTGTGTGTTTTGTTACAATTTGTAATCATATATATCTGGATTATTTTGGATAGATTTATTCAGTGATTTTTAAGGATTTTTGTGTAAAACTAAATTGTGTTTTAGGAAAACATCAATTGTATCTTATATCTTATATGAAGAACACAAAATAAGACAAATAATAAATGAATATTATATGGATGCTACCATTTATCACAAATATGGCATTGAATTCAACTAACATTTGGGTAAAAAAAAGAAAGACTACTTCTGAGATTTGGACACATGCAAAGAAAAAAGAAACTCATATAGTTTAACACATTAACCCAAGACAAGGGACAATAAAGAATTCAGAGGTAAATTCTGAGACGTTAAGTCTTATAAAAATTTAAATTAAGATGGAGAGTGAAGTAAACATCTTCAGGTATTGAAAATTATTTTTTGTATACTTTCCTAGATCCAGCAATTTTAGCTTACATATATTTACTTTCTATCTTCAGTTAAAGGTACTTCAGTTTTATTCATTAAGAGAATTTTGTTGTGTTAGTCGCTCAGTCTTATCCAACTCTTTGCATTCCCATGGACTGTAGCCCACCAGGTTCCTCTGTCCATGGTCTTCTCCAGGCAAGAATACTGGAGTGGATAGTCATTTCCTTCTCCAGGGGATCCTCCTGACCCAGGGATTGAACCCCAGTCTCCCATATTGCAGGCAGATTCTTACTGTCTATGCCACCAGGGAAGCCCCTAACTAGAGAATAGTTATTACTTTATTTTTTTATGTAAATAAGTGTACATGGGTGCAGGCTAAGTCACTTCAGTTATGTCCAACTCTTTTTGACCCTATGGACTGTAGCCCATCAGGCTCCTCTACCCATGGAATTTTCCAGGCAAGAATACTGGAGTGGGTTGCCCTGCCCTCCTCCAGGGGATCCTTCCAACCCAGGGATAAAATCAGCATCTCTTATGTCTTCTGCATTGGCAGGCAGATTCTTTACCACTAGCACCACGTAACAAGGTAACAAGGATAAGTGTGTAATTCAGAAAAAAAAAAGAAAAAGAAAATCCTATTTTATTTCACTCTTTAACATTGTATAAGTAACAGGAAAAAAGGAAGAAGTCAGTGAAAGAACAGGATTTTCTAAATTTTTTGGATTCTAGGTCAACCAGAAGCTTGCCTTCCAGAAAGATAATTCTTAGATCAGCATTTGAAAACTTGAGAAAAGGGAAAATTTTAATTTATAAGTTCACTGTCATTATAGAGATTTCCTGTAAAGAATGAGAGAAGAAAGAATACTTGCAAATATCTTTAGTTGTGTTCTCCATGATAATGATATAGCTAGAGTTTCTATAAAGTAATATGAATGATGTGATTTTACAAATAGATAAACCATGATACCAGCAATCTTATCAAAGACATGATCTTAGGAATCCATACACCTTTATTCTGAAAATACTGGCACCATTCGGAACACTCTGAAATGCTTTAAAACACATCTTTTGAAATCTGTTTATAAGCAGGTTGAGGACAATTTTATCTTGTAAATTTTCATAGTCTGTATAGCATCAGTCTTGTAATCCCAGCAAACAACAGCTGAATGAATGAATGAATTGACTTCTAAAGTTTTAGAACATTGTTTTAAATACCCTCAGTGGAAGCACATACATGCCCTTTGAGGGAGAATGAGGTCTCTACATTAAATCAAAAATCATGCCAAAATAAATCTAGTGAATAAATGAAATATGTATCTAGTGTAAAATATGATTTTACACTAGATCATTATAGTGTCTATAGTTTTAGAATTCTAATGGAAAAAATTAGTTTTCCTGTGTACTAATCTCAATTTCTCCAAATGTATCCAATAGTCATTAACTTTCTGAATATTAGAAGAATTGTGGAAAATTTTTTGAAGTGAATTTTCAAGAGTAAGTTCACACTTCCCCAAGGCAGCTATTTTCAAGGGGGCCATTCATTAGATTTTATAAGCCCTGACAAGCTTTTTGGAGTCATGACTTTGTATAGTCATAACTCATATATCATAATGTGCTGCATAGCTTCCTTTGACCCCTAATCAAACCAGTGGCTTAATAAAATTACCTAAAAGTAACCCAGAAATATTGTTTTTCAGACATCTGTTCAAATAATATTTATGAGGGTTTTAGATAAAGTGTATAGGCTAGTCATATTAATATAACTTTAAAGAGCACTTTTAGACCAGTTTTTCCTTTAGTATTTGTCAAAGAGGTTTAAAATGAAAAAGGCCTTCAGAGATCACCTATGAACTAGAAAAGAGACTAAATGACAGTTAACCTATTAATTCAGGCAGAGAACTAGCAAGTACTTCCTTGAGAACTATAAGGAAGTTCTTAATGTCACTTCCTTTTCTTCTGCATGAGATATTGTGTCTTGGGGGGGAATGTTCTAATTTCTTCTTTGCTATTTTATCAGAAAAATAACAACAAATTCACTTCAAATTTTTTTTTTTTTGTCCTGTAGAGAGCAGACAAAAAAGGAAGATTTAATCAAAGACTCTATTAATAGTATTTAATCATTAAAATGTGAAGAACAGATACTAAATACATAATGCTTAGAATGCAAAGCCACATTTAAATCATTTAAAAATAATTAAGCCATACACCACATCACATTTAAGTGGTTGGTGAAATCCTATGGCTTAGATAAATGGATGCTCTACTCGATGCTTGAAAGTCTGTGCCTTTGACTAAATATGGACTCAGTTTAGGCATCAGCCTTCCATAAGCAGGTTATTTACCATCTGTGGCAAAAAATTAACTGGTGTTAAATCATCTTACCTTCCAAGAAAAATATTTTAAATGACTTTGTAAGTAGAGATGAGGAGTTTATCAGCACATCTAAGCATGATAAAGGGAGCTGTGAGGATGTCTTGTTAAACTGAGGACCACCTAGTGACATGTGGTTATCTAGGGCCCAGGCGTGACTTGCTGCCAGAGCACTTAACTCAGGATGCATTATGGATCTCACTCTGGCAGAGTGAATGCGGAAATATTTTACACTCTCTTTACCTCACCCAAGTTACCTGTTCATCTAAAGCATCTGTCTTGGATGTGTGCAATTAAAGGAGAGAAGATAACAGTCTTTGCCTAACAAAAATATTCTTCCTGTTTGCCTGATTCTACTATCTTGAAACATAATGTTCTGCCCTCTTACTTTCTGTTTTCAATGAAAATGAAATTTTCTATTTTAATCTGGAACTAAGCCATTTTTAGAGTTCCTTAACTCTCTGCAGATGTAAAGTGAGTATTTTTTTCACTAAGGTACCTTATCGTATTTGTGACCCCAGTTCCATTACAGTGGTTGAGAAAATGTGGAGCCAATTTTCATCTTTCATCTTGATGGGGAGAGGGAGACACTGTAAAGTATTTACTAACAAGGAATCACTTGGCTGAGAGGGTGAAGCCTCGTTCTAAAATGAAAGAATGATTTTTCAGGCCACTACTAATGAAATTCCTTCCACAAAATTGCAAATCAGAATTTCCTATTCAGGGGCCTCATGGCTTTCAATTTCACTGAGTCAATACCCAGAATCCTCCCAGAACTGGTCTTATGATTAGTGTCTCATGTAAGGAGACAGAAGTTTCTCATTATTCCATTTTTTATTTTATTAAAAACATCAATTTTATGCCAAAGAGATAAGGACACCATATTAGTTTCCTAGGGTATCTGTAAAAAATTACACAAACTTGGCTTAAAACAACAAAAATTCATTCTTTCATCATTCTGGAGGCTAGAAGTCCAAAGTCAAGGGGTTGGTGGGGCCATAGTTAGATGTCTCCAGGGAAGAATCCTTTCTCACTTCTTCCAGCTTCTGGTCTCCTGGCAATCCTTGGCCTTTCTTGGCTGGAGCTCCACCAGCTCCCACCCCTGCTTTCATCGTCACATGACCTACTCCCCTGGGTCTCTTTGCACCCTCATCTCTTCTGATGAGGACACCAATCACTGGCTCTAGGGCCAACTTGGATCCACTATGATCGCATCTCAGTTCTTAACCTTGATTACACCTGTGAAAATGCTATTTTCAAATAGGTCATTATCCTACTCTGTTTGAGCTGTTATAACAATGTATCCTACACTGAGTGGCTTATAAACAACAGAAAGTCATTTCTCACAGTTTCAGAGGCTAGAAGTCTGAGGTGAGGATGCCAGCATCGTCAGGTTCTGGTGAGAGCTCTCTTCTGTCAACTTCTTGTTGTATCCCCCATGGTGGAGAGCAGAGCAGGCGGAGGACACTCTCCGGTAATTCTCGGAAATGGGCTAATCCCATTCGTGGGAGCTGTACCCTTATGACCTCATCGAATCCTAATTACCTCCCAAGGCCCCCACCTCTTGATACCAAATACCATCTTAATAGGGGTTGAGTTTCAATATATGAATTTGGGGGAACAGAAACATTCAATCCATAACAGTTATCTTCTGGGTTAGGTGGAAAAGCATTTGGGGGACACTAGTTAGACCCCACAGATACCACATCAAAAAGTTACATTTTAATATCATTCAATCATAATCATGACTTTTATTAAAAAACATTATGTCAGATTACATATAGGATCATCATTAAAAATACCTACAACTACTTCCCTTGTTATTTTGCTGTAAAGTGTGTCCCGGCAAGATGAGCGTCAGCAAATTAGGTGTTGGTAGCTGAAACTACTGGTAGTCTTTTGATTGTTGTTGCTTGGACAATTGTAAAGGATCTGAATGCTTTAACACTGTCATGTGGAAGCACTCATGCTAAGAAATCTAGTTTGGAATAACTTGCGGGAATATCCACTCTGTATGATGTAGAATAGCTCTTTCCTCATGGAGCCCCTTTACCACGTTACCATCCTTCCTCCACCCAATGACCAGGATAAGAAAGGAAACCAGCAAATGTACAATGAGTCTCTTTTTCTAATGGGAGAAACTACTAGCTAAAATCTGATGTCAGGACATTTACAGGACTTTAATTATCTGTACCTTTCAGGATGCTGAGTTGTAGCTTGCTCTGTTCAGAACACACTAGACCTGTGGCAGAAACTCCTTAGGTTCTTCAGCAGTTCCCTACAGGTGATGAGCATGGGCCCTGGGAAGAGGTCAGAGGTGAACAGTGAGATTTGGTCTGTTCCCTAAGCTCAAGGAGTACACCTTTCATTGTCTTGTTATTGGTTACATTTTTCTCTCAAGTCCAGAAGTCCCTTTCTGCCATTAAAAGCTGTGACTAGCAGTTTGTGATATTTTAATCTTTAAAATGTCTTTATTGCATCATCAGTATTAGGTGCTTGATATCAAACAAATCAAGAATTAAAAGAGGCTATCAGCATTCAGAAGAGTCACATTTTGGTCAAATATAACATTTTGAAGTTTGACTTGGTTAAACATCAACATTCATTTGTGAATTTTTTTTAACTATGTCAAACCACGTAATCTCAGAATACAGAAATTCAAACTAAGCAATATAAACCCAAGGATATGTAGTAGCAATTAAGCAGTAGTTGGAATGTATAAGTGCCTGTTAGAAGCACGAGAAAAGCTGTCCATTTGAAAGGAAGGAATCTAGGGTGTGAGTGCGGGAAGGAAAGGGAGGCAAGACTTTGTGGTCCCGATACTTGTAACTACACATGGCTTTTAAAAAATCAATCATTTTAGTTTGGTTTGTCTCCTGAACATAACCTCTGTTCATTTCTTTCAGTTCTTTGTTTCAACACCAGTGTTCAGCCATGATACCATTTCATACTACAAAATATTTAGCGACAAGGATGGCTACAAACATATTCACTATATCAAAGACACTGTGGTATGTTCCTTCCAAGATTTATCTCCTGAAAGATCATTCACTTGAGGTTGCTCAAATAACGCTCAGCTTCACACAACATAATGTTTGTCTTTTTATAGGAAAATGCTATTCAAATTACAAGTGGCAAGTGGGAGGCCATAAATATATTCAGAGTAACACAGGATTCACTGTAAGTATTGCATGAAGCTTGATGCACCATTCAGGTTTTAATTGGCACTGATGGATGGATGAAATCTATAGCACCATTGCTTTCAGTTAAGAGCATTTTTGTTACTTATTCTAAAGTGTAGTTCAGACAGCTGTGGTTTCATTAAATTACACATTCTTTAATAATTAGTCAACACAATTTCCTTTTTTGGAAAGAACATTTAGTAGGTGGTTATTTCTCTTCTGATTGTTGGTATATAATTACATTAAAAGTATAAAAGTTTTAAAATAGTAACTGGTCCTAAAGACAAATTTTCCCTCTAGCACTTGAAGCAATAAGCTAGGTTCAGAAGTCCAGAGGGCAGCTCCTTGATAAGAAACATTCTTGCAGTGATTCATTGTTGTATACGTTTGAGATTATTATCTGTAATAGCTATTATTTAAGTGATTGCTGTGTACCACATAATATAAAGTAGAAATGATAATCCCAGTTTTACAGATGAGAAAGCTGATACTTGGAAATTTAATTAACTTGGGCAAGGCTACATAGTTAGTGGTAGAACTAGGATTTAAACCTAAAGTATATTAAATCTAAGATTCTTATTATTAACCTCAACATGGGGCTTATTTCTTCTAGGTCTTTTCTTTTCAGTCCATCCTGTGTACTATCTAAATAGACCATCTTAAAATAAGCATTTTTGATCAAACATCTCTAATCAAGAATGTGTAGTTTTTTTTCCCCCTTTACTTCTAATAAAGTCCAAATCTAGGGCACTCTCTTGTAACTTCCCTGCCGTTAGCTTGAATTCTAAGAGCAAAAGAGGAAGATAATTAATCCAGCTTCACTGGATAAAATTTTTTAGAAACCTGTTGCCAATCCATGGAATTCTTTGAACTGTCAGCAAAGGAGTTTAGCCATTACATGGAGCAGCCATTAAAACTGCCCGTGTAAGATGAGTGACAAGATAAAACCTAATGGGAGATTTCAGGAATAATATATTTAGGAGGTAGGGGAAAACTGAAGGCAGGAAGACCCTGGTATGGTCATAATCTAGGCCTGAGGGGACAGAAGCCTGAACTAGAATAGTGGCAATGAAATGCAGACTCCGAGAGAAAACTGTGTCTCCATTTTTTTAAAATCTTTGGAACATGGGATAGTGCCTGGCACAAAATAGTTAAATGAATGAAAGGAAGGGTAGACAGACAGTGAAGAGAGACAGAGGCTGAAAAGGTAAGTCAGTGGCTGTGAGGGAAAAGGGAAGGGAAAGAGGGAATGTGGACTCTGTTCTAAGTGTTAGAGACAAAGACAATTGTGAAACCTTTGACATAACAAAAAAACTGTAGGAGGCAGTTTGGAAAAATCTGAGTAGTTTATTCATAGGTACTTTGAGATGATGTGGGAAAAGCGAGTATAGTGATGTTTGGAGTCCTATGAAGTCAGTAAGACATTTAGCAGGATGCTGGTTTAGAAGGTAAAGTTAATAGTAGGAATCAGGTGTATTCTGTTGCATTTTCCTCTTACTGGGGGTTTTCCCAGATGACTCAGTGCTAAAGAATCCACTTGCCAATGCAGAAGACACAAGTTCTATCCATGGGCTGGAAAATCCCCTGGAAGAGGAAATGGCAACCCACTTCCGTATTCTCACCTAGAAAATCCCATGGACAGAGAGCCTGGTGGCTACAGTCCATGGAGTCCCAAAGATTCAGACACAATGAACGCGCACACTGGTGCCTTTTACTGGGAATAACAAAGTCGTTATTTCAGTGAGGATATACAAGTACTTGGGTGAATGAAAAGTTCTGAGAATTAAAAATAAGAAACCAAACCTAAAACTTTTAACACTTTATTGTGCTCTTCCCAAAAATTAAATGTCACTTATTTTGTTATATTCAGATGAACTCACAGAGGAGAAAATCATGCGCATTAAATTGGATTTCCCACTTTCTTAAGACAGATTAGAACTGGGACCGAGATACTTACATAACAAGCATGCTCTCTTGTGACTTGTTTTGCTTCTGGGTAAATTAGCATGCCCCTTTGTGTGGTATCCTTGGGTAGATGAGTTTCCTGATTTATAAAAAAGTGATCTGCTGTCAGTGCTTCTGTAAAATAAATTCTGCTGCTGCTGCTATGTTGCTTCAGTCGTGTCCGATTCTGTGCGACCCCATAGACGGCAGCCCACCAGGCTCCCCTGTCCCTGGGATTCTCCAGGCAAGAACACTGGAGTGGGTTGCCATTTCCTTCCCTAATGCATGAAAGTGAAAAGTGAAAGTGAAGTCGCTCAGTCGTGTCCGACTCTTAGCGACCCCATGGACTGCAGCCCACCAGGCTCCTCCGTCCATGGGATTTTCCAGGCAAGAGTACTAAACATATTCAAAATCATAGACAAAATTAAATAGTATAGCACAAAGAAATCAGTAAACTTAATTATGGAAAGGAAAGAGGTGATATTAATCAAACATCCTAGCTTAACCAAAAAAGAGTACTCAACATAATTTAATATTTCTCCTATAATTAATAAATATATTTGTGTAAATATATTTTATATATGTATAAGTCAGAGTATGTACATAAAATTCAGAAGTATGAACAGCAGCAATTTGTGTACATAAGCGCCAATTAATTGCTTCATTCCATTAAAGTCAGACTATATTGTTTACTATATTAGTATTATATTAACAATTCTATCACCATTTAGCCATCAATAATTATCTGGTAACTTCTGAATGTATTTTCAGGTTTTATTCTAGCAATGAATTTGAAGGCTACCCTGGAAGAAGAAATATCTATAGGTAATTTATGTCAATTCATTCTAATATTCTTATATATTGAAATTTGAATAAAAATCTATCAGAGTCCTCAGAATGTGTAAAATATTTTTAAAAAGCTTAAATGTAATAAAATTAATTTATGAATTAAAATATTCAGAGAATGTGTATACTACATCACTATAAAAATATATGCCCTAACATACTAGCTAACCAAACGTTTTCAAAAAGAAAAATTAAGAAATTTTAATGCTGATATAAACATGGCATTAAACATTTCAACTAAATTTAGAGGTAATTGAGAAAATTCATGTAACACACATTCATCAAGTTACTACTGTATACCATGCATTGTGTTTATTCCTGTAATGTGTGATTTCTTTTAACATGACTTGCTTTGAGCAGATGGGAGAGAGATGGTACATGGGACATGAAAGAACTGTGCATTCTCAACCACTTTGTAAAGTAAGAGATTGATAGCTATGAGAAGTGACTACCTCGCTCCCATTTGAGGTGCTAGATATTTCTCCCACCGCCAGAAAACCGCTGAGGGCTTCTCCCTCAACGTCTGTGCCTATTCAGGCAAAGAGGGATTGAAGATCAGATGAATCAAAATACTGTGATTCTCCCTTTACTTTAAATGATATTGGCAACAGAAAAATAGTGAGCTTGATGTTAATATGTAAATCAGTCATTTTGCACAGAGTAGTACATTTTGATAAATACAATCTCAAAATTTCAGCTTTTAGTTTTATTTTCATTTCCCTCCAGAATTAGCATTGGAAGCCATTCTCCAAGCAAGAAGTGCATTACTTGCCATCTAAGGAAAAAAAGGTGCCAATATTACACAGCAAGTTTCAGCGACTATGCCAAGTACTACACACT
Source organism: Bubalus kerabau (assembly GCF_029407905.1). Lineage (NCBI taxonomy): Eukaryota > Metazoa > Chordata > Mammalia > Artiodactyla > Bovidae > Bubalus > Bubalus kerabau. Next base: position 87,880,316 of record NC_073626.1, read on the forward strand.
CGTCTGCTATGGTAGGTAACGGACCTAACACACGCTCTACCCTCCTCTGCCTCTTTCCTTGTTCTTGTCACCATTATCTGATCAATCCTTAGCTACAGGTTATTGAGCACCTGTTATATGTGAGGACCTTATCTGCCTTATCTTATCTAATGCTTACGGGAAAAAAATGTAAGGAGGATAGGAAGGTATTATTATCTCCATTTTTTGCAGTTGAGGAAACAGACCTTTTGTAAAAGGTCCACACTGCTGGTAAGCATCAGAGCCAGATGGGAGTAAGAGTTCCTTGGCTGTAAATCCCAACCTCGTACCCACCATGTACCACAGCACCATGACGTTGTATTGTGAGAGCAATATCATAAAAAGAAGCATCCTCTGATAAAATGGTTCCTGGACTTCAGCCCCATTTGCTTGGAGAAATGACAATCTCCTATAGCCAGGGAAAGAAATCTGAGCTCTTTGTCTTGGAGGCCAGCAATTCTTTGAACTATAGCTTCCATGGGTATGGAAAATAAGGTTTTGTCACCTAGTATATCCTTTCTGAATTTGAGAAACATGAAAAGTAATTCATTCAAGTATTAAAAAAAAAGCTCATAAAATATACTAGATGTTTCTTGGTTGTTTAGGTTACATGTCCATTTAACAAATAATTTCTATCCAGATAATTTTATTTTATACATAACCTTTCATCTGTATCTTGAACGCATAGCAAAGTTGGGTTAGGCAACCAGTAAATTATTGAGATATGTTAGGTCCTTGCTAGTCATTATGGGGATTTTGGAAAACTGATCTGAAACATATCTACCCCTCCATTCTCTGTTCTGACACCCCTTCCCCCACCACTATTAATCCCTGAGTTTCCCTGCAAGTTGAGGTTGGACAGAAAACAAAAGGGAGTTATTACAAAACATATGCCATTCTTGTTTCTGGTGTCAACTGCCGGTATTCGGGTGGGCAGCTCAGAATATAAACAGAATCTCTGACTGATTTCAATCCCTGCTCAGTGTAGAGGACCCTGAGGTTTCCTTTACTTGCCAAAAGAAAGGTTACCCTGACACGCCACTTCTTCAGTCCAAGCACCTGGGCCCAGAACCTCACCCTAGCTCTTTTGACTATGTGAAAATGAGTAAGCATTTTAATTCAAATGCTCCCTTCAAGATGGCACAAGATACCACTTTAATACAACACTTTCACAAAAGGTTTGGTCTGTGGCATCTCTGTAAAGTCAAAAGATTGTTGTTCATGACCATATGTGCTGATTGTGGTTACAGCATTTCAAGGTACATTAAATGTCCCTCTCAATTTATGTGCAACATTTTTTTATCCCAAACTACGTATTCGTGCAGCATATATTGAAGCTTGCATGCCAGGCACAGGGTATCATTGAAATAACTGTCCTGAATCATCTGGTTGTCTATTTTCTCTCCTGGAGGCAGAATAAACTTCTTTTCATCTTTATATTCATAAGGCCAAAAAAGAATGGTTAGTGCATGGTAGACGTAGAATGTTTGTGGAATGAACTTAGGTAATTAGGGGAGATCAAAACATTGCTGCCTTTTGCAAAGCCTACCCCAAGCCTCATTTTTATGCTGATATTTGTTGTTGCTGTTGTTCAGTGGCTAAGTTGTGTCTATCTCTTGCAACCCATGGACTACAGCACACCAGGCTCCTCTGTCCATGGGTTTTCCCAGACAAGAATACTAGAGTGGGTTGCCAATTCCTTCTCCAGGGGATCTTCCAGACCCAGGGATCAAACCTGCATCTCCTGCATTGACAGACAGATTCTTTATTTCTGAGCCACCAGGGAAGCCCTTTATGCTGATATATTTACTGATAAAGACATCAATGACCCTACTCATACAAACCCATTTATATTTTATGTATTCTGCATTTGTACAGTGCTTTAATGCTTTTTGAAAGCACTATACCACTTCTTAGTGTCTTCCTAAGATCTGGTTGAGCCTAAGTACCCCCTGAAGAGTAAGAAATCAAATACTAATCTCTCATCAAAAGTTGGTGAAAGACTCCTTTCTGGAACTTGAATCGCCTGACTTTTCCACACTCACTCTTCCTCGGCAGTATGGTAATTTCCCATTTAGCAAAAAATATACTGTGTGGGAAGCATCACATCGTCTGGTGTTTTTGAAGCTCCAGTAAAATGAGTCACTGCACCATCATAGGAAAAACCTTGAAATCTTCCCCTTTAGGACTAAGAGTAAAGCTTCATTATGTAACTTCAAACTCTCTGAGAGAGATGGTGAGTAAATCCCAGATAATAGGATTGAAGTAGGTAAAATCATATTGATGATGCTGATGGAACAAAAGCAGGGCAAAGAATACTTCTGCCACTAGGACCACACCCTCAGGCCACTTGTGTCAAGGGCAGTCAGTCATTAGTTTGTCTCAGAGTTTGGACAAAAGATGTATGCTAGTTATCCCTACTGGAACTGCACACCTATGAACATCCCATAAGGTGGGTGCTGTTTGACTAAAGTTTAGAAATTCAGATTCATGTCTCATTGCCTTCAGTTTAGTTCAGTTCAGTCGTTCAGCCGTGTCCGACTCCTTGCGACCCCATGAATCGCAGCACTCCAGGCCTCCCTGTCCATCGCCATCTCCTGGAGTTCACTCAAACTCACGTCCATCAAGTCAGTGATGCCATCCAGCCATCTCATCCTCTGTCGTCCCCTTCTCCTCCTGCCCCCAATCCCTCCCAGCACCAGAGTCTTTTCCAATGAGTCAACTCTTTGCATGAGGTGGCCAAAGTATTGCAGTTTCAGCTTTAGCATCATTCCTTCCAAAGAAATCCCAGGGCTGATCTCCTTCAGAATGGACTGGTTGGATCTCCTTGCAGTCCAAGGGACTCTCAAGAGTCTTCTCCAACACCACAGTTCAAAGGCATCAATTCTTCAGTGCTCAGCCTTCTTCACAGTCCAACTCTCACATCCATACATGACCTTACATGCTAACAAAAATTACAATGTGTATTTGTACATTTTAATAATGTTGAAGAAAATCTAATCAAAATGAAAATCTGTGAAATTAAATTCTATAAAATTGAGACTCCACACAGTAAGTATTGCTGATTTTTGAGGGAGCCTAATAAATGATATCCTTTCTCCTCGCTCTCAGGTCAGATTGAGGAGTCAGGCAGGAAATCAAAATATAAAGGTTAACTGGAAAGGTTAACTGCCTATAAAGGTTAATTGGAAAATGGGACTAAGACCCCAGAATCACAATTACTCATACAAATATGGGTGTAACCTGACAGCCTCTGGCTTCACCCGTGGGGCCTGCCACTTTTAACACTTATAGCACACTGAGAAGCAAGTCAAAAGCATCTTCTCTGTAGGCCGAAAGATGTCAGATACAAGGCAGAAGAAGGAACTACTCACATCCAGGGTTTCTAATAACTTTACAAACATATTTCCAGGTATTATTTATTCTATAGTTCAAGTAAGTAATAGTTTTTTTAAATATTTACAGATATTGTTAAAATGACCAATTTTTGGACTTCCCTGGCAGTCCAGTGACTGGGACTCCATGATTCCACTGCACTGCAGGAGAGAAAAATAAGATCCCTGGTTGGGGAATTAAGATCAAAAAAAAAAAAAAAAAAAAAAGAAAGAGGGCCAATTTCTGCACAGAGAACCTGAATTCCATGTTGAAATATATGGTGGACACTGGTTTGCCACTCAGACGTCCTACCTTCAGGACTGAGTCGTCATTTCTCCAGCTGCTGAAAGAGCTGGTGGCTAAAAGCTTACAGCTGGGCCTGCTGCACCCAAGCCAGAGATCGCTCGTCTCTCAGGCCAAAATCAAGAATCACTCCATTCTGGGAGATAAACTAGTTGGCTCCATTCAAGACAACTCCGAAGGCCAGCCAGCTCCAGAGCTCCCAGTGAGGTTGGCTGAGGTCTCTGTTGTGACTGCATCCTGCCCCACTTTCCCTCAGTAGCCCCCCTTTTTTTCTCTCCCCCCACAGCTGGGATCCTAATACAGCACCCCAGACGAACTTTTGGTGCACAAAACAGACCTCCTTCTAGGTCTGTCTCGTAGGGAATGTGTCCTGTCACAGCATTTTGAACAGGAAATATTTTCTATATAAATTAATTTCTGCCTATAGCAATTAAGGGGGCTTTCCTAGTGAATCAGCTGGTAAAGAATCTGCCTGAAATGCAGGAGACCCGGGTTCAATCCCCAGGTCAGGAAGATCCCTTGGAGAAGGGAATGGCAACCCATTCCAGTACTACTCTTGCCTGGAGAATTCCATGGATGGAGAAGCTGGACAGACTGCAGTCCGTGGTACTGGGAAGAGTCGGACACAACTGTGCGACTAACTTTTATAACAATTAAGTGAAAGAAAAAAAAGTTGCTGAGTTCTACCCACCAAAATAAACTGAACATTGAACCAGGAAGCAAAATTGAAAATATAATCTGAGTGTTGGTGAAGTTAAAGACATAGCTAAAACTGGCCCATACAGCATATCTTCCCAGAAGGCCATTTATCACTGCTGCTTCCCATTTGTGTAATTAGATACTGACTATTTAGGATCACTCTTGGAAATATATACAGGCAACTATTCTCCTATGTCTGTTCTTGACTGGGCTCTGGTCTCATGTATTGTTTGAATGTAACTTAAAAGGGGATGTTTACTTCTTTATGGGAGAAAAAAAAAAAGTTGCATAATTAAAAGAGGTAATTGAGCTTGACAGCAATCATAAATACGACCAGCATTTCTTACTGAAAGCTAAATGTTATTTGAAAACTAAGCCATGCTTTTGTTTCATCCTCTGCACAGGCCCAGGCCTCCCCATTTCCACCCTTCATGATGGCCGCACCGACCAAGGTACTGTCTCCCACATGCTGTGGTCTCAAGAAATCCTGGACTCTTGCGACACTAGAGGAAGCAAGACAGCTTCCCCACACCAGCAAGGAGAACAGTGACATATAGCTTATTGCATAGCTTATGATTATATTGATCAACCTATTCTTTGTCAAACCTGATCAGATGAAAGTTAATTATTATTTGCAGTAAGAACCTGGCATAAAGCAGATGAGTTATATAAAATGAATTAATCCTGTCTTCGCCAATCACCCTTATAAAAACACAGAAGCTTAAAATTGAAAGGAAGCTGAAGATTTTTAGTACACTCTCCCTCCCAAATAAGAAGGCCTGTTTTTTTGTTTTTTTTTAACATCCCGAACTGGAGATGAGTTCCGGATATAACTCCAGTTCGAAGCAGAGGGTGACTATCATGCTAGCTTTTTTGTTTTAACAGCTACATCACACTGTTGCCACGTATGAGAGCCCTGAAATTTGGAGGCTCTTTCCATTTGCAACTGCTATCAAGGCAGATCTCCTCCATCCTGTATTCGTGATATTGGTTCAAAAATAGTTCACAGCTCAAAGATGACCATTTTTACTCTCGACGGAGATATACAAGTGTATAATTGCCCTGAGACTCTTCCTGCGGTTCTCTGTTACCTTTTGATTTACTATGAAACGTTGTGGGGTTGAAGTTGATGGAATCTAAGGGCGAAAAGGGACTTCAGCACTCAAGCCTGTGATTGTCCTTGGACAGCTTTGGTGACAAGTCAGGAGACTGACTGCTTTGGAATTAGTTTGGCTGCCAGCTCAATGGCCTACGCACAGGTGAAAATAAGGCAATGAGGGAAATCAGAGTCCATTCAGGAGCTCAGGACAGGACAAGCATTGAAATAATGAAACTGCGAATTTAGTTTCGTTTTGAAGTTTTGGGGGGTTTTGTTGTTTTTTTTTTAACCTTGTGTCTAATAATGAAATACTTTAAAGAATAACAGATTGTACTTCTGAGTTTGGCTCATTTCAACCTTCAGTGAGAAATTTTAAAGCAAGACTAGTTTCAAATTTCTAAGTCTTTGTTTTAATGGAAATCACCATAAATGTGTAATTCTCATTTGTTCTCAAAAGAGAACACAATCTCTGATTTGCATAAAATAATCTTGATAACTTTTAGCCATTTGAATCTGGGGAAAATAATTGCATGACTGCAAAATAAAGGTCAGCTTCTCTTTTTTAACGAATTTCCACTTTCTTACTATTCTTCTCATAGTCCTGCTAGATACCAATTTTTGTACTGCTTACAAAACTTTATCACCTCATTCAGTACTTACAAAATAGGTACAATGTTCATGTGTCTATATATGTTATATGTATTTACATGTTTTTAACTCTCAAAACCAATGAAAATTCTTTTATAGTACAGTTCTGCAAACTTGCCCCATGATGAAATTCTCCAGAGAGGTTTATTATAAATACAGGTTCTCAGGCCGGCCTCCAAAATTCCAGTTTAATAAGTCTTATATTGGGCTAGGGAATCTGTATTTTTAATCAATTACCAGATAAGTTTTGGAGTAGCTTTTCAGAGCAGATGCTATGTCTTCTATATATTTGTAGTTTCTCTTTGCATTTGGTGCCAAACATTTTCATTCAATACATTTTTATTAAGCGCCTATTACATTAAACCAAGCACTTTGCTAGAAAATACATTCTAAAAGTGAACAGATATTGCATTAGAGATGGTCCTGTTCTCAGGAGATTACAGGTCAGTGGGGAATGCAAAAGTGTAAACAGACAGTTTCAACACAGTGGGATTAAAGTATTAAGATAGGGAAAGTAGAGATTCATGAGAGCATATTAGCAGGGCTCCTCCTCTGGAATAGGGGGTTAAGAAATGTTTCCTAATGATGACTACGTCAATCTTAAGACTGATAAATATAAGGGAGAGGTTGATGCTGTTTGGATGTCTAACTTGGTCAAATGGATTCACACTGATGCTTTTTATTGAAAGATGGGACCCACAGTGGAGAGAACGTTTTTGGAGAGGTGATGAATTTTGTTTTGAATATTGAGTTTGAGGTACTGAAGACATGTGTCCAAGAGGAGCTGTTCTGGAGTGACATACTTTTGGATCTGGATATTGGAGGATTAGTTTGAGTTGAAGATAATTATCAGGAAGTTATTCATTTATGGAATACATGGTTACTTTGTGGAAATGGATGAGAGAACAGAGTGGGGAAAGTGAGAGTGGGCAAGGGTAGTAAATAATGAGACTAGAGGAAAATTGTGCAGAACACCAACATGAGAAATCAAGGAGAAAATGAACCTGTAAAGGAGACTGAGGGTGGAGAGAAGGAGAAGGACACCCTTGAGAGTATGGACTCATGGCATGGAGGGGAGAAGAGGGTCTCAAGAAAAAGGAGTGCTCAACTGTGTCAAGCAGTTCAGAGTGAAACAAGATCTGCCTTAAATCAATGAGCTTAACAAAGTAAGGATGAGCATTAGCTTAGTCAGAACAGTTTCAGTGGAGCAGTGGAGGTAGAAGCAAGATTGAAGTAAATTTAGGTTTGCATAGGAGGTAAGTAAATAAAAAGAGACTATTTTCAATAGGTCTGACTGATGAGTGGAGGAAAGAGGTGAATAATCCTGGAAGAGATTGATAGAGGTTTAAATTAGCTTTTGAAAACTGATAAACATTTGAGAATGGTTGAATGCTGATGGAAGAAATGTGGAGACCATGGTTGAAGACATAAAGGAGTGGATGTCCCTCCACTCTGGGTAAAGTGGAGTCCAGAGACAGGTGAGGAAATTAATCTCTGGCCTTGTGATGAGAGACAGTGAGGAAATTTTTGATGTAATTCTATGAAAGTTTGCAGAAAATAGGGCTTTCCTGATAGTTGAGTTGGTAAAGAATCCACCTGCCACAGTTTGTAGAAAACAGTGCAATGGCTATATTTTCTCTGCAAAGTGAAGTAAAGTCATTGGACAATAACAGATAGCACTTGACCCAGATGCTATAAAAACATAGAAGAGTTGACACTTGACATGGAGGACCCATTTGAGGCTTAGGAACTTCAGACACAGCAGATTTTCATTAAAATTGCTCAGCTGATTGAATAGCCTTATTTATCAGGTTTCCTGAAGATTCTTCACATAATTTAATCAATGAATAATATATCATAGTTAATATGATTTTAACAAATAAATCAGATGTGATTTATCATTCTTACACCTTGATTTCATCATAATGAAGAGTCTCCAAACATACGGAGAACACAACCACATATCATGTACTTGGTACTGAGCTGCTGGGCATCGAGTATACAATGATGAGTAAAAGAAGGTAACAGGTGTAGTCTGGGCTGTAGCAATCCTTGCCGTATTATATACTTCCAATGCAAAGCCACATAGAGAAGTCCAATTGCAACCCCTCCCTCTCTTTACAGCCCTATGAAATTCTATTTTGCTCCATGAGGTAGGAAAATTGCTCATCTACTATCCATAAAGATGCAACTCTGGACTGTAGAAGCATTAATAATCTTTTCTATTCAACTTGTCATTTCAGTAAGTCCTTAACTGGGAACAGACTAGAGAAGGAATCAAGGTCAACCCAATCAGGCAACATCCGTGTATTGTCTCAGACTTCCAGCCTCTGTTGGCAAAATGATAAACATGGTCTAAGTAAATATTACAGCCACTCTGTGTGCTTGCTCCACATAGATTCCCTTTATCCTTGACAGTTCCACAATCAGAACCCGCACACAGAGAATGAAGGACTGGCTCCATTGTACTTAGAACTGAGTATTCATTTAACTCATTTTTTTAGTTTTGAGTTTTTAATTGAAATATAGTTCATCTACAATGCTGTGTTAATTTCAGGTATATAGCAAAGTGATTCAGTTATGTATGCAAGCTAAGTCACTTCCGTTGTGCCCAACTCTGTTCGACCTCATGGATTGTAGCCGGCCAGGTTCCTCTGTGCATGGGATTCTCTGGGCAAGAGTACTGGAGTGGGTTGCCATTTTCTCCTCCCAACCCAAGGATCAAACCCACACTTTTTACATCTCCTGCATTGGCAGGAGCATTCTTTACCCCTAGCACCACCTGGAAAGTCCTTAGAGTGAAAGTGAAATTCGCTCAGTTCTGTCTGAGTCTTTGTGACCCCAAGGACTGTAGCCCGCCAGTGTTCTCTGTTCATGGAATTTTCCAGGCAAGAATACAGGAGTAGGGGCCCATTCCCTTCTCCAGGGAGCTTCCCGACCCAGGGATCAAATTTAGGTCTCCTGCATTGCAGGCAGATTCTTTACCTTCTGAGTCACCAGGGAAGTCCATATATATATATATATATATATATATATATATATATATATATATTCTCTTTCATATTCCTTTCCATTATAGGGTGTTACAAGATACTGAATGTATTGATAGCTCCCTGTGCTATACACTAGGTCCTTGTTGTTTATCTATTTATACACAGTAGTACATATTTGTAAATCCCAACCTCCTAATTTATCTCTCCCCATCTCCTGCTATTCCCTTTTTTAGTTTTAACTTTTAAATTGCCACAACTATCTCTTTCCTGATGGATTATCCAAAGTTAAAATGAAATGTATTATTTATCTTATACAACTCATACCAAAACATCTATCCTTGTTCTAAGATTAAATGTAACACGTTGGAGCAAAATGCCATGAGTACATGAAAACTGAGAGTTAAAAGAGAAGTGGTTTGGCAAACTTAGTGTAGTTACAAGTACTCCCCCAGCTCCCCATCTTCAAGGACCACTTTTTTAAAAAAGCACAAAAACAAGGAGTCCACAGGCCTGCTGTATCTCAGAAGTCATCCAGACCCTCTTTTTAAAAATAAAGCTACAAACGTCACTTATTATTCAAAAACCTAACTTTTCTCAGGAGATCAATGGATTTGTTCAGTTAAACAGCAGTTTTTTAGGAGATCTTTTCCAGGTTCCCCCTTTGAGAGTTCTCTTTAGGAGTCTCGGGTTGGTTCAGATGGTAAAGAATCTGCCTGCAATGCAGGAGAACCAGGTTCACTCCCTGGGTTGGGAAGAACCCTTGGAGAAGGAAATGTCACTCCACTCTAGTATTCTTGCCTGGAGAATTCCATGGACAGAGGAGCCTGGAGTGCTACAATCCATGGGATCACAAAGAGTCAGACATGACTGAGTGACAGACACTTTATGATGAAAGACAAAGATCATAGTGTGTATATATGGTTGTCCTCCTAAGATATATAACTACCTTGAAAGAAAGGATTTGAAGGAATTGAATGCACAGTAATTTAATTACAAAAAAAAAAAAAAGAATATCCTATATTAAGCAAGTACAGCAGGAAGAGTTTAAGAAAGAAACAGATATGAAAAAAATCACAGACTTAATATTTGATCTTGTGCATTGAAGATTTTAAAACAAACTTTAAAGTTATATACTTAATTGCTTTAAATATGAAGTATCAGCAATATAGATTTTATTTCTACCACTTTTGTTTTAGTGAATATTTTTTTCAAAATGCTACCTACTCAGGGTACTTATTAAAAAAAAAGGTTGAACACAGGAAAATGTGGCTGAATAAGCATTGTTACTTCTGTGATTCTGCTCAAAATGTGTTTTGATGCCATCAGGGTCAGTTTAGGAGACAATGATTGAGGTCTTTTACAAGGTCATCCTGCTTTAAAGCCTGTATTAAAAATCTGCTTGTCAATATGAAAATCCTTAAGCAATCCATATACCATTTCAGTTTCATGCAGAGTAAATTCAAAGACATTTTAAGAAAGAAATTTTTTATAGAATTTCTATTAATTAAAATGAACTTTTTTTTTTTAAGAAATTAAAATCCTGGAAGAAAACAAGGAATTGGAAAATGCTTTGAAAAATATTCAGCTGCCCAAAGAAGAAATTAAGAAACTTAAAGTGGATGATATTAGTAAGATCTTTAAAAACTTCTCATGAATAAATATGAAGCTGAGCACTTATCTTGCATTTTAAAAACAAAATTGTAGGGTAAATATTATGGTACAACCCTATAATATTACAGGATCTTAATTTAAAAATCTTACTGTAGCAATAAGGTTTTATGAAATATCTTTCATATGTTCGTGAATAGTGTTGATATTTTTTCTATAGCTCCATTTCAACACTGATTTTTTAAAAGTTTATCTAATTTTAATTTTAGAATGCGTGCTTCTAGAAAAACAATAGTTTGATATTTCTAATAACTTGTAAATTAGACAAAATACATAATAAAAATCAAGAAAAACATAGTCTTGATTCTTCACAATTTACTAATTATAAGTTGATTTTATATTATATATTATTATTAAAGAAAATATATAATGCTGAGTATAGTGGAATGAAGATTTTTCTCTGTTTTTGTTTTTCAAGCATTGTGGTACAAGATGATTCTTCCTCCTCAGTTTGACAAATCAAAGAAGTATCCCTTGCTAATTCAAGTGTATGTAATATTTTCTTTGGTTTAAAAACTATTTATTGAAAGCATGCTGTATTAAATACACATTTGTGGGATAGAATGAACCATTCTCCTCAGTAACAGTTCCTATTGATGCTGTTTTATATATTCCCCAACTAATCAGAGTAAATAAAATATGGCTATTTAAAATAGCTTGAGAAAGTTTTGAGATTTTTAGATGGACTTGCTTGCATTTGCTGTTTTGAATTTCCTTTGTGTGGCAAATTGCCTAATGTGTCAGAATACCTTTGAGATAGAGAAATTGCAGCCAAAAAAATATTGTAAATCATCTTCACATCTTATGTAATTGAGTTAGAAATGAAATAAGGGAATGGAATACATTTTGTGGAATCACACCCCAAATCAGTGCTGACCTACACACAATTTGCTTAAAACACCATGCATTTTTTTTAGTATATCTTATGCCTGCTTTTAGCAAGTGGCAGGTGGCAGAAATGACGAAAAACCCACACATATTCCTTGAAATGCCAACCCTAGATGTATCCGTTTTGGGGAATAGGAGGGGCTGTGTCCCAGAACAACTTCCTTGTAGCAAACCTCTGGGAAAAGCCTGGTCCTCTCTTGATTCTGAGCCAGTTCTAATGCCGCTGTTATTGAAATTTTATCATACGAATGTACCGGGAAATACTAAAGGCAATTCTTGGCCCCCATGGGAAGTTGAGTTTCACAAAAACATCAGAGATTCTCTTTCTTTTTTCCCTTTAGGTATGGTGGTCCCTGCAGTCAGAGTGTAAGATCTATATTCGCTATTAGTTGGATATCTTATCTTGCAAGTAAGGAAGGGATAGTCATTGCCTTGGTGGATGGTCGAGGAACAGCTTTCCAAGGTGACAAACTCCTGTATGCAGTGTATCGAAAGCTGGGTGTTTATGAAGTTGAGGACCAGATCACAGCTGTCAGGTGAGCGCCTTCTCATTCAAACAGAAACTGATGTCAGCCAAAGTTATGCAATAACTTCTGAGTTTCTCCATCCTTAATGCCTTAATTCTTTTTGTCTGTTTTCCTAACATCATCTAAAGCTATCATTAATCATCAAGGGATATTTTTACCCAATATGAGAAAAAAATTATTCATGGAAAAGAGTAGAAAAATAATTCGTAGTGAAAGATGATAAATACTCTCTTTCCATGGTTTAGTCATTAATAGCCTTTCATTAACATGGCTCACAATTAACAGAAAAATTTGTATAACTCTAGGAATGATCTGTAGAAAACCAAACATCTGGGTGCTCAAGCCTTGTGTTCTACCTCATAATTTCATAAATGGCTCAAGATTTCATCGGCACTATGTACTTACAGATATCAGACATTCATTTGTAATTAAACTATCATATTAGCAAGAAAGTGTTTTCCTACTTTCACTTGACCAAAAAAAATTATTTTATGTAATGGAAATTACATTATGAAAACATTTAGAGGAAATATAGATTTATAATCTGACTTCTTCCCAATTACATTCTCAACCACAATTTATGGCTCAATCATTTCTTCCGGAAACAAAAAGAAAAGAGTCACCAAAATTGTTCCTAATTTGGAAGCACTGTGCAGGATTCTTCTGGATATTTCTTATAGCTGTCAGGTTTCTGTTATTATGGTATGAGTAGGTGACATTAGAGAATAGTAGCTTGTAAATGTAAAAACTAACAGTCTGATTGCACTCTTAGTGATGGATATACGTGCATGCATGACAGCTAAAGGTCAAACAATGCTTCACAGAAAGAGCAATTTAGAAAATTAATTAGTATGTTTCTTTTATCATCTTAATATCACTAATGGTTATTGATTTCAGTGTAGCACACATAACACAGACTGTATTTAACAACTAGGAGCCAGGCCCAGACAACACTTTTCTGTATTTTTTGTCTCTAATCGAAGCAGAAGAGTTTAGACTCACAAGTGGTATTTTTTCAAAATAGAAAAGTAATCATATGCTTTTAAACTTTCATTCTGTGGACACTAATTACACACACACAAAAAAAACATTCAATTAAAAGCAAAGTCTATTTGGATAAAATCTAACAAATAAATAAGTAAATTATTAAATAATGTTACACAATCTGTAGGCATTATTCACACTTAACTTCTAGGAGGCTCTGTCTTTCCTACTCACCCAGATTTTTGGCCTTTCCACTATTTCAACTTTTTGGAGAGATACTTCTGGGTGACAGAGAGTCATAGGAAAGGTAATTCAAAGAAGAATCCCAAGATACAACGTCTCGTATAAGACTATGGTACGCCTTACAAATACTAATTCAGCTATCAGCACTATAGACTTCATCCTTTTTTGGCTGTATGTCACACTTGTTTGTATTAAACCATGCAATAAAATACCAGGGACATGTAATCGTGGGACAATATCAAAGGACAGAGCTGTAAACTGCGGTTTACAATTCAACTTTCCAAAGTTGGTAGAGCTAAAAAGTGATTTGTTTGGTGTTGACTGAAAACAATCATTACCATCATACATCATTATATGTTTGTGCATTTATTTATCTCCAAAAATGTGGCATTCAAATTTAAGAGGAATACCTCAAGAAACGGAAGAGCTAGAATAGATAACTTCTTAATGTTTTTCTTTGGATGAATTGAAAATTTAAACCTGATATCCATGCATTGACCTTAACATAAATTGTTATTTCTGTTCAACACATAGAACAGGAAGCCACAAATTCTATTGATTTTTCACAATAACATAAATGACGCTTAGAACTGAAATGAAGATTGGACCAGAGGCTGTAACTGTCTACCTTTACCTCCTCTGAGCCATTTTTGGATGGAACCTGAAGACAGTTTTTGTACTGTAGATCAGACATATGTTCACTCATTGACTCAGCCATTCAAGAGCAGGTGAAGTAGTATATGCAATTACAATACTCTGTATAAAATCATGCAATTCACAATCTCAACTTTCAGTGCACTTACAGTTTCTGAAGAGAGAATAAACCACATGGAACTTTCTGTATTTACCTCAGTGAACAGGGGTGTCTGTGTGGCCCATGCAAACTGCGTCTACAGCAATGGAGATGCCAACTGGCCTTCACCTTGCTTGAAGCCACTATTCTGCAAAAGTATAAGGGAGGCCTTGAAGCCTGATGTTTTGAGAAGACAAAAGCTAGAGAATAGATTCATAGTGATAATTCTGGAAAGAATTCAATCACATATTTTCCAGAGAAATATTTTAGGAATCAGACCCTGAATGTCTGACCTGAAGACTTGGGATTGTAATCCCTCTATGGTAGCCCTCCAACTCTTGTTGCTGTCTTTCAGTCACTAAACTGTGTCTGATTCTGCAACCCCATGGACCATAGTCCACCAGGCTTCTCTGTCCATGGTCCTCAAATTACCTCTTCCTGCAAAAAAAAAAAAAAGAAAATGAAATTTGTTTCCTTGAATCTCTTAGGAAATGCAATCAGGCTAAATTTTTTACATAGCAAAAAAATCATATGTACATATTTGAAAATACTAGTCAAGGTTGAGAAATAAATTCAACGAAGCAAAGCAGGGGGAAAAAAAAGCCCTAAGCTGCACAAATTTTGAATGCCCCAAAGGAAATGCATTTGAGGTCAAAGCTTAAGTAAAACTGAGACCTATGTTCTTCAGTCTCCTTTGCAAGTGGTACACATGTGAGTCCCTTAAAGCTTCAGTAGTTATAGGGTCAAATCTGCTCATTTGGGGTAAGTTCGGCACTTTAGACTTTCCCACTATTTTGAAACTTTATATAACTTCAGGGATAGTGATAAGAATTATATGAGAAACAATATACTGTTATACATGATACCAATAAAAACATTTCCAAAATAGAATAATAATCAATCAATAGGGTTTCAAACTGATCTTTAGCCTACGGTTATTTTTAAGAGAGAAAATTTGTAAAGTCCAGACCAATCTCCAAAATTAGAAAAACATGCTTTTTCCCCTGTTATTAACATTTTGTTGATTTAACTACATTATTGGCAGTATTTCTGATAACCCTCCTGAAAGCTCTTCAGAATTTTGGAGGTAAATTTTATAAAGCCTGGTTGGTCTCAAAGTGCTCAGATTATCTAGCTAACCTTTAACCTAGTCTTGCCACATTAAGTGTTAATGTTTCATTTCCATGTTAACTATTGCACTATCATTTCCTGTAAATGTCATCCTTTTGGAATAAACCTAGGAAGGGAGCTGTTAAGAATTTCCTGTTCCCATGTATCACCTGTTATTTGCTTTTACCCCAGATGCAAGGCAATATGATTGCTAGCTTCTGGGAGATCATAAAATCATGATTGATTTTATGGCTTCGAACTGGCTTCAAGCACTAGCAGCAAGATTGCTTTGTTTGGTTTTTTGTGTGTGTGTGTGTGTTTTTTGACAAAGAAAGTGAACCTTCTTTTCTTCCATTTGGCTTTTGAAGTTTGTGGGCAAATTGCCAAAATACCACAGTTGACAGCCCGTTTTCTCTACCTACTGTGAACAAGCATCCACACAGGTAGCAACTCTCCGTTTGCTACTGCATTTCTCCCCTGAAGACGCCTCAGTGTCCTTCAGAATTAGTGTCGAGTAAGCTGTGACTGACGGGGCTTCTTCCCATCTGTTTGTCCCGGGCATCTGCCCAACTCCTCTGTGCAGCAGAAACGTGCATTTTGAATCCATGCAACGAGCAAAATGGTTGCTGTGAAATCCCTTTAAGAAATTCCATTATTCAACTAACGCAAATCACTCCATTCAAGTTCCAGAGAAGAATGAGGAAGGACATTAACGTCACTTAAGGCAACCAAAAAAAAAAAAAAAAGAGTTTTTCTGGTCATGAGTGTCACTTTGGTCTCATCCCCTTCTTTTCCTTCACTGTCCCATCCAGGCCTCTGTAATGGCTCATTCACTATGCTTTTTTCTTCCACTGCTTCTGTTTCTTTGAGAGTTTCTTCTATCAAAACACTCCCTAAATAAATCACAATGGCTCTCGAACACCAGCCTTCAGGTAAGTATGGAGTAAATTAGCCCAAAACACTCTTGCTTTGTAGCAGCAATTCACTTAGATTTCTGAGAGTTTCCCAGGACTTTCTGAAGGTCACCATTAAGCATGGCCCTTTGCTCCTAAGGAGAGATTTGTCTTCAAACTTGATTTCAAATGGAGGGTCTTTTGTGATGGAGCTTGAATGAATCATGTTCATATTCTAAAAGATATATATAGTTGTCCAAACCATGATAAACAGAGGGTGTCTAAATATGATATGAGAGAGGGATAGACATTTTTCCAAGGATGGATGTGACCAAAAATGAGACAGAGATTATAATGTGTGTGTGTGTACTAAGGCTTCAGTCGTGTCCAACTCTTTGCTACCCTGTGGACTGTAGCCTGCCAGGCTCCTCTGTCCATAGGATGCTCCAGGCAAGAATATTAGAGTGGGTTGCCCTGCCCTTCTCCAATTATAATGCATGTCAACTTAAATAAAAGGTTAAAATGAGGCAAACTCAAAATTGTTTAAAAATGAGTTTATTCAGGTATAGCAGAGGAATTGCAGTTCTAGACTCACAAACTATTTTAGCAAGCTATAGGCCAGTTCATTGAGGGTTTGGGATAGGCTGTATTATAGGCAGGGAATATAAGGAGGGAAGAGTTCAGTGAGAGTCTGTTAAAATCAAAAACAAACAGAGACCAACTTTGACTACTACCTGGGCAGATAAAACTAGTCCCATCATACAAAGCTCAATTCAATGTATTTTGAGGAACTAACCTGACTTGGGTCATTTCTTGTTCTGGTCTCTGGAAACCATAAGCAAAACTTTCCAAGGTTGATATGAGGCCAACTCCCTATCATTTAAGAAAATTTCAGTAATATCAGTTTTCTGTACATCAGGCATATATGGAAATCAGTCTCTTGCAGTCCTGAGGGCACTTGTGTGTGATTTTTCATTTTTATTTTTCAGTCCCATTTTAGATTGATATTATTTCACATTAACACGTAAGCAAACAAAATCATAAGAAATTAATAAAATTTAAAACAGGAACAACAAAACCTTTTTTTTTTTTTTCCCAAAACTTGAAGATTTGGAAATTTGGTTCCACTCAAAATACTATTTCTTCCGATGTTACTATGAGCCTGTCTGTCTGTCTTTTTTACTTATAAATAATTTAACTATGTTTAATATCAAACTCAAAAACAGGTAGCTGTAGTCTGAGAACCTGAACTAACCATTTACTTCTTCAGTGCATTAAAAAATTAGTTCCCCTTTCGATCAATATTCATTTGCTGACTATGAGCTTCTTCATCTGAGCCCCAAGTAACACCAGGACAATTAGGGTAGGAGGCCTTACAGCCATGAGAGTACTACTCAATAGATGTACCAGAGAGTTTAACAGCTCCTTTTATCCTTTGCAGAAAACACGATAATATTATTTTAATTATTTGTAAATGCAACCTTATTATGCATGTGTTTAAACAAAGAAAATGTAGCGTTTCTATTAAATCTTTGGATTAAATATGCTTGTGTAATGAAGTAAATGTCATGTGTACACACTTAAAATTCTAAAAATTTGTTTCTTTTACTTTAGAAAATTCATAGAAATGGGTTTCATTGATGAAAAAAGAATAGCCATATGGGGCTGGGTGAGTTGTTTTATATGTTTTATGCCTGTTATTTGGTTCAGCAATCATCATTTTCTAAAGTGTTCGCTTATAAGATTTCTCATGAAATGTTAATGTTGCAACATAATTTGATCTGTCAATGGAAACAGTCAATTTGGATAATCTGGGCTTCAAAGTGGTGGCTTTAAGTGTTTGTTCCTTTTTTAAAAATCATTTTGTTTCTCCCTTGTACAGAAAATTAACTCATAGTTGATACTCTTTCACTTAATTTCTGCTATTAGAGTATGTAAAACTGAATCATATTTATCAGAAGTTTATTCCCTTTGTTTTTTTAGAGTTAACATATTTCTTTTATACCTCATCATTTCATTTTAATGAAAAGCTAAGATAAAGTTGAAAATTACAGGAAATTTCAAAGTATAAATACCTTAGGACCCAGTCTATCTTAGTCGTATCTTGGCTATTTGATTCTTATTTTTGTAATCAAAATTTTTCCCTGAACTAATGTTAATTTCTGCTAACTGGAAAGAAATAATTATTACTAGTTATAAGTCGTGGAGATCATTTCTCAAGTTTGAGAAACTATACTGGTTTTCTAAATACATACTGAGAAAAGTGGCGACATTTACCAGGCTTGGGCAATAAAGTCACTGGAAAGTTCAGAGAACTATGAGAAAGAGTTTAGAATCGCCTATTATAAATTATGGTAATCACCCTTCAAAGATTTCCTGTTTCACGTTTTGGTCTGAATTTGTACATTTGCAAGTCAATTTGCAGCCATTTGTGCTTGGGTTGTTTTTCTTGGCTGTTTTCTGAGAGCGGCCTGCACAAGATGGAGGGAATGAAACCCAATATTGAAGGGAATCTGCAGGATTCCTCTCAGCTCAGTGACCAGATGAAGAGCTGTTATGAATTTATAAAAAGTTTTTACTTCGAGCCATTTGGTCCTTCTTAAAACTATCAAGTGTTAAGTATCAAAACAGAATGGAATTCAAATGGGTGGAAATAAATGAAATATTTTATAGTGAAACATTTCAGATACGACTTTTCTTACCATCCATTTTTATAAAATTTCCTAAAGTAAATTCTTGAAAGATTCACATTTTGAACTGAACACTTACATATAATCATGAACATTTCTTTCAGAGTTTCGCTTTGCTTTTACTTCAGGCTTTGAAATAACCATAAAGTGAACTTTTAATTTCATTTCTAGAACATTCTAGGTTGAAGTACTTTGGTAGAGAACCACATATGTAGATGATTTAAGAAACTCATTCATCACATGAAGGAGAGTGGGCTTTATCCATGACTCTGTAACATGTTTCTCTTCTTAGTTTCCTGTTTCTGTGATCATTATACTCTATTCATCCTTTAAATGTTGGTGTTTTTCTGGATCTGGTCTTGATTCTCATTGTTCTTCACTTTCTTGGGGAAATCCACATGGTTTCAAAGACGAGGCCAGTTGCCAGATGCCTGCCACTAGCCCCCACCTCTCTCTTCTGAGCGCCACATTTCAAATGCCCGCTGATCATGTTTCCCAAATGTCTTACCGAGGTCTCAAGCTTAACTTGCTGAAGTTAAACATACTACGTTGGTGTTGTTCAGTCTCTAAGTCATGTCCGACTCTTTTGCTGCCCCTTGGACCATAACCTGCCAGGCTCCTCTCTCCATGGGATTTTCCAAGCAAGAATATTGGAGTGGTTGCTATTTCCTTCTCCAGGGGATATTCCCAACCCCAGGGTTGAACCCGCATCTCCCGCATTGGTAAGTGTATTCTTTATTGCTGAGCCACCAGGGAAGCCCTAAACAGATAATAGTCTACTTTAAAACAAATCTTCATCTTTAATAAGGACCTTACCACATACCTGAGCTTCCCAGATGGCTCAGTGGTAAAGAATCTGCCTATATACTGCCTATATACCTGTGCAGGAAACACAGGTTTGAGAAGATCCCCTGGAAGGGGACATGGCGGCCCACTACAGTATTCTAGCCTGGGGAATCCCATGGGCAGAGTGGCCTGGTGGGTTACAGTCCGTAGGGTTGCAAAGAATCAGATACGACTGAAGCCACTGAGCATGCACAGTGTATACCAAGTCACCCAAATTCATAACTCTAGAGATGATTTCAACTTCTCCAGATCCCTGACTCCAATATTCTATTGATCAGTGAATTCTGTCAATTCTGCCTCCAAATATCTGAGTCTATTCTCATCATCCTCACTGACATTATTTTAGTTCAAGTTTCTTTATATGTAATTTAAACCAGAGCTTCTCAAACCTTAGCTTATATAAGCATCACCTGGAGAACGTGTTAAAGCAGTTCCCAGGGTCCTCACACCAGGGCATCTGATTCTGTACTCCAGAGTGGGGTATGAAAGTCCACTTGCATGGACCATAGGCTGGGAGGTACAGGTTTAAATCTTGCAGTTGTACCTTAACTAGCCTCCTTGCTTAATTTTGTAAGCTCCAATGTTGCTGATGAAATTTTTGTTCTAAAACACAACTCTTCCATGTTGCTTTTTCGTTTATATTGCTCATACATATTCTAGGGCTACCTGCTTACTTCAGCCTAGGGCCCAAACACATTTACTTGCATGCAAGGCCCTTGGCAATCTGATTGCAACCTACTTTCTCAGTCTCATCTCCCTCTACTTTTCCCCAGACTTTATGAATAATTTGATTTGTCTGTGCCTCCTTGCTCCCATGAGTCAATCACGCCTGTTCCATGCACCTCAGTGGCCATCCTCTTCTTCCATGCCCCATGTCTTCCTCTCTCCAAAATGCAAAATTTCTACTTATTCTTTTAAGACCCAACTCAGATATGACCTTTGTATGCTCCAATAGCTCCTTATTACTGCTCTTATAGGAATTACCATTTTATCTGATTTGTGCATTGTTTTCTCTCATGAGAATGTAAGCTCATCAATGGAACGGATTTTGTTTTTCAACTTTGTTTCTCAAATGCTTAGCACAGTATTGGCCATCTCACATATCTATGAGGCTGTTTAAGCTGAATTTAATCCTGTGAGTTAACATTCCTCCAATGTGTCGTACCATGAAATTTGGGGGCAAACGTTCTCTGGTCTAATAATTTGGTAAATTATGAAGTCTATATAATAGTGCATATAGGTTCCACGAAGAACAGTAAAGAAATCTGTTAATTTTTGTTAATATAGTATTACCAAAAAGTATTTGATTCCATGGATACCTCTTTGAGATGTGGTCTTGAAGTCAATAGGGAGTGAAACTGGAGTCTTAGAAAGATACTCTTGGCTGCAGAATGAAGAATGGCCTGATGTTGGGAGAGGGAGTGGTTCAAAAGACTAGGAGGGATGTAATATTGGCAACAAATACCAAGGGCCTGAATTTATGCAGTGAAGAAAGGGGCAAAAATAGGTCATAGTTTTGTGTGCTCTTTTATAATATAATAAGCAGACATCTATGGGAAATTGGAGAAGGGAAAGACAAAGATGTTGAGAATGACCATTTGGGTTTGTTTATCTATTACTGTGTTCTGTAAACATCTGTTTCCACAAAGTATTAGATACCTTTCTAAACTGAGAAATACACTAAAGCTAACTATACAATTTTTTCTTTGGCCAGTTGGTCAGTAAGTTACAAATCATACATTTCCCTCCATTATCCAGATTAAGAAGGGGAGAGAAGACATTTTCATTGTACCTTTTCATTTTTCTGGCGCACAAACAAAATTCTAGTAGCCTGGATTTTAGCTACTTAATAGGTATGTGCTATGTACTCAGCCCTATGCTTAGAAAGTGTCTGTTACGACAGTGGTTCTGACCTGGCAATTTTGCCACTCAGGGGACATTGGCAACGTCTGGAGACACTGGGTTGTCAGAGCTGGGGGAGCACTGCTAGCATCTAATGAGAAGAGGCCAGAGATGCTGTCAAATATCCCACAGTGCCCAGGACAGCCTCCAACAGAAAAGAACTATCCAGCCCCCAATGTCAATGGTTCCAAGGTTGAAAAACCTTGATTTATATGAAGAAAAATTAAAGCAATTATTCTGACAATTGAAGAGCAGCAGGGGTTTTGCTAAATTATTAGAATAACAACCTCATTTATGGGCTTTGCTTTGTTAATATAGACCTAGCCAGGTGGTGTTGAATAAGCATTAGTTCGTGATTTAATCTTAGTTCCTTTCTCTTCCAGTGACTAATTATAAGCAATTTGAATTGCTATGTGTGATCAACGATGTAAAAGTAGGGCAAATGCACCTCTAATGAGACTATATTAGACTCTGAACTTAAAACTTCCCAACAAGGTTGCTCTAATGTAGGGATATAGAGGAAGTGGCTTGTTGTCAGATGTCCTGCGGTTGAGTCTCAGCTCCACCGCTTACTCTAAATTTATTCTGAGCCTCAGTTTCCTCATCATGAAATGCAATAATAATTTCCCCACCAAATCACTGTGAGAGTTAGATGAGTTAATAGGAAAGTCATATATTAAACAAATATTGATTCTATTCCCAATGTGTTTCAGATTGCATCATCAGTGCTAGGGGGGACATTCATTAACAAGATGGACAAAAATCTCTACCTTTATCAAGTTGGGAATGGTTGGGGAGCAAGGCAATAAGCAAGAAAAATAAATAGCACAGATAGAATGTTAAATAATGATTGATGCAATGGAGAAAGGCAAAACAAGAAAGGAGTAAGGAGCATCATACCAGGTTGATGCAGTTTTAGATTAGAAGGACAGGTGAGACATTTATTTATTTATTTATTTGAGTTAAGACTTGAAAAAGGAAAGAAGTAAGCCATGCCAATTTTGGAGACAAGAAAATTCCAAGCAGGGGGTGGTGGCATTTGCAGAAGTCCTGGGGCTAGATCATGCTTGGAGAGTTCAAAGAACATTAAGAGAACCAGTGAGCAAAGGGAAGTAGGATGGGGGAGAAAGGAGACAGAGCCTGTAGGACCACAAAGACTTTTGCAATGACCTTAGCCCTACAAATGTTAACCAGTTATTATTATTGCCTGTAGGCAAAATAGTCCAGTCCGATTTATAGCTCCCATCAGAATACTATTCCATAAATCCCTCAAAATTCTGTGCCCTTCTAAGAAAGTTTTTAAAGATATCCTCCATTTAAACAAAATGGCAAGGCATCTAAGTGCAAAGGACAAAATTCTAGAATTCTCATGGCCAATCTGCTCCGTGGGTTCTTTTCTTACTGCATCCACCCACTCTGCCTTGGAGCCCCACCCATGGGAGAACAGAAAAAAGTCAACTCGGGTGTTTTTTTTTTTTCCCTCTCTTTATTTCTACAATAGAAACAGCTTTTCTAAGCTGCCTGAGAATTTAAAGTACACCTTCTTTTGTTGTGCTGCTGCTATACCACTTTTGCTTTTACAAATTTCTGGAGACAATGTGTTCATATCGAAAAGGTGACAATTTTGTTCAGATATCACACTCTTATCTAATCAGTGAACAAATACAGATTAATATTTTTATAATTTCTAGGATTTGGGACAGAGATGTTTAAAACCCTTTTTACTATATGCAAATGCTCTAATTTCAAATATCATTCTGTGCTATTTTGTGTTATGGGGCATATAAGAGGAAAAGCAGAACCCAGTATTATAATTTGCAGTGAACATACTTTTCCAATAAAACTGTAAACAATCAAATTTCTAAAGGACTCAGGCTTACTCTACATGCATTTAAATCTAAAATTAAGAACAAAGAAGAAATCTTTCATTTCAGTAATAGTTGTTGCTAACCTACTAAACCAAACAGATTATTTTTATAAGTAAAAGTTTGATCCTGATGAGAATTTTCACTTATCAAAATGATTTTAAAACCCACATTTTCCTTCTGTTTTTAAAATATATTTTTCCTCTATTAAAATACGTTTTAGTTCTCCTCCAAGTATAATGAAAGGAGGCCATGGTATAATTGGAGCTGCCTCTTTTAGTCTGTGTTTTGTAGCCAAGGGTCCTCAGTAAGATTCCCTGGAGATGGAAACATAAAACTGTAAACTAGTTAGAGCATTCTTTTTCTAACAATTGAATTCAGCAAGAGGGTTTAGCTGATCCCTGCGGACCATGTATTTCATGGATCAAGACTAGACCCCGGCCACTGACCTGCTGACTGATTTCACCCCTGTCTGCTGTCTCTCCCTCGCTCTGTAGGGCTCTCACTCCCACCCTCTCTTAAGACTGACTTTTCTGTGACAAAAGATGATATGATCTCTCCTGACCTGAGGGCAGATCATTCCCAGAAGCTTGTGGTAATAACAGGGCACACCCTTAGTTAGAGAGCCATATTGTCCTCTTTTGATTTGTAGGGATGTCCTGTGTTGGGGCAAGAATAATCACATCCTAATCTAGCACAGACATTGGTGGGGGGTAGGGTGGGTTTTGACCAGGACACTGCTTAATCCATGTGCCCAGAGGAAGCATCTCTCTCCCAACAGGTAGACAAAATTTGCCTTCTGGGGGAAGATGCAGCTTTATTATGAAGTTCTCTGTTCATTTCTTCATTTTCAGGAAAAGGTTCAAATTTCCAAGTGACACAGACACACATCTCCTTCTGTTATCAGAGTCACATTTCTGAATCACCTACTGATTTCTTGGTAAAGAAAAGTGATGAGTGCTAAACCTGCTTCAGACTCTGCAATTTGTATCTCCTTTTGTGTTTGTGTTCTCATTAAGTTGAGGTAGTAGCGGCAAGTAAGATTTGTTAAGGCACCAATGGCTTTTCCTCCTTTGAGCTGCTATGCCAGAAATCCTCAAAACAGAATATGTGTATACAAACTCTGGCCATCTCTTCAGTTCAGTTCAGTTCAGTTCAGTTGCTCAGTCATGTCTGACTCTTTGCGACCCCATGAATCCCAGCACACCAGGCCTCCCTGTCCATCACCAACTCCCAGAGTTCACTCAGACTCACATCCATCGAGTCAGTGATGCCATCCAGCCATCTCATCCTCTGTCGTCCCCTTCTCCTCCTGCCCTCAATCCCTCCCAGCATCAGAGTCTTTTCCAATGAGTCAACTCTTCGCATGAGGTGGCCAAAGTACTGGAGTTTCAGCTTTAGCATCATTCCTTCCAAAGAAACCCCAGGGCTGATCTCCTTCAGAATGGACTGGTTGGATCTCCTTCTCTTAAACTACACAAAAGGTTCTTGTGTCGTTCCCTTGATGTTCTCTTTTGAAAACAAATTAAGTAAATAACAGATATAAGTTTTGCCTCACATTACTGTTGTACATTGTGGAATGTATCTTGCTTTTACATTTGGAAATGATCATTTTTTGTGTGCACTTTTTAAGAGTAAAATTCTGCTTTTGCCACAGCAAGGTCCTGGTGGAAAAACATAGAGGCATGGGCAAAGAAATTTTTGCAGAAAAATTGCAGTTGTATCTATCTCTTAAACTGTCCCCTCCATAATCTGATCAGCACACCAAGTATTTGTAATTGACTAGGATGAAATTGTTGGAACTTGCTGCCAAGAGTGCAAGATAGACATTTAATCTATCCAATCCATATTCCCCAGCTCCCATCAGCACTATTGTGAGTAGAATCATTATACAAATATGTTGGAGAGTTTAGGAGAGTGAATCTGGGACTGACTCCTAACAATGTCTCTACAGTCCTATGGAGGTTATGTTTCATCGCTGGCCCTTGCTTCAGGAACTGGTCTTTTCAAATGTGGGATAGCTGTGGCTCCGGTCTCCAGCTGGGAATATTACGGTATGGAAACATTCATAAATGTTGCTGCAAAAACATTTAACACATAATTACTCTATATTTAAGGTTGCTAGGAAAACAAATTATGCAGTAAAATTCACCCCAGCATCACTGGGAAAAATATAATCTATAAATGAGGTTGTTTATATGATTCATTATAATCATGTTGCAACAATCAAAGAAATCTTAAGACGAAAAAGGACTCTTCCAAAACCCAATGAATGTTATTCTCTCCTAGAAACCTTGTGCCCCCTGATAAACCAAATCTTTAAAAATCAGAGCTAACTCTGTTTTTTGCAGACACACAGGTGCAGCCAAACTGGCTTTTAAGCAGTTCTTAGGGAAAATCAAGCCAAGCCAAGTAATTCACCACCACACAATAGTTTGCAGCTGCCTGATACATTACTCCAGAAGTCACAGAAACAAAACATTTGTTCGAGACGTATACCTTTCATGTGTGCCTATTTTTATGATTAACATCAACGCAGGATGACTATTTGGAATTAATTATAATAAACATACAAAAATTAGCTTTCATTAGAGCCTCTTCCCTGTGTTGAGGTGAAAATGAGGCAATTGTGACTTGGGAATCTTTATTCAGAGGAAAAAAGTGTGTTGGGGGGTGAGGAGTTGGGGGACATATTTCTATCCCGAATTAAGAGACCAGTGAGAGTACTAGAGGTGGCTGCATTTGTGATTTCTTTTAAAATGTAATGAGGTCATTCCTAGCTCAACATTTCCCCCATCAAAGAACTTTGGGCAGAAGTGAAAAAACTGAAGAGCTGTCCTTTCTATTGTTAGGTGCTCCTGTTTCCACAGTCTTCTCGGGCATCTCTTCTCCAGGCTTGTTGAGACAACTAGCAGAGCAAATGACTAGGGTGGAGCATTACAGAAAGGAAAGCAAGACCTTTCCTCAGCAGCTCCCCCTGGGAGACTGAGGAGCTGGCTCAGACAGTAAAGAATCTACCTGCAATGGAGGAGATCAGAGTTTCAATCCCTATATTGGGAGGATCCCCTGGAGTAGGGAATGGCTACCCACTCCAGTATTCTTGCCAGGAGAATTCCATTGACAGGAACCTAGCAGGGATGCAAGAAATCAGACATGACTGAGAGACTAATACATTCACTATCCAGCCTGAGTTATCACATGCAAACCTCATGCTCTTACATATTTTACAGCATCTATCTACACAGAGCGATTCATGGGCCTCCCAACAAAGGATGATAATCTCAAGCACTATAAAGTAAGCATTTTCTGTTTTATTTAGCTCATTAATTTATTTCATATGTGCTAAATAATTGGAAAGCAGTCATTCAGAGTTTACACTGCTGCTGGGTCCACAAGCAAATATGATGATCTTTTGTCAGCTGTAAAACACCTTACTAGAAGGAATTAACTCCCTTTGGATTCTACTTTTTCTTTCCTCATCCTCCTCCCCACCCCCAACCCCTACACAGCTTGAGCGGGCATCGTTTATGCCTAAGGTCTCACTCATATGTAACATATGACACATAAACTTTCAGTTTTTCAAACTAAGAATCAGATGGAAGTAATGCAAATGATGATGAAAATGTGTTGCTCTGACTCTTAAATATTTATCAACCAAAGCAATACATAATTTCAGTATTGGTGCTAAGTCCATTGCACAATGATTTAGCTAGTTTTCTATTAGAACTTGCAGCAACTAAAATGTTAATTTTTCCCCTTTTCCAGAATTCAACTGTGATGGCAAGAGCAGAATATTTCAGAAATGTAGACTATCTTCTCATCCACGGAACAGCAGATGGTGAGGTTTAAGCAAGACTCTTACACATAAAAATACTGAGCCAGCATCACTTTGTTTAAGAAACATTAAGCATCCTCCTATGCCTGTGCTCAGGGTCAGTACCTAAGAGTCAGGGACATTTCCATAAGTGAGTGTGATTACTCACTGCTGACAATGTCAACTGCATGACTAGATAATTGTTGGTGTTCATTTCCAGGCAGTACATTGTCACTCTGCTTTCTGGTATTTAACAGCACTTTAACTCTCTCTCTTTGTTGCAGATAATGTGCACTTTCAAAACTCAGCGCAGATTGCTAAAGCTCTGGTTAATGCACAAGTGGATTTCCAGGCAATGGTACATAATTTCATTTTATTCAGGTTGATGGCCTTAGACCCCTAAGCTAAAAGGAGGACTCTTCTTCTTCTTCTCCTTTTTTTTTTTTTTTTTTTTTTTTGCTAAAACCTGACAAGAAGGCTATTCAATAGAGTAGGCAGAACATTAGGAAATGACTCTTGGATCTTCCATGAACTCCCTGAGGGACACTAGGCAAACCACGCCACCTTTGCTGACCCCAGTTGAGTCATATATTAAATAAAGGCATCCACAAGATTAGAGGCTCCTCTAGCTCAAACATCCAACAGTTCTATGGTCCTACATACTGACTGCAGCTTCGTGCTTCAAATCCCTGTAAAACCTCAAAGCAGCCAGAAGATTCTGTGTATTCAGTAAGAAGCCATCACAGAAGGCTGTCAGAGACCTCAGAGGCTCCCAGAAATCATGCGGTTCCACTCAGAGCTAGAGAATCCTTCTATCTCTGTGTTTTCTATGTCTGACATGTGCTTGGCCCACCACAGAAGCTCATATTTTCACTGACTGAATGAATGAATGAGCTAGCTGTGAAATCCAGTTGCTTGAGGAGTGGGAAATGGAGACAGAGAGGAAAATAAGGCAAAACCCAAGTCGAGAGAGACAATCCTTGATGGTTCCATCCCCCTTCTCCACTTTTCCCTCACTTGCTTATGTTGCACAAGAACCTAGAAAAGGAAACCCTCCTTCTTTCAGAAATTTGGCTCCTTAAAATAATTTACAGAGGGTGAGGTGAGACTTTTCTGGTCTTTTTTTATCCCCTTTACCATTTTTTAAACTGTGACTCCTAAAGTGCATTCAACTCATAAGAATATAGTATTACATCAATAACCACTAGCCAACTTTATTCAGTGAAAATCACCTTACTGGCATCTCTCCAGCAATAAAATTTAAATCCATAATACCATCGCCCTGGTTTTTTTTTTTTAATAATACTATTTTTAACTCCTATGAAGGATGTTTATGGTTATACATATTACGGATTTTCTACAATAGAGAGGAATTAGATTCAGAGGCTAAAAGCCTCATGGAATTTTTTAGCTAGAAGGCGCCTTAGAGGAAGTGAAATCCAACCCCCTCATTTTTCACATGAGGAAACCAAGCTCTGGAAATTCAAAGTAACCAACCCAGCACCCCAGTTCTGGAACCCAGGCTCGGAATCCCAGGGTGCTGGCTGCTGTGAGACCTCAACCACCCCAATGCGATCTCACATATAGGTTTAAAAAATATGAAACAATGGTGAAAGTTAGTAAAAGGGCTTTAAATCTTCTTGTTCTTCATGTATACATGTAAATTATTTTATTTATGCAAGTATTCTTAGGTATTTCAATGGTAATATTAGAAAAATTACCAGGTTCTGAGAGCACAAAAAGTCAAAGCCAGATGCACTGTGGGGTTGCAGGAATAAAATAAGTTTCTTCCCTTTGTGTTTCAGTGGTACTCGGACCAGAACCATGGCCTATCTGGCCTATCTACGAAGCACTTATACACCCACATGACCCACTTCCTAAAGCAGTGTTTTTCTTTGTCAGACTAAAACAATACAGATACAAGACTGTATCACAATCTGAACACTTCCTATAAATGCCTCAGACCGTTTACTTGTTTCACTCTTTATGCTGTTAAATGTTGATATAAACAAACACACGAATGTCGTTCTGAAGGCTGACAGAAGATTCAGAGGACTCAGAAGTTCAACCTAAATATTGTTTACATATTCTGGCACTCTGTGAAAGAAGAGAAAAGGAGGCCCTGCCTTTTGCTTTGGACACAAACAGTGTTTTGTTACCTTGTTCATTTGCGGGGAAAAGAATAAAATCAGAAGTTAAAATGCTATTATTTTCTCTGTGTTCCTTCCTTTCAGGTTCCAGTTTCTATCAGAGAAAGAAATGCTTGTGTTAGGCAAATGCTTGAATAATAGGGTGGTCATGGAGGGGAAGAATCTAGAAGCAGTTTGGGATTTTTGTAAACAGAATTCCAAATGCTGGAAAAAAATAGCTCAGAGTGTGCGAAAGCATTGTTCAGAAACCAGGTTGGCAATACATTTTGTAGAGGCACCCTGACGTTTGCTCTCTGTGCTGTCCCTCCAAGAAATGTTTATTAAATTTCTCCCAGGAGATTTCTTATTGTCAAAAGCATTTGATAAAGATAAAGTCAGAATGTTGAATCCAGGCTCCTTTTAAGAAATGCTTCAAATTTGGAAATGTTCCTATTTTAGATTCCTTTTTAGAATGAGTAATGGTAACTGTTTTCAGATTGCTACGCCACACCAAACTAAATAAATCAAAAAATTAAACAAAATGGACATCAATAGCTAGAGAAGGAAAATGTTACGTCTATGAGATTATTCTGGGGTTTTTGTTCTATAAGTTTATTTGAAAAAGAAAAAAATACCAGAAGTACCATAACGCCTGCAATCCCAAAGGCAACGCTCTGCCAGTAACTGTCCCTGTCAATTAGAAACACAGCTAGTGTGCCATCTCTGTGATGACCATAGAATTAAAAAGGTCCACACCAGGTCACCATGAGATATCTCTTATATGAATGTCAAAAGTATCCACAAAGCCACCGCTGAGGGGACTTTTCATTGGCATGGTTCCCAGCATTGGATTACCCTGGATGATTTCTCCCCACCCTTGGCTTGATCCTGCCCAGTGGTAGAGAGGAGACCCTCAACCTCTGTCAGGCTATATAACCATAAGAGGCGTGGAAACTTACAGCTCCAAGGGGCCTCAAAGGTCATATACCATAGCATCTTCTAGAGTTTTCTGATCTTTCTTAGTCCAGAACTCTTTCTCCTATGACTTTCTGAAATCATGCTCCCATTCAGGTCACAGAGTCCCACCTCACCTGTCAGGAAGGGCACGTTGTGGATGTCAGGGGGCCTGGGCAACACCCCTACAGATTCAGGACTGACCATAGCCCCTCTGCACATCTACGCAACAGCTGATGCTCTGAGGGTCAGAGGGAAGCCATTGCTGACGTCTTTTCTTCCACAG
Organism: Bubalus kerabau; assembly: GCF_029407905.1. Classification (NCBI taxonomy): domain Eukaryota; kingdom Metazoa; phylum Chordata; class Mammalia; order Artiodactyla; family Bovidae; genus Bubalus; species Bubalus kerabau. The sequence continues at coordinate 87,911,043 of NC_073626.1, forward strand.
GGAGCAGTCTGCAAGGCAAACCCAAGACATTTCTGCATAATTTACTCCCCATTTGCTCTCTACAAGTAGGAAATGAAGACTAGCCAACAGTCATTGCCTGACACTCTATCAAAGGAGATACCAGGGCAATTACAAATAATAAGGAAGTCTTGTTACCTTCACTTATTTTCTGTCTTTGTGAAATGTGTGAAGCTGACATTTAATATCAATGTGCAAAAAGTCATATCCAGTCTCAAGCCTTGGCTCCCACTACTGTAGAGGTAACTTCTATAAGACAGATTGCCATTTTCTCCAAGTAGAAATCTCTAAGGATTCTCCATGGTCTGTGAAATAATATTGTGGATATTCGATGTAGAACATTGTCATCATCACAGAAAGTGCTATTCAGTGGTACTGTCCTAGAGGAATCTTCACAGACCATATCTTGGAACATAGCATATTGCATAGGCTCGCCAACTGGTGAATGATTGACCAACTCAACTCTGTTCATGGGAGACTCAGGCTTTCCACATCACTGTTAATGCAACCTTCCCTAACTCCTCAGGCAGAATTATGCAGCAGCTCCTTGGGACTGTGTGTGTTTATGTACTTATCTATCCATTCAAAAAACATCTGTCCAGTTTGTCTATATACCTGACACTATGCAAGGCTTTGAGGACGTAGAGCAGAACAAGGAAGCAGTGAGAGTGACAAGGTTATTTTGTAATTTTTTTTTTTTAACCTTCACATTTTGTACAGATTTACCAGATTTTTCTTTTGGCTTGGAAAATAAGAGGTACATAAAGTACAAAGATTTTAGTAGAAAATACCAAACTAAAAGGGATAATTAAACATCTTATCATTTCTATTTGCAGGAAGTGAATCAGAATAACAACAATCCTTTGCCACACTTTATTCTTGCATATGGGATTTGGGAAGGAGGATGTCCCACCATATTAATTCACCCTACAGGGTATAATAATCTTTCATACATTGCAAACTCGAGATTTTCCTGCATTCATTCAACAAATGCAATTGCAAGTCCCTGATTTAGGTACTATAGGTGACCTTCTCCCAAAAAAAGATAGGTATGTTAAACAGTATGCCTATCTTTATGCTATGCTATACTAAGTCACTTCAGTCGTGTCCAACTCTGTGCGACCCCATAGACGGCAGCCCACCAGGCTCCCCTGTCCCTGAGATTCTCCAGGCAAGAACACTGGAGTGGGTTGCCATTTCCTTCTCCAATGCATATCTTTAGGCAGAGCTTAAAGTCTGTAAAGATAAGAAATGAATGTAACTACATTGCAAGTTTAAATGAGATCAGGACTCTGGGGGTGGGATTCTTGTATGTGTTAGAGGAAAACCATAAAAAAAAAAGATGCCATTTCAAAATAATCTCAAATTTTAATCCTGCCATGCTGGCCTTAGAGGTCTTTCAAAAGGTTTCAAAATTCTGAGTGACCATCGTATAGTTGTTAGCATGAATGAGAAAGAAGCAATAAGAAAATGGGTATCTTACTAAATTTGATACAAATGAGGGAACCTTTATTGAGGCTTAATTTTTTTTTCAGATCTTCTTCAAAGTATGACATGTATGATTTATTTCCTTCAATAAACATTTTTTGAGTACCTATGTTATGCACGACAGTATTCTGTGTCCTGCAGGGGTTACAAAGATGAGTTTTTGTGACAAGTTCTCAATTTCTAGACTTTTTCAGTGAAGGCAACTTAACGAATCTGATTTTCCCAACATTTGAGCATTTTTCAGAAACTGACAGATCTTTATGCAAATGTTGTTGCCAAGCTGTTTGTAATGGTGAAATTATACTTTGACAGTAACTCTTTAAAATACATTAAACCCAGCTAAGGTTTTCTTTGAAATGTTGCCAATTAAGTGACTTTAATGAGCTTCTTGATGGTAATGTAATTAAAATTCAGATGTTCTAATTGTAAAAAAAAAAAAATACAGTTCTGGGAAACTTAACAGTAAAATAAGCAAATGTGAAATGAAGTAAGGCTAATTTAAATGGTGATTATGTGGTCTTCTGAGAAGATTCTACGAAAACAATGCTTTCAATTATCCTGTTTGTAAAGAAGAAAGATGGCACCTAACAGATATTTTAAATGTATTCCGCAAAGTAGATACTTTGAGTTTATCTAATAAGACAGATTAAAAAATTCTGAACACAGGCAGTCATTCCCACCTTGTGAAAGAACTGCTAAAACACTTCCTTGGTTTTAGGAACAGGTATCCTGGCAATCTGAAGTGAAATAATTTTTAATTCAGGGAGGAATTAGTGCCTGGACCTTACCAAGCTATTCACAGGGGAATAGATCTGGCTCCTAGTGGAAGTCTCTACTGACCACCTGCTCAGATTATTGGCATGCAATACTAGCATGCTGGTCACAGACACTTCTTTTTGACACACAGGTAATATCGTTGGCAAGCTAGAGCAGTATGATTTCATTCTATTGGCCTCTAATTAATACTCCATTACTTTCTCCACCCACTTGAAAAATGGCCTGACAATATGTGAGTGAAGTGAAAGTTACTCACTCGTGTTTGACTCTTTGCAACCCCATGGACTGGAGGCCTGCCAGGCTCCTCTGTCCTTGGGGATTCTCCAGGCAAGAATAGTGGAGTGGGTTGCCATGCCCTCCTCCAGGGGATCTTTCCAACCCAGGGATCGAACCCAGATCTTCCTCACTGCAGGTGGATTCTTTACCGTCTGAGCCACCAGGGAAGCCCAATTTCTGGAGTGGGTAAATTATCCCTTCTCCAGGAGATCTTCCGAACCCAGGAATCGAATCGGGATCTCCTGCTTTGCAGGTAGATTCTTTACCAGCTGAGATACCATGATTTACAAATATTCTTTGGTGCGGCATTACATCTTTTGCTCTGTGGTTATAGAGTCCATATTATGTGCATAAGAGGGAGGGGTAATCAAACCAAGATAATGCCACCATCGCTTGACAGTTCATCGTCCTTCTTTCATAATTACTGTTTATAGACCAGCAAAGACAGGAGCATCTTTGCTAACCATGAATTAATAAGGTTAGGCATTTTTTTTTTATGTTATAGAAAGCAAATTGTTGAAAGAAATGTCTTAATGAAATATGTAAAAAGATATAAAAGTTACTTCTTTGCTAAAAAGCTACTATCTATTCACTCATGATTCAATTTGTTATGGAAACATCCTTTCTGATAAAAAACATAATAGAAAATTTATATAGGTCAAAAAATTTGCTTTTATCACACTGACATTTTGCTGAATTTCCAGCTTTAAGGGACAATGTTTTACTATATGCAAGTGCTTTTTATACCAACAGGAGACAATGCTGCTCACTTTGCAATATTGCCTTCCTTTCAAATGAATTGGCTCACATGCCAATTCTTCTAAAGATAATATGTTCATTGTAACTTATTTTAGAGGTAATTGACTGTAACAGATTAGGGCACAAATACTAAAGTTAGATTACCTGATTTGAATCCCAGTTCAGCCACATACTAGCTGCCTAACTGTGGTCAGCTTTCACACATTCTTTCTGCTTCCTCTTCCTTACACGTGAAATGGGGGATAATAATACTTCCTACCCCACGGCATTTTGGAGATTTAATTTAGTTGCTATTGATACAGTTCATAGTGTCTGGCATATAGTGAGTATTTGGTAGGAGTCTGCCTAGATACGTAAAGTAAACCACTTTTTAGTTGGCTTCTTCAGTAAATTAATTCTCAATAAATTAATAGTTTAATCAGAAACCAATAATTTCTTCCCAGTAGTAGTGAGTTTAGTATAAATATCAGAATCATTCATCAGTTAAAAATGAATTTCTGTCTTTTTCTGAATCGATACGGCCCTTTAAAAAAAACCAGTATGATGGGGAAACTCATCGACCCTAATGAATCATTTGACAATAGTAATATTGTCAATATTTGACAGTAGTAATGAAAACACCTTTGGGGAAAGCAGACCACCAAGGAAAAGTGTGCTTGAAGGATGCGGACAGTTCCCTCAGCCAGCTTCACACACAGCCACAAAGCACCACACCATTCCTTCCATTCTGGTTCTGTCCTCACCTGCTGCCCTCCAAACGCCACACACTAAGTCTCCTTTCTTTTATGCAGTCCAAACTCATTCCTGTTTCAGGGCCTCGAATGTGGATTTCTTGCATTTTTCATTTGGCTGTGTCCTTGCCATCTAAGTCTCAGGCCAAGTATCACAACCTTAGAGAGAACTTCTCTGGATTCAACAGTCACTGGATTTAAAGTTTCTTCTTCCACAGCCAGACTTCCAATCACAATATCTAACTTTGTTGGCTTGATCACGCACATAACCATCAGAAATTTATATAGATATATGTTTGGAACCTGGTTCTCCTACTCAAATATAAGCTCTCTGTTAGCAGTGACCTGATCTGTCTTTTCACCTCTCTGCACCCGGGAACTTGATAGCCTTTGGAATAAGGTGGAAGGATCTTGATAAACCATTGCTGAACGTATTTCCACATTTTGCAGATAGAAAGGCCTATGAAACTAGAATCCTTATGTGTGATCTCACAGTGGAAACAGATCTCACCCTTTCTGGAAATAAGCGTGTAATAGAAACTTGTCTTTTCCCCTTCAAAGTGAAGGAAAAAAAAAAAAAAATCCCTGAGTTGCAGGTGATTCACAGTCAGGAGAATGCAGTTAGGGAGGACATGAATCTTAGCCAGAGATCTAAAGAGCTGGCCTTTGGAACAAACATTAATTGGCTTAGGAAATAGAAACCAGCCCAGTGCACTGTCCTACCTCCAACTCTCACTGCCCCTAGATGACACCACAGACCAAGTTTAGCACAAAATGCTCAGACTGAAAAAAGTCATAGAAGTCTCTGGAATGCTATCGATTATTTTAGCATCTTTCACTTTTATTAAAGTATTTTTAAGAATATATTTTACTTAATAAATATATTTTAAATACTAGTGGTTTCTTTCACATTATAAAACAAGCATGTTTTACACTGTTTCTTTCTCCTGATCAGATAAATCATAAGTTCAAGCCCAGAACGTTTGACTGGTTGGTTCTTTTAAATTCAAATTATAAACATGGAGTTATCAAAAATAAGCCAAACAAATATGTCTTTCAAAAGCTGTAAATTAAAGATCATATTTTTCTAGTTGATCATTCAACATGGGTGAATTGAACTTTCTAGGGTCCTTTCGATACAGCAGAGTATGGCCTTGTATATCTGCAAAGCTACCAAACAGAATCAAGACAACTGAATTCTAATTCTTATGATTTGGACAAGCTCCTTCTTTTCCTGAGTTTCATTTCTCTCTGTGTACCACAGTTACTGGGCTAAAGCCATGGTTTGTAAGTCCTAAGAATTAGTCTGTATTCCATTAGGTGATGGTACAAGGTAATTGCTAAGTGCTAAATCATATTCCTAAAACTGAGACCCATAAATTGGACAACTGGGGTCAATCTTGTGTTTTAATTCACTCTTCCCTCCCCTGGATCCTATCACCTTCTGGGATTAAAGTAGTTACATTTAGGATTTTTGTTTCCTCTCAATATAGATCTCTCATGATCTCTTTTCAGGCTGTATTTGTAGAGATGGGGTGAGATAATGATGCTTTATTATTTTTGGCCACATGGCACATGGGATCTCAGTTCCCCAAACAGGGATTGAACACATGTCCCCAGCACTGGAAGAATAGAATCTTAACCACTTGACTGCTAGGGATGTCCTTTTTTTTTTTTTCTTTTTTTTTTTTTTTTTTTTGATGAAAAATCTCATATCCCCTAGAAACACTGAGATTGAAGTGTTCTGCCTGACTTGGATGATGAAAGTGAAGTCAATGACCCAACATGGCACTTTGATTGGTGCTAATACAGTATAATGGCAGAACTAAAGAGCCTCTTGATGAGGGTGAAAAAGAAGAGTGAAAGTTGACTTAAAACTCAACATTCAAAAACTAAGATCATGGCATCTAGTCTCATCACTTCATGCAAATGGAAAAGTGGAATCAGTGACAGATTTTATTTTCTTGGGTTCCAAAATCTCTGTGGACAGTGACTGAAGTCATGAAATTAAAGGACACTTACTCCTTGGAAGGAAAGCTATGACAAACCTAGAGAGTGTGTTAAAAAAGCAGAGACACCATTTCATGGACAAAGGTCTGTAGAGTCAAAGTTTTTCCAGTAGTCATGTATGGATGTGAGAGTTGGACCATAAAGAAGTCTGAGCACTGAAGAATTGATGCTTTCAAATTGTGGTGCTGGAGAACACTCTTGAGAGTCCCTTGGACTACAAGGAGATGAAACCAGTTAATCCTAAAGGAAATCACTCTGAATATTCATTGGAAGGACTCATGCTGAAGCTGAAGCTCCAAGAGTTTGGCCACCTGATGCGAAGAGCTGACCCACTGGAAAAGACCCTGATGCTGGGAAAGATTGAAGGCAGGAGAAGGGGGCAGCAGAGGATGGTAAGGTAGCATCACTGACTCAGGGGACAGGAATTTGAGCAAACTTTGGGAGATAGTGAAGGATAGAGGAGCCAGCATGCTACAGTCCATGGGGTCACAAATAGTCAGACATGACTTAGCAACTGAGCAACAGCAACAACAATATGGTAATATTCACAAAGGAATTGCCATCACCACTCACCATCTTCCTTAGTGAGATTGATTTTATATGAATTAAATTGATAGTTGAGAATCTTGTATTGGACAAGTGCAACAGATGCCTTGGAGTACAGTTCTGCATCTCAACCAACTGCTGAGGTCAGCTAGGCAATCAGAATAAATGAAGCAAACCAAAGAGGGGGTCAGCAGGGTCTCAGTAACCTAAGGATGGGACTCAAACAAGCTGGTATGTGCTTCTAAAAGGATAACCAATACTGACTCAAACTGTTGCTAGTGACAATATGGGCCTATTATTTCCCAACTTGATTTTTGTCAAGAGAAGCCAGAAAACTGAACTGTTAAGTGTAAACTCTCTCTCAATTTTGAACCCTTGATAACTAATTTATGAGTAAAGAAAATTCATCTGTGTGCCAGATTTGGTCTATGGGTATTAATTTCTATTTAAAGTAATAATTTAATTGCCTATTTTTGAATGTCAATTACATATCAAGTACTCCATATACATTATTCCACTTAATTCTCTGAACTGTAAAGTTATAATTTTAAATTTAAAAAATTAAAATATGTGTATTTCTTATTAGGAAAATTAAATCAAATTACAGAGTCCACTGAATATTCCTAAATTCAAATCTGCTGGACCATGGTCTTCCTACAACTCCATGGAACAAGGACAGTGCCATTTATCAGGTATTCCAGAGGAGCAAGCGGAATGCCTTTTCAGGTAGCTTTGTTAAATATTACTGCCATCAATCAATGTTCGATATAGATTATCAATAAAGACAACCCTAGTGGCAGGCCCTCAGTCACTGTTAGAATTTAAGTACAGTTAATGGAGTAGCCATTAAGTGACTGCTTAAATAAACATTGGTAGGGTGGCTTGGAAAATGGAGTATGGTGCCCCTGTCTATAATTCGATGATTTCTACAGTGTTTCCATCTTGTTTCTGTCCCCAGCAAAATTTTGTGTATGTAGAGGAAAGCCATCCAATATGTAAATCCAATTCGTGACTGGACTCAAAATGTCGTTAGCATTCCAATCTCCCCATCACCTCCCCTCCACTCATCAGTATTTCTTCTGGATGTCTTCTCTCTGCCATTACCCCTGCTTTGTATCTTCCCACACCTGTCCTCCTACCAGCTCCCACGCTATGGCCATGGAGCCGCAGAAGGGGACAGAACAAGGGGGAAGCTCCTAAGAGACCACACAAGAATGGGCCCCAAATTGGAATCGGGTGTATCTTGCCAACAGTACTCAGGCTGCCAAAGCAGAGGCTCCAAAAATAAACAATGGAAGTCTAAACCTGAGGTTTTATTCCTTCAGATTAGGTTTTTAGAAAAAAAAAATGTGGAAACTTCAAAGTTCCATGAAAATAAGCATTTTCTCTCTCTCTTTTGTTTTTAGTTAGTGGCTCTCAGTGTGTTTTAAAAAAATATATATCACATGGGTCTCCAGGTTGCCAAAGCACCTTCAACATATCCGGAGTACTTTTGTTATTTACTTTCTCAAGTTACAGTATCAGGAGCCATAAAACATTGTTTACTTAATCTTTGGTGAAAAAGCTGTGCCTAGTGAAACCTGCTACCCTAGTATCATTTCCTTGACATAGAATCTTTTGCATAGTGTTTCCTCTTAACAAGTATTAGTAATTTATCATCAAAGTGTTAAAGATGTGTGGTAAACCTTATATCTTAGATATTCAATATTCACATATTCCTGTGTCATAGCTCCCAGAAAATAAGTAAAGTCATGGAAACTATGTCTGCAACTGTTAATATGTATAATTTATTGAAATGCATAATCTTTTCATTGAAATTTTATTCATTTTTAAAAAAGAACTTCATATATCATATACATAGTTTGTTTATATGTTTATAAGTATAATGTACATATTTAAATATACATATGCACATATGTATATGTATATACACACATATCTGTATTTTTAAGGTTCAGTATCTAGAATATATAAGGAACACTTTCAGTTCAACAACACAATTTAAAAATGAGCAAAGGACTTTTTTGAATATGAAAAATATTCATATTCAAATATCAAATATGAAATTTTTTGAAATTTTGAAAAATGAATAGACATTTTTCCAAAGAAGTTATGCAAATGATCAACAAGCACATGAAAAAAAAGTTCCATATCCTTAGTCTTTAGGGAAATGTAGATCAAAACCACAATGAGATACCACTTAATACTTACCAAGTTGGCTATTAAAGAAGAGAAGTGTCAGCAAAGATATGAATACCCTAATATATCGCTGGCAGGAATGTAAAATGGTTCAGCTGCTGTGAAAAACAGTTTAGTAGCTCTCCTAAAAGTTAAACATAGAATTACTGTACAACCCAGCAATTCCACTTCTAGATGTATAGTCAAAAGAATTGAAAACAGGTTCTCAAACAAATACTTATATAGGCATATTCTTAGCAGCACTGATTCACGATAGTCAAAGGATGGAAACAGCCCAAACATCCATCAATAGATGAACAGACAAATGAATTGTTCTATATACACATAATGAATATTATTCAGCAATAGAAAGAAATGAAGCACTGATACATGCTATAATGTGAATGAACCTCGAAAACAAGCTACGTGAAAGAAGCCCAGACACAAAAGGCTACTGTATGATTCCATTTTTATGAAGTATTCAGAATAGGTAAGTCCACAAGACAGAATGCAAATTAATAGTTGCCTGAGGATGAGAAGAAACTGCTTAATGAATAAGGCGTATTTTCTCTTGGAGTGATTGAAATGTTTTGGTACTAGGTGGAGTTGGTGGTTGCACAACATTGTGAATGTACTAAATGCCACTGAATCGTTCACTTTAAACAGTTTGATTTTGTCATACAATTTAATTTCAATAAATGATTTAAAAATCTAGTTTAAGAAACTCCATTTATAAAGATTTTCAGCAGAAGTAACGTAATAATTATGACATCCTTTCTAGAATCAATAGACTCAAGTTTTTCATCTAAGAGAAGAGTATATTTCAGGAAATTAGGCTCTTGGATACTTTATAAGTATTTCTTTTGATTCATCCTCTTTGCTGATAAAAGGAATATTCCTAATCTCAATTTAAAAACTTAAAATTTATTATACTTATTTAACTGGTTGTCATTCACACTTCCATACCTCTGGACACAGAAGAGAGGAACCCATAGAATTCACTCCCTTCAGTCATACCTTACACCTTATGAGCATTCAAAACACTTAGGCTTTCCAAATACCAGATATTCGCTTCTCTGCATCTTAAATTCTGTTCTTCCAACTTCCTGCTCAACTGCACTGAGCATAGCAGTTCTTCCAAAATGACTTTTTCAAATAGCCAACCTCAAGCTGCCTCCTACTTTGCTCCTCCCATTCTGTTTTCACATCAATCTACAGAAAACTATAAGAACAAGCTCTGTTTGCCAAGACCTGTCCCATTTCCATACTCTGCTCTCAATCCTATGCTCTTTCAGTGTTCCAGCTTCTTCAGCAGAACGTGAAATCTGTAGCTGTTGAAAAGGGTGAAAAGTCAGTTGGGTGACATCTCCAAAACTCATGGAACTGATTCTTAAAAAATGAACCTCCACAGTCACTTTGGAAAGCAATTTGGCAGTCTCTCAGTAAGTTAAACATAACCCATCAATTCTACTTCTAGACTTCTTCTTTAGAATTCTAGAATTCTACTTTGCCTGAGAGAATTAAAAACAGAACCAAACAAAAACTTGCACTCAAATATTTATAGCAGCATTATTCATAATAGCTCAAAAGTGGAAACAACCCAAGTGTTCATCAATTGATGAATAGTTAAACAAAAAGTGTTATAAACACATAATGGAATATTATGCAACCATAAAAAGCAATGATATACTGATACATGCTGCAGCATGGATGAACTTTGAAAATACTATGCTAAGTAAAAGAAATCAGATGCAAAAGTCCACGTCCTGAGTGATTCTATTTATATGAGATGTTCACAGAATAGGCAAATATACAGAGAGAAAGTAGATGAGTGGTTGTCAAGGGCTTGGAAAGGGGCAATGGGGAACAACTGCTAAGGGTACAGGGATTATTTTGAGAGTAGTGAAAATGTTCTGGAAGCAGACAGTGGCAATGGTTATACAACACAGTGAATAAACCAAAACTAGTGAATCAGGGAGCCTGGTGGGCTGCCGTCTATGGGGTCACACAGGGTCGGACACGACTAAAGCGACTTAGCAGCAGCAGCAGCAGTGAATCATACAGTTTTAAAATAAAAGCTAAACTATAAAATATCTGGAATTGCCAATTGTTTATTTTTTAGACCTCTTGCTGTCTTGGCCATCTGGTGGTTGTAAACGGATTCAGACAGAAGCCAAGGCAGATTCTGAGGGGGTTAGGAGATCCCGCCTGGACTCCCACCACTGCTTTGCAGAGTCTTCCTCTAGAAAGGCCGTATGATCTGGATTCATAGCAAGTGGCTTTAACCAACTTGGTTGCCTATTCTAAGCCCCTGAATCAGTATTTGTAATATAGAGGCAAAAATATTGAACTTATTGTGTATTATGAGGATTAGACAGTGATATATTCAGAGATTTTTGCTTTTAGTAGACATTCATACATGGTAGCTATCTCTATTATCTTAGAGGACTTGCTCCTCATCTCTAAAATATTAAAAACAATCTGTCCTTAAACAATAGAAATATTTTCAAATTATCATTATTTTCTAAATTTGTTGTCTAAAATTAAGCCTATATATGAATTTCGAGTGAAAATGAAAAAAAAAAAAAAGCAATCACCTAATCAGGTGGCTGGTACCCAACGAAATGAATGCCTATTACACTTTCATCCAGGTATGAAATCAAACATTGCCCTGAAATCATAATTTATACATGATTGTTTTCATTAATGTCAACTATCCTAAAGGATACATTTATGCAGGATAATTGCCCAGAAAGACATTAAATCAAATTGGTGCTTAATAAATCAAAGCAAAAGTTAAGATACTCAGCGAGTCACCTTTTTTCAATGTATTTTGCCTAGTGTTGAGAGAAAGAGGTGGAGAAAAAGGTATAAGATCCAGACTTTGACTCCTAGAGTTAGCTGATCAATGTTTATGAAAGAGGATGCTGGTGACCATGGACTAGATTTATGAGAAAGTAATGGAGAATCAATGGCACCCCACTCCAGTACTCCTGCCTGGAAAATCCCATGGACGGAGAAGCCTGGCAGACTGCAGTCCATGGGGTCACTGAGGGTCGGACACAACTGAGTGACTTCACTTTCACTTTTCACTTTCATGCATTGGAGAAGGAAATGGCAACCCACTCCAGTGTTCTTGCCTGGAGAATCCCAGGGACGGGGGAGCCTGGTGGGCTGCCGTCTATGGGGTCACACAGAGTCGGACACGACTGAAGTGACTTAGCAGCAGCAGCAGCAAGGGAGAATCTATCTTTATAAAACATTAGGAAGGGGTTCACAGTTAATGCTCTGATGTGCTCTATAAAGATTAAAAAATCTTTAATTAAAATGAAAGTGAGAAATCAGTGTTTACTTCCTTTCCTCTGACAATATGGCAACAAAGAAACAATTTACTTTTCAGCCAGAAAGAGTTAGGATGAGAACACAGTACTGAGGCCATAGAATTGTTTATGAGAGCAAAGATAAATCTGGGGGGTGATTTATTACAAAATGAAATTGTAGAAATTAATTCTGTATGTTTGAAGAGTAAAATAGTGAAACAATGAATTCTTCTAAATTAGATAAAAATTCTACTTAAAAATAAGAAAATAGCTTAGAGGACTTTATAAATTAGCCTTCAGTCTATGATTATATCATTTCAATATCACCAAAAAAAAAAACAAAACTGGGCATATCTTTACAATATATCTGATAAAATATGAGTCGGCAGCACCAGCACTGAGCAAATTTCAGGCAGGGGGCAAGAATGATTACAAGACATCATGAATAAGAAAAAGTGTTTATAACTCCATTTTGCATTTTATGCATTTTTTAGTATAGAGATTTCAAATTTTAAATATTTTAATGACTGAAGTTACTTCCTTTTACAGAAGCCTTTGAAAAATTGCAATGTTTTAATTGGTTCACATTAAACACTCTTAGAAGCTTGAGGGAAAAAAGTCTTTCCAGATGAGCAAGAGGTTGGATAAATGTAATGACATATGGTTTGTTTTTTATAGCTACAATATGCAAAAAATAGAAGCATAACACATGTATTCAATGATATATATGTATTTATACATATAAATATATATTCTGATATAAATTATGAGATATGATTATTTTGTATCAGTGTGATTTTGTTTTTCTCTTTCTTGTTCCCTTTATGAATAAAAATAACAACTGAAACTTAGAACAATTTTAAACATCTCATTATACCCAGGATCTAACGAAAGATAAAATCAACGTATGCAAAACCATGATGTTGCTTGGTCCTCTCCAACTTGTGAGCTAGGCTGTTGGAACAGGAACAGCTAGGCTGTAGGTCTCAGAACCTTGGGGTTGTAGTGGGATGGTTGGGGGCGGATATCGAGGAACTGTCTGCTGATAATATTATAGAATTTTCCCCCACCCAGCAGGATTCCACAGAATCACTCCAGATGAATGGGTCACCGACTGTTTCTTAAATATCTCTCAGTAACAATATGTCTCACATCCTTTGCCAACAACACCCCCCTAACACACACTGCAGTGTTCTTCTTTTATTGCCCCTGGACCCCTGAACTTATCAAGACACTCAGGAGACTTGAAAGGCATCTGATCATTATGTGCTATATACTTAATTGCAAAAGTTTCAAAGGCTTGTTAAATGGCTACATTTTTTTCTTCAAAGTTAAAAAAAAAAATCTGAGTTAATGTAAAGTTTCCTTTCACATGCTATAGACAATTTTGGGGGGTAAGGGGGAGTGATTTTTTTGCAGGCTCACAGACTATTTTCAGAAGATCCTTCTTATGGAGTCTGCATGCATATTGAGAGGATCACCTCTGAGAAACCAAAATGGACCTCAAACCAAAATTTTTCTCATCGGGAAAGTGTTAGCAGTCACTATTAAGCCTTTCGTGACAGGGCAGAGGCATACTCTCAAGACAGGCCTTAAAAATGGTGGAGAAGGAGCTGGGGTCACTATTCCATTACCTCTGAATGGTGGTTCTCACGTCCTGCCTTCATTGCAGTGGTTTTTCTGTTACCAAGACCTGGGCCTGTGCTACCTTTTTACCTTCAAGTTTGAGGCCGCCATGAGTCCCTGAACTTCACTTTCTTTACCCAGCTCATGTTTGATCATGAAGGGTCAAACTCTTTTACTTCCAGAGTAACTGATTGCTGCTGCTGTGCTGTGCTCAGTCACGTCCAACTCTTTGTGATCCCATAGATTGCAGCCCACCAGGCTTCTCTGTCCATAGGATTTTCCAGGCTAGAATACTGGAGTAGGTTTCCATTTCCTCCTCTAGGGGATCTTCCTGATCCAGGGATCCAGTCGGCATCTCCTGTGTCTCCTGCATTGCAAAGGAATTCTTTACCCACTGAGCCATCTGGGAAGCCCAGAGTAACTGGTGCTAATGGCCCACCCCTCCACACTTATTTTTTTGTAGTTTTGATTTAACTTTTTAGCTTGGAAATTCCGATCATGTATAAATACAATTACATAATAAAACTTCACAGTAATAACTCATCAATTTCAAAAATTATCGATATTCTGCCATGCTCTCCACCCACATATCATGCTCCTTTTTAATTTTACCATTCTTTTTCTTAGATAGAATTTTCATAAATTGAAATCACAACTCTTGGCTGTACTATTTTGACAACTGGGCATTCTTGGTAAAGCATTGGCCTTTCACAACATGGAATACTTCCACCTCCCCAGAAAGTTACCCCCAGATGATTCTCCTCTTCTGAGAGAAAACCATAATTCTGCATTTTATTTAACTTTAGTTTTGCTTCTGAACTTCTATGAATGGATTCATACTGTATGTAGTGTTTTGAGTCTAGCTTCTTTCATTTGGCATCATATCTATGACGGAGAAGGCAATGGCACCCCACTCCAGTACTCTTGCCTGGAAACTCCCATGGACAGAGGAGCCTCGTAGGCTGCAGTCCATGGGGTGGCTGAGGGTCAGACACGACTGAGCAACTTCACTTTGACTTTTCACTTTCATGCACTGGAGAAGGAAATGGCAATGCACTCCAGTGTTCTTGCCTGGAGAATCCCAGGGACGGGGGAGCCTGGTGGGCTGCCATCCCTGGGGTCGCACAGAGTTGGACAAGACTGAAGTGACTTAGCAGCATATCTATGAAATTCATCCATATTGCAAACAATATCAGTTATTGTTCAGTAGAATTTCATGTTATGAATTCTGTACCACAATTTGCTCATTTTTCCTCTTGTTGATAAATAATTTGGTTCTTTCCAGCTTCTAACAGTTTTAAATAAAGCTGTTGTGAATATTTTTGTACAAGTCTTTTTGTGGATATATTTTTTCATTTCTTTTGGGTAAAACACTTAGAAGTAGGATTACTAGGTCAAAGCATAGCTGTACATTTAGCTCTAAAGCTTAACCTTTTCCTAAAGTGGGAAAATCAGTATTTAGAAGTATTATTTGTACTCTGGTCTTGTCTAGCCCACTGCTCCACACTGCCTCCTACAGGTAAGCACTTTTATTAATTTCTTGTGCATCCTTCCAATTTTTAAAATCACAGTGATGAGTAAATAAATATCTATTTGTCCCTTTCTGTCTTCTAACCCACACAAAAAGGTAACCTACTATATATCCATAAACTGTCCTATTTTTACCTAACAACATATCTTAGAGTCTTTCCATATTGACTAATCATCAATAATAAATGGCTTCCTCTTTCTTTTTCTAGAAACTGCTCTATTGATGGCCCCTTATAGTACTTCCAACCTGTTTCTACTATACATATGCTGCAATAAGGAACACTGTATGCCCCCCACCCCCACCCCGCTGGCCTGCCAGCCCAGCTCCTGTTGTGGCCGAAGCCAAGAGCCAGCATGTCGATGCCCCTCCATCACTGAAATTTTGTATTTAGCTTCAAAGAAAGAGTACTTTGTGCCATTGCAGCGGCTCCCTGGGCCTGGAAGGGCCCCGCTCTCCCTCGTGGCTGGGGGGACACGTGCTTGCTGCCTCTGTGCTGGCCCAGACCAAGTTGGGGAAGAGGGACTAGGCGGTGCAGTCTTTCAGTGCGAAACACAGAGCCGAGGGTTGG
Organism: Bubalus kerabau; assembly: GCF_029407905.1. Taxonomy (NCBI): domain Eukaryota; kingdom Metazoa; phylum Chordata; class Mammalia; order Artiodactyla; family Bovidae; genus Bubalus; species Bubalus kerabau. Next base: position 87,926,871 of record NC_073626.1, read on the forward strand.
GGGACACCTCGTGATGCCCCAGGACTTGAGGTTGGCAGAGGTCGGGCTGGGCTGGGCAGAGTCCAGTGACCTGGGCAGGAGTGCAACCCGTGGAGATGTTTGGGGCAGATGTTTGCCACCTCTCCAAGCCTTTGGTGGCAACACAACTGCCAAACTCATTGAGCGTATGGCCAGGCGACCATGCACACAGACACGTGCCAGGCACACGTCTGTGCTCACGGTGAGCCCAGGCACAACTCCACCCCAGGCACGTCCAGGGAGGGATGCAGGCCCTGCACCTGTGAGCAGTTGACCAAAGTGGCCAAAACCTGGGCTTTCAGAAGCTCCCTGGACAGCGCACCCTTCCCAGTCCTCTGGTCTCTGTGGGCACTAATTGGGTGCACTTCAGGCTTCTGTGCCCCAGTCTTGGGGGGGGAGGTTGGGGGTGGGGACAGCCCCCCAGGAACAGTTTCATTTCTCAGGATTCTCTCAGCTGAGAAAGAGCCAGGGAGCAGAGCATAGCCCCCTCCCTCCTCAGGGGCCTGATATTTCTGGAGCCTCTAAGCCAAAGAGCCCACTGGCTGTGGCAGATGGGGGTAAGGATGCCCCACCTAGACCATCTTGGGGTGGGGGTGCCCCCACCCCACCGGGCATCTGCACGAATGTTGATTGAGAGAAGGGACTGACTGCTGAGCATGGGGTCACCAAGGTTGGGCCAGAGGCCACTGGTGGGTGGTGCCGTGTCTCTGTGTCCACCTCTAACGGATGAGCCCAAGGCCCAGGCGCTGTGCCCCTCCCCAACGCTTGTGTGTGTGTCAGTGGGGCCTATGCCCTGCCCCACCCGCGAGTCTGCTGTGTCCACATGGAGAAGGTGCTAGTCCTCGTGCCCCCTCCCGTATGCCCCACACAGCTGTCCCCTGGAAACAAGCAGTGACCAGTCCATTCACCTCACCACCACCTGTCCCCCGCCCCCCATGGTGATCACTGTACAACTTTTTTATTCACAAATTCATGTTCCTCTCCCCTTCAGCCTTCACCTTGGGGGGTTGGTAACTTATTTGTCTGGATTCTTGGAGGCACCTCTGTGCATTTGTCCTCAGGTGGTCTTATGGATGTCTTTCAAAAATTGGTTATTTTATATGATTTGTCATGGAATTTATTCTAATAAATCATTCTTCTATCATGTGGCAAAAAAAAAAAAAAAAGCTTTGTACCTACGTCATTACATATAGATGGGATAAATTTCCAGAATGGTGCTTCAGCTTTACTGGGCTGAAGGGTGATAGGTATTTGTACTTTTGTTTACTATTGCCAAATAGTGCCTCAAACATATTGTGACGTGTTTTACTCCCATCAGCAATGCATGAGCATTCCCCTGGTCCATCCGCTTGCCACCGGAGTGCACTGTGAACCTGGATCTTTGCCACTGGCAAACATTTCAACCCAAGTTTCATGGGCAACTGATGAAACTAAACATGCAAAACCCCTGAACCCTGTGATTTTGTGACGTGAGATCCTAAGAGGAATTTGCTACTTAATTTGTGGCATCAACTGGAAAACAAAAATGTGGAGTCTTTGTTCAAAAATTACTAAGAATTTCAAATTGGTATGAGTAGAACATTAAGCCAAGTGTGTGGCTCCACGCAATGGCCCAGGCTGAGAACCTTAAACATCATAAAGAAAATAAGAGATCTTTGAGTAGACATTCACTTTACCTGAAAACTTGATGTATGTTTTTGCACACTGCTCCATATAATACTCATATTTTAAATGACTTACATCAAGTTAAAGGATGTTTCAGGAAGGCATGTTGTAGCTATCCTGTGGCCATACCCAGGTACTCCCCACACAGCCTGATGGGAGAACTCTAGATGACATCTCCCAGGACTTTCCTGCTCCCAGACAAGCTGTTTAATACTAGTTACATAAATATAGGGTCAGCAATTTTCCTGCCTGAATAACTGCAATGATAGGAACTGAATACCAAGTGAAGGTTGATATTGGGACAGTCATTGGAAGAAGATCCCCTAGTCCAAGTGGCACTTGATGTTCGTCTTAATTTCTGACAATACAATGTCCATGAGGGAGCCTGAGCTCCCCTTCCAGGGGAGGAGCACGGTGCTTTATTCAGTGGGACTCAGTGCTTCTATACTCTCAGAATGCTTGCCATTAATGGTATTGGGACCCCCAAGAGTTAGTCTTGTTGGGCTGGAGATAGATGACACTAGAGGAAATTTCCTGAAAGAAGTGAGGATAGTTATTTCTGAAATAATAGAAAGCAAGTAGAGTGGAGGGCTAAAAAGGAGTTTTGTGGTGAGCTATCGGAAGAGGGAATTTACTGAGATGCCAGATGCCATGTTAAGACCCTTACGTACAGCATCACAGGGCCCCCTTCTTAGGGCTGCTCCCACAAACAAATAGCATCTGCAAAGGAAAGAGAGACAGACGGACTGACAGAGACAGAAAGAGGGCAAGAAACCTCCATTCAAAGAGGCAAATGGAAAAAAATAAAACTGAATGTCAAGCAATTCAAGAGAAATATAGCCGATATACTCATGAGGATTGAGGCCAGAGGGAAGAACAATTTGCTCCTATGTCAAACTAATCCACACTTTCCAGTCATTACAGTCTGTATTAGTGATAATCCAGTCGGCCCTGAGGTGAGCCACAGTTCTCTGCTCTTTCACCCCCTCTGCTGGTGAAAGGAGTCCTCAGGTCAAAACACCAGCAAGCACAGGGAGAAGGTGAAGAAAATGAGATAGGTATTTTATACAGTTGTGCTTCTCAAACTTTAACATGCACATGAATCGCCTACGAAGCTTGGTAAAATGCAACTTACTCGGTAAGTCTGGACTTGGGCCTCAGAGTCTGCATTTTTGGTAAACTCCCAGGTTATACTGGGGTGCTTGGACCACGCTTCTAATAGCAAAGCTAAGATTAATGATATACCACCAGCAATTACCAGCACGAATACCGCTTCCTGAGGTTACCTAATTTCACAGAGAACTGATCTCTTACGGTGTTTAAATAGCTCTACATCCAACAGTGGGTCCAATCCACAAAGGGAACTGTTTAAGTTCATTGGGAATATTTCTATAGTTGTCTCTAATTTACTCCTGTGCAAGTTTCATCATGCAGTTGATTATATTAAAGTGTTGGAATCTAGTTAGCAAAGGTTGCAAGGCTTTTGTTGAATGAAAGCAAATTTTTAGTTTAGAAGATTCATTTAATCAACACTCTCATTTCTGAACAGGAAGCTGAGGCATAAACAGAGTATGTGACTTGACTGAAGCCACACAGCTTATTGATAGCAGCCAGACTAAAATCTAATTACACTAACACTGTCTCATGCTGTCTGTCCAGATGATTTCCCATTTTCCCATTCCTCTAAGGTGATCAGACTCATATCTGCTAAATCCCATAGATCATTGAAGTCTTAAGTGGCAGATCACAAAGCTCAGTAATATGACATATACATAGTAACTCATTCTTTTGAAAATTAATGTCCAGCTCTCTTATCGATAGAGTTAGCCTTTAAATATGCATTGGAATAAAAAAGAAATATTAGACCTTGTCTTATTAGCATCACCCATCTTGGATGTTTAATCCTCACTTTGCTTTATCTTTTCTTCCTGAATCCCATTTTAAACAACAGTCTTAATTGCAATTCTTAATTGAAAAGTCTTAATTGATATTCTTTAAAATTCCTCACCAAAATAATACAAATTAATTTCACATAGTGTTGATGAGAAGATCCCTAATGTTTTGAGTGAGTGATTTATTATTTGGGTAGATGAAAGAATGAATTGGTTTTTCTATTAAGATAAATTCATTATCACTAAATAGCAAAGAAGGGCTTATAAGACCCTCAAATAAGGCTATGCTCAAAGAGGTTGGCCATGGACTATATAATTTCACATTCTTTCGTCTGCAACATAAAAATTCACATCAGAGTACTTAAGTGATTTTCATTCCCGATCAAGAGTGAAGGTGAATTTCCAAACTTCCCTTTCCATTCTCAGCCAAAAAAAAAAAAAAAGCAAGAGTAAATAAAAAGTTTCCTGGTCTCTGAGTTCCCACCCAATATAAGCTTATTATGCAGATGAGCAAAGTGAGTGGGCGAGTGAAATCGTTTGTAACAAAAACCCATTATTCACAGATGAAAAATTTATATTGTCAGCGTAATATCTGCAAGGCTAAACACCACTGGAGAGTATATAAAGGCAGTGAGCTTTGGTGCACAACTACAGAGCTCAGGACACTGCACACCCAAACGAGGGCTCACTCTCTCTTCACCTGCTCTGTTCCTCCTGGTGTCAGAAGGTAAGATTAATATTGAGTGATTGTAAGACTGTACATTCTGTTTAGGGTACAGTTAAGTGTTCATAAGGGGGCAAAGTATTATGAATTAAAGTGCGGTTTTTTCAACTTATACTTTGTTATTATACTACGCGGGGCAGAATTGAAATGAAAAAGTGATGTAAAATGCATTTAAATAAACTTTAACATAATAAAGCCTCAAAGCGAGTCAAAGAAATAATTCAATGAAAAGATATAAGATAGAAAGAAAAACAAAGATTCAAATCAAGGCACTTATTACAAAATTTAACTAATGAAAATTGCATTTTAAAACCAGTGGTGACATTTTGAAAAACAAATATTTTTCTTCGGATTCGATAAATGTGTATACCATTTTGAACAGAAGGCGCCTTTTAAACAGCAGAAATGTGCCCATTAGAGAGGTTATAATAGTAATTGATCCTTACCAATGAAAATGTATGGTTTTCCAGAAAAGCAAAAACATCATCATTCAAATATTCAAATTTCTGATAAGGCTATCAAAAAATCAAAGTCCATGAAATCAGCTCTTTGTAGATAAGACATAGCGTATTCAGGGCAGAAAAGAAATGTCATCAGTTTTTGGGAATTCTGTGGATGGAGCTGAGTAAAAGCACAGATTAATAATTACTATGTTTTGGGGACCAATAGTAATAAATAAACTATCTAAAATGTCTACATTACAAAATGAAATTTTAGTAAATACCTTAAGAAAAAAAATCAGATGGTCTAAAGTACCTATTTAAGCTCTTAAGGACAAGGAACAATTTTACAAAGATCTTCAGGGGAGAAAATGATTTCATCGTGTTTTTTTGCGTTTGTTGGTTTTCACACCTCCCCATCAAATTCAGGATCTTAGTTTCCCGACCAGGGATCAAACCTGTGGCCCCTGTATTGGGAGCAAGGTGTCTTAACCACTGGACCACCAGGGAAGTTCCATGTGGTATGTTTTCTTTCACACATACTAATTAATACCTATGAGAAGAAATTACCTAGCCAGTTTTAAAAGAATTTATTTGGCCTGTGGCCCCAGTATACTTAGGGATATACTATATAATATATGTCACCTTGCCTAGATCAAAGATTAATCTTTGCAAAAGACTTCATATTTAGGAAATATGATTGGTACCACATCTCCTTTTAAATTTGAGTGGAAATGTATAGGTTTTATTAAAGTGCAGACTCTCTCTGTAGGCTAAAGCGGGGGTGGGAGAGTAATTGGAAAGTCTCTCCTCACTGAATAAGATATTGATACCAAAATGATGCAAATGTTTGCTTTCTCAAGTAGCAGTATTCAAAAATCCTTATTCTTAAATATTTCACAATTCTGTTGACTTTTACACAATGAATAAATAAAGTTTCAAAAATCAGTTATTTATTTAAATAGAAATATTCTACTGCCTGGGGAGGACTTCAAACACTGACTTCTCTATGGTTGTTTCTTATACCAGCTCTCCCAGAAACTATATGTTCCATATCTGCCATATCCATATCCTAATAGAAGATATTGCAAAACCTTTAGGGACATTACATGAAAGCAATTATAGTTTTCAGTTGACTTTCCAACAATGATGTAATCCTAAAGAGGAGTGTTTGCTTTAATTTTTTATGTTTCTGAATTTTATGAATGTATAATTGAAACTTGCAATCAAAGACCCTGCCTATATATTTGGCAAGGTTTCCCAAGTTTTCCAACTGTATAAACTGAAGCACAAAAACACACCAAATTAGTAATTGAATATTGGTGAATAAAGGGTGAACATGTAATGCCTATTGTGTTGCTTTATCTAATTGATCACTTAGTCTAAAAGGCAATATTTCAAAGGGAAAAAAAAAATACCACTGCAGGTATTTCCAGTCTTCATGTTTTAGTGCCAAAGAAAGATAGGAAGTATGGCTAAGATGTTAAAGACAAGGTTGATAGTTTAAAATGATAATATTTGTAAAATACTCATTTCAAACCAAATGCCATTTGCTAAAAATACTCAGTCAAATTTTTAACAAATAAGCATAATCAAACTTGGATTGAAATCCCCACTTCTCAAAGTAAATATGGTTGACTTGAAAGAAGCAGAGAGGTTTACAAGAAACGCTGGATTTGAGGTTTTCATTCAGAAAATAGAGGTGCTTGTCCTGTGGGGTCATTCCACCCCACACTTATGCTGGTTCCACCCCACCATCCACAGTACATCATCATGTCCTTGGCATCCTGTGGCCTCACGGGGCATCTGCTTATGATGCAAGGTATCTTGCAACATGGTCTAGGGTGTCACTAGCAGTGAATGACACATCCTGGACTCAGTCCAATTATAAAACAACCTGGGGACTTTCAAGACTTCAGAAGCAAGCATTAATTTTCTTTATGACAGTAATCTCTTAGTTTCTTAGTTGTGATTGTTCAAGTTGCCAGAAGCATTAGTTCTTGTTGCAAATTGCTTGTCTTTAAAATGATTTTTTTCCTTTAATTCAGAACAGGTCAAAGCACCCTAAAATACCTCAAATCTGTTGGCCGCTTTATAATTACAAAGTCTAGACCAAGTTGCACTATTTAAAATATAAATGAATAATACATCTGAACCGACAGCTGGTATGCCAAGTTGTAGCCTGAGGCTGCTTTAAGATGGTTGAAATGCAGTATAATGTAAACGCTTGGAAGTGAAGGACTATTAATTGAAAGCCAGACTGATAGTGAAGAGGGTGGGATCATGGATAAGGTGCCATTCAAACTAACCATATGTAGCATATCATCTACAGTGGGTATTTTCAATGTTTATCATGGACATTTTTAATTTCAAGTCTGGAAATGAGCCTTCCAATTATTAACAGAAGAGTCCTACACTAATGAAGAAGTTTCATAGTGCTACACATCTTTTGTATTCTTTTTAGCCACCAAAAAAAAAAAAACTGCAAGAAAAATATAATATTTTAAATTAAACTACAAATATAATCAGAATAAAATTGATGACTAGTTTTTTCTTTCTACTCTCAATATTTACTTAGTCAAAACTGAACTAATTCACCTGACACTTTTAATATGGTTGAGTGTCTTTATGTCTCCCCTGACTCTGTGTTTCAACAGGCAGCAAAAATGAAAAGCCTTTACTTTGTGGCTGGATTGTTTGTAATGCTGGTCCAAGGCAGCTGGCAACGTCCCCTTCAGAACACAGAGGAGAAATCCAGGTATTAAATCTTTAGATTTGAACTAACATAGCACTATGCTTATAATACAGCCCAAGATAAGTGTGACTAGTAAATAGGTCTCAGTAATTTGGAATAAATGTCCTGAACCATTTTCAAACGTTTAAAGTATCATTGTGATAAAGGCTTTTCTGAAGTATAGATAAGAGTATGTTATTTCATAACCAAAGGAGTGAGGAATGTTGAAAAATATGATACATGGGAAATTATAGCTCTTCAAAATCTTTGGCTGATCCTGTCTGTCCATTCATTACTCTACCATTCATGGTAGATCATTTTAATTATTCACACCAACTTTTTCTTTTTATTTTAAAAAATAACATTGTTTCCTACTAATTGTAAAATTAGTAAAGAAATTTTACATGCACATTCATGATAGACAATATGCATGTACTGTATATAAATACATCCCAGATCATTTACAGCTTTGTATTGTATTTTTTATCTTAGCATTGTATTGTTAGATTATTTTGATAACATTACAAAGATCTATTAAAAGTATGATATTTAATGACTACATACTATTTCATCCTATAAATGTACAATATTTATTTAGCTACCCCTCCTCTTTTGAATACTTAAGAGTTCTTCAAATTTTCCTACAAAAAGCCTGCCAATAACATTTTTCCTACATTTCTTACTATTTTCTGAGGATTTATTTCTAGTGGTAAAATAATTATGTCAAAGGATTTGAATGAGTTTAAATTTTTTATAATATCTTGCCAATTTGCTTTCCAGAAAACTAATACACATGCACATTCCCACTGGCATTATAGAAATACTCCTCTCACAATATCCTCCCCGGTATTTAATCCTTGCTAATTTGACAGGTAAAAATAGTATCTCATTTCTATTTTGAGTCTTAATCATATTGAATATTTCCCCACATAGCCATGCCAACCAACTGTTGATTATTGGCATGTGGACTACCCACTACATAGTTTCAAATTAGCAAGTGCGCTTTTTCTTTTCTTTCTCTGGACTTTTAATTGTCTTTCCATTAGCTGCCACATAACCAGGTGATGGAGCTCCTTTTTTATAGTAATATATGCAAAACAGAATTTGGACTATAAATCTGCTGCCCAAACAAAAATGATTTGGGACGCTTCACCCTTTTAAAATATTCAAGGCGTGTTGCTCTCTTCTGGCATTATTAACATAATGAGTAGATGAATTTGTTGAAAAAAGATTTATTTAATCCTATTTCAGAAAAAGAGAAGCCAGTTGAAAAATCAGTTGCTAGAGTTCCAAATCAGAGTATATTCAACTCTGGTAAAACCATGGGAATCCCATGGCAAATTAAGGTCTTTCTGAACTGCCAACTAAAATGCTGGGGGAACCTGCCTTCCAGCTTCATGTGGTTCTATATTTTGTAGAGAAGCTGCTTCTCAAGTGAATCTACTGTTAAGGAGAGATGTAGTTGCACCAATCCCTGTTCTTCACAGTTCATTCCCAGCTCCCCAGACTGACCCGCTCGGCGATCCAGATCAGATCAATGAAGACAAGCGCCACTCGCAGGGCACATTCACCAGTGACTACAGCAAGTACCTGGACTCCAGGCGTGCCCAGGATTTTGTGCAGTGGTTGATGAATACCAAGAGAAACAAGTAAGAATTTGAACCTGATCGGAAATGTACACTCAAATGTATTACTTAAATATGTCTAAAATTCTTCCTGACTTTCTTAAGTTATACATATCAAATAATGCCCATAAACTCATTTGTTTTTTGTTTTTTTAAATTTTATTTTATTTTTAAACTTTACATAATTGTATTAGTTTTGCCAAATATCAAAATGAATCCGCCACAGGTTTTTTAAGCTTGGTGGTGTTAACCTCCGTATTATGCCTTTGCATGTCCCACCCATCACCCCTTCAAAACTCTTGCTGCTAAGTCGCTTCAGTTGTGTCTGACTCTGTGCGACCCCATAGACGGCAGCCCACCAGGCTCCACCATCCCTGGGATTCTCCAGGCAAGAATACTGGACTGGGTTGCCATTTCCTTCTCCAATGCATAAAAGTGAAAAGTGAAAGTGAAGTTGTTCAGTCGTGTCCGACTCTTAGCGACCCCATGGACTGCAGCCCACCAAGCTCCTCCATCCGTGGGATTTTCCAGGCAAGAGTGCTGGAGTGGGTTGCCATTGCCTTCATTACCTACCCTCAAATGGGACATAGACTTTAAATAATTTTCCCAACTTTGGTCTTAGCAGTATTTACTCTGTTTCCCATTTTACTTTAAAATGAAAGCTGACTTTTGTGAAACTGCAAGGTTAGGAATCTAATTCCTGACCAAAAGACAAGAGTAAATTCAACATTCTCTTGTAGGGTTCAAACTCATGACTATGATCACATTCAAAGCATCCTCTAGCCAAGTTCATCACGGTAAGAAATGGAAACAGATGCAGTCTTTTTCTTGTAGAATACAATCCAAGATACGCATTAAAATTACAGCCTAGCAGCACAGCATAAAGAGAGAAGGCACATAGGAACACAAGCCTATCGTAAGGCATACATTTTAATGTTGAATTTCTTTGACAGTGTTGGGGGTTTTGCTGCATGAGGCTACTGGAGGAAATCAGCCACAAGGGTTTCACAGGGATGGTGGAATTTCACAATTTCTTTGGAGGGTGGCCCACAAAGGGAGGGAGTTATGCATGCAAAGTAGCTGAAGGAATCTAAAAATCAGGAAAAGGGAATATATTTGTCCGGATAGAATGGAGAAGGGTAGAGAGAGAAAAACCAGAAAGAAGAATTAGAGAGGGTTGTTGACCAAAAATTCGTAAAGTGGAGAATACAGGAAAGACAGTGATCATGGTCAAAGAAGACACTAGAAGTTCTTGCTAAGGATTACAGACGGGGCTTCCCAGGTGGCTCAGTGGTATTGAATCCGCCTATAAATGCAGGAGACATAAGAGATGCAGGATCGGTCCCTGAGTCAGGCAGATCCCCTGGAGGAGGAAATGGCGACCCACTCTAGTATTCTTGCCTGGAAAATTCCATGGACAGAGGACCCTGGCGGGTTACAGTCCACGGAGTCACAAAGAGTCGGACATTACTGAGCTACTGAGCATGCATTGGTGAAACAGGAGAAACTACAAATTTGAAAAAATGCAAACTGTCTTCATTTCTAGAGAGACAATGCCACAATTTGGCGAATGAATGTAAAATAATCTTAGCTCCTAGGTGGTTTCTGTTGTGTTTAAGATGAAACCTTCCAGGGCTTATATATGATGGAGCAACTGACCATCTTTCTGGTCAACCCCTTCCATGGGGCATTCTGTACACATGTGAGGGTGATGTAAGGTCATTTTCTTAGCTTTCCTCACTGCTAGCCCATCATACATTTCCTTTAATTCATTATCCTGTGGTCCTTTCAATCACATTTTGTGACGCTCCTTTGCTTTCCTTTGATTCAGTAAACTAACTCTGACCCCATGTGTTGGAGTAGGAAATAGAAACCCACTCCAGTATTCCCGCCTGGAAAATTCCATGGACAGTGGAGCCCGGCAGGCTACAGTCCATGGGATCACAAAGTGAGCAACTGAGCACACACACACACGACCCTATATGTACATATGACAAGCTGCTGCTTTGTTTGCGAGTGGCATGGCACAGTAGATAGCCCTCACACTTTTGGACTGAAGTAAGGGCAGTGTTAAGAATTAATGACACAGACAAGCGGAAGAGGTGAAAATGGGTCACTGGGTGGAGTGAGGGAGCTTAGCCTCCCTTAATTGTCATTAGATTGCCCCCATCAACCTTCACTCCCAATAATTAATGCAGCTTTCTGATGAGTCTCCTACACACCCTCATCTCCCCAATCTCCCTCTAAGCCCCCTCCACACAGAATCCAGAACCCGAAGCTGCCATTGCTTATAGGTGAGAACCATATTGCTAAAGAGACAGATCTTCAATTTAACTTTCACATTTCTTTCAGGAATAACATTGCCAAACGTCATGATGAATTTGAGAGACATGCTGAAGGGACCTTTACCAGTGATGTAAGTTCTTATTTGGAAGGCCAAGCTGCCAAGGAATTCATTGCTTGGCTGGTGAAAGGCCGAGGAAGGCGAGAGTAAGTCTGTACATTCTTATTTAATTTTTTTTTTTTTTTTTTGCTTGATGCTGAAAACTTAGATTACAGTTATCCATAAATGGATCTGCATTATGAAGCCATTAATATAGTCTCACAAAGTAAGGAAATAACTCCTGTTGGTGGGAGAGAGTTTACAAAAGTCTCATCTATTTTATCTTTGAGAGCAAGTGTTAATGATAGTGTCACACAGGTTACTATTTATCCCCCATTATTAGTTGTGTTAAAATTAGGTATTAATTTGCCAGTCCAGGATACTTTTGAGGATAAACAGAGTGCTTCTGATAATTACGCCAGGAAAATATGCTTAGACTAGGACTGTCCAGGAAAACTAGGGATAAAGGAAGAGAAGAAATAATGCTGAAAACTTAGTTTCATTTTAAATATGTACATAGTTTATGTGTTAGTAAGTATTCAGGTAAAAATGTGATGCAGACAGGAACTAAAGATGTTTAATGAAATGGCATTCAAAACAAAGATATGTGCAAACATTCGTCTATTTAATGATGTATCCATTTTTTTGAGACTACCATAGAGATAATCATTAAATTATTACAGTTGAAAATGAGCCTAAGTACCTAAGACCTTTAGGTACTTCCTTGGATCTTACCACAGCCAAACAGACCCACAGACCAAACAGACCATCTCATTTTCTTGTGACCATTTTGATTGACTTTGAATTATGAAAATCAAGAAATTCATGTTCCACTTTATTTTTTCTTTAGTTGTTTTCTTTTTTTTTTTGGCCGTACCTTATGGCGTGTGGGTTTCCCAGCCATGGATCAACCCAGGCTCCCTGAAGTTGGAAACACAGAGTATTAACCACTGGACCATCAGGGATGTCTTTAGTGAGATTTTCAATAAGTGTATTGAGATTTTAAGGAGCTCTCAAGACAAAAAGGAACTAGTATTGTCACTGATTTTTAAAACAGCAGCAATAAAATTTATAAAATCAATGCAAAAATAGTCACACAAGATTATTTTATAGTGTTTTAAAGAGATACCAAAAATTCTGTTAAACAAACCAGTCAGAGAAAATATCTAATATAGACTAAGGTTTAATCCCTTAAGACTGTACTTGGCAAGGCTGTTTTGATCATCATTAGTTTTATAGGATATACTCTATTTTTCTGAATATGCTGCTGCTGCTGTTGCTGCTGCTAAGTCGCCTCAGTCGTGTCCGACTCTGTGCGACCCCAGAGACTGCAGCCCACCAGGCTCCCCCGTCCCTGGGATTCTCCAGGCAAGAACACTGGAGTGGGTTGCCATTTCCTTCTCCAATGCATGAAAGTGAAAAGGTAAAGTGAAGTCGCACAGTCCTGTCCGACTCTTTGCAACACCATGGACTGCAGCCCACCAGGCTCCTCCGTCCATGGGATTTTCCAGGCAAGAGTACTGGAGTGGGGTGCCATTTCCGTCTCCATTTTCTGAATACAGACAAATCAATAGTTTCAATAATAAGTTCTATGTTGACAATACACTAAAATCTTCGAAGCAGCTGGAACACAGAAAAGGGCTTTGTTTCAGGTCCTGGCTCTGCACTTGTCTACCTAATTCCCTTTCTGACATTCAAGTTATGAGGCTTTTTGTGGTAAGCTCTCTGTAAATAGAAACATATGGTTTTCTCAGTGACCCTTACACAGGTTACCAGTGACAGGCAACCAATAAGCATTTCTTTGAAACGTTTAACCAAGTGCTGATTTTACCCCCCCATTTCTCAGTTTCCCAGAAGAAGTCAACATCGTTGAAGAACTCCGCCGCAGACACGCTGATGGCTCTTTCTCTGATGAGATGAACACCGTTCTCGATAGTCTTGCCACCCGAGACTTTATAAACTGGTTGCTTCAGACGAAAATTACTGACAGGTGATTGTATGTTAGTTCATCCCTGAAACCATCAAAACTTTCATAAATATTATCATACTGCTATAGGTTGTTCCTACATGAAGGAGAGAGTCTTTACTTTGTTGGTATACAATGAAAATTATGAATCATTCAAGAGTATATTATATTTGTTTTTGATCATTACAATTTTATCATTTCACTCACTGATTCCAAACACTTTTCCTGAATGTTGGTAAGGGGCAAGTCATTAGGGATACAGGTATGGAGATGTTAAGCTGGTCATATATTAATAATATCGCAAATTGCTGTGTATGTTGAAATTATAGCACAAAGTAAAATACCAGTATATATGATATTTAAATACTTAATGCAATAAGTATAGCAGTAAAATTTAAATGCCAAGATTAACAGGCATGTAATAGGTTGGTTGTAATTACTTTTTATAATTATCTATACACTTTATATTTCTTGCTGGGGACAAGTTAGGATAAGCCATCTGTGAAGGTAAATATTTGAAGAGTTCAAAACACAAACGGATGTATAAAATGAGAAGATGAACAGCCTTTATCAAAATAAATCATTGAAACATTTTCTGGCTAAGTTAACTGTATCATCTATGTATTATACTATGTTAAATAATTGTCTCTCTCTTTTTTTTTTAATTTCTAGGAAGTAAGTGTGTCATTCATTACTCAAGATCATCTTCACAATATCACCTGCCAGCCATGTGGGATGTTTGAAATTTTAAGTTCTGTAAATTTAACAGCTGTATTCTAAAGCCATATTGCTTGCATGCAAATAAATAAATTTCCTTTTAATATTGTATAACCAAACGATTATAAATTGAATACACCATTGTCAAAATACTGCTAAAATATCAGCTTTAAAATATGTTAATTCAGAATTCTCTTTCTTTTCTTCTGCTAACCTGCTTAGCAATGAAATTATTTCTCTGTGATATAATTTGTATATATAAATTACTCCAATCACAACATATTTGCATTATAATAAGATAAGGGGAAGGACTGGTAGCCACAGTTGTGAAATGGGAAAGAGAATTTTCTTCTTGAAACTTTTGTCATAAAAATGCTCAACTTTCAGTATATAAAAGATAAACTAAATAAAAATTTCAAGCTTCTTCATCAATGCCTGTATTCTCTCTTCTTTATGGTCCCACTCTTTCCAAATACTCCTGCTTCCTAAGTTGGTAAGCCATAAGCCAAATCCGATGCACAGATATGGCTTCATGTTTTAAATTGCTGCACAGTACTTTAATGCTTTCAGCCAACATCAAAAAAACCAAGGTATTTTATATCAAAATGTTGATTTCTCATGTTTCTTGAAAAATTAGATCATCAGGCAATATTAGACCCACAAATCAAATCTCTTCTAAAGATGAGTACCAGTTGCCTCCTTCTGAAAAGTCACATGATTTTCAACTCACTATTGTGCCCCCTACACACACACACACCACACACACACACCCCACACACCCACACACACCGCACACACACACACATCACACACACACACACTGCACACACACACATACCACACACACACACACCACACACACACACACCCCACACACACATCTGTGTATGTTACACATTTACATTCAGGTAATATGCATAAGTAGCCACTTTCCCCGGCCCAGTTTATTTTTGTATCTTATTTGCCTGGCGCCTGCAGACATTTAAGCTTGTCTATCATACCTTGTACCTTCATCTCCCTGTCCTGCAATGTCCAGTATTTTGGGCCAGTCTGGTGCTCATTGCCATGTTAGGGGTATTTTTTTGCTGTATACAGACAACATTGCCATCTCTCTTTCTCTCTTGTATTACATAGATATAATAATCAGATAACATTGTGTATACTTATGGTGAACAACTTGTCAATCTGATAGGGTTGCACTCTTTACACCAAAAGTTAAAACTCAAGCAAAAAATTACTAAGGAAAAGAAGGACACTTTAAAATGCCAAGTGTTCTGAATCATAATGAAGACCTATAACAGCTGTTAATATTTATGCACCCAATAACACACCAACCACTTTCATAAAGCAGAAACTACATGAGATTCAAAAAGCAATAGAGATAAACTGATAAAAGGAAATCTAAACTCTTTTCCCTTAACACAGGATAGAGTCAGGAAAGCAACAGAGACCTAAATAGCATAATCAATAAGATAGATCTCATAGGCCTAAACTGAACTATAAATTCTGATGAAAGAGGATACACATTCTCCAAAATGCAATGGAAAAGTCACAAAAATTGACCACATAGTTGGCCACAAAGAAAACCTTAGTTATACAAAAATTGTATGAATTTCTAAGTTTGGAATCATTCAGACTATAATGAAATTAAGCTAGAAATCAAAAACAAAAGAGAGCTTAAAAATTTACAACTACTTGAAACTGGGCAATCACTTCTAAATAAACCATGGATCAAAGACATCGTAAAAGAAATAAAAAATATACTTTTGTATTCTATTATAATGAAAACACAATAAATACAAATGATAGCTATAACTAAAACAGTATTTAGGAATAAAACATAGCTTTAAATGTATTTGTTAGGAAAGAATAAAATTTGAAACTCAATAGCCTCAGTTTTTAACCTCAAAAAGTTGAAGGAAAAAAGGACAGCAAATTTCAAAATGTAAAAGAATTATTTTTAAAAATATAGGAGAAAATAATAAAATGGATAAAATTTGGCACTAAAAATTAGCAAAGCCAAACTTAGTTATTTGACTAGATTAATAAAATTAAGAAACCCCCAGCAAGACTAGGCGAGGAAAAAAAAGGAGGAAAAATTACAAATATCTGAAAGTGGGCCTCTCTAAAGAGCTCTCAAACAATAAAAGAATAATAAGTATATGGTACATAAAAATTATATGCCTGGTAAATTTGAAAACTGGATAAAAAGAACAAATTCCTTTGAAAAATTTTACTTAAATAGACATAAATAGGAAGAAAATCTTAATTGTCCTCTGTTATGGAAATTGAATCTGTTATTTTAAAAACTTTTCCAGAAAAGAACCCCAGGCCCAGATGGTTTAACAGGTGAATTCTTCTAAACATTTAAGGAAGAAAAACACCAATATTACCTAAGTTCTTCAAAATAAGGAGCAAATAAAAAATATTTCCAGGTCACTTTATAAGACGAGTATAACCTTGATGAAAAATCTGACAAAGATTTTATAGAAATGGAACACAACAGATCAATCTGACTCATGGACATAGGTAAAAAAAATTCTATACAAAACATTAATGAATCAAATCTAGCAATATATAAAAGAAATACTACAGTACAAACAAATAAGGAGTAAGAGAAAACAGCAATATATAAAAATGAATTGGGAAACAACCATCGAAACAGATGAAATTGAAACATATGTTAGACTGTTGAGAATGTCTATGATATATTAACATAAAATATATTTGAAAGCCTAGAAAAGATAGATAAAATTGAAAAGAAAGTGCAATTTGTAAAAATTGACACTAGTACAGATACAAGAGCTTAAATAAACCAATTTCATAGAAGAAATGGAAAAAGAAATCAAAGAACCATCTCATAAAAAGTCACCAGGTCCAGATGGTTTTGCATGGAATTTTTATCAAACTTCCAAAGAAGCTGGTAGTCACAATACTTCATAACTTATTCCAGAGGCTAAGGGGAGAAAAGAAGAAAAAAGAATTTTCAAAGTTTTTTTATAAAGAGAACATAAAATTGATAACTAAACTTGATAAAGATAGAAGAAAAAAAAACAGAAAATGATAAGCTAATTTCACATATGAGGCTGATTTAAAAATCCTAAAAATCCCAGAAAATAGAATTCAACAGCATATTAAAAATATTAGATAGCTAGTTGGAAGTTGCTATACAGCAACCAATACAATATTGTAACGGAATTATCCTCCAATTAAAAATACATTAAAAAATAATACACAAGGCTATGGTTTTTCCTGTGGTCATGTATGGATCTGAGAGTTGGACTGTAAAGAAAGCTGAGCACTGAAGAATTGATGCTTTTGAACTGTGGTGCTGGAGAAGACTCTTGAGAGTCCCTTGGACTGCAAGGAGATCCAACCAGTCCATTCTAAAGGAGTTCAGCCCTGGGATTTCTTTGGAAGGAATGATGCTAAAGCTGAAACTCCAGTACTTTGGCCGCCTCATGCAAAGAGTTGACTCATTGGAAAAGACTCTGATGCTGGGAGGGGTTGGGGGCAGGAGGAGAAGGGGAAGACAGAGGATGAGATGGCTGGATGGCATCACTGACTCGATGGACGTGAGTCTGAGTGAACTCCAGGAGTTGGTGATGGACAGGGAGGCCTGGCGTGCTGCGATTCACAGGGTCACAAAGAGTCAGACACGACTGAGCGACTGATCTGATCTGATGCTTGAATTTAGTTTATTCCAAAATTATCCAGGGTGGTTCCATATTAGAAAACCAATTAATGTAATATACCATATTAAGAGATCTGAAAAGAAAAAAATTATCATTTATCTCCACACAGGTTGCATATAAAAATATAATAATATAGAATTAAAGTGTTGGGCTTCCCTGGTGGCTCAGACAATGAAAAATCTGCCTGCAATGCAGGAGACCTGGGTTCAATCCCTGAGTCAAGAAGATCCCCTGGAGAAGGAAATGGCAACCCACTCCAGTATACTTGCCTGGAGAATTCATTCCATGGACAGAGGAACCTGGTGGGCTTTAGTCCATGGGGTTTCAAAGAGTTGGACACGATTGAGCGACTACCACTTTCACTTACTGCATTACCCGTTTATAACAAATTTGAGAAAGCCAGCTGCCTAAATGGTGGCAAAGATGTGGCACTGGAAGTCTCATACATTCTGAGCAATAGTAAAAATGAGATGGTCACATGGGAAAATTGGCAATTTGTTATAATGTTAATATATGCATGTTATATATATTACCTAAAGAAACAGATTTTTATAAACAACCTAAATACTCATCCATCCATAGGTTACTGGTTGAATGAATCAAGTTGCTTCAACAAATGGACAAACTGCACAGCCACTGAAAAATATGTGTGTGTGTGTATGATTTGAACAAGGTTGTTCTAGTAACTTTCATAATAGCCAAAATATTGGAAATCCAAATGTCCATAAACAGAAGAATGGACAGAGAAACTGGCATGTTCATCCAATAAAATATTACACAGCAATAAAAGGATAAATTATTATAATGCTAGCAACAATATGAATAAACCTCGCAAATGATATGTTATACAAAATTATCCAGATACAAAATAGACCATACTGCTTGATTCTATTTTATGAAGCTTAAGAACAGCACAAACTAAGCAATGATGGTAGAATAGCTCAGTAGGTGCTTCTGGGGAGGGAAGTGTGGAGTTCTGAGTAGAATGGACACTGGAGAGCTTCCTAGAATGATGGAAATGCTCTATTTCATGATTAACACGGGGGTTACAGGGATGTGAACATTTATCAGATATCAGCAAAATGTGCACTCAAGATCTGTGCATGTGTGCATAAATTATGCCTTGATAAATAAATTTAAAAGTGCAAAAATCTATGTGAATAAAACTGTACTGAGAAATTATTTCTAATTTGAAAGCTTAACAATACACTCTGTTAACAAGGATGTGGGTACATAGAACCTTCCAAACACTGCATGCTGCTGCTAAGTTGCTTCAGTCGTGTCTGACTCTGTGCGACCCCATAGACAGCAGGCCACCAGGCTCCTCTGTCCCTGGATTCTCCAGGCAAGAACACTGGAGTGGGCTGCCATTTCCTTCTCCAATGCATGAAAGTGAAGAATGAAAGTGAAGTCACTCAGTCGTGTCCAACTCTTAGCGACCCCATGGACTGCAGCCCACCAGGCTCCTCCGTCCATGGGATTTTCCAGGCAAGAGTACTGGAGTGAGGTGCCATTGCCTTCTCTGATATGAACATACAAATATTATTACCCCTTCTGCAGGAGTATTTGACAATATATGCAAAAATGCTTAGGCATTTACGCTTTTCTTCAGCAGCCCCAGTTCCAGAAATTTATCCTAATGATACATACTTAGAATAAAAATCTACCTATACAAGGTTATTCTTTGTTATTACTAATTATTCATTGTAAAAAATTAAAAACAACCTGAATACCCACAAAATACCCTTTGAATGAATCAAGATACACCCAGAAAATGGAACTGTACAGCCACTGAATAAAGAAAAAATTTTCAATTCATAAACATAGGTTTGTTTCCAGAAGTATTAGTGTAATTGTTGGGGAGGAAAAATGCTATCCTGTACCCTTCTAAGTTCTCCTGACTTCCCAGATCTAGGGGCTTTCCACATGGTTGAGTGGTAAATGATCCACCTGCCAATGTAAGAGATGCAGGTTTGATCTTCAGGTCAGGAAGATGCCCTGGAGAAGAAAATGGCAACCCACTCCAGTATTCTTGCCTGGGAAATCCAATGGTCAGAGGAGCCTGGTGGGCTGCATGGGGTGGCAAAGTGTAGCACACCACAATTAAATTAACAGGATTAACAGAAAATCAAATGTCATTCCATACATTCAGGAACCCCACATATATAAGAGGGTCGGAGACTCCCACATACGTGAGAGATTCTTGGTAATAATTCTTTTACTGGAGAAAATCTCCAATTTAAATTCGTCTAGGTAGTTAAGGAAGGGACAATAGTTTCCCTTTAAGGGTCTCTATTGCCTGTAGCTCAAAATAACCCACATGCTAAAGTAGCACATGTTGGGGAGTCCTGCTCTGAATCCTTATGTAATAATTTTGAGACTGCTAGGAGAGAGACTCTTTAAGGGAATGCATCTTTATTGACTCCTGGGCTATTGTCAGTAGACTCCAAGCCTGGACTGGACAATGGCAAAAGGGTTGTTTCATGATTCGGGGAAAGCCTCTCTGGGATGCCTCCATTTAGAGATAACCAGGTCACATACGTTGATGTTGGTCACTTAACATGCCTCTGCACACACACACACACACATGCACACACACACATACACACTAACACCAAAAAGATACTATAATATCGTAACAACATTGCAGACGCTTTATCCAAATTGCACACTTGTTCCAAGTCCCCATGCACTACATCTCAGAGCATCAGACACAGCCCCAGAAACAACTATTCCTCCAGAGACAACACACCCACTAGTAGAGTTAGCTCACATCATATCAGGCCTTTGGGGAGTGACTCGGGGCAAACAGGCACAGCATCTTCCTCACCCTGCTTCTAGCCAAAATGGTAGCAGATAAGTGCCCCCTTTGCTCCCAAACAAAACTGGAAGGCTCCCAGGTGGGGACACATGCCCTGGGGGGACAGACCTTACTGCTTTGGCAAGAGATTTTTATCACAGGGCCACTGCCCTCTTCTGGAACTAGAAGGTACGAAACCATTCTGGTGGGTAATTTCACTAGATTCCCACTGGCTTCTCCCTCCAGAAACACTGCTTCCCGTCATGTAATCTCCCTCTTCAGCAGGGGTGGGCTCATTCTCTTTGGCCTACCAGACATTGTAGAGTCAAATCAAGGTACCATTTTGCTTCCCAAGCTGTTCAGTCATATCCTACATCTAGCTAACATCCATCCAGAATGTGGAATCTTACGGAATTTCCACCTTACTGATCTCAAGTGGCCAGACT
Source organism: Bubalus kerabau (assembly GCF_029407905.1). NCBI lineage: Eukaryota > Metazoa > Chordata > Mammalia > Artiodactyla > Bovidae > Bubalus > Bubalus kerabau. The sequence goes on from NC_073626.1 coordinate 87,947,976, forward strand.
TATAGACAGGTGGCTTACCCAGAGACATGTTCCTCAAGCTTTTAAACAATAAATGATCTCCCTAAAGGACAAATATTTTACCCCAAGTTCTAATACTGCTTAATTCCTGGCCAGTCAGTCAGTCACTCCTGGTCTCTAAATCCCTCATATCACTGACAGTCTTCTCCAAAGACTTCCCCGATGGTATCTCCAGGGAACATTCACTTCCTTCATCTTAGAGAGGATGTCACTCATGTCCAATCACAGATAAATGTTCCCCTTAACATTTTGACTTTGCCATAATCTCGCCATCTTCCACATACTGGCAACCCTACTGAGGGTGGATTGTGCAGTATGACTCTGTAATTACAGAAAAACTAAGGGAACGAAATTGCTTAGAAATCATGATTATACAGCTATCATTGGCCCACACGATGGCCCAGTACAAGCCACCAAGCACAGGTCACTGACTCTACCTCACTATTCAGGTTATAAAAGCTGATTAATTAAACAAAATTCATCAAAAATCTTATAAGAAGTGGAAATTATAGCTCCAGAAGCCACTAGCGGAAAACTGTGTGGATCTCAGAGAGAGGGACACAGGCCCTCTGCCTTGTGAGTGTCAGTCACATTCAGTTCAGTTCAGTTCAGTTCAGTTCAGTCGCTCAGTCGTGTCTGACTCTTTGTGACCCCATGAATCGCACCCCAGGCCCCCCATCCATCACCAACTCCCGGAGTTTACCCAAACTCATGTCCATCAAGTCAGTGATGCCATCCAGCCATCTCATCCTCTGCCGTCCCCTTCTTCTCCTGCCCTAATCCCTCCCAGCATCAGGGTCTTTTCCAATGAGTCAACTCTTCGCATGAGGTGGCCAAAGTATTGGAGTTTCAGCTTTAGCATCAGTCCTTTCAAAGAACACCCACGACTGATCTCCTTTAGGATGGACTGGTTGGATCTCCTTGCAGTCCAAGGGACTCTCAAGAGTCTTCTCCAACACCACAGTTCAAAAGCATCACATCTTCAGCACTCAGCTTTCTTCACAGTCCAGCTCTCACAACCATACATGACCGCTGGAAAAACCATAGCCTTGACTAGACAGACCTTTGTTGGCAAAGTAATGTCTCTGCTTTTGAATATGCTATCTAGGTTGGTCATAACTTTCCTTCCAAGAAGTAAGTGTCTTTTAATTTCATGGCTGCAGTCACCATCTGCAGTGATTTTGGAGCCCAGAAAAATAAAGTCTGACACTGTTTCCACTGTTTCCCCATTTTTTCCCATGAAGCAATGGGGCCAGATGCCAGTCACATTAGGAAGTGAAATCCACATTGGAACCCAGGAATCCAGGTTACTAAGGCATCTTGGGGGTTGAGGAAACAACCTGCTAGGCCAAAGCAACTCCATCTTTGATGGTATCTAGATGCTGTGAAAGTGCTGCACTCAATATGCCAGCAAATTTGGAAAACTCAGCAGTGGCCACAGGCCTGGAAAAGGTCAGTTTTCATTCCAATCCCAAAGAAAGGCAATGCCAAAGAACACTCAAACTACCACACAATTGCACTCATCTCACACACTAGTAAAGTAATGCTCAAAATTCTCCAAGCCAGGCTTCAGCAATATGTGAACCGTGAACTTCCTGATGTTCAAGCTGGTTTTAGAAAAGGCAGAGGAACCAGAGATCAAATTGCCAACATCTGCTGGATCATGGAAAAAGCAAGAGAGTTCCAGGAAACATCTATTTCTGCTTCATTGACTATGCCAAAGCCTTTGACTGTGTGGATCACAATAAACTGTGGAAAATTCTGAAAGAGATGGGAATACCAGATCATCCGACCTGCCTCTTGAGAAACCCGTATGCAGGTCAGGAAGCAACAGTTAGAACTGGACATGGAACAAGAGACTGGTTCCAAATAGGAAGAGGAGTACATCAAGGCTGTATATTGTCACCCTGCTTATTTAATTTATATGCAGAATACATCATGAGAAACGCTGGACTGGAAGAAGCACAAGCTGGAATCAAGATTGCTGGGAGAAGTATCAATAACCTCAGATATGTAGATGACACCACCCTTATGGCAGAAAGTGAGGAGGAACTCAAAAGCCTCTTGATGAAAGTGAAAGTGGAGAGTGAAAAAGTTGGCTTAAAGCTCAACATTCAGAAAACGAAGATCATGGCATCCAGTCCCATCACTTCATGGGAAATAGATGGGGAAACAGTGGAAACAGTGTCAGACTTTATTTTTCTGGGCTCCAAAATCACTGCAGATGGTGACTGCAGCCATGAAATTAAAAGACACTTACTTCTTGGAAGGAAAGTTATGACCAACCTAGATAGCATATTCAAAAGCAGAGACATTACTTGGCCAACAAAGGTCCGTCTAGTCAAGGCTATGGTTTTTCCTGTGGTCATGTATGGATGTGAGAGTTGGACTGTGAGAAAGGCTGAGAGCCTAAGAATTGATGCTTTTGAACTGTGGTGTTGGAGAAGACTCTTGAGAGTCCCTTGGACTGCAAGGAGATCCAACCAGTCCATTCTGAAGGAGATCAGCCCTGGGATTTCTTTGAAAGGAATGATGCTAAAGCTGAAACTCCAATACTTTGGCCACCTCATGCGAAGAGTTGACTCATTGGAAAAGACTCTGATGCTGGGAGGGATTGGGGGCAGGAGGAGAAGGGGACGACAGAGGATGAGATGGCTGGATGGCATCACTGACTTGATGGACATGAGTTTGGGTAAACTCCGGGAGTTGGTGATGGATGGGGGGCCTGGCGTGCTGCGATTCATGGGGTCGAAAAGAGTCGGACATGACTGAGCGACTGAACTGAACTGAACTGAGACTGCTGCCCTGAAGGAGGCACCAGCAAACTGCTGCTGCTACTGCTGCTAAGTCGCCTCAGTCGTGTCTGACTCTGTGCGACCCCAGAGACGGCAGCCCACCAGGCTTCCCGTCCCTGGGATTCTCCAGGCAAGAACACTGGAGTGGGTTGCCATTTCCTTCTCCAGTGCATGAAAGTGAAAAGTGAAAGTGAAGTCGCTCAGTCGTGTCCGACTCTAGCGACCCAATGGACTGCAGCCTACCAGGCTCCTCCGTCCATGGGATTTTCTAGGCAAAAGTATTGAGTGGGGTGCCATTGCCTTCTGCAGTAGACCCCTGAGACCTGTGGAAATCAGCCAGGAAAACAGATGCAGGGAGGGTGGCTGAGCATCAAGCCCTGTGAGAAGAGTTTCAGCCAGTGAGCTACCAGGTGTCGATTCTGACCCAGAGCTCACCTCCCTCTACATTGAATGGCGCCAATGGAAGTGATACATAAGGAGCTATTCCATCCTTATTGTTGCTGTTCAGTCATTTAGTGGTGTCCAACTCTTTTGTGATCCCACAGACTGTAGTCCACTAGGCTCTTTCGGAGAAGGCGATGGCACCCCACTCCAGTACTCTTGCCTGGAGAATCCCATGGACGGAGGAGCCTGGTGGGTTGCAGTCCATTGGGCCACTAAGAGTCGGATACGACTGAGAGACTTCACTTTCACTTTTCACTTTCATGCACTGGAGAAGGAAATGGCAACCCACTCCAGTGTTCTTGCCTGGAGAATCCCAGGGACTGGAAGCCTGGTGGGCTGCCGTCTATGGGGTCGCACAGAGTCGGACACAACTGAAGCGACTTAGCAGCAGCAGCAGCAGCAGGCTCTTTTATCTATGGGATTTCTCAGGCAAGAATACTGGAGCAGGTTGCCATTTCCTTCTCCAGGGGATCTTCCCCACCCAGGGATTGAACCCATATCTCCTGGATTGGCAGGCAGATTCTTTACCACTGAGCCACCTGGGAAGCCCATTCCCTCCTTATACCATGCCTCAGATTACATCCCAGGCAGAATGGCCTCCCAGTGTAATCAAACGAGACCCATCTGGCTGGCAGGTTTGTGTCCTAATGATCCTGCTGCTGCCGCTGCTGCTAAGTCACTTCAGTCGTGTCCGACTCTGTGCGACCCCAGAGACGGCAGCCCACCAGGCTCCCCTGCCCCTGGGATTCTCCAGGCAAAAACACTGGAGTGGGTTGCCATTTCCTTCTCCAATGCATGAAAGTGAAAAGTGAAAGTGAAGTCGCTCAGTCCTGTCCGACCCTTAGCGACCCCATGGACTGCAGCCTACCAGGCTCCTCCACCCATGGGATTCTCCAGGCAAGAGTACTGGAGTGGGGTGCCATTGCCTTCTCCACCTAATGATCCTACTATATATATAATCTCAGTGGGACACTCTCTGGATTGTGAAGTTGCCATTCACAAAACGTTCCTACAATTAACCCATCAGTGTGCCCAGAAGTTACGCATTACGGAGGAACTCTCCACAGAGCTGAGTCACAGATATCACACTCTCCTTTGCAAGGTGCCCGTGATGATCCTACAGAGCTCACTGAGATGTGCTCAACTAGCATTAGATCCTGCACTTGTGATTTCACTCTGAGACAGGCCTCTAGCATACACACTCGGAACATGACACCAGCCAGCCAGTCCATGAGTCTCTCCCCAGGGAGGTCACCTTCCCTGGAACTGGCCACCACCATCCCCAAGACCCCAGAGACTCAGAGGACATAGCCCCAGCCCAGGAGCTTGCTATTGGAGATGCCAGCACCTCAGCCAACACATCTCAACTCCACTAGACATTTGGATGCCCCCCTTCTTGTATCCTCCCTGCCAGGTGGGAGATGGCTGTGGTGACTATCAGCCTGGAGGATGAGTTGCAAAAACGGCTCCAGTTGGTCAGCTCAGATCAGATAGGCTTCCCCAGTGGCTCAGTGGTAAAGAATCTGCTTATGATGCAGGAGCGTCAGGAGATGCGGGTTTGATCCCTGGGTGGGGAAAATCCCCCGGAGAAAGGTACAGCAACACACTCCAGCATTCTTGCCTGGAGAATCCCATGGACAGAGGAGCCTGGCGGACAATAGTCCATAGGATCACAAAGAGACAGACACGACTCAAGCGACTGAACATGCGCTGTCAGCTCAAAAGACATAGATGTTTTCTGAAATATCTATCTGCTTGCCTCAAGAACCATGCCTCTATCAGAACATTTGCAAAACCCAAGTTCCCCACCAACTGCCTGGCTGCACTAGACATTTTCACCTCAATGTTGTCAACCACGATTTGGCACTTGCCATCTGCTCCTACAAGGATTAAATCATGTGCTGCTACAGCTTTTGACCCTCAACACCCCCTTGAAAGGAGCTCAGGGTGGAGCGCAGAAATGAGGCACTCTGTGCTCTGCGAAAAGCTGGCAGAACAGGTCTTCAGACAGGATTTTTCAGGAGCTGATTTTATAAGCCCAATTCTTACATCTCTTCATATCTAGAAAAACACTAAATTCCTTCATGGTGACATCTGCTCCTCATGACTAGCAGAAACGTTCTGCAAAAATGTGTGCTTGATTGCTTGTGTTCCCCCTTCAACAAAATCACTCATAGACTAAACCTCCTCCCTATCTCTTTGGAGAAGTTTTCTTAGAACTCTCTGAAATGCTGTCTAACAAGCTGTAGCCTTCATTTTGCCCCAAATAAAACTTAACTTTCAACTCTCACTTTGTGTGTTTTAAGTTAGCAATGTCAAGCCAAACAATGTATTTGAAATCACGTTAATCATGAAATAAGGCACTTCCTCAAAACATCTCGAGCTTGACCTGCTTGGAGCCCAAGGTCAGGAACTTCTGGGTACTGTGTTCCTGCTCAGTGTCCTATTAATAGATTACAGCCTTTCTTCCCTCCTGAGGCATCTATGAGAGACCTTGCTCCCCCATTATTCCCTCCCCCCACTTTCAGCAATACCTCCACACCCGAAATTGCCACTTCTGAGTTGAACAGTAATGTGTTGGTAAATGTTCACTGGCTCATCATCAAGGGGTGGGAGGGGGATAATGAGGAAATGCTTGATTATGCTATCTTTGTATAATGTTTTATGCAGAATGGAACATACATGCATTCTTAGTTACTCAGTTGTATTTGACTCTTTGGAATCCTGTGAATGTAGCCCCCTGGGCTCTTCTGTCCATGAGATACTTTAGGCAAGAATACTGGAGTTGGTTTCCATTTCCTCCTCCAAGGAAACTTCCACCAGAGATCGAACCAGCGTCTCTTGTGTCCCCTGCATGGGCAGGCAGATTCTTTTACCACTGAGTCACCTGGGAAGCCCCAGAGAACAGAGAAAATTTACTAATTGTTCAGATGGTAAAAGGAGGAAGGAGACGACTAATTAGTAGAACCAAGGAATGGTTGCTGTTGTTCAGTTGCTAAGTCGTGTTTGACTCTTTGTGACCCCATGGACTACAGCATGCTAGGATTCCTTGTCCTTCACTATTCCCCAGAGTTTGCGCAAACTCATGTCCATTGAGTCATTTGTTGACTAAATATTTGTTGGTTGGCTTGTTAAGATGCAATGACTTTAGAACAAATTTGTATCTCCTCCCTCCCAGCCTGTGCAGACCACATGGAAAGTAGAATTGGGAAAGGTTGGTATTCAAAGGTAGTTGCACTCTCTTCTCTTTTAAACAGAGAGAAGTGGGAGAAGGAAGCAGACACAGAGATAAAATAGCACCCTTCCTAACCTAACTGGTCAACTTTTACAGGTAACCAAAAAATGACTGAAGAACAAACAACATGAGTTCAGAGGCTTACCTTCACAGGGCAGAACATAAGTTTAAACAATAAATTTTCTGGAAACTAATTCTAAAGTTTTGCTGTTTAGAAATGCTGTTTCCCCTAGGAAATCACAAATTCTTGCCAAGGCAGAGTTCTCACTTTCCCCCTAATGTTTTTGAATGATCTCTCACTTTTCCAACAATTATCATTGCATTTTGCTGTTTGAAATCATTTCTATCTGACATCTGGAACAAATGTGTGGCATTTCTAGGAAACTAACTTTTCGTTGTTTGTTTTTTTTTTTTTTTTCCAAAAAAAGTTACATTTAGACTAACACATCTTCCTGGAAAATTCATGTGCTTCACATTCTTAACATTTTTATATCCCAGTGAGAGAAATAGAACAGAGAGCAGTGGCAGGTCAAGTTGAAAGGAGATGAGCTTAAAAATCAGGCAGACTGGGACTTGCATGACAGCTCTGCCGGTGAATAAAATGGTATAATAACCCCTACTTCGTGCTTAAGTCTTGGCACTTAACTGAGATAGCACATTCCAAGCTCATGGTGCTGCCCCCTGCACATAGTTCAGTTCAGTTCAGTTCAGTCACTCAGTCATGGCCGACTCTCTGCAACCCCATGGACTGCAGCACACCAGGCTTCCCTGTCCATCATCAACTCCTGCTGCTGCTGCTGCTAAGTCGCTTCAGTCGTGTCCGACTCTGTGCGACCCCATAGATGGAAGCCCACCAGGCTCCCCCATCCCTGGGATTCTCCAGGCAAGAGTACTGGAGTCACCAACTCCTGGAGCTTACTTAAACTCACATCCATCGTGTTGGTGATGCCATTCAACAATCTCATCCTCTGTCGTCCCCTTCTCCTCCTGCCTTCAATCTTTCCCAGCATCAGGGTCTTTTCCAATGAGTCAATTCGTAGCATCAGATGGCCAAAGTATTGGAGTTTCATCTTCAGCATCAGTCCTTCCAATGAATATTCAAGACTGATTTCCTTTAGGATGGACTCTTCTATTACTTAAATTATTTCAAAACAGTTGATAAGAAGTTAAGGTTATCAATAGTCTAGTAAATACCCACTGGTATTGTTGTGGCTTTGGATGGTGAGAACATAATACTAAACAACCTTAATAAGTCCAAAACTGGTCTATTAAATAAAATCATGAATTTCAAGACAAGCACAGATATGTAAATAAAGCTGTGTTAGTTTCTTATTCCTGCTATCACAAATTGCCACAAATTTCGTGGCTTATTACAACACGAATTTATTATCTTACACTTCTACAGATCAGAAGCCCAAAGTATTGGCAGAACCACACTTCTTCCAGTGGCCCTGGGGAAATTTTGGTTCCCTCCTTCTTCCAATTACTTGCAAATTGACTGTCTGCATTCCTCTGCATTCCTGCCTCTTTCTCCATCTTCCAAGTGCCTCTCTCTAATCTCTACTCTTGTCATCATATCTCTTTTGCTGCTGAACCTTAATCTCTCATCTCCTTTTTGTAAGCACACTTGTGACTACATTCAGTTGAGTTCAGTCGCTCCATCGTGTCTGACTCTTTACGACCCCATGAACCGCAGCACGCCATGCCTCCCTGTCCATCACCAACTCCTAGAGTTTACCCAAACTCATGTCCATTGAGTTGGTGATGCCATCTAATCATTTCATCCTCTGTCGTCCCTTTCTCCTCCTGCCACCAATCTTTCCCAGCATCAGGGTCTTTTCAAATGAGTCAGCTCTTCGCATCAGGTGGCCAAAGTATTGGAGTTTCAGCTTCAACATCAGTCCTTCCAATGAACACCCAGGACTGATCTCCTTTAGGATGGACTGGTTGGATCTCCTTGATTACATTGGGTCCACCTAGATAATCCAGATAACTTCTGCTTTTCAAGATCTTTAATTCAATATCATCTGCAAAGTCCCCTTTTCCGTGTAAGGTAATATAGTCACTGGTTCTGGGGATTGGGATGTGACATTTTGAGGGGGCCATTCATCAGTCTACAGCAAGACCCAAGACAGATTACACAGATATGACATATAGAAAATAGCAGTTTGACAGTAAAAGGCTTGGGATTTATTGTGAAACATAATATGTGCCAGAAACAGAAAGGAAATGCTGTAATTTAAACAGCAAATATGACACTGGGGTAAGATAAGAAGAAAACTATGCTGTTTATTTACAGCTGATTTGGACTTAGGAAGAAATGCCATTACCAGTTTCATATAGCGAAGTATAGAATAGACTCCAAGGAGAAAAATTCTTAATTACAAAAATCATCATATATAGAGGGGGGAAAATGTCTTCTGAAAAATAAGTGAATTTCAACCGTTGTAGCTTGAAGGGGGAGGGGGGAGGTACAGCATACATCTTAATAATTAATTGGGAAAGTAGGAGTGTCAGCCAGAGATAATTAACAGAAAAGGTTGATCGTGTATTCTCCATACTCACAGAGAACTGAGAAAAAGGAAATGGGCCAAACTGCAATGAGAAGCTAGGCTTTTAAAAAAGGAAGTTCTTGACCATGAAGATCAGACTACCAAGGGAAGCTGTGTAATCTCCATCCTTAAAGAGCTTTAAAAATAGTATAAACAGCCATCTGCACAAGATGATTTATGCATTGACCTTCAGGAGGCGGGCCCAGATCATCTCATGAAGTCCCTTCCAAGTGTGGGATTCTATGATTTAATCAGTATGTGATTTTTCTCAGCTCCACATTTTGTGAGATAACCAGCAGATGGAAGCCACGAATTCCCCAACATCATACCAAAATCATGGTTCCTCGTACTGGTAGGGCCCGGTCAAGCTTGCCAAATTGGCATCGGTTTTAAAAATCATTGAAGGACCCACCTCAAACATTTATTTATCTCCTCATGGGTGTCTGGACCACCCATGTCCACAAAATACAGATAATCTTTATATTGATTCATGTGCATTTAGCTTTCACTTAGCATAAGAGAAAATTGCATATGTTAGAAGTATTTGTCTGGTTTTAAAATCTGAGGCAATAGCTCTTAAAAATGTTAGGAAAGATTCACAGACCCCCATCTGAGCAGAAGTTGGACCAATTGGACACTTTGCTCTGAAAAGACTTGTGACTCACTTGGACCTCAGTGTTTGTCACTTGAGTAACAGATACAGTTCTCTGTGTATGTTTATTTGTTCATTCAACAAATATCTGAGTGCTGACTGCATTCTAGGTTATGTACAAAATATTAGAATGCAACAGTGAGGCAGACTCCCCTCATGGAGCTTTGAGTCTTCTGGGAGAAACAAATAAACAGCCCATTTTGCTGAAGAGGGATAAAAGCTATAATGGGGTTAGGAACATGGTGCTAACTTCAAAGGAGTAACCAACCCAATTTGAAGAGACCCTTAGGTCCCTTAGAATGAGATGGTTGGATGGCATCACCAACTCAATGGACATGAGTTTGAGTAAACTCTGGGAGTTGGTGATGGACAGGGAGGCTTGGTGTGCTGCAGTTCATGGGGTCAAAAAGAGTTAGACACAACTGAGCGATTGAACTGAACTGAACTGAAGAGGATTTCTGCACTTCTCCAGTGGCTCAGCGGTGAAGAATCTGCCTGCAATGCAGGTATTGCAGGAGACACAGGTTTGATCCATGAGTCAGGAAGATCCCCTGGAGAAGGGCACAGTAACCCACTCCAGTATTCTTGCTTGGAGAATCCCATGGACAGAAAAGCCTGGCATACTACAGTCCAAGGGATTGCAAAGAGTCGTACACAAGTGAATCAACTTAGCATGCAAGAGGATTTCTAGAGAAAATGAAGCCTAAGCTGGGATCTGAAGGATGAATGGGAGTTACTAGGGAAGAAGGTGGTGGAAACATATTTCATGGAAAGGGAACAGCCTGGCTGGGAGGCTGGCAGTGCCATGGTATGGGAATTGAGTGTCTTAGCATATGGCTGGGGCTTGGAGGGTAAAGGGAAGGTTGAAAGTGAATGGGAGGAAGGAGACAGTAAGATAAAGTCAGCAATGAAGCTTGAGAGATCATGAGAACTCTCATAACCATGCTAAAGAATTGGGACTTTTACATAAAAGTAATGAGCTGCCATTCAAAGGTATAGATCAGATTTGTCCTTTCAAAAGATATATTATGGTACAGCTTTGAATCCAAGGACAGGAAAACACTGACATCTGTTTTAGCAAAAGGAAGAGTTTCTCAGAAGAATATTGAGAATATAAGGAGTCCAGGTAGGAACTGAACGTCCAAGCTGAGTGCACTGGGAGCCACAGAGCCTGGTGTGGGAGCAACGTGGTACTTCATTCATCTCCTATTGTTGCTTCTTGGAGCTTTGTCCCTTCCAAATGCTTTCTGTTCCTCCAGTTCTGTTAATGGTCACCAAAGTCTCCTAAATTGTAAGCTTTCAAACTTAGCCAGTTCTTTCTAGTATAAATCCTACTTGTCAATGGAGGGGACTGCCAGGCTCATCTTTAATCTAGGAGCTCACCTCTTGACCACAGAACTGTGACAGGGAGCAGAGTTGCATGACAATGAGGCAGCTGCGCTTCAGCCACTTGGATGTCGAAGGAGGGCTTGCTCCTAGATATGTAAGTGCTGCATGGCAGATTTATCCGAGTTGCTTTGCTACAACTTAGATGGAGTAATGGAAAGCCTGGAGGCACAGCCAATGTGGACTTGGTTTCATACATGTCCTTGCATACAAGGTGGAGCTTGTATCTAGGGTCCATGAGGAGAGCTGAAGCCTCCATTAATTCCAGGAACTACATAGCCACACAAGCCACAAGCCCAGAGCTCCAGGAACTACATAGCCACACAAGCCACAAGCCCAGAGCAAGCTTGGAACCTCCATCAAGCTCCACAACCCAGAGAACAGGTTTCTGGGAATGTGTTCATATTCAAAGATATAACTACTGGCAGGTTCTACTCTCATATGTGAATTTCTAACCAGCATGCTTTTACTCAAATTGTTCTTTTGTTTCATCGTGTTACTAAAAAAAAGTATGACAGGTTGGCATGCTTGTTCATGAATGTCTGCAACTGTAATTTCTTACAAATTAGCTTATGATCACTATATAGGCTACCATTTATAATAGCCTCTGAAACAGTTAAAATCATCTTATCAGCACTGACAAAACTTTCCTTAAATTTGTGAAGTATGAACTATAAGCCTTTTTATTAATTTACCTCCCTCATGTTTCCATTTGTTTTCAATTTCTATCAATAGATGTTACATTAAGCAATATATATGCAGTTACCTATTTCACCACTAGATGGCATCATACATCTTTCCTTCTAATTTGATCTCAAACTAGCTTTTTAGAAAAAGGATTTGCTTTTGTTTTTGCCTGTTGTTTTTCAAAGAGTTAATCGAATTATTGCATCATTTATTGAGCGTTCATTAATGTCACTATTTATTTGTAATACTATCTTTAATCATATACTAAATTTCTATATATGCTACACGTTTCCAGGCAATTTTATTATTTCCTCTGTCAATTCTTATTACAACACCATGCTGTTTTAATTACTTTAGTTTTACAATGCATTTTAACATCTTTTATCACCATCATTACTCCTCAACTGTGTCTTCAACTTCAAAATCTTTTTAATCCATTAATTTATCCACATGAAATTTGGAATGATTTCATTCCCTTAAAAAATTTACTAGCATTTTTATTGGAATTGACAATAATTTGACAATAATTGTATAGGCTAATTTTTGAGGAGGTTACATCCTTGCAGTATTTATTCCTTTACATGTAATAAATGCTTCTGAACCAGAGATGCAGATAAGAACATACGCAGAATTCTTGGCATATGCGTGAGTGTGTGTGTATATGTACAGAATAAATGATTAAATAGAGAGGGACACATTCAAATATTCTTTTTAAAAGGAGAAAAATAACTCCTCATGTCCAACTGTAGCAGATGGGCTAAGTAAATTACTGTATAATCTCAATGGAATACTTTGCTCTACCACATACAGTGATTTCAAATGATTGTCAAATGAGAAAATGCTCATAATAAAAGGTTAAGTAAATATAGTAGATGTGAAATTATACATACAACAATTTAAAAATAGAGACAGAAGGAAATAGAATCTATGCTAACTCATCCCATCTAGGAGGTAGAATTGCAACTAATTCATATTTTATTAACACTTTCCAGACTTTTCTGTACTTCCTATAGTGAACATGTATTGATTTCATAATCAGAAAAAGAAACCTTCTAAATCTTTAAAGCAAATAGATTTCATGGAGATTTCAAAGGTATATCGTTTTCTTTTCTATCTATATACAGATTGATTTATTGACCAGTTTTTAGTAAAAATACTCTTGTGTTATTCAAAGTCAGGAAGTTTCCCATAGCTCAAAAAGTTGCTTTCTGTTGATTTTTTCCCATATGTTTCCCTGCCATCCCCTTAGAGACATAATCTCAAGTTGTAGGTCACTGTCTCCAGAAAGTCCCTCCACTTCAATTTCTTTTGCACAGGTCCGACCTTTCAATCAATCTCTGAGAGCAGGTCTTCACCTTCCAGTAAGCAGTAGAAATCGATGGGTCTCAAACTTTCTGGTCTCAAGGCCTCTTTATATTTTTAAAAATTATTGACTATGCCAAAGAGATTTTTTTAGATTATATTTATCAATATTTAACATATTCAAAATTGAAACAAATTTCTATATATTTATTTTAATTTATTTAAATAAAAAAATAAGGAGGAGGTTGACCAAGATGATGACACTGGGGGCTCCTGGATGCCCCTCCTCCCATGAACACAAAGAATGTATAGCTGCACACAGAGAAATCATCTCTGAACGAAATTCAAAAGCCCCACACACTGAGTGAATTAGAAAATACCTACATTGGATTGGGTGGGAAATGCTGAGACAAACTCTTGCCAAAAAACCTCACCCTTGGTACAGGGCATACAATCCTGAGGGAACACTCAACTCTCAACTTCTCTCTGAAGAGTGAAGAGTTTGGACCCCACACCTAGTGCTCCAACTTTTCAGACTCTCACTTGAGAGATGGGCCTCCCAAAACTTAGCTCTGAAAGCCAATGAGGCTTGTGTTCTTGGATGCTTGAGACTACAGCTAACAAAGAGTTCTTAAGGAACAGGCACTCACTCACTGCAGCTACCTCCCCAGGGGTCAGCACATAAGGAGCAAGGAAAAAACGCCCATTTCCCAGTCTTTTTGTAAAAGGGGTCCATCTGCAGACTTTGAAAGTTGCTGCTTGAAGGTTAGGCTTCTAATGTAACATACATCTAGGGGCTGGTGGCGATTGTCGCCAGAGGATGCATACTCTTACCACTTTTATTCAACATAGTATTGGAGATAATGATCAAGGCAGTTATTCAGGAAAAAAAAATTGAAGTCATTCAAACTGAAAAGAAAACTAAAAGCATCTCTATTTGCAGATGACATAATACTGCATATAGAAAATCCTAAAGACTTAACCAAAAATATTAGAATGAGAAAAACAAGTTTAGTAAAATTGCATGACATGAAACTAAATATACAAAGTCAGCTGCATTTCTATACACTAACAACAAACAACAGAAATAAAATTAATAAACAATCTCATTTACTATAGCATGAAAAAGAGTAAAATACTTAAGAATAATTTAACAAGGAGGTAAAAGTTCTATAACTTTAAGATGTTCATGAACAAAGTTGAAGAAAACAAATAAATTGAAAGAAATTCTGTGTTCATAGACTGGAAGAATTGATAAAGTTAAAATGTCTATATGATACAATGTGATCTACAGATTCAGTGTAAGCCCTATAAAAATGACAATGGCATTTTTCACAGAAATTAAAAAAGCAATTCTAAAATTTCTATGGAGTCACAGAAGACCTCAAATAGCTAAGGCAATCTTGAGAAAGAAGAATAAAGCTGGACACATCACATTCCTAATTTTAAGTTACATTACAAATTTATAGTAATGAAAAGAGTATGGTGCTGAAACAGAAACAGACACATAAATCAATACGGAACAGAATACCGAGCCCAGAAATAAACACATACATATATGTTCAATTAATTTTTCACCAAGGAGCCAAAAGCATACAGTGGATAAAGAACAGCCTCTGCAATAAATGATGTTGACAAAGCTGAATTGTCACATGTGAAAGAGTGAAACTGGATCCCTGTCTTGGACCATGCACAAATCCCAATTCAAAATGGACGGAAGACTTGAATGTAAGATCTGAAACAGTGAAATTCCTGTAAGAAAATACAGAAGGCAAGCTTCTTGACATTGGTCCTAATCATAATTTTTTGGGTTTGACACTAAAAGCAAAAATAACAAGTGAAGCTGCATCAAACTACAATGTTTTTGCTCAGCAAGGCAAACCACCAACAAAAGGAAATTACTTGCAAATTACATATCCAATAAGGGGCTAATATCCAAAGTAGATTGGAACTCATACAACTCGATCACAAAACAAACCAAATAATCCAATATAAAAATGGGCAAAGGACCTTAATAGGTATTTTTCCAAAGAAGACACACCAATGGCCAACAGGCTGCATGGAGAGGTGTTCAATATCACTAATCATCAGGGAAATGCAAATCAAAACCACAATGAGCTGTCACCTCACACCTGTTAGGATGACTTTTATTAAATAGAAATCACAAATGTTGTCAAGGTTGTGAAGAAAAGGAAATATTTTTACACTCTTGGTAGGAATACAAACTACAATGGAAAATGCTATAAAGTTCCCTCAAAAAAAAGAAAAATAGAAATACCATGTGACAAAAGAAAATTCCACTTCTGGATATATATCCAAAGTAAACAAAACCATATCTCAAAAAGATATATGTACTCCCAAGTTCACTGAAGCATTAGTTGCAATAGCCAAGATATGGACACATTTAAATGTCTGTCAAGGGATGAATTAATCAAGAAAATGTGTGTGTGCGTGTGTGTGTGTATCTTGTGGTTTGTGACATGTATGAACCTGGAGGACATTACGTGAAATAAACCAGACACAGAAAGACAAATACTTCATGTTATCACTTATATGCGGAATTTTTAAAAAGCACAAAGTCATAGGAACAGAAAGTAGAGAAGTGGTTGCGTGGGCTGGGGTGTGACCAGAATAAGGAGAGACTGGTAAAATGGCACAAAGTTTCAGTTATAAAATGAATAAAAGATGAATAAGATCTGAGAATCTAATGTATAACTTGGTGAATATAGTTGATAACACTGTGATTGCATAATTTAAATATTCTCACCAAAAAAGGTAAACGTGAATTTATGGATATGATAACTTGATGAGGGAATCCTTTTACGATGTGTACATGTATCAGATATCCACATTGTAGACTTACAATTTTATTTGTTAATTACACCACAAGAAATTTGAACAAAAAAAGATTGTGACTGAGACTTTAGCCTCATCTGAAGTTCTGCTGGGGAAGGATATGTTTCCCATCTCACCTGGGGTGTTGGCAGAACTGTTTCTTGCTGGCTGTGGGTTTGGGACCGTCCTCAGCTTCCTGAGGCATCTACAGTTCCTTGACACCTGGGGTTCCCCAAATGGCCACTTACTTCCTCACGGGAGAGATGGAGCACGTCCAGCAAAATGAGCTTGTGTAAGAGAATCACAAATCACCGATTCCCTATGATGTTTGGCATAGTTGGTTAGTGTCTCAGATGTGTGTATGGAGCATCCTGGCTGTAGGATACATCAAATAATTTACCTGATAGAATGAAGCAAAGTCTTCCTGAAGAGAGGATATGTTCCCTAAGACCCCAGATAATAAGGAACCAGCCATGAGAAGATGGGAGGTTAGGAGCATTCTGCAAAAAAGGAACAGAAAATGGGAAATATAGTTATACCTACAGAGAGACCATATTATCATGGCATTATAACTTTGAGTTTTGCTTCTGTGTCTGTTTTCTCTATCATCCAATGCTCTGTACAAGATATCTCAGAATCAGCATATCCCTGGTGGTCCAGTGGTTAAGAAAACACCTTCCAATCAGGGAACACAGGTTTGATCCCTGGTGGGGAAATTAAGATCCCACATGCGGTGAGAAAAGAAGCCTACATGCCCCAGCTAGATAGAAGTCCACATGCCCCAACAAAAGATTTCACATGATGCAAGAGATCTTGCTGCAACTAAGACCCAAAGCAGCCTAACAAATAAATAAATATTTTTAAGCAATAACAACAACAGAAAACTAATTATCTCAGAATCTTCAACATGTATTATACAATAGACAATCAGCAAATTTACTTAACAAAAGGGTGAACTTTTAAATAAATAAATAAAATTTTTGAACTAAACTCATTGCAAGTTAACATAAATAACAAATTTTTATAGGGGGAAAAATCCTTTATTTTCCAAAACAACAAAAATATAGTTACCAAAATGTTGTCATTTTCCATGTTTTGAAATTTATTTCATTTCTAGCTTAATATAAACCAGCTGGATTCTCATGTCTGCTTCTGAACTCAATCTGTTGTGCTCTCATATATCACACAGCCTCTGGAAAACTCCACTGTAGAGTCACAAGACAAAAAGGAAAAATGGCTAGTGATTTCTTAGTATCCTTAAGCATAAAGTTATGACTTGATAAAGTTCTGGAGGAATTCCAGGGCCCCCCTCCCCACCCCAGTCTATACTTTGAAATTCATTACATAGTTGGATTAAAACAATCATCAAATTCTTTCCTCTCTCTGTTATAATACTCAGGTACTCAGCTGAAACTGAAAAATAATGATGATGAGAGTAAAAACACTAACAGAAAATCTGGTCCCTCATTGTCCACGTGATTACATGGAACGACAATGGGACTATTTTTAAGCTAGACCTGTGTGTCACTCCAGAGGTGACTGGGTTTGTTGACGTCATCTCCTACCCCTAAATCCACCACTGCTCTCACCACTATGTGGTTACTCCTTATTCCTCTTGGGAGATAGTTTAAGATTCACTGTTTTTAATTCTACTCCTCTTATACTTCTTGATGAGTTCATTATCATAAAAGTGATGTTTTCCATGCCTGCCCTCTCAGTTCCTAGCTTTCCCTTCTTTCATTGATGTTGCCCTCCCCTTCACCCTGGCTACTCATTCCAATGAATATACCCTTGAATAACTGCAAACTCTCCACAGTCTCAACTTTAAATAACCTAGTTTCTGGCCAATAGCTACTGTTTTGTTGTGGTTTTTTTTCCTCCAGTTCACTTCCTATACCCCAGTTTCAACAATCTCTCAACTCCACAAACACTTCTAGTCCATTGAGCCTACAAACTTTTCACTGGTTCTCCTTGTATCCTCACTCGCTTTCCCATTATCCAGGTTAAATTCCATGGTCACTTATTATAATCACTCCCGTAAATTTGCTCCCAATTTCTTTGCCTTGCTCTTGCTTCATCACACTCTTTTGGATTAAAGCCCTATTCTAATTAAATACAATGTCTGCCTACTCTATACCTATACCTTCCTGGTTGAACTTGCCTAGAGAAAAATCCACTGATGACATCAATTGAAATTCATG
Organism: Bubalus kerabau; assembly: GCF_029407905.1. NCBI lineage: Eukaryota > Metazoa > Chordata > Mammalia > Artiodactyla > Bovidae > Bubalus > Bubalus kerabau. Next base: position 87,966,083 of record NC_073626.1, read on the forward strand.
ATTACCAAAATGTTCACAAGTGAGTCTTTCCTTAATGGACACTTTCATAGGTCTCCAGTAGGATCGCTCCTGAATGCCTCCCCTGAGATTCCCTTGTCTCAGACAGGCAGATGCATCCTATTATGGATTGTCAAGCGAAGGGTGACCAACCATCCTAGTTTGTTTGGTAGTACCCCTGTTTCAGCATTTACAGTCCCATGTCCTAGGAAACCCTTCAGTCCTGGAAAAACAAGAATGGTGGAGCATCCTAGTCATAGGTGCCCTGTACCCCTTCATTAATCTGATATCAACGCCAACTGCTGGCTTCTGGTCCTTCACTCATTTAGGGCATTAGATAAAATCAATGATAATCATATATTGATTCACCTACACAAGTGATTCACGTCTCTGGTCCACAGAAAATATTCTCTGGCTGTTTTGAAATCTGGAGGTATAAACCCTCCATCCTGCCTGAATCCAAATATTTGCAGTGGTCATCTCCAAAAGCAGCTTCTTGTACTTCCCCTCCTTTTCCTAAGAGGAATTAAGTGTGTCTTGGGCCCATTGGAACAGATTCCTCCCCATGGCCTCTGGGAGGGTTTGGTGATGGCCAAGAGGCCTCAACGGGGGTTGGGTTTGGGCTTCTCAAAAAGATACATGTTCCTCACAGATGTTGGTCATGTCTGTATATAACCGTTATGATAAGTATGGTGAGCCCATAAATAACCCTACCCTGGGCCTACCTACCTTGCTTACTCTATGGTGGAATAATAAAAACTTTAATTACTGTCACCTTTTAAAAACAGTAGCAATTTTAGTAGAATAATAAATAAAATAAAAATGTTATTTTAAGCAAAATAATAATAACCAATACCAAATTTTAATATAATAAGATTTGTAATAAAAAAAATAACACTTTTTCTTGTTGCCATTGCTCTAAGTCTTCTGAGAATTGGGCAGTAGTCTAGTGAGAATCTCAACTGCATGAAACATGTTTCAAAACTCTCCAAACAGACACACTGAAGTCTCTTCTTACTTAAGTTGCAGTAAAGGAAATAATGATGGCTCAGACGGTAAAGAATCTGCCTGAAATGCAGGAGACCTGTGTTTGATCCCTGGGTGGGGAAGATCCCCTGGAGAAGGGGATGGCTACCCATCCCAGTATTCTTGCCTGGAGGACTCCGTGGAGAGAGGATTCTGGTGGGCTACAGTCTATGGGGTCACAAAGCATCAGGCTAGACTGAGTGACTAACACTTTCACTTTCATCATTTCCTATAATGGAGCAACTTCTCTTCACAAAGAAATCATTTCAAAATTCTCCTCCATATCAGCTCTCTCCATATGAAAGTGATTGAGGAGTTTCAGACACGGAATGTAAACTTTTCACATTGTGATCTGGCTACGGAATATTATCTCAAGTCTATATTGGAGTTTCGGTCTCTAACTTTAATTTGAACATTCTAGTATACAAGATTATCCAAAATAAAAACTGTACCCAGTAAGTGGCACCTGCAGAAATATGTGCAGAATATTTGTAGCAGATTGTATTTTCCACCAAATGTGATAGCAATATTTATGTTCTCATATAACCTTGACATCCTTCCATCAAGCAGTGGAATCTATCCTTCTCTCTCCAAATATGGGAAACCTCAGTGACTCACTTCTAAAAAATGCAATGTCACGGGAGCCTGACTTCCTAGATGAGGTCAGAAAGGGCCATATAGCCTCTGGCAACTTCTCTTTCTCTGGCTCTCAATCAAGACCAGCTAGATAATTGGGACCCAATACAAAATGGGACTTCCCTGGTGGCTCAGATGGTAAAGCGTCTGCCTACAATGCGGGAGACCAGGGTTCGATCCCTGGGTCAGGAAGATCCCCTGGAGAAGGAAATGGCAATCCACTCCAGTACTATTGCCTGGAAAATCCCATGGACAGAGGAGCCTGGTAGGTTACAGTCTAAGGGGTGGCAAAGAGTCGGACACGACTGAGTGACTTCACTTTCACTTTCAATACAAAATGAAAATGAGCAGCCCCTTTTGCAAAACTTAAAAATTTCAAGACAAGTACCACAGAACACTACACCAAGCATGAGATGAGTGTGGGGCCTTGTGTGATGCACAGGTCACCAGCCAGATTTGCTGAAGATGCTTACCCTTGAAAACCAGCCACCATGTGGAGAGAAAATCTAGGCTAAACAGAGCAGTCATGTGTACCACTTCTAGCTGACAGCCCTAGAAAGACCCTCAGCCGATAGCCTCGTCGCCCACCTGACACGTGAGTAAAGGAGCATTCAGACAATTCCAGCCACCAGGCCTCTAATCTTCTGGATGAAACTCCAGACCTAATAAAAACAAGCTGCCTTCCTTGTTAATATAACTATAGATTTTTTTTTAATGCCACTATATCTTGAGATTGTCACACAGCCATGCTAAGTACAACAACCTGATTTACAGACACAATACGTGAAAGACGTGCAGCCGGCCACACCTGCCCTTTCTCTGCTCTTCAAGCGTCTGCACACAACCTGTCTCCTCAGACACCAGAGTCCTGTGTTCTGCTGAAAAAGCTTCAACCACCGCAACAGCACGGTAACGGAACAAGTGCAAGTCTCCCCTCTTCCTAAAGCAGCTCCTGCCTTTTAGCACCTTTGCCAGCATCAAAGTGTAATCTCCTTGAACTTCCTTGTCCAGCAGTTAAGATTCTGCACTTACAATGCAGGAGGCATGGGTTCGATCCCTGGTCAGGAAATTAAGATCCCACATGCTGCATGGAGTGGCCCAAAAAAAAAAGCTTAATCATCTTTCACATTAGAGCTCCTTTAACAGGGTTTCAATCTCAAGACAAGAGAGCCACTCAGAACATCTAGCCCTGACTCCACAGGCAGCCTTTCAGGTACACTTACCAATGGGACAAGCTTCCCGGCTGTAGTTTTGGGGTTACTGTTCCAGCAACCATGTATATTAAACTTGCCCAAGGGAGTGGCTTTAGAACTTAGACCAGGGATTTTTATTTATATTTATATCAGGGTTTCTATGAAAATGAGGGTCTACCTTTTTGTTAGTTAAAAACAACAATCCAGTCTGTAATCACATACAATCCATCATTGGGCTTAAACAGCTGTTGGAGGCCAATGACTTCGTCTTTCTGCCTGTTTGTTTAGTGACTTTGGAAGTCATATCTCTCAGAATTTAAAACACTCAACCCAAAGCAATTTAATGTTATTGCACTCTAGAAAAGAACTACAAAAACCAAAGATTCCAACTAAGAAGTTTAGGTTTTACAAATTATGAAACCATGACCACAGAAAGAAGCTCATCTATTATACAAAATGATGTCATGAGTTATTTTGAAAAATATAGGAATGTTCTCAAAGTAAATGTTGTTTTTACCATAGTAAGTTATTCAGTGCAACAAGTCCCTGAAGTATCTGTCTGCTCTACTCTTGATAATTCCCAAATTTAGTCATTCCTAAGTGAAGGTGTCTTTTATCCCCTGACTTTTCATGTCAGTCATATATTAGTGCATGTACCATTTCAATGCCATGCAAGCATTAACTTAGATAAATACACACTTTAAAAAAATCTAAATAATCTCCAACTTTGAAAAGATTTCTTGGACTTCCCTGGTGGTCCTGTGGTTAAGAATCCACTTGCCAATGCAGAGGACATGTGTTCGATCCCTGGCTCAGGAAGATTCCACATGCCGCAGGGCAACTAAGCCCATGTGCCACAATTACTGAAGCCCACACACAGCTATAAAGACTCAGAGCAATCAAAAAATAAGGTTTTAAAAAATAAAATATTTCTTACATTTCTCTTTGGCATCCAGTTGCCAAACAAACATAAATTCAGATTTTATCAAACTTGTTTTCCATACCGAAAATGTAATTATTTGGGACACACCAAGCATCATAACACTGAAGAACTGTTGCTTTGAACTGTGGTGTTGCGGAAGATTCCTGAGAGTCCCTTGGACTGCAAGGAGATCCAACCAGTCCATTCTGAAGGAGATCAGCCCTGGGATTTCTTTGGAAGGAATGATGCTAAAGCTGAAACTCCAGTACTTTGGCCACCTCATGTGAAGAGTTGACTCATTGGAAAAGACTCTGATGCTGGGAGGGATTTGGGGCAGGAGGAGAAGGGGACAACAGAGGATGAGATGGCTGGATGGCATCACTGACTCGATGGACGTGAGTCTGGGTGCACTCCAGGAGTTGGTAATGGACAGGGAGGTCTGGCATGCTGCGATTCATGGGGTCGCAAAGAGTTGGACACAACTGAGTGACTGAACTGAACTGAAGCATAATAAAAATTAAAATTAAAATAAAATGGCACTGTATCCTTAAGGGATTAAATTTCATTATTAAAAAATAAATTTGTGAATTTCTTTTTTCTGTTTTTTTTTTTCTTTTTCCTGGACCAATCCAAATTGAACCAAGCAGGATCATAAATTGGGATATCAAAATACTCACAGTCCAGATTCTCTAAGGGACCATCCATATCACCGTAGCACGACAAAGTAGAAGTATCAGTAAACTATGAGGAAATGTGAACTCCTTCCTGGGAAATCCAAAAACAGGATGTTCAAGAACAATGAAAATCTGCCCTGCCTACTGGTGTATGAATGATGAGAGTGACTGGCCAACCAAATTCTGTCATGATATAAATGGAAACAGTATCATTTGATTAAGGACTGGGAATGTTTTCACAATATTTAGCTCCAGATTAACTCACTGTTATAAGCTTGCTAAATAAAATCATCTTGCTTATCTCATTTTTTTCCTCTCTACAACCTCTCAAGATGAGTAATACTATCCACCATTACTGGAAAGAAGTCCTGTGTTCAAGAGCTACTGCCTATGTACAACACTCTTTCAATATGACAGTCAATCAGATACTGCACTCATCCATCCATCTGCCCATTCACTTACTCTTCAAAGCCAAACTTGTGGTTAGTACATATGAAGAGCACACAGTCCCAATGGGAACAGATGGGGAACTTGAACACTGCATTCCAGACTGAGTGGTGCAATACAGGAACACGGTTGTGGAGGTATTCAGGGCTCCCTGGAAGAGGTGATACATTGCTGAACCCTGAGTAGAGGTAATCTAGTGAAACTGTTTTAATCCACATATTGTCTAACTCAGCACTTCTCAAGCTTTGTTCAAAGGAACACTAATGTTTGGCTTAATATCAATAAATATCCTGTGGATGATGGAATATGCCTATTAGCAGCAGTTACCCTGTGGTCTGACCTAGCATTTCATTCATTTTAAATAATCAAAGTTGACCCACTGTTTCACCGATAAACCTGCTGAATTTGATCATTCAGAATTAGTCCAACATGAACTGGCTCATTTATGCAATAAGACTCCACAGATGGGCTAATAGCTGACTATTCTGACCTGGTGGGATGAAGACATACCCCAGAACAAGTGTGGTATCATTGCACCTGACCACAATTCTCAGCCTTCCTGGAGCTAACACTCTGGGTAGCTTTTCTTATTTGCTTAAGGTGAAACTGGACATTCTTTGGATGAATTTAGTGGGTGTGGTTAAAAGATAATTTATTTAAAAGCAAGCCAGAAGTGATGAAAGGTTGTTGCTGAACCACACAAAGACGCCGGGAATCTTGGCCTCCAGAGGAGAAGAATTCAATCTGGGGCCAGAGACAAGGCTTGATCGGTCAGAGCTTTTATGTAATAAAGTTTTATTAAAATATAAAGGAGATAGAGAAAGCTTCTGACATAGGCATCAGAAGGGGGCAGAAAGAGTACCCCCTTGCTAGTGTTAGCCATGGAGTTATATACTCTCTAATTAGTTATTACAGTGAATCAAAAGAATGTCTGGAGGTTGTAAAGACCTCACTAGACCTACTCCCATAATTTACACCTTAAGATAACAGGATCAGCCAGAAAGTTTTTTCCAGAGACTGTCCTCAAGCACATAAGATATATAATCTTAAGGAATATAGAGGGACAAAAAAGTTTGTCCTTAATTCCTCCGTGAGAATTCCAGACCTCTATCTCCTTGGGGACCCCTAGACTTCTTATCAACCTGCCTAGGAAATGACTCTTTAATTCCCCCCTTTTCTTTTAGGAGAATTATGTTGCCAAGGGAAAGGGGCGTTGTTTTCATTCCATAACTACTTCCTGCTGTTTAGGGGCGAGGTCCCTAAATTGTTGAGGCAACATATTCTCCTAACCCTCATATTGAGGGTCTCTGATCCAGGGGCCCCAAGTAATAGTTGGAGGAGGCTGTGGCATTTGTAGGAGCTTGGACAACCATTTGTAACTTTAAAGCTTTTATACAGTTACAGACGTAAGGCAAAATAGTCATTAAACCAAGTTAAAATCAAAATGGAAAGTCACATTATGTCCATAGTTACATCAGTCCATCTTAATGTTGTTAGATGTCATCAGTTTAAGAAGAGGCATTGCATATGATTGTTGTGGAAGGTATTTGCAGACTTGGAGAAAGTATTTTCCTTGAAGTGGAGATGTCCACCACGGGAAGCCTTTCACTGATGAAGAGGGGAGTGCTCCAGAGACCCAGCAGTTAGACGGATTGTGAAATCCTGCGTAGGAGTGAGCCCAGGACAGGAAGGCATTGTCTTGAGGATCAAACAGCAGACACAGGATTTTTGGAGTCAGCAGAAGTAGGCTCACATAGATTATCAGGCCCATCTGAAAAGTACAAAGTCAGAGCATAGACAGTAAAGACATAAAATGAAGTCACTTAGTTCTGGTCAGGGTGTCATCTCTTAACTTGAGTGTGATGTACCCATGAACCAATTCCTGGCACTTTGACAGCTGTGGGAGAAGAAAGAATAACCTGGTGAGAGCCTTCCCAGAGGGGCTCAAGGGATGGGCCCCCAGGCCCCAGTGTTTTTATGAGGACCTCGGTTCCTGGCTCAAATAGAGGCTTGCTTGACTCAGAGGCTGGGTCAGGAGTCGTCTCCCAGAGGTCTGTTAATGTCTGTTGAAAAGCTGAGAGCTGAGTTACATAACTAGTTAATTTCAAGGCTTCAGGGTCTATAACAATGTCTGTGCATAACAAAGGCCTTCCATAAATACATTCAAAGGGGCACAGTCCCTCCTTTTTTGGGGCAGTTCGAGCCCACATTAAAGCTATGGATAGGACTTTAATCCAATTGTCCTGTGTCTCTTGAGTTAATTTGCTCAGATGTCTTTTGATAATGTCATTAGCTTTTTCAACCTTCCCTGAGGATTGGGGTCTCCAGGAGTGTAAGTGATATTCTATTCCTAGAGCTTTAGACACCCGCTGAGTTACAGCAGCTTTAAAGGCGGAGCCATTGTCATTCTGAAGGCTCCATGGCAGCCCAAACCTGGGGATAATTTCATGGATTAAAATCTTTCTAACCTCCTTAGCCTGTTTACTACGACAGGGTAAAGCCTCAATCCATCCAGTAAAAGTATCTATTCAAACTTGTAAGCAAGAATATCCATTAGCTTTTGGCATATGAGTAAAATCAATTTCCCAGTCCTCTCGAGGATACTTTCCACTTCGTTGTAATCCAGATTTTGCTAGCTTTTCAGTCTTTGGGTCTTTCTAATTCTTCCTCAGTATATTGTGGTTTTTCCTGTTCCACAGGACCTGTCCAGATCAAAGGCGTCTGTAGTGAAGGGGTTTCGTAAAGTGCCGCTTTTCTGGCTTGACAGTCAGCCAGCTGATTCCCTTTAGCTACTTTACTCCCATCTTTGTTGTGTCCTTTGCAATGCAGAACAGCTACTTCTTTAGGACAATATATCGCAGTTAAAAGTCTCTTGATCTCTCTGAAATGTTTAATAGGTTCTCCTGTTGCTGTTTTAAACTGTCTTTCTTTCCATATTGCAGCATGAGCATGTAAAGTCAAATAAGCACACTTAGAATCTGTGTAGATATTTACCCGCTGCCCTTTGCTTAACTCTAGAGCTCGGGTCAGAGCCATAAGCTCCGCTAACTGAGCACTGGTTCCCTGGGGGAGAGATTTTGCTTCTAAAACCTGTTCAGCAGTCACAACGGCATAACCTGCTTTACGCTTTCCATCCCAAACAAAAGAACTGCCACCTGTAAATATTTCCATGTCAGGATTGTCTAATGGGGTATCCATTAGATCTTCTCGAGCTGCATAGTTTAAAGTTAGAAACTGGGAACAATCGTGATCAGGTATTTCATTTTCCTTCTCAGGAAGGAAAGTGGCAGGATTTAAATTTCCACAAACTTTAAGCTTCGTTACTGGTCCTTCTCGGAGAAGGCAATGGCACCCCACTCCAGTACTTTTGCCTAGAAAATCCCATGGACAGAGGAGCCTGGTAGGCTGCAGTCCATGGGGTTGCTAGAGTCGGACACAACTGAGTGACACTTTCATGCATTGGAGAAGGAAATGGCAACCCACTCCAGTGTTCTTGCCTGGAGAATCCCAGGGACAGGGGAGCCTGGTGGGCTGCCGTCTATGGGGTCGCACAGAGTCGGACACGACTGAAGCGACTTAGCAGCAGCAGCAGCACTGGTCCTTCTAACAACAATGACTGATATTTAAGAAGCCTACTGTCTGTCATCCAAATATTAATCTTAGAATTTAAGATTCTACTCACATCATGAGAAGTCAGTACAGTAAGGTTTCGTCCATTAATTATTTTTAAAGCTTCAGGTGCTAATAAAGCCGCTGCCCCAATTACTCTTAGGCAGTGGGGCCACCCACATGAAATTACATCTAATTCTCTGCTTAGATAAGCAATAGGTTGCTGGTGAGGCCCTCGGGGTTGTGTCAAAACTCCCAAGGCCACACCTTTTCTTTCAGTGACAAACAAATTAAATTTTGACCCTCTGGGCAACTATTTAAGAAAGAGAAATCAATTTATCAAAGAAGCTTTTTGGAGCCGCAGGAGGCAAAATCATCTATGCACCAGGGTGAGGTCAAGTAGCACACACCACAGAAAGCCACTCAGCTCCCATATTTCCCTGGAGAACAGAAAAGAGTCAGGAGGGTTGTCTGTTTAAAGTAGAAAATCTGAGCAGAGGACTGTTGAAGTGGAAGTCAGAATTAGATTAGTTAGAAAAAATTTTAAGTGAGAAGAAACCTCTCCACATATCTCCAATTGTGCACAGCAGCAGCCAGACCTCCACTAAAATCTTGAGAAAAGCACACCTCTTTGTGAATTAGAAATATGGCAGCAACCTCTGTAGGTCCACTTCTTTAGTATATTTCATGTCAAAACACATATAGAAGTCTCAAATGGGTGCTGATAATTCCTTCTAAAACTTTCCCTCAGGATAAAATTGGCAGTCCTGGGAATACATTGTAGGAGTTCTAAGGTTTGTTTGCGCTTGTCATGTTCTTAAGTGTTTGAAGCAGGATAGCACAAGTTTGAGGTGGAAGGGATGCCCTTGACAACAAGACAGGACCCATTCTAACATCTAAAGAGGCTTGATAGCCCATAACACAGAATCCTCCTTATTTCAGATGATACTTCATACTTGCTAGTCAACTCCTTGGACACTGTGGGGCTCGATTAATTTGCACCAAGGCTCCTGTTTGGCGCAGTCTGAATAGTGACAAAGATTTGTTGAGTATTTGCTCTGTTCTAGCCTCTTCACATTAATTATTTCCTATCTTGGCAGAGAAGCAGGACTTTCTGATTCAGAAGTACAAAACCCTGGTTGCTGATGCCTGCAAACTTGTCCCTATGGCACCTGACTTGGGACAGAACAGGAACACACTTCTGTCCCTCATTCAGAGAGTCCTGGTTCTTTTTTCTAAGGTTCATGAGAAGGCTAATGTGCTATCTTATTCTACTGAACTTCACAGAGAGGGGAGGAGTGGGAGAAAAGAGGAACTGAGAAAACAATGCTTGGCTTTCCATATGATGCCTGTGAAGCTTTCTTCCTTGAAGCAAGCACAAGCTGCACGAGAGGGTCATGTTCCTCCTCTTTCTACATCTCTTCCTCCACCCTATTTTCTTGGCTCTTTTTCTAAAACCCATCTTGGAGCACAAGAGAGTAAAGGGTGGATTTGGGCAAAGAATGTTTGAAATAATGCTAGTTCTCTCCTCCTTATTTCAAGTTCACAAACCATGAAAAATCACAACTTTTCTCGTATTTAGCATCCCTATCTAAGCTCCTGCCATAGCTGCACTGGTTCCAAGAGTCCTCTACCGTCACACCTCACCAGCACTCCCTGCCCTGTGATAAACACATGAGTGAGGACACAGCACCATCTCCATACTGTGTGGATGCTCAATTCGTTGTTTGTTTTTTAATTTGGAATTTCAAAGCAAAACCAAATTGTACTTTTTAGAAAAACAAGTTTTCCAAACTACATAAACAAGTGATGCTTACAGGAAATTTTCCAATAAACCATTTATGACATTTGGCTTTACTCTGTTTTAAAAACACCAAATCAGTCATCACTGATCCAGTCCAGTGAGAAATGAGACTTAGAAACAAAACCAACAAAATAAAAAGACTCATTTTTTTAGCATTCGAAGGAATTTTCACAATTAAACACAATCATGTGTGTATGTGTATTTGTGTACAAGTAATCTTGTAAGTTTATTTACTAATTTAGCAAATATTTTTCAATCATCTACAATATACCAAGTTTGCCAACTCATGCTAGGAGCTGAAGATAGAGTAGAGATTTAATAGAACAGTGTTGTGATTATCTATTGCTGTATAATTAACCACCCCAAAACATAATTTTAACCTTACTACGGATGGCATCACTGACTCGATGGACATGAGTCTCAATGAACTCCAGGAGTTGGTGATGGACAGGGAGGCCTGGCGTGCTGCGATTCATGGGGTCGCAAAGAGTCGGACACGACTGAGCGACTGATCTGATCTGATCTGATCTGATAATTCATTATGATCTCTCATAGTTCAGTAGGTTGACTAGGCTCAGCTGGGTAGTTGTCATGTAGGTCTTTCATGTAGTTACAATCAGATACTGGTTGGGGCTGAAGTCACATGAAGGCCTGACTGGTCTGGATGTACTGGACCAGTACATGGTGTTTGCTTGCAACCTGGATGGCTGGACCAGCTGGAGCTAGCCAAATCTGCCTGTCTGTCTCTCTCTCTTAAAATCGCTCTCTCACCATCTGGTCTATGCTCATAGCCAAGTTAGGCTTCCTTACAGCCAGGCAGTCCCAGGTAACCAGAGTTATCAATTTCCTCCGGAGCACCGAAAGACCAAGGCAAACATTGCAAGGTTTCTTGTGACCTAGCCTCAAAAGTTATGCAGACTCAATTCCACTGAATTGTATTAGCTACATAGGACAAGACTGGATTCACTGTGGTAGATAACTACCCAAGATCCTGAATGCAGGGAGACATGGTTTGTTGGGAGTCATCTTTAGAAACTAACCTAGGTAAACAAGCATGGTCCCCAACCTCTAGAAGCTTATAGAAATTAAATACACTCTGAAATAAGAATTGTAATTTTAACTACTAATTTTGGTTTTGCCATGCTATTGTGGAAGAATTGTTGCTTTTAAACTGTTATGCTGGAGAAGACTCTTGAGAGTCCTATGGACAGCAAAGAGATCAAACTAGTCAATCCTAAAGGAAATCAATCCTGACTATTCATTGGAAGGACTGATGCTGAAGCTGAAACTCCAATACTTTGGCCACCTGATGCAAAGAATTGACTCATTGGAAAAGATGCTGATGCTGGGAAAGATTGAAGGCAGGAGGAGTAGGGGACGACAGAGGATGAGATGGCTGGATGGCATCACTGACTCAATGGACGTGAGTCTGAGTGAACTCTGGGAGTTGATGATGGACAGGGAGGCCTGGCGTGCTGCAGTTCATGGGGTTGCAAAGAATTGGACAGAACTGAGTGACTGAACTGAACTGAACTGAACTGATACTTATCCAAATTTTCTATAATGAACACGTATTGCTTTAACAACAAAAAGTATACTATATTTATAACTAGCATGCTGAGAAAAGGAAAGTGAACAGCTAATCCTTATACTTATTTCTGGGACTTGGGCTTTCTAAAATCCCCACAGAGGATGATAAATTATCATAGAATACTAGTATGATGATCAGCAAAAATGAAGACACAAGGTGGCCAGGAGTGCAGTTCACAGGACTTCAGTGTCAGCAATCTTATGAAAGATGAGTAAAGCAACAGGGTATTTCCTAAATTCCCTTAAAGGCAGAAACCACATCTTGACAAAAGAGAGAGTCAAAGGCTTGGGCTTGTCCTGGAACACTGAAGTTCTCAAGAGAGAAGTGTTTTGGCCACTTCTGTACGAATCTGTACAAATAAAAGAAGGTGAAAGAGTACATATACTTAAATATAGTATTACTCCACAGTGTATGAGAGCAAGAGATCAAGGCCACCCATTGAAGATTCCAATAAATTGAAATATTGATGGTGAAGAGGTGCTTTCCTGTCTCAGATGGTTATATAGATGGGAATAGGATGGCATTTCAGTGGCAGGAGCCCATGCATGGTAGCCAGAATCACAGACTTAGTGGTGAATGTGGTGGCCAGATGAGCACTGAGCCATAGCTCGTGTGGCTCAGCCTCAAATCTAGGTCAGAGACAATGACATTTAGTACAGAAACCAAGGTTTTATTTCAAAATAACTCAGATTCTTCACTTCACATCTCAAGGACTGTTAAAAACATTGAACTACACAGTCCACAACACCACCTTAAAATTATCTTCTCTTTCGGTATGGGATGTCTGCTATTCCTCCCCTCCAATGAGTGTTTTCCTTTCCTTCATTAGGCTGTACATCTCGAATAAAATCAGACGATTCCCAGGTGTGGTCAAGCGACTAAGCAATTTCCTTAAAGAATGTCGGCAGGCCCTCTGTGTCCCTTCTTCCTTTATGCTGGCAATAATACAGACGATTTGGCTGGAACTGAAACATCTATTTTGGACCATGGGAGAGCATGCTAAGGTTAATGGAACAGGAAAAGGATCACAAGTCCTTGATGGTCTGGAACTTCCATGACGGTGAAATACTACCTGCATTTGGACTTTGTAAGTGATCGAGGAACAATCTTCTATCTTATGTAAGCTATTATTGTTTAGAAGTTTTTCTTGCTTGCAGCCAAACATAATTTAAACTAATTTAAAGTCAAATCTGTACATTCTGCATTTTCCTTTCCTAAAATTCCTGAGAGAAACACCCCCCTACATGCAGTCTCCAGAATCCCAGCCCCAAGAGAGAAACATCTCCCCTTTCTGATGAAAGGAATGTCTGATGATTAGAGGGAAGCCTCTAACCACTCCGCCCCCTCCTTTCCTCCAGACCCCGAGGCTCTAGCTGCCTGTCCTCATTCTCAAATTCTGCAACCCACATTCCACTTACCTGGTGGGCAACAGGAGGAGGAAATAACAAGCAGGCACAGCCTAACCTCTCTTTAGGAGGAGGGGGATAAGGAATTAAAAGCTGTAGGAAGATTCCTACTCTAATTGCTAAATCACACCACTATTTTCAAAGTAAAACAATGAAGGAAAAATGTCAGTGTCAACAAGACACCTTTTTAGATGTGCAGATAACTTTATTGAAACATGTAATTTTTATTTTCTGTTTGGAATGAAAAATTGAAGAGGGAAAAATTGCATAACTTTTTGGAGATGATATCTGAGAAAGAGCATTATGGGGCAGCAATTAAATCTTTTCCACTCTCACATTTACCTGCTGTTTGAATGCATTACTTCATCTTACCTCTAAACAACCCTGAGGGGTGAATATTATTACCATCCCCTATATACAAGACAAAGTTGAGGCTCAGAGAGATAAAATGTCTTGCTCAAGTTCATGTAATATGTCAAGTTGTGTTTTTTGTTCTCCAATATTGGCTGCCTGGCACCACTTGTAGGATTAGATGTTGTCACATCTTTGACATCAAGCTTAATGCTGTGATGATCTGCTTGAGGAAAGGAAAGTAGTAAAAGTGTTGACTAATAAGAGTTGTGTTAGTTGTGTTCCACTCTTTGTGACTTCATGGACTGTAGCCCAGCAGGCTCCTCTGTCCATGGAATTCTCCATGCAAGAATACTGGAGTGGGTTGCCATTTCCTACTCCAGGGGATCTTCCCAACCCAGGGATCAAACTTGCATCTCTTGCTTCCCCTGCATTGGCAGGAGGATTCTTCACCACTGTGCCACCTGGGAAACCCGAAGGCCAGGTGCCGATTCCCAACACAAACTGTAAAGCAATTCTTCCACCCTCTTTTTCCTGGCATAGACTGCATGCCCCAGGTAACTGCTGGGTCATTGATCAAATACTCAGATTTGAGCCCCAGATGATGCACAATGCACATGTAACCGGAGCAAGAAAGAACAGCATGTTTATTTGTGGGTCATTTATTCCTGTCATATAATTTAGACTAAGGTGATCAATGTACAAAGTGAGTGAGTAAAAATCCTGGGGCTGAAAGATCATCCCATTTAAGGCAGCATTTGTTTAGCACCACCAGACATTCCAGCAGGACCCAAAGAGCAGAAGGGGTTAGAGGCAACTATCCGCTCCCAATCTCATCCCCCATCTCTCATGGTTGGAAGTTCTCCAACCTACAGGTAGATCTCAGAGATAATGCGGTTTGGTTCCAGACCATTTCAGTAAAGAGAATATCCCATGTGCATTTTTTTGGTTTCCCAGTGCATTTGAGTTATCTTTACCTTATACTGTGGTCTATGAAGTATTCAACAGCACTATGGCTAATAAAGCAATGTAATGCCTTGGTTAAAAATTACTTTGTTGCTAAAAAATAATAACCATCATCTAAGCCTTCAGCGAGTTGTAAGCCTTTTGTTAGTGGAGGGTCTTGCTTCGATGTTGATGGCTGCTGACTGACCAAGGTGGTGGTTGCTAAAGGTTAGGGTGGCTGTGGCAATTTCTAAAAATAAGACAACAATGAACATTGCCTCGTTGATTGTCTCTTCCCTTTACAAAGAAATTCTTTGTAGCATGCAATCCTGTAGCGTGCAATCCTGTTTGATAGCACTTTGCCCACAGTAGAACTTCTTTCAAAATAGGAGTCAATCTTCTCAAATACTACTGCTGCTTTACCAAGTAGTATAACAGGCTCGTGTAATATTCTAAATCTTTTGTTGTCGTGAACTGTACCAGTACCTCAACTGTGGCTGCCATGGCTGCCAAGAAAAACCCAAGATCCCCAGATTTCACAGCAAAGAATCAGCTTGAGAGCTGGGGGACAGAAGCTTAAGGGTCACGGAAATCCTGCTGGGTAGGACACAACTTGGTCATCCTCTCCCAGGCTGTTGTGGCCTGAAAAACATTATATACAGTTTATTTTTCATTAATACACTGATTGTATTTGCCATAGCAGGTGCTTTGTTGCTAAAAAATATTTTTCCACCACCAACAAATACATGGACTACTCACTATGCCTTTGAGATGCATGAAGGTTCCCACATCTTACTATCAATAGAATCACCATTTATTGCTATAAGAGAATAATGAGGACATTTTCAACATCTATAAGGAAACAAAACTGCATCACTTTCAGTTTTATGGAAAATTACTGTTTGACTTTTATTTTTTTGGAGCCATTATGGATTGTAGTAACTCCTTTGAAGTTTATTTTAAAAACTCATTTCCTCTAAGGCTTACTGAAAACACTACAGTATAGTAAACTGAGTGGAAAAACATCTTTACCAGGGCAAGTGATATGAGGAGATGTGGAGAAAAGGCCCGGATACATTTCTGATGTTTTTGTGGCAAAGATACCTTCTTTGAAAGGTCTCTGTAAACTTACTAAGAACCTGTTTATCTACGCAGGGGGGCCACACTTTAGCTATTTGACCCAGTCCTGAAGAGAGTGAAGTCTGATGGCAAAGGAAGAGGATTAGAAATTGGAACAGGAGACAACTCAAAGATTCAAAGGAGTAACGTGTGCATTTGCCAAACAGGTTTGACGTGCAGTACGGAATTGATACCGAAGCCAGATAAGGTGATATTTTACTTGCTACCGAACAACTTGACTGTGTTTTGTAACTGGATCCATTTCTATGTTTAAGTGTTCCGGCAAAGCCGTGTGTGTGTTTCCCAAAAGCTAAGAAGAAAGGGGATTTTCCCCACTGTGGCAAAGCTAGCTGAAGAAACCTGTTTCTAGATGCTGTAAAATCCTGTAGTGGCAGCTGCTTTAACTGGATAGCCAGGGGAGAAATGCAAAAGGCAAGATGGAAACAGCCATTGTAACTGATGCTATGCCGCTCACTCCTCCCTGAAGATTCCGTTCATAGCTGTTAGTGTTTTTTCACTTTTTGACATGAGCTCTGTATTTTAACACTCTTTCCCCAGATCTCCTCATGGCCACTTTCTCACCTCCCTCAGGTTTTCCCCCGATGGCCCCTTCAAGTGAGCCTTCTCCAACCTCCCTATTCAAAATTACAGCTCTAAGCTTCCCTGGTGGCTCAATGGTGAAGAATCCACCTGCCAGTGCAGGAGACACAGGTTCGATTCCCGGTCCAGGAAGATCCCACATGCCGAGGAGCAGCTAAGCCCGTGCCCCACAGCTATTGAGCCTGTGCTGAGTCTGGGAACCACAACTACTGAACCCATGCAGTGCAAATACTGAAGCCAGAACACCCTAGGGCCCGTGTTCCACAACAAGAGAAGCCACATTGAGAAACCCAAGCACAGCTAAAGAGTAACCTTCATGTGCCGCAACTAGAGAAAACCCCACACATCAGTGAAGACCCAGTCCAGTCAAAAATAAATAGATAAAATTGCAGTTCTTCCCTCTCTAAGCCAACATTCCCTATTCCCTATTTCTACTTATATTATCCATAGTCCTATTTTATTCTTTTAAAGTATAATATTTAATGCATACAAAAGGATATACATATACATGTAAATAATAAATCATGTTCATAAAATGAAATAAAAGTTCACCACAACTTAAGAATTGAAACATTTTGAATGCTCTGTCCTCTTTCTCATTGTGTCCCTGATATGTGCGCCAGGAGAATGTACATGATAGCACATATAATCACAACACAAAACTGAAAGCAACAGAAATACCCATCAAACAAAGAATAGATAAGTGAATTATGAAATATTCACCGCATAGAATATTCATTTGGTGGAAATGAATGAACTACAGCAATACACAATGAGCATGGAGAAATCTTAGAAACATAATGAGTAGAATAATTAAGTCCCAGAAGACCAAACTGAATATGATACCATTTATATAAAGCTCTAAAACAAGCAAAACAAAATTATTAGCATGAATCTTAATAAATGTTAGCACTATGATATATTCATCATCTTTATCTTAGTTTATTATCCAAAGAGGACTCTTCCAACTTCAACATACATACATGTAAAATAATGTTTTATAAATTCATGCCAGTTTTAAAAACTCTTAGTTCCAAAACCGTGAAACTATATTTAGACCTCTAAGCTGAAAACAAGAATCAATCTTGATATCTTTTGTTTCTTGCCCACCATAAAAAACTGGCTACCCAATCAGGTAACTGCCTCTTGAATCCTGCCTCAGTCTTCATCCAAGGTCAGATTATCCTTAGATCAGGTGATCAACTTTGAATTCTAACATTTAATAATTTCCTAACTCATCCTTCCAATTTAGTCTATTCATAAAGTATCTTTCTGTGAGTTATACAGAAGATTAAATTTTTTAGTTTTTATTTCAATGATAAATTTCAAATTATTTAATGAGCATAATTGACTTCTCAAATAGCTTAAACCTGACACAAATTTGTACTGGAAACAGTTTTATTTATTTCTCCAATTGCCACATTCATTCATACTAGGATAAACCCTCCTTTCAGGTTTCCCAGGTGGCGTTAATGGTAAAGAACACACCTGCCAATGCAGGAGACATAAGAGATGCTGGTTCGATCCCTGGGTTGGGAAGATCCCCTAGAGGAGGGTACAGCAACCCACTCCAGTGTTCTTGCCTGGATAATCCCATGGACAGAGGAGCCTTGTGGGCTACAGCCCATAGAGACTAAAAGAGTCGGACACAACTGAAGCAGCTTAGTATGCATGCACACAAACCTGTCTTTCAGTCACTTTCAGATAATTTCTAATCTAGTTCATTTTAATCCAGCTAAAACTTTATTCTCATAGAGCTCCCTCCCTCCCACTCTTAGCTCATGCTGCTTGACCTTTTATGGCTTGAAATCTGTAGGGCACAAGAGTGCCCTGATTATTGCCTCTTCTCTGGCAAGTATAGGTGGGTGGGGGAAAAAGAGTTATGGAAAGGGATGACTGGGGACTACCTGAGATGCTGTTGTGGTTCTCTCTTGACTACACTGGTTACTTCTTCACTCCCTCAGTATAGCAGGAATCCAACTGATGCTTCTTTGTGGGGGCAGAGTGAAGTTCACTTTGGGGCATAGTGTGTTCTTGTTGGAGAACATCACCATTTGATTCTGGGGATAGGAGATCCGATCCAGCTAGACTTATTCCCATCTCTTTATCCTGTTATCTGCTGCAATTGTTAAATTTTTAGAAATTTTGTGAGCAGGATGTTAATCTGCTGGTAAGCTTGAAAACAGCCATGGTGGCTGCTTTATTTCTTTTTGGCTGTGCTGGGCCTTTGTTGCTGTGCGGGCTGTTCTCTGGCTGCAGTGAGCAGGGGCTACTCTCCAGTTGCCATGCACGGGCTTCTCATTGCAGTGGCTTCTCTTGTTGAGTAAGATGGGCTCTGGGACACATGGACTTCAGTAGCTGTGGCACATGGGCACGTGGGCTCAGTAGTTGTGGCTCCCAGCCTCTAGAGCACGTGCTTAATAGTTGTGGCGCGTGGGCCTAGTTGTTCCTCGGCATGTTCCTGGACCAGGGCTTAAACTCGTGTCTCCTGCATTGACAGGCGGGTTCTCTACCACTGAGCCACTAGGAGAGCCCTTTTGGTATGATTTTTTGAAAGTAAAATTTATTAAAGTATAATATATATATACAGAAGAATGCCTGATAGATCTTCATACAGTGCAACATCCATGCAGCCAAAAGCCAGATAAAAATCCAACATCAGGGTCTACCTTGTGTTTCCTCCTAGTCACTTACAGCAGAAAAGAGAAGCCATTCTCAACTCAGTCTGAATTCCTGACTCACAGAATCTATCAGCATAATAAAATAGAGGAAAATCTTATCTGACTTCTAACTTCATAGATGATTTATGCCTGAATAACATCTTTATTGAGATATCACTCACATTGCCATACAATTTAATCATCTAAATTATGTAATTCAATGGCTTTTAATATATCGATGAACTGTGCAACCATAAGTACAATCTAAAATTTTAAAACATTTTCATCAGCTCATGAAGAAACCCCATATTCATAATCAGTCATCCCCTAGTCTTCCTCACTCCTCCTTAGCTCTTTGAAATAAGACTTTGAAATGATTATCTCTTCACATTCTTGAGATCTGACAACAGAAAAACTTAATTCATTTATCTGCAACTAATTAAACATTTCTAACAGCTGAAATTATAAACCAATCTAAATGGCATTTCTTCCCTTAGCAAATCTGATATTGATATTTCCTATTAAAACATGAATGGTGCTCAATATTGGCACTTTGTCGAGGATGGGTAGTCTGCATCTGGCTGGTGAAATAGACAGGTACATGTACAGACGGCAGGTGCCACCTTGGCTGTGCTGAGCACTCAGAATAGCGGCAGAGGAACATGGGGACCTCATGACACTCTGTGTTCCATGAGAAAGGAGAAAACAAAGCCTTTGGCCATTTCTTTAGTCCTAATCGGTGTATCTAATGCCTAATAGTACGCCCTCCAAAATGAGAGATACCACCTATTTGTGGTGTTTGGAATTGCTAATTTTAGAGACTAAGGAAAAAAACTTAGTTATTATTCTATGAATAAGCATACTCTGGATTATCCAGATGACTACCACATAAAGATGCCTTTTTAATGTTCCATGTTGGTTTCTTGTGTTATTCTCATAGCTGTGATAGTTTTCAAATGTGGTTGAAAATTCTTCAACACTCCTCCCATTATGACATGGGGTCTATGCCTCCACTCCCTGAATCTAGATAGACTTGTGGTCTCACTGTAACCAGTAGAATACAGAGGAAATTATCTTGTGTGACTGCTGAAGCCAGAACAGAACATGTGAAGCAAGCTCTACTTTGTGAGCTGGGACACTTGGGAGCTCTGAGCTGCCATGTAAGAAATGGGAGCTACCACTGAGTTCTGCCAATGATATGACTGCCCTGGGTTCCATGCATTGCGGAAGCTGAGTCTACCTGCAAAGGCACGTACTGAAGCTCCAGTCAACTGCCCAGCTGAGGTCCCAGCCCAGAGGTAGCATCAATCACCAGAGTGAAGATGTTGAGTTATCGCCAGCCCTTGAGTCTTCTCAGTTAAGCCCCAGGTATCCTGGAGAAAAGAGAAGCCATTCCCAGCTCAGTCTGAATTCCTGACTCACAGAATCTATCAGCATAATAAAATGACTATTTAAGCAGCTAAGTTTTCAGGGAAACTTATAGCAAATGGAGGTCAAATGACTTCACAGCATGTGATATAGATGAAAAATATGCAATAGTTTGAGCAACAGAAAGAAGTGGAAGAATTGAATTATCTTAAAACATGAAGTATTATAGGCATGCTGAGATCTCATGATTAAAGACATTAATTTTTTTCATGAATTAATTTTAGCAAAACATACTCCTTCATGTTAATGAGAATGTGAACTTTAGAATTCATATGGTTTTGTTTTTATTGTATCAATCAATTTTGGTTTAGTTGTATAAAAATTATAAGCAAAAAGAATTTATATGTAATTAGCCAAAGCCTATACATATAGGATATCTATCATAATAAAAATACATGTCAATCTTGAAAAAGTCTTCAAAAAAGATTTCTATTAAAAGGATGCATGGAATAATCACATTTGGGAAATACTGTCTTCTGCTTACGGAGAAGGCAATGGCACCCCACTCCAGCACTCTTGCCTGGAAAATCCCATGGACAGAGGAGCCTGGTAGGCTGCAGTCCATGGGGTTGCTAAGAGTCGGACAAGACTCAGCGACTTCACTTTCACTTTTCACTTTCATGCATTGGAGAAGGAAATGGCAACCCACTCCAGTGTTCTTGCCTGGAGAATCCCAGGGGCGGGGGAGCCTGGTGGGCTGCCGTCTATGGGGTTGCACAGAGTCAGACACGACTGAAGCGACTTAGCAGCAGCAGTCTTCTGCTTAATAACCCACCATTAACCTGTTGCCTTTGGATTGAGTCCAAATACCTCTATAGGAAACACAAGTATCCACTCCAGAAGTATCCTGATTTCTGTCTTCCCTTTATCCATTTGCTTTATGTTCTAGCCACCTTGAAGTTCTCCCCCATCTCTTTAGGAACTCCCCCCTCCCTAAAAGACCCATCCTCAGTGCCACTTCTGTGAAAGTCTTTCTGGATTCCCCAAAGAGTTCTCTCCTCTGTGTTCCCACAGTGTGTCAGTAGGGTCTGACAGGAAACAGACAGCACAGTCGAAAGAATAATTCGAGGACGTTTCCTGAAAGCAGCTATGACTGGCTGACAGATGCAAGCAGCCCCATGTGGAAGGAGAAGGGGGGTTCGATACCTCACCTCAGCTATCCCTTCCTCCAATCTGCTGCCCAGGTCCCCATTGGTTGAGCCTAACCAGAAGCCAAAGGGCAAAAGAACCCATTGATATAGCCCACTCAGATCAGCCTCCCCAGGGAAAGTGCAAGGTGGAGATTGAATATGGGGGCAAGGGAACAGAAGATATCCAGGTTTTTTAATTTATTCTTGAACGACATTCTATGCTATGAACTTTTTCATGATTGCTTTCATTTTGGACTCACCCTGCCATTAATATCTCCAAGCTTTGCTTGGCAAAAGCTACTAGGACTTCCCTAGTAGCTCAAACAGTAAAGAGTCTGCCTGCAAAACAGGAAACCTGAGTTTGATCCCTTGGAGAAGGAAATAGAAACCCACTCCATTATTCTTGCCTGGGAAATCCCATGGATAGAGGAGCCTAGCAGGCTACAAGTACATGGGGTCGCAAAGAGATGGACACAACCTAGTGATTAAACAACAACAATCTATTAATAAGTATTTATTGAATTGATGAATTAATAAGAAAATGACATGGATGAAAATACCAAGAACATTACTTATATTCTTGAATATTCCCCAATTGTTATTTAAATTTTTTCTCTAGTTATTAGTTTATTTCTATTTTTTGAAATCCATTTTTTTTTCCTAAAATAAGTTTTGTGATTTTTTTTCCCTGAGTAAAGCAGCTTTTTGTATTGTATTTTTGTTTGTTTGAATTTTGTTAGTGAGATTTTAGTTCTTTAAGCCAGTTAGGGTGATATCTTATAATAAATCTCATTTTAATCTGTTTTATTTTTGTGTATATATTTGTGGGACAATTTTAATTTATAAACTAGGACACATTTATGGCACATAGTTTAAAATTTTCCCTTCAGTTTTTTACTGATTTCCTAAATTCCTTTACACTATTTGTATGGATCTTGTCAATCAAATTTATTCTGTATAAGAGATTAATAGAGGGATGCTACATTATAAGCTTTCCAGTTTCCTTGAATGATTTTTAGTATTCTATAACACTTTTTTGTAATTAAGATTTAAATACCCAATCCCTCAAGACTTGCCATACAGAGAGCTGTCAATCAAGGAATTGGCAAGCTCTATGAACGGCATGATGAAATCTTTATCCCTACTCTCTGATGCCTTCAAGACCAGCTTTTGCAAGTTGATCCTTCATTTCACATGTCTTAGAACTCACTCACACTTCTTATGCTTGGAAATGTAACACACAGAGTGACAATGTAATCCACAGCTAATAAGTTAGCGGCTATAAAAATGAACATCCACATTAACTTGCCAAGCATGGAGGCTGGAGGTGTTATACTGTACTCGTGTATATATGTCTGCCAGGGCAATAGTACATATGCCTTTGGAAATGCTTCTAAGTTATGCAGAGAAGCCGACAATAATTCTTGAACTTTGTTGTCAAGATCCAGTTTCATTTAAGAGCCAAACCAACAGCATCAAAACACTTGGCCATGATCAGCTACAATCCAACCGAAGAAGAAAACATACAAAACTAGCCCTTGGGTTGTAAATTTTGTGGAAATAAGGCTATCTCGTTACTTTCTGTTGTGAACTAGTTTCGAGTATTATACATTTTCACTGAAAAAGTAATAACAATGAAGGAATTAAAAATCTTTTCTCTGCATATCTCTTAAATCATTACACAGTCAAGTAAAATGAATAATTACTATTATTATTTACAAAAAATTTTTTATCTGAAATTTATGTCATCATTACAAGTATAAAAACATAATGCTATTGCATTTTTTAACTTACATTTAAAATTGTGTTTTTGGAGTTTATTCTGTTACAAACAATATTTAAAATAATGCACTATAAAATTGCATAGCTGGTTAAAATTTTAGCCCCCACACCATAAAACTGAGCTCTACCCATCAAAATCTAATATTAAATTTACTTATCCTGTACATTAGGATAGGATGTTTGACACATAGTGTTTTAAACATTTGTAAACTCTTTATATAGACATATCCTCTTAATGTGTTATACTTATGAATGTTTTTAATAAATATAAAGCTCTCCTACTACTACTACTAAGTCACTTCAGTTGTGTCCGACTCTGTGCGACCCCACAGATGGCAGCCCACCAGGCTCCACTGTCCCTGGGATTCTCCAGGCAAGAACACTGGAGTGGGTTGCCATTTCCTTCTCCAATGCATGAAAGTGAAAAGTGAAAGTGAAGTCGCTCAGTCGTGTCTGACTCTTAATGACCCCATGGACTTCAGCCTACGAGGCTCCTCTGTCCGTGGGATTTTCCAGGCAAGAGTACTAGAGTGGGGTGCCATTGCCTTCTCCAAAGCTCTCTTACCTTTAACCAATATAATTTTTTTTTAATCATGTGGACTTGTCATCATACCCATGAGGGAAGATCATCTTGAGTCCACTGGAAAGTTGAGTAGAGATTTATGTTAAATGGAAGCTGTGCTATATGTTGGGAGAAAAAGGAAGCCAACATTATCCTGTGTCTATTATGGTACTTGTTTAATGTCTCCTATGTTGTTACCTATAAGAACCCAATGAAGTAGTTGTCATTTATTGCTATACTGATTCATATGTTAAATCTCAAGAAGGTTGGATAAACTGCCCAAATTCACAGGACTGGTAAATCATAATGCTGGGATATAAATCCAGATCTCTTTAAAAAGTGTGTGTGTGTGTGTGTGTGTTTTGTCATTCCACATCCTCTTTCAATGTACAGGAAATACTACATACTACAAGCTCCTCAAAGACAGGAGCTCTACCCAAAGCACCATTGTGAATCTGACTGTCCATCTGTCTGTTTCATCCATTTATTCCATAAGTATACAGTCAGTGTCTACTCTGAGCCAGGTACTGTCCTAGGCCCTGGGAATACAATGGTGAACAAGACAGACAAGGGGTCCTGTCCTTAAGGAGCTCGCAGACTATGAAAAGTTCAGAAAAGCAGAAAGGCAGTGGTAATATAGAGAGGTCACTGCTTCAGGGAGAGGGGAACAGATATGCAAGGGGGATTCACATTTGGCGGATCTGGGAAGGCAACTTAGAGAAAGCAGCATTTAAACACGGACAACAGATGAGGAATTTCAAACTGAAGCTGAAACTCCAATACTTCGGCCACTTGATGCGAAGAGCTGACTCATTTGAAAAGACCCTGATGCTGGGAAAGATTGAAGGTGAGAGAAGGGGACGACAGAGAATGAGATGGTTGGATGGCATCACCGACTCAATGGACGTGCTGCTGCTGCTGCTGCTAAGTCGCTTCAGTCATGTCCGACTCTGTGCGACCCCATAGACGGCAGCCCACCAGGCTCCGCCGTCCCTGGGATTCTCCAGGCAAGAACACTGGAGTGGGTTGCCATTTCCTTCTCCAATGCATGAAAGTGAAAAGTGAAAGTGAAGTCGCTCAGTGAATGTGAATGTCCGACTCTTCTCGACCCCATGGACTGGAGCCTTCCAGGCTCCTCTGTCCATGGGATTTTCCAGGCAAGAGTACTGGAGTGGATTGCCATTGCCTTCTCCTCAATGGACATGAGTTTGAGTAAACTCCAGGAGTTGGTGACGGACAGGGAGGCCTGGCGTGCTGCAGTCCATGGGGTTACAAAGAGTTGGACACAACTGAATGACTGAACGGAACTAAACAAACAAGGAGGACTAACCCAGGTTATCAAGCATTGTAAGGTATTTAATCTTTGAAGGGGCTAGTGGTCTTAATCTGACTTCTGGTAATGCAGGACATAGGGGATGCTGCTGGGGAGAGAGCTCCCAGAAAACAGTACTGAACAACCAGAGGTTGGGAATGGCACCCTACTCCAGTACTCTTGCCTGGAAAATCCCATGGGCGGAGAAGCCTAGTAGGCTGTAGTCCATGGGGTCGCGAAGAGTCAGACACGACTGAGTGACTTCACTTTCACTTTTCACTTTCATGCATTGGAGAAGGAAATGGCAACCCACTCCAGTGTTCTTGCCTGGAGAATCCCAGAGACGGGGGTGCCTGGTGGGCTGCCGTCTATGGGGTTGCACAGAGTTGGACACGACTGAAACGACTTAGCAGCAGTAGCAGCAGCAGCAGAGAAGGTGGCAGGAAAGAAGGGGAAGGGAAGCGAGGTTACAGAGAAGTGTATAGACATGTTCAAAGGATTGGAAATGAAAGGATCAATATTGCATTTGAATATAACCTCCCTGAGCTGGGTTTCCCTGGTGGTTCTGCTGGCAAAGAATTCGCTTGCAATGCGGGGGGAGCATTGATGAGGGAGGGAGAGCATCCTGTGGGCTGTCCATGAAGTTTTGTTAAATTTCTCAGGACAATTGAGAGGAAAGTGAAAGTGAATGCCGCTTAGTCGTGTCCGACTCTTTGTCTCCCACATTGCAGGCGGATTCTTTATTAGCTGAGCCACAAGGGAAGCCCAAGAAAACTAAAACAATTAATGCAGGTGAAATCCTATCACAGAGAACTCCACAGGAAACTAGTATTAATGAAAACTCCCAATGGATGAAAGTGGAGACTTCTCATAAGCTCTAAAGTATAACTCCTCCTTTAAAAATCTTAAACTGCAGCATCCAGAGGGAATATCTCTAATAAAGAAGGACTCAAGTATTTTAAGGTGTTTATCTTTGAAGGGGCTAGAGGTCTTAACCTAACTTCCTATAGGAAAGGAGCAATTCTTTCCTCTCTAGTCAAGGTGCAGTCATTCTATAATTGTGGAACATTTTCTTGTTTTCCATATAAAAAGATTTACTCCACAATTAGTGAGCTTTTTAGTTTCTCCTTATGTTTATGCTGCACGATACCATCAGATACTCATTATCTCCTTCATTAAGACTGTCTATTGGATGCGCACACTCTGAAGAAGAGCATTATCTCTTTTGCATAATTTAGAGTTGTGAATTCTCACTGTACAGGGACTAAAATATAAGCGAGGGAGTTGACTTTTGAACATTAGTCAAACTTTCAAACCCAAAATGATTCATCTATTTCTTGAAATTCCCATTATTATAGTTTATTAAAATTATTATTAATTTTTCTATTTGATTAACACTGTATATTAGCACACTGTATTCAGTACAAAGTAGTTTTTTTTAAATGAAGCTTTTTTTTTTAACTACATAGTCTTTAGTGAGATAAAGGGAGATTTCCCAAACCTCCTCAACACCCTTCACCTCTGACTCAAAGAATACAATAACTAGTTGCTTCACAAAATGTTATTGACTTAAGGGCTAGCTAATAGTAAACCAATATATTTTTTATAATTATAAGGCTCATATTTAATTACTGGGTATAAAATAACATAATTGGATCTTCTTTCATCAGCTACTGGTTTATTATCTTATGGAATTATGGTATCATGTTCCTATTTTGCAACTGTACTTAAAACAACTTTTGAATTTTGGAAATTTAAAAAATTTTTTGAAGTGTACTGTGCTACTATCAGAACATCAGTTTTACATGAGTATAGTATAGAATGAATTGTTTTATGAATAAATTCTGGACATATTAAGTTATACTATGTGAAACCATAATTACATAGATCAAAAATGGTCAAGGTCAATATCATATGGTTCAAATTAAATCTTCCCATACAGATTTTCTCATCCATTTCATTATCAGGAGGAATTAGCAATGGTTTTGTTGTTGTTCAGTTGCTAAGTACTGTCTGACTCTTTTGCAACCCTATGCACTGTAGCCTCCAGGCTCCCCTATCCATGAGATTTCCCAGGCAAGAACACTGGAGTGGGTTGCCATTGCTTTCTCCAGGGGATTTTCCAAGCCCAGGAATTGAATTCATGTCTTCTGCATTGCAGGCAGATTCTTTATCACTGAGTCACCAGAGAAGTCCTTTACCCAATCATTAAATGAATGCTTAAAGGAAGTACTGTTCATATAGCATATAGCTCATTAACCAATACCTAAAAATATAGAAGTTAAATAAGCAGGGTGACAATATACAGCCTTGATGTACTCCTTTTCCTATTTGGAACCAGTCTCTTGTTCCATGTCCAGTTCTGACTGTTGCTTCCTGACCTGCATACAGATTTCTCAAGAGACAGGTCAGGTGGTCTGGTATTCCCATCTCTTGAAGAATTTTCCACAGTTTATTGTGATCCACACAGTCAAAGGCTTTGGCATGGTCAATAAAGCAGAAATAGATGTTTTTCTGGAACTCTCTTGCTTTTTCCATGATCCAGCAGATGTTGGCAATTTGATCTCTGGTTCCTCTGCCTTTTCTAAAACCAGCTTGAACATCTGGAAGTTCACGGTTCGCATACTGCTGAAGCCTGGCTTGGAGAATTTTGAGCATTACTTTACTAGCGTGTGAATGAGTGCAATTGTGTGGTAGTTTGAGCATTCTTTGGCATTGCCTTTTTTTGGGATTGGAACGAAAACTGACGTTTTCCAGTCCTGTGGCCACTGCTGAGTTTTCCAAATATGCTGGCATATTGAGTGCAGCACTTTCACAGCATCATCTTTTAGAACTTGAAATAGCTCAACTGGAATTCCATCACCTCCACTAGCTTTGTTCATAGTGATGCTTTCTAAGGCCCACTTGACTTCACATTCCAGGATGTCTGGCTCTAGGTGAGTGATCACACCATCTCACCCATACATAAAAATCAACTACTCATAAAAAAAACTCAGTGGATGAGAGGTCCAGAAATCTGATTTTGTATATGTTTGAGTTAACTTTATGATTTAGACTAAAATAATGAAGACTGACTTGTTTTACAGTAAATTCTGTGTTTGGCTGAAACTTCAAAGGGTAGTTGCTAAACATAAATGATCTCTTAGCAATTACGCCTTTCAAAACAATAGAGAAGAGAAAGCTACTGAAAATTTTCTACCAGCAATGACTTCATAGAGAAGTGTAGGGAAAAACAGAGGCTCATCTTGGGAAAACATGAACTTTAATCAGAGAACCTAGTTACTCCAGGCTGCTTTATTTCACTCCCTTCAAAAATGAGAATGCCTAGGCCACTCCTCTGTTAAAAAAAACTGGATCTGGAGAGGACAGCAGGTCATCACGGCTAGAGCAAGAGGCATCCTATGCCTCTGAGTGTCGGAGATCCAGGAAGGAGATTCCATGTATAGAGTGGAGGTCTCTGCAGGGCCAAGGGTTGCTGTATTTTGCCACTATGTGTGATATACCAGGTGCTGCACAAAGTCATTGGATAGAAACTCTTGACAATTGTATCAAATCTTGCCAAATATAATTTTATGAATTGTATTTATACGAAGCTCTACACATGTTTAGCAACACAAGTAACTTGAATTTCTGGGTCTGTTTTATCCATATGTGCCTTCTTAGTTCCTGAAAACTAAGAGAAAGAAAAAGAAAGGTTATAAAAACAAATGTGAAGACATAGTCTCTGCTTATAAAGGGTGTATATTCTTCTCGGGCAGAAAAGATGAACTATACACAAAAGAATTAGAGAATACATCTTCTCTTACAATTCCCCTCCTCTCTTGGGACATTAAATATTTCAGTTACACTTATACCACCCCCTTTCTCAAGAGCTCAAACACCGGCTGTGGAACAAACTTGGATAAAACACTTCTCACAATCCCTTTTTAGCCAGTGAGCCCATCTGGGAAACCCATGCAGTGTCTTCATACTAATTGTAAGTTCCACTGACTTTGGGATCTACCTTAGTCAGTTTTCCCCATGAGGCAATACCTCCAAAGTCTTAGATGGAAAATTAAGAAAATAATGCTAGCAAAAAGTACTAATGATAAACTCACTCTCATTGGAGCCTACCACTTGCGCTTTCATATCTTCTGTATTTTCTTACATCAGGCTTACAATACAGCCTGCAGGTGTGTTAGTCACTCAGTCATGTCTGACTCTTTGCCACCCTATTGACTGTAGCCTGCCAGACTCCTCTGTCCATGATATTCTCCAGGCAAGAATACTGGTGTAGGTAGCTTTTCCCTTCTCCAGGGGATCTTCCTGACCCAGGGATTGAATCTGGGTCTCCTGTATTGCAGGCAGATTTTTTTTTACCATCTAAGGCACCAAAGTGCTGCTCAAAAAAGACAAAGAGGTATAGCCTGAGTAAGTCCTTGCCCTTTCTCTCACTGTATCAACATATCTCCCATGTAATAACTACCAAATGAGCCAGAGATTAAGACATGAAAATTGTCTTGGATTTTTTTGGTGGCATGACTATGAAAGTCTGACCAGTTCACCACCCTCATTCCATCCAGTTTTAAAAGTTTCTAGAAAAAATCTGCAACACATTTTAAAAAATCAATTGGTATTTAGAGGAAAAAATGTAAAATATACCTACTACCCAGGAAATAAGGGTTTCCCTGATGGCTCAGTGGTAAAGAATCTATCTGCCATGCAGGAGACATGAGTTTGATCCCTGGGTTGGGAAAATCCCCTAGAGAAGGAAATGGCAACCCACTCCAGTATTCTTCCCTGGGAAATCCCATGGACAGAGGAGCCTGGCAGGCTACAGTCCATGGAGTTGCAAAGAGCTGGACAAGACTTAGCGACTAAACAACAACAACAACCCAGGAAACACTATCAATACTTGTCACCTACCTTCCAGCTGAGTGGGATCCCAGAGCACTCAGGATATCCCAGGATATTCTTTTATAATGTTTTGCAGAAGTTTCACCTGTCATTACTCTAGTTGTCCCTTTCCCCATATCTCAGCCTTACAGAGGTCAGTCTAGCCCTATTGCACACTCTTCTCTGTGACTTCTGGGAACATCTGCTCAAAAGCCTTCAAACTGGAGTTTGGAGGTTGCTCAGGGCACTGGAATACAGACCCTAGCTTACTTTTCTCCAAATTTTACTGCAACTATTTTTTAGCCTTGGAAATCATATTTTTCAACATTTAGGTCTTTTTTTTTTTTTTTATCTCTGCTCATTCTCTCCTATTTCTCTGTGTTGTGTAATATTCCTTTGAGTTATCTTTTTCCAAGGAATTCGAAGAACTCAGTGACTCAGCTCTCCACCCACATGCCCACATGAGGCAGGAGGTTCTCCTCCCTGCTGCCCTGAGATACAAAACTGTTTGCCTCCAGAGTGGCTCTGTTTTTCCAGCTGTCGAGCAGCAGCTGGCCAGATTTTTTCCTACAGGCTGAAAATTCACATGCAGCAAAGTGGGCTATGGTGTGGCAGCGTGGATGCAAGGTCTCAAAAAGAGCACAGAGGAGAAGTGGAATCTTGGAACTCAGAGAGACAGTGAAGCTATAGAGAGAGACAAGTTTATTGATTTTACATGCCACGTACCAGGCTACTTATTGGGAATACATGGAATAAAACCTTCTCCCTGGCCCTTAGTAGGAAGAGACACAAATGTATTAGCATTTACTCATTCAATGAATCTGTAAACACTATGTGAACAGCTATTACATGCCAATCCTTACTGGAAAATGGTGGAGTAGGAGGACATTCGATCATCTTCTTCTGTGAGAACTCCAAAATTACAACTCACTGCTGAAAAACCATCAACAGGAGAATGTTGGATCCCACCAAAAAAAGATACAACATGTCCAAGGGCAAAGGAGAAGCCCCAAGAAGACAGTAGGAGGGGATAAATTGAGTTTAGAATCAAACCCCATACCACCAGAGATGCTCAGAGAGCTCAAACAAAGCACTGTGCGCACAAGGAGATGTCATGTCGCTCAGTTGTGTCCAACTCTTTGCGACCCCATGGACTGTAGCCTACCAGGCTCTGAGGAGCCTCTCAGTCCATGGAATTTTCCAGGCAAGAGTACTGGAGTGGGTTGCCATTTCGTTCTCCAGAAAGACTAGGCCAGACCTGTTTTTGAGTGTTTGGGTGTCTCCTGTGGAGCTACAGATCAGCAGTGGCATGCCACAGGGGCAGGGGCTCTGGGTGCAGCTGACCTGCATATGACATAAGCCCTCTTGGAGGAGGTCGCCATTACCCCACCATAAAGCCACCAGAACTTACACAGGACCAGGGAAACAGACTCTTGGCACAAACAAAACCTTGTGCACACCAGGACACAGGAGAAAGGAGCAGTGACCCCTCAAGAGACTGACCCAGATTTGCCCATGAGTGTCCAGGAGTCTCTTGCAGAGGAGTCGATTGGTGGTGGCCTGCTGCAGGGTCCAGGGCACTGAGTGAGGCAGTGTGCCAGGGACTTTTTGAAGGAGGTCGCTATTATCTTCATTACCTCCACCATAGTTTGGCCTCAGGTCAGACAACAGGGAGGGAATACAGCCCCACCCATCAACAGAAAATTGGATTAAAGATTTATGAGCACGGCCCCGCCCAACACAAAAAGACCCAGTTTCCCCCTCAGTCAGTTTCTGCCATCAGGAAGCTTCCTTAAGCCTCTTATCCTTATCCATTAGAGGGAAGACAGAATGAAAACCACAGTCACAGAAAACTAACCAATCTGATCACATGAACCACAGCCTTGTCTAACTCAATGAAACTATGAGCCATACCATATAGAGCCACCCAAGACAGATGGGTCATGGAGGAGAGTTCTGACAGAATGTGGTCCACAGGAGAAGGGAATGGCAAAACACTTCATTATTCTTGCCTTGAGAACCCCATGAATAGTATGAAAAGGCAAAAAGATAGGACACTGAAAGATGAACTCCCCAGGTTGGTAGGTGCTCAATATGCTACTGGAGATTAATGGAGAAATAACTTCAGAAAGAATGAAGAGAAGGAGCCAAAGCAAAAACAACACCCAGGTGTGGATGTGACTGGTGATGGAAGTAAAGTCTGATGCTGTAAAGAACACTATTGTATAGGAACTGGAAATGTTAGGTCCGTGAATCAAAGCAAATTGAAAGTGGTCAAACAAAAGATGGCAAGTGTGAACATTGACATTTTAGGAATCAGCAAACTAAAATGGACTGGAATGGGTGAATTTAACTCAGATGACCATTATATCGACTACTGTGGGCAAGAATCCCTTAGAAGAAATGGAGTAGCCCCCATAGTCAACAGAAGAGTCTGAAATGCAGTCCTTGGATGCAATCTCAGAAATGACAGAATGATCTCTATTCATTTCCAAGGCAAACCATTCAATATCACAGTAATCCAAGTTTATGCCCCAACCAGTAATGATGAAGAAGCTGAAGTTGAATGGTTCTAAGAATACCTACAAGACCTTCTAAAACTAACACCCAAAAAAGATGTCCTTTTCATTACAGGGGACTGGAATGCAAAAGTAGGAAATCAAGAAACACCTGGAGTAGCAGGCAAGTTTGGACTTGGAGTACAAAATGAATCAGGGCAAAGCTAACAGAATTTTGCCAAGAGAATGCACTGGTCATAGCAAACACCCTATTCCAACAAGAGAAGACTCTACACATGGACATCACCAGATGGTCAACACTGAAATCAGATTGATTATATTCTTTGCAGCCAAAGATGGAGAAGCTCTATACAGTCAGTAAAAACAAGACTGGGAGCTGACTGTGGCTCAGACCATGAACTCCTTATTGCCACATTCAGACTTAAATTGAAGAAAGTAGGGAAAAGCACTAGACCATTCAGGTATGACCTAAATCAAATCCCTTATGATTATACAGTGAAGTGACAAATAGATTCAAGGGATTAGATCTGATAGAGTGCCTGAAGAACTATGAACAGAGGTTCATGACATTGTACAGGAGGCAGTGATCAAGACCATCCCCAAGAAAAAGAAATGCAAAAAGGCAAAATGGTTGTCTGAGGAGGCCTCACAAATAGCTGAGAAAAGAAGAGAAGTGAAAGAGGAAGGAGAAAAGGAAAGATATATCCATCTGAATGCAGAGTTCCAAAGAATAGCAAGGAGATACAAGAAAGCCTTCCTCAGTGATCAGTGCAAAGAAATAGAGGAAAACAATAGAATGGGAAAGACTAGAGATCTCTTCAAGAAAATTAGAGATATCAAGGGAACATTTATGCTAAGATGGGCTCAATAAAGGACAGAAATGGTATGGACTTAACAGAAGAAGAAGATATTAAGAAGAGGTGGCAAGAATACATGGAAGAATTGTACAAAAAAGATCTTCATGACCCAGATAATCATGATGGTGTGATCACTCACCTTGAGCCAGACATCCTGGAATGTGAAGTCAAGTGGGCCTTAGGAAGCATCACTACAAACAAAGCTAGTGGAGGTGATGGAACTCCAGTTGAGCTATTTCAAATCCTGAAAGATGATGCTGTGTAAGTGCTGCACTCTATATGCCAGCAAATTTGGAAAACTCAGCAGTGGCCACAGCACTGAAAAAGGTCAGTTTTCATTTCAATCCCAAAGAAAGGCAATGCCAAAGAATGTTCAAACTACAACACAACTGTTCTCATCTCATACGCTAGTAAAGTAATGCTCTAAATTCTCCAAGCCAGGCCTCAACAGTTTGTGAACTGTGAACTACCAGATGCTCAAGCTGGATTTAGAAAAGGCAGAGGAACCAGAGATCAAATTGCCAACATCTGCTGGATCATCAAAGAAACAAGAGAGTTCCAGGAAAATATCTACTTCTGCTTTATTGACTACACCAAAGTCTTTGACTGTGTGGGTCACAACAAACTGTGGAAAATTCTTCAAAAGATAGGAATACAAGACCACCTGACCTGTCTCCTGAGAAATCTGCGTGCAGGTCAAGAAGCAACAGTTAGAACTGGACATGGAACAGCAGACTCGTTCTGAATCGGGAAAGGAGTACATCAAGGCTGTATATTGTCACCCTGTTTATTTAACCTATATGCAGAATACATAATGTGAAATGCTGGGCTGGATAAAACACAAGCTGGAATCCAGAATGCTGGGAGAAATATCAATAACCTCATATATGCAGATGACACCACCCCTATGGCAGAAAGCCAAGAAGAATTAAAGAGCTTCTTCACGAAGGTGAAAGAGGAGAGGGAAAAAGTTGGCTTAAAACTCAACATTCAGAAGACTAATATCATGGCATCCAGTCACATCATTTCATGGCAAATAGATGGGGAAACAGTGGAAACTTTATTTTGGGGGGCTCCAAAATCACTGTAGATGGTGACTGCTGCCATGAAATTAAAAGAAGCTTGCTCCTTGGAAGAAAAGCTATGACCAACCTAGACAGCATATTAAAAAGTAGAGACATTATTTTGTCAACAAAGATCCACCTAGTCAAAGCTATGGTTTTTCCAGTAGTATGTATGGATGTGAGAGTTGGACTATGAGGAAAGCTGAGTGCCGAAGAATTGATGCTTTTGAACTGTGGTGTTGGAGAAGACTCTTGAGAGTCCCTTGGACTGCAAGGAGATCCAACCAGTCCATCCTAAAGGAAATCAGTCCTGAATATTCATTGGAAGGATTGATGCTGAAACTGAAACTCCAATACTTTGGCCACCTGATGTGAAGAACTGACGCATTGGAAAAGACCCTAATGATGGGAAGGATTGAAGGTGGGAGGAGAAGGGGGTGACAGAGGATGAGATGGTTGGATGGCATCACCAACTTGATGGACATGAGTTTGAGTAAGCTCCGGGAGTTGGTGATGGACAAGGAAGCCTGGTGTGCTGCAGTCCATGGGGTAGCAGAGAGTCAGATATGACTGAGTTATTTAACTGAACTGATTACATGCCAGACTTTATTCTAAGCCCTGGGAGTACATCAGTGAACAACATAGACAAAATCCTTGGAGATTATTGGATACAAAAATGGATGGTTGGGACTTCCCTGGCCATCCAGTGGTTGACTTCGCTATCCAATGCAGGGTGGTACAGGTTCAATCCCTGGTCGGAAAACTAAGATCCCACATGTCTTTGGCAGGAAAAAAAAAAAAAAGGCACAAAAATATAAAATAGAAGGAATATTGTAACAAATTCAATAAAAATTTTAAAAATGATCTACATAAAAAATCTTTAAAAATATTTTTTTAAATGTAGATTGGATAATCATATGGAGTCTGTAGTTAGACCTCTTGGGTTCAAATGCTGGCTGTGTGATACTGAGAAAAATATTTGTTAATACTTCTCTATGCCTCCATGTCCTCCATCTGCAACGTGAGGATGATAACAGTACCTGTTTCATAGGATTTTTATGAGACTAAATGAGCTAATACAAGTAAAGAACTTAAAGGAACATCCAACTTGTAAAATAGGGTCCATAAATCCTGGATGACTCAGCAGTAAAGATTGCTCCTGCAACGTAGGAATCACAGGTTTGATCCCTGGGTCAGGAAGATCCCCTGGAGGAGGAAATGGCTTCCCATTCCAGTATTCTTGGCTGGAAAATCCCATGGACAGAGAAGCCTGGCGGAATACAGTCCATAGAGCCGCAAAGAGTCGGACAGGACTGAGCACGAACTCACACACACAATTATTATATTCGATAATTACATTGCTATGCTAAGTCGCTTCAGTCATGTCTGACTCTGTGCGACCCCATAGACGGCAGCACACCAGGCTCCCCCGTCCGTGGGATTCTCCAGGCAAGAATACTGGAGTAGGTTGCCATTTCCTTCTCCGATGCATGAAAGTGAAAACTGAAAGTGAAGTCGCTCTGTCGTGCCCGACTCTTAGCAACCCCATGAACTGCAGCCTACCAGGCTCCTCCGTACATGGGATTTTCCAGGCAAGAGTACTGGAGTGGGGTGCCATTGCCTTCTCCGCGATAATTACATTACTCAGTGACAAATGCTTTGTTAAAAAGATGTAAGCACAAAGTTCCCTGGAAGCAGAGAGGCAAAGCACTTCACTTGGACAAGTGGTGGGCAAGGCCTCTTAGAGGGAATGGTACTGGAATCTGGGAGGGTGACTGGAATTTAGCCAGATGAAAAACAAGGGAAATGGAATACCAGGCAGAGGGAGCATCATGTTTGAAGATCTGGAAGTAAAGGAGAGGACAGCAATGCTTAGAAATGCCAGTCGCTTGATATAGGTAAAAGGTTAAGGAGGTGAGCTTAGAAGGAAGATGAAGGAGAGACAAGATCACGTTAAGGAATTTGGACTTTATCCTGCATCAGAAGCCACTAACTTTAAACAAGAAAGTAATAGAGGCTTCACTGGAGTGAAATTACAATAAAAGAGGCCAGCTGGGAAAGATTGAAGGCAGGAGGAGAAGGGGACGACAGTGGATGAGATGGTTGGATGGCATCACTGACTCGATGAACATGAATTTGAGCAAGTTCCGGGAGTTGGTGATGGACAGGGAAGCCTGGCATTCTGCAGTCCATGGGGTTACAAAGAGTCATACGACTGAGTGACTGAACAGATCAGAGAAGGTTGGAAGGATGGTCTGAACTGGAAGAGAAAAAGGCCTAAAAAAGATGGAGTGAGCTTAAAGGGATGCGGACAAATAAAAGAGATGCTGATGAAGTTGATGTGTGGGGTGCGAGTAGACCCTGAGGAGGACCCTGGGTTTCTGGCGTGGGCGATGTGCAGCACTACCTCTTACCAAAGTGGGGCATGAGGGAAAGGCCAGAACTTTGTAGATAGGGCTGGGGATGAGCAGGGTAGTGGCAACAATAATTAATAATTAACTTACTCTTGGATAAATTGCACTTGATAGGCCTCTGAGTCATCCAGGCCAGGACATCCAAGTGACTCAGAATCCAGCCTAGAGATCCCAACTACAGAGATACATCAGCATGTAGATAAATGTGCAACGTTCAGGGAACGGCCGAGATTACTCAGTTATTATCTCATTAAATCTCCACAACTCTGTGAAGTAGCTTTCTCAAAAAAGACCCTTGGGCATGTAGTAATTGAATGACAGACCCAGGCATGTCTGACTTCAAAAGCCTTGCTCTTGTCTCCTCCAAGCTGTCTCCTCGGTGGTACATTCTTTGGCTAGATGAAGCTGGTATTTCTCTGTTCATAGCTTTGGTACTTTGCCGAGTTCACCCAAGTCCAACACTTCTGTAGTTTCTCAAAATATAAATATTAATGATACATACCTGCCACAGTCAAAACAGGATAAGAGAAATAGAAAGCCAAGAGATAATGTCAATGAAAAAAATTAATCTGTCGAGCTAGGAAAGTAATAAGAGAATTTTACTTGAGCAAAATTGAGGATTATAACCCAGGAAAAGCCTCTTAGAAAGCTTGGAGAACTATTCTTCCCATTAGAGGTCAAAGCACAGTTATATAACTTTTTGAGACAGAGGGCTGTACATTAAATCATGTTGATAGTTTGCACAACCCAGATCTGTAAGTACAAAGTGAGTAGTGAGTCATGGGTCATTGAAGCCCCTTACAAGATTAAGAAGCTTATCTCCTAGGGCATCATCTCACTGATGTTTGAACAATGTTGCTGTTTATGGCTGAGAAGGTATTTTCTGCCAATGAGGAACCCTGGTTGATGCATGTGCAGATATACAATGCATAGTAGAGGGGGGAGACATGGCCACAGGGAAGAGAAAAAATAGTATGCTTACATTTTACTTAACTAGCCTTAGAATATGAATTTTTGCTTCATTCATAGTAAGGGGAGTGATGGAGGTATGTGCAGGTGTATTTGCCAAAACATTTTGAAGGCTTCTGGCCTTAGAAGTCCTGACAAAATGCCTATGTCAATCCTGTCAACCTCCAGGAAAAGCTGCTTACAGAAGAGATGGAATTTGAGAGAAGAGAAAGGGGAGGCGAGCCTCTGCCTCTGGGGATTGGTTCAAAACAGATATTCCTGAAAGGGATACCATAACACAGAATAGAAAATGAAAGAGAAGAGACAGCAAGACCTGGGAGGGAAACAGAAGGAAGAGCATCTACAGGAAGAAGCCAAGAGGACTGACGACCAAACTCTAAACATCAGATCCACAGGCCAACACACTCCCGTGGTCCCTGGGAGGCTAACCTCTCCCACCCCACCCTCCCCTCCAAATGCTTTCTAGGGGTCTACTATTGTCTTTCAGTCACTAAGTCATGTCCAACTCTTTGGAACCCCATGAACTGCAGCACCCAGGCTTCCCTGTCCTTCACTATCTCCTGGAGTTTGGGCAAATGTGTGTCCATTGAGTTGATGATGCCATCCAATGATCTCATCCTCTGTCACCCCCTTCTCCTTCGGCCTTCAATCCTTCCCAGAATCAGGGTGTTTTCCAATCAGTCATCTCTTCAAATCAGGTGGCCAAAGTATTGGAGCTTCAGCTTCAGCATCAGTCCTTCTAATGAATATTCAGGGTTGATTTCCTTTAGGATGGACTGATTGGATCTCCTTGCTGTCTAAGGGGCTCTCAGTTGTCTTCTCCAGCACCACAATTGTAAAAGCAGCTATTCTTCAGTGCTCAGCCTTCTTTATGGTCCAATTCTCACATTGGTACATGATTACTGGAGAAACCATAACTTTGACTATTCAGACCTTTGTCATTAAAGTGATGTCTCTGTTTTTTAATATGCTATTTAGGTTTGTCATAGTTTTTCTTCCAAGAAGCAAGTGTCTTAATTTTGTGGCTGCAGTCACCAGTCTGCCACTCTTTCCATTTTTTCCCTGTCTATTTGTCATGAAGTGATGGAACTGGATGCTATGATATTAAGTTTTTTGGATACTGAGTTTTAAGCCATCTTTTGCACTTTCTTTTTTCACCCGTATCAAGAGGCTCTTTAGTTCCTCTTCACCTCTGCCATTAGAGTGGTATCAGATTTGTATATCTGAGGTTGTTGATATTTCTCCCAGCAATCTTGATTCCAGTTTGATTCATCCAGTATTAGGGGCCAGTTGAGTTTGGGTGAACTCTGCAAGTTGGTGATGGACATGGAGGCCTGGTGTGCTGCAATTCATGGGGTCACAAAGAGTTGGACACGACTGAGTGACTGAACTGAACTGAATGAAAGCTTGGAGAAGGGAATGACAAACCACTTCAGTATTCTTGCCTTGAGAACACCATGAGCAGTATGAAAAGGCAAAATGATAGGATACTGAAAGAGGAACTCCCCAGGTCCATAGGTGCCCAATATGCTACTGGAGATCAGTGGAGAAATAACTCCAGAAGAATGAAGGGATGGAGCCAAAGCAAAAACAATACCCAGTTGTGGATGTGACTGGTGATAGAAGCAAGGTCTGATGCTGCAAAGAGCAATATTGCATACGAACCTTGAATGTTAGGTCCATGCTAAATGCTAAGTCACTTCAGTCATGTCTGACTCTGTGAGACCCCATAGATGGCAGCCCACCAGGCTCCCCAGTCCCTGGGATTCTCCAGGCAAGAACACTGGAGTGGGTTGCCATTTCTCTCTCCAATGCATGAAGGTGAAAAGTGAAAGTGAAGTCGCTTAGTTGTATACAACTCTTAGCGACCCCATGGACTGCAGCCTACCAGGCTTGTTTGCCCATGGGATTTTCCAGGCAAAAGTACTGGAGTGGTGTGCCATTGCCTTCTCCATGAATCAAGGCAAATTGGAAGTGATTGAACAAGAGATGGCAAGAGTGAATGTTGACATTCTAGGAATCAGCTAACTAAAATGGACTGGAATGGGAGAATTTAACTCAGATAACCATTATATCTACTACTGTAAGCAGGAATCCCTTAGAAGAAATGGAGTAGCCATCATGGTCAACAAGAGTCTGAGATGCAGTCCTCAGATGCAATCTTAAAAATGACAGAATGATCTCTGTTTGTTTCCAAGGCAAACCATTCAATATCATAGTAATCCAAGTCTATGCCCCAACCAGTAATGCTGAAGAAGCTGAAGGTGAATGGTTCTATGAAGACCTCCAAGACCTTTTGGAACTAACACCCAAAAAAGATGTCCTTTTCATTACAGGGGACTGGAATGCAAAAGT
The DNA here is from genome assembly GCF_029407905.1 of Bubalus kerabau. Taxonomy (NCBI): domain Eukaryota; kingdom Metazoa; phylum Chordata; class Mammalia; order Artiodactyla; family Bovidae; genus Bubalus; species Bubalus kerabau. The sequence goes on from NC_073626.1 coordinate 88,006,330, forward strand.
AGGAAGTCAAGAAACACCTGGAGTAACAGGCAAATGTGGCCTTGGAGTACAGAATGAAGCAGGGCAAAGGCTAACAAAGTTTTGACAAGAGAACGCACTGGTCATAGCAAACACCCTCTTCCAACAACACAAGAGAAGACTCTACACATGGACATCACCAGATGGTCAACAACGAAATCAGATTGATTATATTCTTTGCAGCCAAAGATGAAGAAGCTGTATACAGTCAGCAAAAACAAGACCGGGAGCTGACTGTGGCTCAGATCATGAACTCTTTATTGCCAAATTCAGACTTAGAGAAAACCACTAGACCATTCAGGTATGACCTAAATCAAATCCCTTATGATTATACAGTGGAAGTGAGAAGTAGATGTAAGGGACTAGAACTGATAGAGTGCCTGATGAACTATGGATGGAGGTTCATGACATTGTACAGGAGACAGGGATTAAGAGCATCCCCACGGAAAAGAAATGCAAAAAAGCAAAATGGCTGTCTGGGGAGGCCTTACAAATAGCTGTGAAAAGAAGAGAACCAAAAAGCAAAGGAGAAAAGGAAAGATATTCCCATTTGAATGCAGAGTTCCAAAGAATTGCAAGGAGATATAAGAAAGCCTTCCTCAGTGATCAATGCAAAGAAATAGAGGGAAACAACATAATGGAAAAGACTAGAGATCTCTTCAAGAAAATTAGAGATATCAAGGGAACATTTCATGCAAAGATGGACTCAAAAAAGGACAGAAATGGTATGGACCTAACAGAAGCAGAAGATATTAAGAAAAGGTGGCAAGAATACACAGAAAAACCATACAAAAAAGATCTTCAAGACCCAGACAACCACGATGGTGTGATCCCTCACCTTGAGCCAGACATCCTGTAATGTGAAGTCAAGTGGGCCTTAGAAAGCATCACTACGAACAAAGCCAGTGGAGGTGATGGAATTCCAGTTGAGCTATTTCAAGTCCTGAAAATTGGTGCTGTGAAAGTGCTGCACTCAATATGCCAGCAAATTTGGAAAACTCAGCAGTGGCCACAGGACTGGAAAACGTCAGTTTTCCTTCCAATCCCCAAGAAAGGCAATGCCAAAGAATGCTCAAACTACCACACAATTGCACTCATCTCACACGCTAGTAAAGTAATGCTCAAAATTCTCCAAGCCAGGCTTCAGCAATACGTGAACCGTGAACTTCCTGATGTTCAAGCTGGTTTTAGAAAAGGCAGAGGAACGGAGATCAAATTGCCAACATCTGCTGGATCATGGAAAAAGCAAGAGAGTTCCAGAAAAACATCTATTTGTGCTTCATTGACTATGCCAAAGCCTTTGACTGTGTGGATCACAACAAACTGTGGAAAATTCTTCAAGAGATGAGAATACCAGACCACCTGATCTGCCTCTTGAGAAACCTGTATGCAGGTCAGGAAGCAACAGTTAGAACTGGACATGGAACAACAGACTGGTTCCAAATAGGAAAAGGAGTACATCAAGGCTGTATATTGTCACCCTGCTTATTTAACTTATATGCAGAGTACATCATGAGAAATGCTGGGCTAGAAGAAGCACAAGCTGGAATCATGATTGCTGGGAGAAATATCAATAACCTCAGATATGCAGATGACACCACCCTTATGGCAGAAAGTGAAGAGGAACTAAAAAGCCTCTTGAAAGTGAAAGAGGAGAGTGAAAAAGTTGGCTTAAAGCTCAACATTCAGAAAACGAAGATCATGGCATCTGGTCCTATCACTTCATGGGAAATAGATGGGGAAACAGTGGAAACAGTGTCAGACTGTATTTTGGGGGCTCCAAAATCACTGCAGATGGTGATTGCAGCCATGAAATTAAAAGATGCTTATTCTTTGGAAGGAAAGTTATGACCAACCTAGATAGCATATTGAAAAGCAGAGACATTACTTTGCAAACAAAGGTCCGTCTAGTCAAGGCTACGGTTTTTCCAGTGGTCATGTATGGATGTGAGAGTTGGACTGTGAAGAAAGCTGAGCGCCGAGGAATTGATGCTTTTGAACTATGGTGTTGGAGAAGACTCTTGAGAGTCCTTTGGACTGCAGGGAGATCCAACCAGTCCATCCTAAAGGAGAGCAGTCCTGGGTGTTCATTGGAAGGACTGATGCTGAGGCTGAAACTCCAATACTTTGGCCACCTCATGCAAAGAGTTGACTCATTGGAAAAGACTCTGATGCTGGGAGGGATTGGGGGCAGGAGGAGAAGGGGACGACAGAGGATGAGATGGCTGGATGGCATCACCAACTTGATGGACATGAGTCTGGGTAAATTCCAGGAGTTGGTGATGAACAGGGAGGCCTGGAATGCTGCTATTCATGGGGTTGCAATGAGTTGGACACAACTGAGAGACTGAACTGACCTGAATGAAAGCCTAATCATTTCTGACATTTGGTCTTGGGTTTTGCTGACAAGCTTGGATGGATTCACATTTTTTGTAAACACTGTGATCCCCCTATCGGACCTGACTTGTTCACTGTGAATTTTCCAGTACACTGCCTGACAAAGTAGCATATCAAGAAGTACAAACCTTGATTGAATTAAAGTTAAATGTAAATAAATAATCACCCACAGTAAAAATATTTTTTAAGAATCTAGTAGAATAGTTTAGCACCCAACTAATAAAAGTATAAAAAATAAGTCTTCAAAGTCTGAATAAGATTGGAAAATGCTTGATTTAGTGACATTTTTAGAACACCAACTAGTAATACCCATTTATTTTTGAAGTTCCCATTATATATTCTCAAAGGTAGGCCATGTGCTTAGCCATAAAGTAGGTCTTAAGAACTTAAAAATTATTTTCTGATCATAACAAAATTAAGTTAAAAGTCAACAACAATAAGAAAAGGTAAGTAAATAAATAAGTAATAAAATAAAAATCTAAAATATATTTTGTATTTTACATAATAGACTTGGCATATTGAAATATTTTGGTCTCCCATTAGTAGAAGGCAGACTCCTAGGCTAACCTTTGAGCAGCCACCAATTAGGCTTTCTTCTCAATATTGATGGCCATCACCTAGTTTCTATCTAAAAGTCTTTGGATGGTCTTTGCTTTGTTACAATTCACATGAATTCACAATTCACATTTTAGCTACTGCTGAATTTTTTTTTTTTTTTAGTTTATCAGCCCACTGGTGGATATGACAGAAAGTCTTAACTCTAAAGAGAAAGCATTTCTAGGAAAATCCTCAAGTAGTCATTTGAGCAGTGAGCCTTTTTCTGGACCATATTAAAATCGAAGTTAACATGTAAATATTCAAGAAAGTAAGTAACAGTGTCTTTGTATGTATAAGACTCCCATTGAATGATTTACTAAACTCTTCTGGCACTTGCCTGCATTTCCAAATATCTTTGAATATTATGACTGCTGTAGTTAAATAGCCAAAACATCACTTGAGTTATTCACACAGTGTGACTGATAAAGGACAAGATAAATAACAGCCTTTGGGATGGTTGAAGAAAACAGAGATCCATAGATGAGCCATGCATGCTACTGAAACACTGAAATGGAGAAGTTAATTATTAAACCTGTAGTGTCTCTTTAAATATGTAGGGTCTTCCTTGGCTGCAATCTTCATTCTGTATTATGGAAATAAACAAAGATCACCCAAATGAGAACAAGCCGCGGCTATTTTTTCAGAGCTTAATATAGCAAGAATCAGCCCATAACGACATTTGGACTCAAAGGGCAGCAAGGGAGTGGCAGTGCTTTACCCTGAAGGTGGTGGGGGCTTCCAGCATGCTGGACCTGGAGATGGGTCTCCTGTGGGAAACAGGAGGCAGGCTGATGAGAAGTGGGGCTTCTGACAAGATTGAATTAATGAGCATATTCATCTTTTTCTGGTTGGTTCTGGGTTGGAAAGAAGGGCAAAAATAGGGAAGCTGACAATCAGTGAAGACGTGACCACTTTGGACAGATTGTTGTAGAGGCTGTGAGTGAGAATTCAGTTGTCTGGCCCTTGTCTATTTGCGTGTTCAGTCTCTCAGCGTTAAGATTTCATACGTCAGCTTTACCAGAGTGAACTCAGTATTTCTATCCTATGCTAGAACCAGCACACTCTAAAGAAATAGTTATATTCTGGTGATCCTGAGTAATTGCCACGTCCACTCTGAAATCAGTGTCGCTACAGAGCATACATTCTCAGTGAGGGCAATATCACCCCCTTGGGAGTGGTTCTTGGGGGCAAAAAAAGGTTCTCTTCTGATGTATGAAGCACAGATTTATGTAGAACATATAATAATATGCATTTATATAGAACATGTAATACATAAACAGACATACAGAATTCAAGTTGAATGTGGGGCTCAGGAAAAAAATCTCTGAAATAGAAGTGAGAGTGGGGAGAGGGTAGAGAATAAGGAAATTAAAAGTTTGAGAAACATGCTGTAGAGCCTAGATAAATACTTCTACCTAAAACAAAGCTTTTCCGCCAGGGAGTTAAACAGCATTGGACCTTCCCTCTTGGAGTACCTTCGTCTGGTCATTTCTGGCTTGAAATTTCTCCCCAGTTGGTTTAGTTTCTGTTCTAAATACAACTACTGTCCCTTCTCTCAAAGCACTAGGTATATCGCCAGAATAAAGGTCCATACAGCCATAGCAGACTCCCCTGTAATATCAGTAAAAAGATCCAATTCCCACATAGTCACTCTTTTCCATTGCCAGAAAACAGATGTTAGTTCAAAAAATATACAATGAGAGTCATGGTTTTACTCCACCATTTTGTCAAGATAAAGGAGAGTCATGTAATTTTAACCTGTATGTTTGATCCACTAAAATTACACTACAATTACTGGACTATTATGGATAAAAAAGAAATGACAGTACACTTAAAAATGGTTAAGATGGTAAATTTTATATTATATATATTTGACTACAATTTTAATAAATGACAGGCTAACTTTTCACTCTAGTCCAATGCCAAGGGCTTTGCATATAGCAAAGACCCTTGTGTACATGAAGTCTTTTTTCCTGTCTTACTGTTCTTAACAGCGTACAATGAATCTGAAGGCCTTTCTGCATATAACTTTCTGATTATGTGCTCTACCACTCAGCATAGTATGTGTTCCCTCCCATGGCAAATTAGATATCTCAGTTTAGTTAGAGTCGCTAGCTTTGTTCTATTGGCTCTTGCTCTTTCCTAAAATGAGAGCGTCCACCAGTCAGCCTCTCCACTCCTTCACTATTGCAGCCTCATATACATGTATTACCATCACCACATCACCTCCCATTTACAGATTGCACGTGTGCATGCTCAGGCTCTTCAGTCATGTCCGACTCCTTGTGACCCTACGGACCTTATCCCACCAGGCTCCTTTGTCCATGGGATTCTCCAGGCAAGAATACTGGAGTGGGTTGTTTCTAAAGTCTCCTGCATTGGCAAGCAGGCTCTTTACCACTAGCACCACCTGGGAAGCCCAAGCCATAAAGGAATTATCATAACCATGGCCATTTTGTAAGAATCTAGCTCCAAGGATCTTAAACATATTTTCTCATAACATCATATAATTATTTCTTAAGTCAGTAGCTAATATAAGCAAACTGTTCAAATTTTTAAAAACCCATAGACTATTCAAAGAACAATCAAAGAACTGCACAAAAGCCTCCTCTCTGGCTAATGTCTGTTCTAATAGGAAGCAAGAGACCTTAATTATGTGTAAGATGAACTACTATTTGGTATTACTGATCATTGGGGCAAGGAAAACATTTCACACTACACATGGGAAATAGTTTTTAGAGACTTGTATGTAAACAAATACAAATCAACATGATTTAAATTCTTTTATGACAAGCTCCACAGAGAGAAGCACCTGACCAGTTAATTTTGCAACATCCAAGTTTATGATTCTCATCCCATCTCTAGTTCTTCCATTTCTAAGCTATCCAGCCTATGCTGTGGCCTGTTTTTTATATCTAAAGTTAAGTCTGATTGTGTTCCTTCACCTGGCAAAAACTCTAAGTGGCGCCCTAGAATACTGAATTTACTGAATTTAAGACTAAAGAATATGTCCAGGATCAACCTTTATACCCTATATCCTAGTGAAACTAAACTAATAGATAGTCCCTAAAGATCTCCAGGTTTCTCACTCAGCCTTTGTGTACAGTTATTCCTTTGGCTTGAAATTTCTTCTTTCCAAACATCTAAATCCATAGGATTATCCACCTAGCTAACTATCATCTCTGTATCTCTAGGTGGAAATTAATTTGGTTGTAAATAACACACTCGCTTGGTGGCTCAGTGTTAAGGAATATGTCTGCTAGTGCAGGAGGCCCAGGTTCAATCCCCGGGTCAGGAAGATCCCCTGGAGAAGAGAATGGCTACCCACTCTAGTATTCTTGCCTGGAGAATGCCATGGACAGAGGAGCCTGGTGACTATAGTCTGTGGGGTCGTGAAGAGCTGGACACGACTTAGCAACTGAACAACAACATCACAAGTAGAATAATCTGCCAAACTCTGGTTGGTAGGGAAGGCAGAAAATGGTATGGAAACAGATGGGGTTATTGTTGAAGGTAACCTGGAGGAAATGACTTTTGACCTGGGTTATAAAGGGCATGCGGAGAAGACAATGGCACCCCACTCCAGTACTCTTGCCTGGAAAATCCCATGGGCGGAGGAGCCTGGTAGGCTGCAGTCCATGGGGTCGCACAGAGTCGGACACAACGGAGCAACTTCACTTTCACTTTTCACTTTCATGCATTGGAGAAGGAAATGGCAACCCACTCCAGTGTTCTTGCCTGGAGAATCCCAGGGACAGGGGAGCCTGGTGGGCTGCCGTCTATGGGGTCGCACAGAGTCAGACATGACTGAAATGACTTAGCAGTAGCAGCAGCATAAAGGACATGCTAGAAAAGTCATTCCCACACAGGTGGACAGAGTTCTCTAATTAGGTGGAGGTCAAGAAGGGCACTGGGCAAAAGAAGAAATACCTTTGTACTTCCTTTACTTCTCTTGCAGAGCAGAGGGACAGGAGTAAGATCTGTTCAGCTCCCTCACCGCTCTCAGCCCTGTCATTCTCACTCTCTCCTTTCTTGCCACACATGAGATCCCATTTTTTCCTCACTTCCAGTTGCAGCCACCAAGAACACAGAGAAAGACCCAATGTTATATTTTGCTCATTTAATTTTTCATTTATTCCACCAACACTGATTGACTACTCTTTTCCAGGCATTTAACGAGGCACTAGAGAGAGAAGGATGGAAGAGAAAGATAAAAGAATAAATGGAACATCTCCAATCTTTATTAGGAGACAATTTAACAAATAATATGTAGTGTTGGGCTGTTTATTTGGTTATTTTTCATTTAGACACTCCTGTCCATCCTTCACCCTTATCTTCCCTGCCCATTGCCCCAGGAAAATGACGCCTGCAGATAATATCCTCTATTATCCAGGTTCCTTTGTCCTCTGCCTTCAGTTGGGACATACAAGCAGGAAAGACTAGAAGAAAGAGACCAGAGTATTTATTCCGTCTGTTTTTTATCTGCTTTGTGCTGCAATCTGACATTGGCTGCATCCTTCCAGGGCAATAACTCACAGGACCCTACTTCAAAGACTCCGTTTCCTTAAAGAAGCTATTACTATAAACATCTCCAGGGATAACATGGTAATCAAAACGTGTAACCTCCAACGGTGGTGTTTCATTTATCATGGGGTACTTAAGAATGAAGTTCATGGGTAACATTCTAAGTTATGGTTTGATATCACCACTTAGAAAAATTCTAAATCTGAGTCAAAAATCTCACTTTAGTTGCCATAATAGAAATTCATGTCTTTTCATCGTTTCCAGATTCAAATCATTTCGTAAACCCAAAACGCCCTGTTTGAAACAGAGGCCAGAGCCTGCAATGCTCCTACAGTACATCCTTAAATCTTCTTCCCAGTCTCCTTCAGAAAGACATGGGACTTACAGCTACGTTTGAGAATGCTCAGTGAGAAGGGATATGACCAGACCTCCCAGGAGTTATTAAATCCTGGCTCTAGGAGTTAAAACATCCATTGCTATAGAGTTAAAACATCAGCCATGTCCAGGGTACATTAATTTTTCTATTACTGCTGTAACAAATTATTATAACCTAGTGGCTTAAAACAACACAAATGTATTGTCTTATACTTCTGGAGCTCAGAAGTCTGAAATAGGTCCTACTGGGTTACAGTTGGAGAAGGCAATGGCACCCCACTCCAGTACTCTTGCCTGGAAAATCCCATGGGCGGAGGAGCCTGGTAGGCTGCAGTCCATGAGGTCTCTAAGAGTCAGACACAACGGAGCGACTTCACTTTCACTTTTCACTTTCATGCATTGGAGAAGGAAATGGCAACCCACTCCAGTGTTCTTGCCTGGAGAATCCTAGGGACAGAGGAGCCTGGTGGGAGGCCGTCTATGGGGTCGCACAGAGTCGGACACGACTGAAGAGACTTAGCAGCAGCAGCAGGGTTACAGTCAAGGTGTCATCAGAGCTGCATACCCTCTAGAGGTTCTAGGAGAGAATTCATTTCCTTACCTTTTCCGGCTTTAAGAGGCTGCTTGCATTTCTTGACTCATTTCTCCCCTCACCCACAGAGATGGTGCAGGTTCCCTACCCTATACTCAGTTAACTTCCTGCTCAGCCCAGACAAAAGATGGATTATGGAACCATGTCCATTGTACCAGCATGATAACTTCACTGGACCAGACAATACAATCCTAGTATCTGTGGCTATTACCTTGAAGAGTACTTTTTTTTCCTTCAGGGCCATCTCAAATTGCCATCACCTGGAAGGGTAAGCAGTATAATTTTACCATCTTACTTTCAGGGAAATGTCAACTATCGTGTTGTTTAATCACTAAGTTATGGCCATCTCTTTTACAAACCCATGAACTGTAACCTTCCCAGCTCCTCTGTTCATGGGATCTTCCAGGCAAGAATACTGGAGGAGGTTGCTATTTCTTTCTCCAGGGGTAGAACTGCATTGTCTCCTGTGTCTCCTACATTGACAAATGGATTCTTCACTGCTGAGTCACCAGGGAAGCCCCAACTCTCTTCTCTATCATAATATAGCCTCCTGGGATCTTGATCATCTTGAAATCCCATAGAACATCACATGGGTCCACTACATTGGTGACAAGCTAATTGGACCTTGGGAACAGTAAGTAGCAAGTTCCTTATATATTTCAACAAGACAAATATGACCACAGAATAAAGGATAAGTCCTATGAAAATGTTTGCAAGGATTCAAGGGATTTAGCAGTCTAGAACATGTTATGATATCCCCCCTAAAATGATGGGTAAGCCACTACACCCTGTGTGCCCACCAAAAAGAGGAACAGTATTTGCCAGAACTCTCTGGATTTTGGAGACACCGTATACCACAACCAGCTGTGCTTCTCCAACCTATTTGCTCGGTAGTACCTATGGCTGTCTGTTTTGAATGGAACCTAGAACAAGAGAGGGCTCCCTAGGTCTAGGCTATAGTGCAAGCTGCCCTGATCCTTGGATCTTAATGACCCAACAGATAATAGGTATTACAAGTGTCTGTGGCAGGCAAAGCTTCTGGCAAGCCCCAAAAGGAAAATCACAGATAATCTGCCTAGGATTTTTAGAAAAAAGTCATGCCCTTCGCCTAAATATTAGTTATTTTTTGATGTATATTAAGGTTTCCCAGATGGTGCTAGTGGTAAAGAACCTGCCTTCCAATGCAGGAGACACAAGTCTGCAGTTCGATCCCTGGGTGGGGAAGGTACCCTAGAGAAGGAAATGGCAACCCATTCCAGTATTCTTGCTTGGAGAATCCCATGGACACGGAGCTTGGCCGACTGCAGTCCATGGTGTCATAAACAGTTGGACACGACTGAAGCAACTTAGCTCACATACACAAAGGTAACACCCAAACTCTGGGGCTCATTTTAGATGTGGGCTACAACAGTCAATGACTATTCACTATATGAAAATCAGTTCCTCTCTTTCTACAGGGCCCTGGTAGACCCTGAAAACATGATTGTAGAACAGCTGGTATATTAGTGTGTGGGGGCCATTTAATACACAGATAGGATGGCTTAACAGCATTTCATTGCCTGACAGTTCTGGAGGCTGGGGTTGTTGTTGTTCAGTTGCTTAGTTGTATCTGACTCTTCATGACCCATGGAGGGCAGCAGGTCAGGCTTCCCTGTCTTTCACTATCTCCCGGAGTTGGCTCAAATGCCTGTCCACTGAGACAGTGATGCTATCCATCTGAAGGCTGAAAGACTGAAATCAAGGGATCAGCAGGGTTGGCTCCTTCTGAGACCTGAGGGAAAGGATCTGTTCTAAATCTGCCTCCTAGACTTGTAGATCATAGTCTTCTTTGTGAGTCTCTTCATACCATCTTCTCTCTATGTGTATCTGTCTCTGTTTTCAAATTTTCTCTTTTTATAAGGACACCACTCATAGGTCCCACCCTAATGACTTCTTTTTGACCTGATGACCTCTACAAAGACCTTGTCTCCAAATAAGGTAACTTTCTGAAAGTTACTGGGGATTGGGATTCCAGCATATCTTTTTTGGAGGTGACACAATTCAACCCATAACTATACAACCTGAACTTCAATAACAAACTGGTTGTTACCTGGCCCACCAAATGACAAAGCTGAGTATGTTCAGCCATGTCCCATGATTAAGTGAAAATGGTATCTATAGACTCAGTAGATGAGCACAAGTGATTCAGATGGCATAAGAAAATTACTTAAGCAATGAGCTTGGACTCCATGGTGCTTCTCCCTCTGCTTGGTGTTTTTCCCTAAACACACACCTATAACTGCATAGCAGTTCCTCATAAACAGGCAACAGAGAAGGGAAGAGTCCGCCTTATTCAAAGTAAGCAGGCACCAGTCACGAATGATGGCTGCTACATTATAGCCCCTCTCAGGGATGCTCTGAAATAGAGTAGAAAGAGAAATCTTCCTAACAGCGAGAACTTGGAGTAGTACATCTGTTTTCCATTGTGCATGAAAATAGAGATGGCCTAATATAAGATTTACACTGACTTACACGTGGCGGCTAATGTGTTGGCCAGTTGGTGTCTTAGAGACTTGGGAAGAGCAAGATGGAAAGACTAGTGACAAAGAGGTCAGGTGGGAGAAATTTAGGAACGAATCTCTTGAAGTTGACCGAGTGTGGAGATATTTGTGTTTTGTGGAATACTTTCCAGAGAACAAGAAGATCTGCCCATGGATGTCAGCCAGCTTCCCTGGGGCTTGCTGAAAGGATAGTGTCACGGTGGGGGTATGGAGGTTAAGCATGTGGGCCGTTGTACAGACTTCCCTTCTCCATTGCTGAGTGCACGAACCGATGAGAGCTGAGGCCAGCACTGAGCCATTCCCTGGAGTCCTTTCCAGCTCCAGTTCACAGGCTGCAACCACACTATTGATTCACCTTTCCCAGCAGCTGGAAGAGGATTCACCATCTCCCAGCAGAGGAGGAGATGGATCTGAGAAATACTTGTAAAGGCAGAACTGAGAGGAAATGATGGCCATGTGAAAGTAGCAGGAGAATAGAGAAGAAAAACTGAGATGACTCAAGTCTTTCGTTTTTGTAACTGATGAGTGAGGACACTTTTAATGTAATTGGTGAGTGGGGGTACTTTTAACGAAGACAGAAATCATCAGAGGAAGGTGAGGTGAGACTGATGGAAAGGATAAAGAGTTCAGTTTGGGCCTCTGAAGGTGGGTGTGGGTAAGTGGATGTGTCATAAGCAACTAGCGGTCAGAGGGGAAAATGATTCCTGAGTTCAGAAGTGCCGTTCAGACTGGAGATAAAGGATGGAAACTGAAATTTATTCATAATCATATGTTAATGCCCCACAGGACTCTGCATTTCGAACTTTTTACCTCTAACTTTGGAAGAGAGACTTTGTTTTGCAGCTGAGTGAACAAGTTGAAGAGGCCTTTTAGAGAGCAGGAGTGCTTATCCACAAGAGGAAGTAAGTAGAGGGACCCTAATGCAAAGGTTCTGTTGTATATTTCAGACTGAAAGTGCCAAGTGCACAAACCTCATCTATCTTGTCTCACTTCTCTATCTCTGAAATCTAGATGAGAGTCTGATGCTTTGTATCCACACAAGTATTTGTGGGATGGGTGAAATAAATGGGAGGATGTGGGGATGAATGAGTAAAGGAAAAGGGGAATGAGTGAAGGAACCTACCGGGCATCCTGGGGACCTGGAGGAAGAAGCCACACCTGCTCTTTTACTTTTTTTTCCCCAAATGCTCTTTGGAAGACTGAAAGATAAAAGGCTGTGTGGAGCGGCAGTTAAGAACATGTACTCTGAATTCAGGCTCCACGACTTCCTAGCTGCCTTTACTTGGCCGGCTGACTTAACCATCTTCTTCCTCCCTGTAAAATAAACACAAAAATGTTGAGAGCAGCTCCTGGGAAAAAGTAAGTTGCACATAAGTGTTAGCGTTATTATTTCTGGCATCATGATGAGAAGGTAAGCCTGAAAGACAAACCAGAAACCCCCTGCGGAGAATGAATCCAGACACTTAGCCTCTAAGTGCCATCCACAAGAGAACAATCACTTTTTATCTCTCTGCCTTCCAGGAGCTTTAAATACCCTAGAAATCCTCACCATACCATTCACTGGCAAAGGACAGAGATCTGGGTTTTAGTTTCAGCTGCCAGCGATGAACTCTCTGAGTCTACAGAGCCCTATACCCTCTCTGGGCTAAGTGCCCTCACTTGCCCACTCGAGGTTGCGGGAATTGAGCGCAGAGGTCCCTTTCAGTGAGGGCGGGCCATGCTCTCCCGCCGACCTGCAGCCTCCGGGTTCCACGTCGGATGCCTGCCGGGCGCCCGCTCGCCGCAGCTCGGGCTGTCACACCCCTCCAGCGCGTTCCCGGGACCTCGCACCCTGCGCGTCCGGCGGCCACCCAGTGCCCCGCGCGCCCATAGGGAGGTGCCTCTCGGGCGCCCCCCGGCCGGGACGCCAGTTCTCCGGGGCCGGCGCGCCTTCTCCCGCAGCCTGCCTGCAGCCCTTTATACCCTGCCAACCCGGCGCTCACTAATGTTTAACTCGGGGCTGAAACTTGGAAGCGCCTTGTGACTACGTGCCCGGAGCTCCGGAGCTGCACGCGCGTCCGGGCGGCTAGCCAGACTTCTGACTGCGCTCCGGCTCCGAAACTTCAGTTTCGAAGAGACGCAGACCATGAAGGTGAGTGATTAAAGGGCCCCCCCATCCCGCAAAGAGCCCCAGGGGTGAGTTGTAGATGCCTCTTCACTAAAGTCTCCCCAGATTACCCCCCACCCAAAGCTCGCAGATCGAAACCAGGGGCTCTCATTAGGCGGAAGCTCCAGAGCCACCCTCTGACAGGTGAAGGGACGCCCCAAGGCTCCTGGCTCGCTCTCGAACCCGCGGGACTAAGAACCCAGGGACCGAGCCTTGGAGGACCTGGAGAGCCACGGGCAAAACACGCCCCAGAACCCTTACTTGGCTTCTGAGGTGCGTTTAAACGCAAACATTAAACTGCCCGGAGGCCAGAAGTTCAAGGGAAAGCTCTCTTGCAACCTCCGACTCGCGAGCTCCAAACTCTCCCAGCCCCCTGTGCCCCTCTCCCAGTGTGCGCGCGACGGCAAACTCCGCTGCCTCCTGGGCAGCCGGGGCCCCGACCCTCTTACCCAGACTGGGGCCAGATGGCTGGCTCTAACTGGACCTGACCTGCCCGACTTGCAGACACCATGGAAGGTGCTCCTGGGATTGCTGGCGATCGCTGTGCTCGTCACCGTCATCACTGTGCCCGTGGTTCTGCTGACCAAAGGCAGTAAGTTTAAAACATTTGAAAAAGATAAGACAGTTGGAGACCGGGATCAGGTTCTATTTTAACATTCCAAGGAGACCTAGGAATTTTGCTGGGGACTGGGTGGGACCAGTGTGCCAGGTCGTGGAGCTCAGGCTTCGCTGGCGTGATCGCTGCTTCTAGCGTAGCCGCTAGATTCGCTTCGTTGGTCTCCAGTGTTTAGACTGCGAGAGCCCTGCACCTGCCACGTTTTACATATGGCAAAAACATACTTCCTGAAAATAAGGGGAAATTTTGAGATCTCTTTTTATCAAATTTAAATTTAGTACCTTTTGAATCTCCGTTTTTTTTTTTTTCTTAAAAAGAACTTTCATGATTGTGATCTTCAAAGGAAAAGAGACAGTGTTTAAAGATCCCAACAAGCTGTAAGGATGCCATGAAGGGAGGGAAAAAATTAAGAAAAAAAACCCCAAATACAGTTTTGAGAAAAGAAAGTCCATAGGGAACCCAGGTGGTTTTCCATAAAGCTGATGGAAAATATCACTGTGTCCATGGTGAAATTCAGGTGGTTTTCCATAGAGCTGATGGAAACTATCACCATGTCCATGGCGATATTCAGAGGAGGTGGGATCAGTTGTGTTTAGTGGAGTCTTTCATTTAAATCCACCTTGGTTTCTTTTAGCTGGCTTCACTGTTTCAGTTTAGTCCTAGTTTTTAAGATAAAACATCCATATAATGAAATGCACAGTATTGGATGCAAACAAGTGAGAATAACTAGTTTGGGTCTCCTCTGGCCCTGCTGCTGCCTCTGCTGCTAAGTCGCTTCAGTCGTGTCCAACTCTGTGCAACCCCATAGATGGCAGCCCACCAGGCTCCCCCGTCCCTGGGATTCTCCAGGCAAGAACACTGGAGTGGGTTGCCATTTCCTTCCCCTCTGGCCCTACTTCCTTTTAAATAGTTCTTTCATTTAAGTATTCACATTCTAGTCAGCTAACAGAAGTGCCTTCTCTGATGGTCTAGTCAACCAGGAAATGTGTAGACAGTGCTTATATACTGGGAGGTCTTATCTAGATTTCAAAGTGACAGTTCAGAATTAGTTTGTAGAACCATCAAAAACATGTTTGGCCAGCAATTTCAGGGCCACGGCAAAGGTGCCAAAGGTTAAATAACTGAGTCTGTTGACCTATTGATAATAACCTTTAGTAACTTAAAAAACCCATGGCTACCACCATTTTAGGCTATTAAATGGGTGGGCATCTGTCCACTTTCTCAACTCTTTGTTACAAGCTGTTAAAATATAACTGCTTTCATAAAGTGGTACTTTGTATATTTAAACAACCACACACACACAAAGCCTTCCTGTGGGGAAAGGATGGGTTGCCCATACAATCAGTAAATATTCACATGACCTACATTATGTTCCAGGAACTGTGCAGGTCGCTGCAAATCCAAAGATTAAATTTTATAAATATAAAGACCTCCAACTTCAGGAAGTTTACAAGCTAGTGGGAAACAGATATGCAAACAAATCAAAGTAACCTGGATAGTCTGTTCATGTCTAACATATTGTGAGGCACCCAGGCCTCCTTGGCAGAATGGATGAAACTATAATTGTCAGAACTTCCCTTCAAGAAAGTTGAAAGGAACAGCAAACTTTGATAATAAGTCACTTGAGATGGCAGTGAAATGAGTTAGGGGCCTGAGTCATGCAGCTGACTTCTGTGGGATTTGTTTAAGTTAACTACAGAGATTTTGTTTTGCTGGAAGGAGTATACAGACTGGGGAGGGGCTGTTTCACTATTTCCCTTAAACCATACCTAATCTCTTCTCCAAATGAAATTTGAACAAAGATTTCAAAGACATTCTCTTGAAGGGGACTTCCAGAGAGGTTCACATGTCTCCACCTAACTTTTATTATGATGCAGTGAGGAAGTTTAGAGAGGCTTGAGCAAACTTCTCAGAGTGTTAGGAAGATCGCTTCTGGGAAAGATGTCTCACAAGAGGTTTCTTTTGTGGGGAGGCCTGAAGGGTTAATATCAATTCCTGGAGGTAAGTTTTCAAGAAAATGTAGAATGACTTGTGAGTCATCTTGGAGACACAATATCACCTCCTCTATCTGGGATCGTTCGAGGACTCTTAGCAAGAGAGAAGAGTGAGTGGCAGGACTTTAACCTATGGATGATGGAAAATTCTAGTGTGCCTACAATGTGGAGCAGGACAGTGGGAAGGTGGACGGACATGGGACAAGGCTGGAGGGGAAGAAAAGGAAGTGACCAGGGGATTGACGATGCAGAGTAGAATTTGGAGGCTATAGGGATACTCAGAAATGTGTATGACTAGACTTTGATAATTGGAAACATAGGGAGAAAGGGGATAGGGTGGCTGAGAACTCTTAAACTACTGGTGGAGATGTGGTTTCATTGTGTGCTTTATTTACACTTAGGCAATCAAATTATTTTTCTCCTGTATTTCTTAATTGGCATGTATGTATATTTGAGGAGAAAAGGGAAATTATCTTGTTTCAACTCCTCCATTATCATAAGGAACAAAGATAAAAGCTCAGCTTTTTTGCTAAGCCAGCAATACCATTTCTGAACCACAATAAGGGATAACCTTTTTACAAAGGATCCAGTCACGTCACCCAAGAAGCATCCCTCGATATTGTCCATCAAGGTTTTAAAGTCAAAACCAGAAAGGAAGAGAAGAAGTGAGATGGGAGAAAGGAAATATAAATGAAAAGGAAAGGAAGTGGGGGAAAAAAGAAAGAAGGAAAGAGGAAATGAAGAAAGATTTTGATAAAACAACAAAATAAAGTTTTGGATTACGTGGAAAGCAACGTATTAAAAAGCCAAGAGAAAAAGGAAGAAGAAATGAGCAAACTCAAGTTCATCCCCCAGAGAGGTTGGTTTAAAAGGTTAAGTGTTTCCATATGAAGAGCTGACTTCGGCAGAACTCTGGACACACTTGGAGCAGAGAGAGAGAGACTGAGACAGAGAAAGACAAAGGTGTAAGCTTAATACTGTTCACAATATTTTTTTAGAATAAAAGCTTCTTGAGGTCAGGAGTTATGCATTTCACCAGGTAATATTAAAAGTTTACCTCCTTCTGTATATATACTAACAGATTGAATTTTGTTTTTAATTCCTCAAATATCCTAAGAGAGAAGGATATTGCATATTTAGACATCGTTTTTCAAAGAATCAGCAATAAAATGTATAAAAATAATTTACTCATAGTGGAATTGAAATCTTCATGGCTTAGAGGCAATAAAACTTTCTCACTCAGTATTTGCAATCCCTTTAATTCCCTCTTTATGATATATTATAGGCTGAGTTTTTAAAATAGTTGTCAAATTGTTTTATTATTGAGTTTTGTTATTTGTCAGATAGTTTTCTTACTGGGTTTTGTTACGGGATAGAGACATATCGGTTCTTCTTGTATTCTTTCCACTGCTGTAGCAGTAAATTTCCTCAGTATCTTCTTTCAGTGCATAGGAAATTTGACTGCTCTGCCATCCACCAGTAATAAAAGAAAACCCAAATGTGAAGGAGGAGACAGGAATAATCAGAGAAAAAAAAAAGATAACATCTATGAAGTTTGCCTGAGGAAGTCCAGGATCTATTCCAGATTTTAAAACACAGAAGCAAGTCTGAATGAAAGCTTTGTATATTTCAGAGGACGAATTCTAAACAAAGAGCCCTGTAAAAGCTCTAGCTGACTCCAAGCTCACTCAGTTATCAAGCTTTGTAGAGTGTTCCTGAGGTCAGTGGGTTGGCCGTTTTCAGGCCAGCTATTTTGGCTTTTGGTTCCCTAGCTATAGGATGTGCCTTAAATTTCTCTATCTTAGACATCTTGCCTCTCGTCTTAAAAGAGGTCAGAAAAAGGGAAGGCTATTTGCCTAACCAATGGTCAGAGAAAAGTGACATCAAGAGACTGACTAGAGCTAGATCAGTGTGCTTGAAATTTTAAGACTTAAACTACTGAACTTAGGAAATGTGACAGTAAGTACATGCAGGACCACCTTCCTTGTGGAAGAGAAGGTGCAAAGATGTAATAACCAACACAGATTCACTCTGTGCCAGGTACTGGGCAAGGGTGTTCAATACACTTCTCATTTGATCCTTACAACCCTTTGACAGAGGTTATTATTTCCAGTTTTACAGAAGATTTAGAGAAATCTTGAGAGGGCACTTTAGTTATTTATTACTGCATAATGAATTGTCTCTAAACTTAAAACAAATATTTGTTATCTCACAGTCTCTGTGGGTCAGGAATTTGTCAGAGGCTTAGCTGGGTGATTCTGGCTCAAGGTCTCTCGTGAATTTACAGTCATCTGAAGGCTTAACTGGGGCTGGGTAATCCGCATCCAAGCTCTCTTATGTGGCTGTTACCCAGAGGCCTCAGTTCCCTGCCAAACAATGGGCCTTTCCAAGCAGCTGTCTCCCCTCAGAATGAAGGATCTAAGAGAACAACCAAGTAGGGAACCTCAGAGTCTTTTTGACCTAGCCTCAGAGGTTCTGTACCACCACTTCTGCTGTGGTCTATTGGTCATACACACCAACCCTGACACAAAGTGAGAGGGCATTGCACAGGCTGTGAATATTGGCGTGGGGCTCAGTGGGGCCATCGTGGAGGCTGGCTACCAAAGAAATTAAGGAACTCGCTCAAAGTTCCACAGAGCTGGGATTCATGCTCAGACACCACGCTTCTACAGTTGGTACTTTGTGATCAAGTATAAAATTAATGTGGCCATATTAGCATAAATGTGACCGCTTCGTCTCTATATGACTGTATTTCATTTCATGACTGCTCATCCCTGAATGCTAAGTGTTCTGGGGGAAAGTAATTGCCGCTGCTGCCTCTGTTCCTACACAAAGCTGTAGAGAAGCAATGACTCCCAGTCCAGAACTGACATGCCACTCTTTTTTTTTTTTTTTGACTGTGCTGACTGTATTGGGTCTCCCTTGTGGCCCTTGGTCTCTTCATTATGGTACACAGTCTTCTCTAGTTGAAGCAAGCAGGCTTAGTTGCCCTGCAGCACGTGGGAATCTTAGTTCCTGGACCAGGGATTGAACAGGCATCTCCTGAACTGCACAGCAGATTCTTTATCACCAGAGAATTCTTTGTCACCTCTTCTGACTGGTCTTATAGGTGTTTTCAGTGGCGATAGTTGGTCCAGGTTTAGTACTTGGACTGGATTACACATGCTTCTAATGCATGTTATGTCATTTCATTTGATCCTCACAAAACAATCCAGGTCAGAGAAGGTATTAATTTCCTGACTTGGTACACGGAATAAAACTAAGGCATAGAAGTTTAGTGCTTTGGGAGGAAGTACTAGTACTTGGGAATTCAGATCCTGTAACTTCTAGCCTTCCCTAAGTCTGCTGATTTCCATGTATGCTCAGTCACTTCAACTGTGTCCCATTCTTGGTGACCCCATGGACTGTGGCCCACAAGGCTTCTCTGTCCATGGGGTTTCCCAGGCAAGAATACTGGAGTGTGTTGCCATTTCCTCCTCCAGAAGATCTTTCTGAGCCAGGGATCAAACCCCTGTCTCCTGTGTCTCCTGCTTTGGCAGGCGATTCTTTACCACTGAACCAGCTGGGAAGCCACTGATTTCCATGAACACTGTTTTAAAGAATTACTTTGGTGGCAACTTTTGTAACTTAATGACTAATCATTGCTTTATGGCTTTCATTACTGTAAATCAATTATCTTGTAAATATTTTTACCTTTAGTCTTCAGAGGTCCCTTGTGACCTCCCAAAGAGGGTGTGTCTCTCAATCTGAGAGCAAACTGAAACTACAAAATCAGCACTTCTGAGTTAGCTGTTTTATTTTTGCCAAGTACTATACTTGCGGTTGTGTACTGTACTTCAAAGTCACAACTTCCTAGGAAATCTTTTCAAACTTAATGATAAACCATTTGCTTTAGCTAACTGTCTGCATTAATAAGCACAAGCGATCAAGAACACAGAGGGACACAGGAAGGAGTTTCTCTGTTTCAAGTGTGAATGTGGCCTGATCTTGTTTGTATTTCTAAAATGTCTTTGACTCTGGTCTAGATCATGGTGCAGGGTAGGGAGTGATTTATCCCAGTGAGAGATGATGATTACTTGGACACGGTGGTATCAGTGGAAGGAGAAGACATAAGGATGACTCCCTGAACAATTGACTGGCTGTTCCAGGCCAAATGGAGAACTTTCTTTTGCCCTCATGGTTCTATGCTCGCCACAAGAGCTAATCTGCCGTGGTTCCCCTAACTCTCTCATCCTACTCGGATACATTTCCGCTTTCCAAGACAGGCCTCTGAGGGCCTTCTACATTATGCACCCAGCCTGTCAACATAAGGTCATTCTTTAATCCAGCAAATATTTATTGAGTATTTTCTACATCAGGCACTTTGTTGATCACTGGAGATATAAAAATAATAGACATGGCCCTTGCCCTCAAATAATTCACAATATTAAAAGAAGCATAAACATTAACTATAATAAAAAGCCCTAAGCGGCCTTCTAGTAAATGATCAAAGTGTGCTGTGGAAGGTCTACAGAGAACATGATAAATGCTGCCCAGGAAAGTTCATATGGAAACCAACCAAGCATAAAGAGTTAATAATTATTGAGCCTGGATATAATCCTTCCAACCTTGGGGCCATGAGAGTAAACTGGCTCCCAGGATTGCAGTTCACCTGTGTGTTTAGCTCTCAAAAACGTAAAACCCCTCCCCCCATCCTGATTCTGTATGAAAGTTGTGTCAGATAGAATACTTTTGGCTGCATGTAACAAAATATCTGGCCCGAAGTTATTTAAACTCTGCTGCGGCTGCTGCGTTGCTTCAGTCATGTCCGACTCTGTGCGACCCCATAGACGGCAGCCCGCCAGGCTCCACCATCCCTGGGATTCTCCAGGCAAGAACACTGGAGTGGGTTGCCATTTCCTTCTCCAATGCATGAAAGTGAAAAGTGAAAGTGAAAGTGAAGTCGTGTCCGACTCTTAGCGACCTCATGGACTGCAGCCCACCAGGCTCCTCCGTCCATGGGATTTTCCAGGCAATAGTACTGGAGTGTGTTGCCATTGCCTTCTCCGATTTAAACTATAGAGTCTATTTCATTATTACTTCTCAGGTGGTGCAGGTGGTAAAGAATCTGTCTGCCAATGCAAGAGACAAAAGAGATGCAGGTTCAGTCCCTAGGTTGGGAAGATCCCCTGCAGGAGAGCATGGCAATCTCCTCCAGTATTCTTGTCTGGAGAATCCTTATGGACAGAGGAGCCTGGTGAGCTAGAGTCCATGGGGTCACAAAGAGTCGGGCATCACTGAGTGACTGAACACAGACACTGCGTTATTGCTACTGTCTTCTGTAACTGGAGGTGCAGAAGGAGGACAGTTCTAGAGTTGCAGTGGTCCTCCCAACCTCTTCAAAAGCCTGAGGTTGCTTTCAGCTCTGCTGTTCTCATACTGCTGACTTTCATTCTCAAGCTTGTCCTCTCAGGTCGAACTGCAGCAACACATCATTTGCTCACACAGCCATTTCACAAGGCAGAGAGATTGCTGTTCCTCATTCACAGTCTCTGTATCAAGGAGGAAAACTATTTCCAGAAGTCCCCTGGCCCAAGGCAGACTTTCCCGCATGTCTCCTTGGCCAGATTTGTGTCACTTGTCTATTCTAAACTGATCTCTGGCAAGGGAAATGGATTGACATGCTTAGACTAGATAAATCAAGACTCATCTTTTAGCACCAGGAAGAAGCTCTTTCCTTAGCCCTTGGAAGGGGAAAGGGAATTACTTAAGTTGAACTGGAGATTCTAAAAGAAAGAGAGGGGAGGTCTATGTGGGCATATCAGATATTCTATGATTGCTCATTTTTCATTACATTGGAAAATTTTAATTTGCTAACAGAAGAAAATAGATGTCAAGCTACTGATTAAGCTAGCTCTGATCTCTAAAGAATCTGATCATATAACTCTCTCTCCTTCTCTTCTCTTTTTTTTCCCTATCCAAATGAATTTATTGTAAAACAGGGTGTTTTGATGCTGCCTTTTTTGGTCCTGAAGGAATTTTGAGCCCAGCACTTGCTTTCTCTTGGCATCCAAAATGATTAAGAATATGAAAGAATTAAGTTTGTAACATTTAAGATACAAATCAGAAAATGGAGTGGATCAGAAATATCTGAGGGAAATTACTCCCAAGTTTCTCATAAAAAGCACAGATAAACTGTTATATTTTATCCAGTTCATAAAGGGTATTTTTGTTGTCGTTTTAGTCACTCAGTCATGTCTGACTCTTCTGCAACCCCATGGACTGTAGCCCACCAGCTTCCTCTGTCCATGGAATTTCCAGGCAAGAATACTGGAGTAGGTTGCCATTTCCTTCTCCAGGGGATCCTCCTGACCCAGGAACCCAAGTCTCCTACATCGGCAGGTGGATTTTTTTACCAATGAGCCACCTGGGAAAAACAACAAAAGGCATTATTTACCTACTATTTGCTCCTGTATCTCCACACTCCCATTAAAATGTAAGCTTCATGAGGGCAGGAATTTTTCGTGTTTTGTTCACTCCAATCTCTAGTGCTCAGAACATTGAGGACACAGTGGACATTGAGGGGCTTACAGCAGCAATAACAAAAATATTCTTTTCACAGTTATGAAGCCTAGAGGTCCAAAATCAAGGTGTCATCAGGGCTGTACTCTCTCTGAAAGTTCTAGGGAAGGAGACCTTCCTTGCCTCTTCCAGTTGCTGATGGTTACCAGCCATCCTTGAGGCTCCTTGACTTGTAGCTCTATGACTCCGATTTTTCCTTTCATTGTTACATGGCCTTCCCTCTCTTTCTGCATGATCCTCTTCATTTTCCAAGTCAGCAAAAGCCTGTCTACGTCGCATGGCCTTCTTATTAGGACACCAGTCAGTATGACCAGGCCAGCATGACTTCATTTTTTATATTTTTATTTTAGATTGGCGTATAGCCGATTAACAATGTTGATGGTTTCAGGTGCACAGCAAAGCAACTCAGCCGTACGTCTATGTATATGCATTCTCCCCCAGGCTCCTCTCCCATCCAGGCTGCCATACAACCTTGAGCACAGTTCCCTGTGCTATATGGTAGGCAGTATGACATCATTTACTTAACTGATTACATCTACTAAACTCCTATTTCCAAATAAAGTCAACTTTCTGGGGTTTTCAGTGGACATAAAGATTTTGGGGGGTCTACTCAATGCAGTGGTGCTGGTGGTGGTAAGTCTATTCAGTCATGTCGGACTCTGTGCCTCCCTGTGAACCGTAGCCTACCAGCCTCTTCTGTTGCTGTGCCCACTTCCAGGTGATCTTCCCTACCCAGGGACTGAACCCACATCTCTCATGTCTCCTGCACTGGGAGTGGGTTCTTTACCACTAGCACCACCTGTAAAGCCCACTCAGCCCAGTACAGCTTGATAAATATTTGGTGAAATAAAGAAATTATCTTAGAGCTCATGTAAAAACATATTTTTGATGAACATTTTTAAATGTTACTTTAATTCTTTTAAAATTCTTTCATAAATATGGGGTCAAGTCATCCACCACTAGATCATGCTCACCTATTCATACAGTACAGTGCTAGCAGCTTTTCAATAAAATAAATTCAGCCTTTCAGCTTACTTACAGTCTACTTAAGATGTGACTGTTCAGATTAAATTTTTAACTAACCATAGAAAATTACTTGATTAACTGGCAAACAATTTGGTATAGGTAATAAATACCAAAGAAGATGATGGGGTAGCAAAGTGTGATGGATGGAGCCAAGGGTAATTCCAGAGCATGAAGAGGGACCATGAAAAACTGAAGACCACAGATGTGGATTGTTTACTTCAGAAATTTGCTAAGTTCAAGAGAAGAAATAAGGAAATGACTATAGGAGGCAGCAAGGTCAGTGTTTGTTTGACACGGGTGTACCCTGTGCATGCTAACAGAGAGCTGCTGCTCAGTCATGTCCAAGTCTCTGCGACCCCATGCACTGCAGCCCACCAGACTCCTCTGTCCACAGGATTCTCCAGGCAAGAATACTGGAGTGGGTTGCCATTTCGTCCTCCAGAGGATCTTCCTTGACCCAGGGATCAAACCCACATCTCCTGTGTTGGCAGATGGATTCTTTACCACTAGCAACCACCTGGGAAGTCCAGGACAGAAGTAAGCAATGAAAAGGAAGTGAAGATGATGTGGGAGAAGAGATGAAAAGCCTCAGAGCCTCTAAGAGGAACCAGGATCTGAGCCCGAGGCAGGCCCATTTCTGACTCCAACTGCCAAGGAAAGGGTTAAAAAATGGCAGAACAGACAGCCAGAAGTGGAAAGCCCAGGAAAAAGCAAGCCCCTATGGTGGCTTTTGCTCTAAAGGAGGAATCATTGAATCTTTTCACTGGAAAACTTCATACTCTTTTGAACATGTGTACTGCAGGGCCTGAGTTATTCAAAATTTGTTATATTTAGAGACAGCAAAAGAGACACTGATGTATAGAACAGTCTTATGGACTCTGTGGGAGAGGGAGAGGGTGGGAAGATTTGGGAGAATGGCATTGAAACATGTCAAATATCATGTATGAAATGAGTTGCCAGTCCAGGTTCGATGCACGATACTGGATGCTTGGGGCTGGTGCACTGGGACGACCCGGAGGGATGGAGTGGGGAGGGAGGAGGGAGGAGGGTTCAGGATGGGGAACACGTGTATACCTGTGGTGGATTCATTTTGATATTTGGCAAAACTAATACAGTTATGTAAAGTCTAAAAATAAAATAAAATTTAAAAAAAATAATAAATAAAATAAAATCTAGGAAACAAGGGGAAAAGGCAGGAAGAAAAGAAACCAGTTATAAAGCTTGCATGACTACTTTTCATGAGTGTAGGGAAAAGATGAGAGTTACGAGTTGGAAGAGAAGAAAGCGCTACAACTTTCTTTCCAGAAGTCATAGAGTTGCCATCCTTTATAACACTCCAGGGAGAAAATTTTAGGGTATACAGAAAGAATCAGTGCCCCTTTGACTTCAAAGCACTAGAAAAAATTATATTCTAATGTAACCTATCTACTGTCCCAGGTTCAAATGATGCTACCAAGCTGCCTGTTTAGATTATTTGCAAGCATTTCATCTAGACACTTCTATAAAGTCTAATGTATCTATGCTAACTCACAGAAACTTCCAGCAAGCCTTAACCATGTACCTCACCCTGCTGAACACTAAGGTTGTTTACAATGGTGGTTATGACCACAGGCTTCAGAACTCTATTGCCTAGGGCTTACTAGTCATGGGACTTGGGTCTGGTTTCTATCTACACCTCAGTTTCCTTTCCTGTAAAATGGGGATGAAAATAAGTTAATAAGTGTGTGGTGCTAGAATAGCACACAGAAGGTCTCTATGAGCGTTTGTAATGATTATTCTTTATATCTCTGGTGGCTGAGATGGTAGAGAATCTGCCTGCAATGCAGGGGACCTGGGTTTGATCCCTGGCTTGGAAAGATCCCCTGGAGAAGGGAACTGCTACCCACTCCAGTATTCTCACCTGGAGAATTCCATGGACAGAGAAGTCTGGCAGGCTACACTCCATGGGGTTGCAGAGTTGGACACAACTGAGTGACTAACACTTTCACTTTTCCCTCTGTATATATTTTTAACATTACAAAAATTTTAACAGTCCCAGAGGCATGTACTATAATAATACTTGTCTCACACTCTTGAAAGTTTTGCTGGGTGAATGCCGGAAAGGGCAATTCTGTGGTAGTTTTGTTTTCCAGTGATCATTTTCTTCATCTCTTGGAAGACAAACAGGTGTCACAGAGAGTAGTCTTGCTGATTATACCTATAAATCCTTCTGGAGAGTTCTTCAGTGACAAAGTATTAGAGCTTTCAGCTTCCCCAGATGAGAAGTTCTCTAATCAGTTTTCTCTCCAAACTAATCGTTTTTAGCTTTGATGTCTCACTACAGCTACCGACTATTTTTCAAGAGAAACCAGCCCTTTGCTAAAATAGTAGCTTGTTCCACAGGCCTCTGGGTCATTTATTTATACGGTTAAGATGTTTCTAACTTTCAACTGTTTCTCATCACCTTGGATTACACTGATTAAAGTCAGTCAACATAGTGAGGAATAAAAGCCTTGTCAATATTAATTTTGGCCACTATTATCCAGTTTCTTTATTCTCAGAAGAGTCCTAGCAAACGGTGAGGGAGTGACTATAATCAGAATTTTTTTAAAAATAGGACAATTTGCATTTCAGAAAGGAATAAAGCCATCCTGAGGTCCTGTTTATGCTGGCTTCCTGTGTGTGCAGAGCCTCCTGGCTCTTCACTGGGGAGAAGCAGGGTGAACTGGATTTAGTTCAGGCAGTGTCTTCAGCCTTGCATGTCTTCACCAGTGGCTATAGATATTTCCATCTTGAGCTGAAATTTGACACATGAATATTCTGCCAATTTCACTTCTCTGCCATATATATTGAAGTCTTATGTTGATAGTTGTGTTGTTTCAAGACAATTAGAATTTCCATATCAGCTTCTATATTTCTAACTGATCTTGGGAGCATTTTTTTTTTTTTTTCAGGATGGTTACTGACCATTCCGAGGAATGTCCAGATAGGGTCATCAAGCCATAGCCAGGGCTGACTGCCTATTTTTGCAAGTTAAATTTTATTTGGAATACAGCCACATCCATTCATTTACCTGTGGTCTGTGGCTGTTTTCAGGCTGCAATGGCCAACCTGAGAGGTTGCAAAGCCTAAAATATTTAGCATCTGGCCCTATAAGAAAGGAGCTTCCCTGGTAACTCAGTCAGTAAAGAATTTGCCTGCACCACAGGAGATCTGGGTTTGATCCTCGGGTCAGGAAGATCCCTTGTAGAAGGAAATGGCAACCCACTCCAGTATTCTTGCCTGGAAAATCCCATGGACAGAGGAGTCTGGAAGGCTACAGATCACGTGGTTGCAAGAGTCAGACATGACTTAGAGACTAAACCACCACCTATAAGAAAAAGTTTGCCAACCTCAGATCTAGATGTTGTAACCTTGTAGCCAAAAGAGACTTTCTCATTTTACAGGTAAGATGTGTAAATCTTCACAGAGATATGACAAATATAGAAATCACACTAGATGTTTAGCAGAGAAATTTGATATAAGAATTGGTTATACAAATTAGAGCAACAACAACAAATATTTCTGAGGTAAGTGAAAGACAGGAGCTGTAGGAAGGAGGTACCTCTAGGGCTTTGGAAAAAATGGAGAAGAGGAACACAAAAGGTCTGGATTCTGAGCTGCAAGGCGTGTGAGGCACGTGACTGCTTCTGACACCCCTGAGAGGCAGGATGCAGTAGGTTCAGGTATAAGAAGGGAAGCGTGAGCCAGCACGGGCACTCCTTTTGGGGCACATGCTGACAGAATGAGCAAGACAGAGGAAGACCCCCTGCTCTTCTAGTCACTCCACTCCTTCTCTGTGTTCCCCTAATGGCAGGACCCAACAGGAAGCCTGAGGATGAAGGGGCCTGGGAAGCGTAGCTATAGACTCCCTGCTCAGCATTACTGAGCAAAGAATAAAAGTGTACATTTGAGCTGAAAGACGATACGTAAATGACGGTCACAGGTGTAGAGAAGCAACATGTCCTGGTGACCGCATGGAAGGTCGGAGCCTGAGGCTCCTGTCCTGCTCTGTTTAGACCCAGCTGGCCCAGCAGCTTGGAGTTCACAAAGCTCATATTTAGAGCTGTGTTTCTGTGTCTGTGTTCTCCTGTTGATGTTGTCTGGCTTTTACCTTTTCTTTTGACAAATATTTATGAAGTACCTGCTATGGCCAGACACTGTTCTAGGCCATGGTGAGATAATAGCAAACTAAAGGTAGCACAACCCAATCAGTGTCCTCCTGGAGCTCACAGGTGACCAAGAGAGGCAGACAAGTTAAAAAATATAGTATGTCAGGTGCTATCACTGTTGAGGAAAAAATGTAAAGCCAGGAAGGGTGATACAAAGAGACTTTCTTAACGAGAAGATTGTAAACATTAGTTCAGGGAAGGAAGGTGAGGTTTAAATAAAGACCTAAAGGAGATAGGGAGCAAACTTTGGGCACATCCCAGGGGAAGAACATTGCAGGCCGAGGGTATAGTGAATTCAAAATCTCTGAGGCAGAAGTGGGCCCAGTGTGTCTGGGGAACAGAGGGAAGGCCAGAGTAGATGTAGAAAAGGGAGAGGAGAAGAGGGAAGGGGAGGAGGAGGGGAAAGAGAAGATGGAGGCCAGAGCCATGACATGGACAACCCCTCGTAAAGTTGTTTCCTTTGTTTTAAACTGTTGCTGTTCTGGAAAAAGTGCATTGTACTATTTGGTTGGCCTTTGAAAATACATTGGTTACATGCCTAACAGAAGTTTGGTCATCTGACACTCTGATCTTAGAGTAAATGCATAGGGGACACAGTCCCGGGTTCAAGGGCTCTAGCTCAATGGCAATGCATTTATCAGATGCACTTGACATCCCTGGGAAGTTTCTCTTATTGAGAAGGGAAATCTGGTGACAGTGATTATATTCCAATACCTCCTGTGTATAATAACCTTCTGTGTATAATAATCACTCCTCACAAATCCGGTAATTCCCCTAAGCTCAACATTTTCTCTCCATGTGAGAACACTGTGGATAGTATTAAACTTGTCAAAGGAGGAAGTGATGTTCGTTAGTACTGAGCAAATGATTTGATTGTGCTTATCCTGGGTGCTTTCTCAATGTGATGCTCTTGTGCTATCTTATTAGGATCATTTGGCATATGAACACAGTAGAACTTAATTAGCTTTTATTTTATATAAACACAGTGAAACTTAATTAAAAAATAAATAAATTTGCAGTCAAGTTTCTAATCTCAGCAGCACTCCTAGGTACTCCCAGGGAGAGACTCTTCTTTCATCTCTCTATCTTGATTGCCTAGCACATACTTGGAAGAAGACAGTAATAGGTAGTATAACCTATCTAGAGGACTTCCTAAATTTTAAGTCCTGAGCCAAGAACTTTACATCCACTATCTCATTTCATCGTAGTAGATCCCTTGAGACTGGATAATGCTATTATTATTTTATAGATTACAAAGTTGAGGTTTTGACAGCTTCAATAATTTTCCTAAGGCTGCTGTGCAAGAATTAGGTCTGGGCTCAAATCCAAGCTCTCTGGTTTCAAAGCCACCAGGGACCCAACCCCTTATTGGTATTTGTTGACTCATTGGTGATGGGCAGCAGACCACATATGCTCCTGGTTTATAAGGGATGTGAGCTGATTTCCAGTCAATTTCTTCTGCCTTCTTGATTTTTCTTTCTCTTTTCCCAATGTGAAGGCTGCTATTTTTCTAGAGCAAATTCTAAAGTAATACTCATTTTATTTCTTTCACATCAGTATTAAATGTTAACTGATTACCATATGGAACACAAGAACTCTGTAACCAGGTATCTTTTCCCCATGTTTAACAACTTTATGAGTTTATGAGCTGTAAAGTGTGCATTTCTTTTTAGTTGCATTTCATTAGCCATTTATTTACCAAAATAATTTAGCTTTCTGAAGTAGAAATATTTATATCATAGTTTCATACAGGTCAAAAAAATTTAGTATTAATGAGTATAAAAATATTCAAAATATCCTATAATCATAAAATAACCATTGGCCAAAGCAAGGCTAGTCTGTGGAACTACAGCACTCTAAAATTCTTTTTTGTTCAGAAATGATTTTGATCCTATGACAAGGGCTCATTAAGATATCATATACTTTGCTGCTGCTGCTGCTAAGTCGCTTCAGTTGTGTCTGACTCTGTGTGACCCCATAGACGGCAGCCCACCAGGCTCCCTGTCCCTGGGATTCTCCAGGCAAGAACACTGGAGTGGGTTGCCACTTCCTTCTCCAACGCATGAAAGTGAAAAGTGAAAGTGAAGTCGCTCAGTCATGTCTGACTCTTTTCGATCCCATGGACTGCAGCCCACCAGGTTCCTCCATCCATGGGATTTTCCAGGCAAAAGTACTGGAGTGGGGTACCATCGCCTTCTCCATCATACACTTTAAAGAGAAATTATTCTTAGGTTGAACCATTCTAAAAGCTGCTTTTCTGCCATTTTTGATGGATAGAAATAACATTTTCATTTTGTTCAATGTAATAGTTGCTCTCAGTGAAGAAAGTACAGTAAGTTCCCTACATATGAATGAGTTCCATTCCAAGAATGCATTTGTGAGTCCAGTTCGTTCTTCAATCCAACAGAGTTAGGATTCCCAACTAACACAGTTGGTTATACATTGTGTGTGTAATAGGTTCATATCATAATAGGTTTATAATATTTTTCATACAAATCACATGTACATAAAAAACAAACAGAAAAAATCAAAAACATTTTTAATCTTATAGCACAGTACACTGAAAAGCATAAAAGTACAGTGCAACAGCTGGTATACAGGGGCCGGCACTCACATTCACATCTTTGAAAGTTTGCAACTTGAACGTTCGTATATAGGGTACTTACTGTATTAAAGTTGTTTACTGTTTTCTGATTTTTAATTCAAGGAGGCGTAAATCTTGGAGTTTTGGTATAATCTGATGGGTAACATATGATTAACCTCTCTGCTTGGCCAGCACAGTGCTTTGAACGGATCAGTCAAATGAACAGCATGTTCCACCCTCACCAGGAAAACCAAAGGAGCAGCCAAAGACCTTCAGGGGTGCCCTGTCAGTGAGCAAGCAGACAAGGAAAGAGAAATGTGAGCGTGTCCTCTGGTGTTTGACAGAATAGCTTGGCAGCGAACAGTGAACTTGCTAAAGGTCAAAACCTGAACTTGGCACTCACATCTCATAGAACTTGCTTATCTAGAGGTTTCGAAAGTGTCTTCCAATGAGCGCTGCTCATCAAATGGCAAGGCAAAAAACAAGGAATGTTTGTTGCTCTGCTTGTTCCAGTTTTGCAGTGGTGTTTGGGGTGTGGGGAACCAGGATAGGGAACCCTGGCACGCAGGGTAGTTGTAAAGGAACTTAGTGAGGGTACCACAAGCTGAGGGCGGCCCAGGCCTCGCACCCATGTTTTGGGCCATACCAAGAGCACAGCATCAGTGTTGGTATCTGAACATCAGCAGATGGATTAGAGTCATGCTGAGCAGAAGGGAGCCTGAATCTGGTGGAGATGGTGGGTTTAGAAATTCTGAGGCCTGATGAGAGGATGAGTCCCGCAATGTCTGAGGTGAGTAAGGTGGTGGGAGAAGTAAGTGCCCCGTGAAGGAGAAGCAGCCTCTTCTGAAGGGGTCAGCAGGTGACATCACAGAGGACTTTTGCCCCAGTTATTTTATTATTCCAGATTGAAGTGTGCTATAAAAGCTGGGCAAATACCCCAACTTAGATAGCACTGTATCTGATCTACATTGTAGGTACTCAGTTCATTCTCTTCTTATGAAATCAAAAGTCAGTGATAGATGGGAATTCCCTGGTGGCCCAGTAGTTAAGACTTGGTACTTTCACTGCCAGAGGTTTGATACCTGGTCAGGGAAATAAGATCCTGCAAGCCATGTGTCTCGGCCAAAAATTTTTTTTCAATAGTCAGTGATAGATGTTTTATGTTGCTATGTCTGTCTTCTTATAGATATGTATGTCTTAGTATGTGTGGACTGCTGTTATAAAATAACCAGAGACAGGTGGCTTAAACAATAAGCATTTATTTCTTACCGTTCTGGAGGCTAGGATGTCCAAGGTCGAGGTGCCAGCAGACTTCATGCTTAGTTTCTTGTGTCCTCACATAGCATAAGAGGCAAGAGAGCTTTCTAGAGTCACTTTGTAATTTTTTATTTTATTTTGGTCACAAGACACATGGGATCTTAGTTCCCCGGCCAGGGATGCTACACACGCCCACTGCATTGGAAGTGTGGGAAGTCACTTTTTAAAGGGTATTAATCCAATTCATGAGGGCTCCACCTCATGACCTAATCACCTTCCAAGGGCTTCCCCTTCCAATACCATCGCATGGTGGTTAGGATTTCAGCATGTGAATTTTAAGAGGACACAAACATTTATTTGGTTGCATATATATGTGTGGTCGGTGTATAAATCGACCTATTTCTATAGATCTGTCTAAACATATTCATCAGCAGATAATATTTGGAATGTGCACATTTATAACCACTGATACTTTGATTTGTACTAATTTGGGGATATGTTTTACATCTGTCCACTTTAGACTAATAGCTCTTGATAGCATGGTATTTATTCTCTGCAATAATATTCTCTTTATAATGATTTGATATATAATAGGATGATTGGATGAATATAGGCAATTGAGGGTGTTTAGTGAACAAATCCAGATTTGTAGTTTTGTAGTCCAATATGAGTCACAAATACTATTTTCTGTAGCACAAGGCTTTATTTCTTATTTAAAAGTTAGGTTCAAGGACCAGCTTCACCCACTTGTATCTTTGCTAACAAATACAAATGTTTTACTAACCTTCAGGGGAGAAATGCAGGACTGAATTGAAAAAAACAATAGTTAAAAAAAAATCTTTACTTAACAAACTAGGCTTAAGCAAAATCAATAAAATAATAAAATGAAGTGTAGCAAGTTTATCTGCCAAAACTGAAGGTTTTATAGGCAGAAAAAAGATTATGTTATGAGATCAAATCCAAAGAAATAAAATCTTAAAAACATTTTTTGAAGTGACATTTCCTGTAAGAGAACTACCTTTCCATGGGCTGTAAAAAATTAACAAGAGAAGATGCCGCTGGCTTTGAAATCCCTCTTAAAGAACTGCAGTTATAGGAATATTATGGTAGTGGCTAATTTTGTGAGTGTTTGTTTGTATCTATGTGAAAAATATAGAGAGTTTGGAAAAAGACTTTAGGGTATTTGTAGTCAGCAGATGCTCTGGAACTGAGGAAGAGGAATCACATTGGCTTAGCTGTGCTTAATGATACCCAACACCAACCAATGAAAACTTTTTTTACTTGTCTTTATTAAGGCATGGGCTTCCCTGGTGGCTCAAATGGTAAAGAACCCCCCTGTAATGCGGGATACCTGGGTTTGAGACCTGGGTTTGATTCCTGGGTTGGGAAGATCCCCTGGAGGAGGGCATGGCAACCCACTCCAGTATTCTTGCCTGGAGAATCCCCATGGACAGAGGAGCCTGGCAGGCTACAGTCCATGGGGTCATAAAGAGCCGGACATGACTGAATGACTAAGCACAGCACAACATGTTAAGGCACACCTCTGTGCTAGATGCTAAGGTTGATAAAAAACAAAAAACCCCAAACCAATCAACAAAAACACAAAGCCTTGTCTTCAAAGAATACATGGCCTACCTGAGTAGGTCACACAGGTAGGCATGGAAAAAGAGTTGTCAACACGAGGTATTAAGTAATAGGAGCCCAGTGAGTAGTGTAGGGGCAAAAGTCAAAGGCAGAAC
This sequence comes from Bubalus kerabau, assembly GCF_029407905.1. Taxonomy (NCBI): domain Eukaryota; kingdom Metazoa; phylum Chordata; class Mammalia; order Artiodactyla; family Bovidae; genus Bubalus; species Bubalus kerabau. The sequence goes on from NC_073626.1 coordinate 88,039,486, forward strand.
TGAATGATAGACGAAGGAAATGGAGGCTGGAGGATTGTGACAGATGGAGAAATAGTTGAGGACGTTCCAGGAAGTAGCTTAGGGCAAGGAACAGAGATAGATAAGCCTGAGAGGATCCACTGCCTCCAGCAAGATTAGTGTGATTGGACCAGAAGGTTCTTGCAGGAAGAGAGCAGAAATAAGCCTAGAGCCTCATGTCAGATTGTGGAAGCTGCAAGTGCCAGGGGAAGGAGTCTGAATCTTCCTGTAGACAGTGAAGATTCAGTGAAAGCTTTTGAGGAAGAGCTAACCAGGTGACATTGGCACTTTGGAAAGATCATTCCAGTGATGGTGTAGTACAGGAACTGGTGTGGAAGAACGTGATGGCAGGATACCTGGAGAAAGGATTTCAAAGAAAGAGTCAATAGGGTAGATTGTTTGTAGGTGATGGTAAAAAAGAGGGAGACATCAAAATGATCTTCAGATCTTGAATTTGGGTCTTCAGTAACAGAATATAAAATCACACAATTTCCTATGGAAATCTAGTTTTGAAAGGTGGACAATTATTCTAGACAAGATATGATAGGTTTAGAGTGGGACAAGTCAAGTAAGAAGGCTGAACACAGCACTGGAAATGTGAGTGTGGGTGTAGTAGGCTAAGGTAATGAGTGCAGGTTTTGTCATTTATCTAAGTGGAAAGTATTCCTGAAGCCGCATTCTCTGGAGTTCCCTGCAAGGAAGACTGTAGAGAGAGATGAGCAGAAAGTTGAAGACTAATTCCAAAGCATTTCTGCCTTACAAGTCAATGGAGAAAAAGAGAGTCAAAGTAGGAGATGGAAAAATAATGGTCAGAGAGTTAAGAGAAGGACTGAGGTGTCACAGAATCCCAGAGAAAGATTCCATGTAAATTTTAATCAAGGTCAAGGAAAAGTGATGATAGAAACAAAGATCTCTGAACTAGGTGATTAGCATATCTTAAAGGTTTGTGTGGAGCAAGAGGACTTAGAAGTGAACCTTAGGGCCTCACAGAAGGATGATCTAGCTTTGTGTCACCCATTGCATGGCTACATGACTGAAAAAGTGCCTATCAAGTTGAGATATACTCAACTCGGTACATCAATTGCATATCAGAATTTAAAGACAATACAGAAAGGAAATAATGTGAAAAATCTCGTTGTTGTTTAGTTGCTAAGCGTGTCCAACTCTTTTGTGACCCCATGGACTGTAGCCCACCAAGCTCCTCTGTCCATGAGATTTCCTCGGCAAGAATACTGGAGTCGGTTGCTATTTTTTCCTCCAGGGGTCTTCCAGACCCAGGGATCGAACCCAAGTCTCCTGTGTCTCCTGCATTGGCAGGCAGATTCTTTACCACTGAACCACATGGGAAGCCCTTGAAAGATCTCATTAGTAACATTTAAATGTTGATAACACATTGAAATGGTAACATATTTGATATGTTGGCTAAATAAAATATGCTATTAAAATTAATTTTACCTTAAAAAATTTAAAATATGGTTACTAGAAAATGTACTCATACTATATTTCCCTTGAGCATTGCTGAACTAGACCTTTGAAATTAAGCTCATTAATGTAGCACTGTGAAACACATGCTCATCTCCACTTGAGCAGCTAAATGCATGTTTACCCATCTACTCAGTCCAAAATTTTTCAGAGTGTCTTTTGCATTTTGTGAGTGTATTTCTGTATGTTGTGATCAGTGTATACTGTAGAAATCCATTTTGAAAACTTTTATTCAAAATGAGTTATCCCTTCATACTGAATATTTGACTCTTTTTCCCAACCAACAGATGATGCTTCAACTGATAGCCGCAGAACCTACACTCTAGCCGATTATTTAAAAAATACTTTTAGAATGAAATTCTACAACTTGAGATGGGTTTCAGGTAAGGCTTTCTGGTGGAGAGAGGGGCTGATTTTTATGCTTATTTTCATTTTATGCTTAATTTCATTTAGGTTGTGGGGCACCTTTATGGCAATGAGAATATAGTCTTATATTTTAAAACCATATGGGAAAGTATTATTTTCTACTTAAGGGTGCAAAAGGAGATAAGACAGAAAGAAACCTTAGTATTTCTTTGACATGTACTATAAAAAATTAAAAGTGAATTGAACCCTTTACAATGATGATGGGAAAATGAAGGCATATTAGTGTAATATTTATCAGTTCATGTTTTTCCAACTTAGAACTTGTATGAATTTAAATCTTACATTTTTATTGCATGATTTTTTAGTTTATGAAGATGTTTGATAGCAACTTGAAATATTGATCTGGTCGTTTTCTCTCTTTAGATCATGAATATCTCTACAAACAAGAAAATAATATCTTGCTATTCAATGCTGAATATGGAAACAGCTCCATTTTCTTGGAGAACAGTACATTTGTATGTTTAATCACATAATTAATTCATGCTTTAGGGGAATTCTGGGGATTTTTTCTCATAACCTTTCAAATCATGAGTACTATCGTTTCTCATCCTGTTGGACTCTTTCTGCAGCATATGGTGCGGTGGATCTTTCTCTTCTTGGAATGCTCCCTGCCTTGGTTACTTTCTAGTCTCCTTTGACGATTCCTCCTCCTCTGCCCATTCTCTTACGTGTAAGTGCTCCTCAGGGTCCTGTCTTCACTGCGAGCCTCCCTCCTCACCTTGCGTGCTCCCCTTCAGCATATTCCATGCATTTCCACAGCATCAGTGCTTCTCAAATACACGCTTGTAACACTAACTTCCTCCCAAGATCTAGACCTCTGTTTCCAATAGCTTACTGGCTTCTGCACATGGATGGTCTGCAGGCATTTTAAACTCAGTATCCTGAGCTAAGCTAGTTATTCCCGCTTCCCTCTCCTAGCAAAGGGAAGGCATCCTATTCCTCTTCCCAGTCTTGGTAAATAGCGCCCTCCTCCACGTCACTTAAAGCTAGAAATCTCAGAATCCTCCTTGATTCCTCTGTTATCCCCCTTATTTAGCTACTCAATAAACCCTATCCGTTCTCTCTTGTGATGTCAAGTGTCTCTCAGTTTTCCATTTCCACTGTATAGCCCTGGTTGAAAGCCTTGATTAATTTTGTGACAGTGAGTACTATATTATAACGTGTATCTCTCTCCATTCTGTAAATCAGAACACAACTTTGCCCAAGTCCAAGGCCAATGCATCTCATCTTAGCCACTGTGTTGCCAGAGCATCTTTGGACAAGGCAGATAAGATTCTGTCACATCCATGTGCAAAAAAGTAGTTCATAGGTCCATTTCTTGTATTTAGACACTACCTATTTTTCTAATTGTATGTCCTCTCTTTGTCTGACACACCCTATACTGTATTCAGATTACACTTAGGCAGTCTCTAAATATGCATGCCCTTTCCACATCTGGGTTTATACTCTTGCCATTCCCCTTCACCTGAGAAAGTTCTCTGTTCCTGATCCCCACCTTCATAGCCATCTTTCCTTGCTTAAAATTAATCCTTCCCTCCCTGACTCTCTAACCTTGATCACTACCCACCTTGCCTCATGGTCATCTGTGTAGGGGAATGTGCCCCCTCTTCTAGACTGGAACCTCCCAAGGCACGAGACAAAGTCTAGAATCATACCCTCCACATAGTAGGTACTCAACAATAGCAGTTAAATGGAATCATTTAACCTTAATCATTCCTTTTTCTACTTGATTGACAGGATGAATTTGGACATTCTATAAATGATTATTCAGTTTCACCAGATAGACAATATATTCTCTTCGAATACAACTATGTGAAGGTAAAAGAAATGCTTTTTCACTGTGACATTTAAAGAATTCTATGAGTGTGTTATTTTATCACTCATCTCAAGTCTATGAATATTTAAGGTTGTTACCTAAGTCAAGCAATAGGCTCTAAAAACTCATTAATTCAGTATCAAAAGAAGAAATGGTCATTCTCCTTCATACAAGATAAATCTGATGAGTGTTTTAAAATTCATTTTAGGGTTTTCAAACACTAAAAAGTTTAATATTATCAATATAGACTAAAACTATAAGTTAATAAAGTAGAACTTATAGTTTAAGAGTCAGTTTACATGTCTGACTTGTAATATCTAGTAATAGACTGTTTTATTTCCTTTGTCTGACAAATAGTAAGACTCTCGATTATTTGCTTTAAAAACAATTAAATGTCTCATTCCAGAAGAGATTCTGTGAAGTGACTCAGACCACCTCTCAGCCCTCAGGTCCCACCGTATACAAACCCTTCCTAAGGGGCAGGCTCGGCAGCAGTCACCAGCGCCCTGTGGGGAGCACTGAGCTTCCTCCAGTCGCACAGCCCAACATCAGATTCTCACGCCTTCAGGAGCGGTTTCAGCCTAATCACACATCGTTTTCATGTGTAGTTGTTGTTGTTGCTCAGTCACTAAGTTATTGCTCAGATGGTAAAGAATCTGCCTGCAATGTAGGAGACCCAGGTTCAGTCTCTGGGTCAGGAAGATCCCCTGGAGAAGGGAATGGCTACTCACTCCAGGATTCTTGCCTGGACAATCCCATGGACAGAGGAGCCTGGTGGGCTACCGTCCATGGGGTCACAAAGAGTCAGACATGACTGAACGACTAACACTTTCATGTTTAGGGTGGCTGCCAATCCCCAGTGACTGTGACTGCAGCTTTTGATTAGTCATGGATTTGACAATGGCTGTTGAGTATGAGAAGTTCTGAAACATACAGGAAAGATTAGAAACCTGTAGAGAGATTCTGCTTAAAAACAAAACACAAAGCTGGAGATCCCGACCTCTGCCTTTCTTTTCTAGAATAAAGAGTAAATACTCAGTGGTCTTAGCTCACATCATCACTGCCTTACTCAGGTCATGCAAACCATCCCATACTCTATTTCCCATTTGAAGATCGTGACTCCCAATCATAATATTTACCCTGGTTCATTGTGCTGGGCTCCATTTCCTGGACATGAAGACTAGATCCTGCTAAACCAGTCCACCAGGAACGAATCAGAAGTCTATGCCAACTTTAACACATCTGTTTCCAATTAATGAATTAGTATTTGTTTAATTCAGTGGTTCTTATTGCTATCTACAGATTAAAATCACGTTAGAAGCATTTAAAAACTCCTAAGTATCCAGGTCCAACCCCAGGTCAATAAAGTGAAGTCTCTGGGGGTGAAGCTGGCATCAGTTTTTTTTTTTTAACATGTAGAGTATTTTAAAGAGCAGTCAGGGTTGAGAACCACTGGTTAACGATTTCCCATGTTCAAGTCAAACATATAATGACTGTAAAGATAAGATAGAAACAGCAAGGTAAATACCAGCTCAATTTATTCTTTCGCCAAGTTCAACAAGTGCCATGTGATATGTACTAACAGATATATTTCATGGGTAGACCTTGCTGGACAACCATCATTGGTAATTTGTATTTGTTGTGTCACTGAAGTTTTCATGCGCATTTAACTTCTTTTGCTGTTTTCATTCTTTTCCCTTCACCCTGCCATCCATGTTTCCCAAGAGTATCCATGCTCCTTTTAAAACCTAAGTTAGATTATGTCGTGCCTATGCTTAAACTCTTGTGATCAGTAGCTTCTCATCACTTTCAGAATAAAACCCAAACTCTAACCAAGGCAACCTGAGAAGCCTGGGTGATTGGACCTCAGTCTGCCCTTCTGAACTCACCACCACCCCCCAACCCCGCACTCACCGTGCTTGGCCTGTGCTTACAATGGATCACCTGGGGAGGTTTTTTTAAACCTCCCCCACGTCATCTGACTCAGCATGCTGCTGCTGCTAAGTCGCTTCAGTCGTGTCCAACTCTGTGCGACCCCATAGACAGCATAGCTATGGGTAATTTTAAGGACTCCCAAGTGATACAGTCTTCCCTGATAGCTCAGCTGGTAAAGAACCCGCCTGCAATGCAGGAGACCCCGGTTTCATTCCTGGGTCGGGAAGATCCGATGGAGAAGGGATTGGCTACCCACTCCCGTATTCAAGAAACATATCCAGAACAAAGAAAAGTCTAGTTTTATTCCATTTCTCTGGAAGTCTATTTCCAGTGTTCTTTAGACCCTGCTGTGTGGCTTCTCCATGACTGAGCCAGCACATTCAGAAAGATTAATTCTTACTTTTAAGTTGTGGCTATAAAAAGATAAGTGAGTGAGTGAATGAGAATGTAAATAAGTACCAGGCAGCCTAGTACAGATGTTCTCATAGTATCTCCCCACTTTACCTAATGCTGTACGGAGAGTAATAGTTGCATCATCTGTGACGTGTTCACAGGAGCCCTGCTAAGTCCTTCACGTGCATTCTCATGTTCCCAAGATTGTTTCTGTCTCCATCCTCATCTTCCTAAAGAGAAAACGGGAGCTTAAAAAGAAACCTGTCAATATTACACATTAGAGACTTGTCTTCATCCATTTGGGTCCCTATATAACCACAGACTGGGTGACTTAATAACAGAAATTTGTTTCTCAGAGTTTTGGAGGCTGAGAAGTCCAAAATCAAGGTTGCACCAGATTCACTGTCTGGCAAGGTCCTACTTCCTAGGTCATAGTTGGCCATCTTCTCCAAGTGTCCCCACATGGTGGAAGGGACAAGGAAACTAATATATGAGGAGATGAACCCCACTCATGAGAGCTTCCCCCCTGCACAGCCTAGTCACTCCAGAGTGGCCCCATCTCCAGAATACTATCATGTTAGGAGTTAAAGTTTCAACATATGAATTGGGGAAAGGAGGAGCTACAAAGATTCAGTCTACAGGAAGACTTGAGTCCAGATTAGAAGACTCCAAGCTTGTATTCTTAAACATGCTCATTCCTGTCTTTTTGACCTCTCTCTGCCATGAGGCTTTTTTTGCCCATCTCTGTGTGGCAGCCCTCTGAGACCAATAATCACCTTTTCTATAAGCCTCTGCTGCTGCTGCTGCTAAGTCGCTTCAGTCGTGTCCGACTCTGTGCGACCCCATAGACGGAAGCCCACCAGGCTCCCCCGTCCCTGGGATTCTCCAGGCAAGAACACTGAAGTGGGTTGCCATTTCCTTCTCCAGTGCATGAAAGTGAAAAGTGAAAGTGAAGTCGCTCCGTTGTGTCTGACTCTTAGCGACCCCATGGACTGCAGCCTACCAGGCTCCTCCGTCCATGGGATTTTCCAGGCAAAAGTACTGGAGTGGGGTGCCATAAGCCTCTAGGCCTCCCCAGTTCCTAATTTGATTCTTGCCTTTCCCCACCCATCCCCATTGCATGCTCTGTGATTCTTTTCTGGTAGTTTATGTCTCCATATTCCCCATTCAACTATGAGCTCCTTAAAAAGAGGGAGCCTGTCTTATCCAGTAATGCCTAATCAAGAGGATAGGTGCCAATGTTTATAGCCTAAATAGACTGATGAGTCTGTTTCAAAAGACGAAGTGAATATACAAACATCTTGGATTTCCCTTTACAGCCCCTGATAGATCTGTCATCCTGAAATGATCTCAAAACTTCTTAAATCTCTTAATATTTTTAGCCTGTACCACAACTTTTGGCTCTAGCGAGCATTATACTCTGAGGTTTCCCAGAAACAAGCATGGAGTGTTTCAAAATAATCCAGGATTCAAAAAGAAATATATGACTTGCAAAAAGAGGAGACTTAATAAATATTTGTTGACATGAGAGGATAGGAGGGTGATAAATGATGAGTTAGCAGTATTATTCAAGATTAGGAGCCTGACTTGTGTCTCAGCTTTGCCAATACAGCTCAGGGTCCTTGGGCTACCCACTTCATTATTTCAGCTCATAGGTAACATTTAATTATTTTAGTTTGGTTTATTTCTTGAATATATCCTATGTGGCTTGTGCTAGGACAGACTCCAGGTGTTTAAAGCTGAATAAGACACAATTTCTTACCTCTGGGAATATGGTAGGAAAAACAGATATATAGGCAAGTAGTGTTTAAAAAAATTTTTTTATTTATATCTGCATCCTCATATAAACATTAATTTTTCATAAATGCAAATATGTGATCATATTTTTTAAAAGCCTTCAGTCTCACTGTTTTTTCATTTTTTTGCTTGGCCCTCTATTCCTCATGGGCTTCCCAGGTGGCTCAGTGGTAAAGAATCAGCCTGCCAATGCAGGAGTCATGGGTTCAATCCCTGGCTCGGGAAGATCCCCTGGAGAAGGAAATGGCAACCCACTCCAGTATTCTTGCCTGGAGAATCCCCATGGACAGAGGAGCCCCGTGGGCTACAGTCCACGGGGTTGCAAAGAGTCGGCACGACTTAGTGACTAAACAACTACTCCTCATCTCATTGCCTTTTCCCCAGGTATCCCATGTTGAGAATCTATTGTATATTCCTCTCTATATTTGTTTATTCACTTAATTCTATGAAGATAGAGATTCTTTTTAGTTATTGCTTTTTTTATAAAAATGGAATCCTATTTTCCATACTTTTCTGTAAATTGCATTTCTCACTCAGAGATACCATGTGGATATTCTTCCAAGTCATCTGCTATGGCTCTAATTCATTTATTTTTTGAATTAATAGACTTTATTTTTTAGAGCAGCATTAGGTTTACAGAAAATGAGTGGAAAGTGCAGGGAGTTGCCATATACTTCATTATCACCCCTCCACCACACTCCATCCCTGTTATTTTTGCTAATATTAACATTTTGCATTGGTGTAGTAGTACATTTGTTATAATTGATGAGCCAATACTGACACATTATTTTTAATTAGAGCCCATCATTTGCATTAGGGTTTACTCTGTGTTGTACATTTTATGAGTTTGTACAAATGTATAACGTATAATGACTTTTCTCTGTCATTACATTAATAGTATCATACTGTACTAATCCATAAATAACTTCTGTACAAAGAAAACTCTCAGCTCAAATAATTTTACCAGCAAATTCCTTGTTATTTATCCAAATGAGCTAGAAACTTATACCTATGCAAAAAAACCTACACACAAAATTTTTACAGCAGATTTATTCATGTTTTGGCAAACATGAATATTTGTCTGTATGTATTAAAGTCTGTAGTTTACATTAGGGTTTACTCTCTGTGTTGGACATGTTTTCATTTTTCCTAAAAATCCTCTGTGCTCTTCCAGTTTCTCCCTCCCTTCACGTGAACCCCTAGGAACCACTGATCTTTACTCTCTCTGTCATTTTGTCTTTTTTGGAATGTCACATGGTTGAAACCATACACTATGTAGCATTTTCAGATTGGCTTCTCTAACTCTGCAATATGCTTTTAAGTTTCCTCCATCCCTTTTAGTGTCTTCTGGCTCATTTCTTTTTGTTGCTGAATAATATTCCATCGTCTGCATGGCTGGTTATGTCCAAGTTTTGGCAAACATGAATAAAGTTGGTGTAAAAATTTGTGCATAGGTTTTAATGTAGGTATAAGTTTTCACCTCGTTCAGATATTAACAAGAAGTTTACTGGCAAAATTATTTGAGCTGGGAGTTTTCTTTGTACAGAGGTTATTTATAGACTCAGATGTTTATTAGATGTAAAACTACTCAGATTCACACTTTCATCTTACTTTCAATAACTCATTTTTCAAGGAATTTGTCCTTTTATCTTACTTTTAAAATGTATAGGTAGGAACTTCCCTACCATGTATACAAGGAAAAAAAAATTTTTTTCTTTTCTCTTAAACAAATAAAAATATCTTAAGGTATTTTTTTTAATTACTTGTCTATATGTTTGTCTTCCCTACCATACTCCTAGGGGTAAACGTATCGTGGTTGGGACTTCACCTTCCAATCTGGGGCAATGAGGTGTTCAATCCCTGCTCGGGGAGCTAGGATTCCCACATGCTTCACAGCCTAAAACCAACGCATCAAAAATAGTGTTGTAACAAATTCAATAAAGACTTTTAAAATGGCATATCAAAAAACTCTTTAAGAAAGTGTATGGCTAAAACACATTTGACATAAGTTCTTATGATCTTTGTCTGTGGAGCCTGTTGTGGGGCTTCCCAGGTGGCACTAGTGGTAAAGAATCTGCCTGGAATGCAGGAGACACAAATTCCATCCCTGGGTCGGGAAGATCCCCTGGAGAAGGAAATGGCAACCCACTCCAGTATCCTTGCCTGGAAAATCCCATGGACAGAGGAACATGGCAGGCTACAGTCCATGGGGCTGCAAAGAGTCAGATAAAACTGAGCGACTGAGCACATATATACACAAAGCTTGTTGTGGTATCCCGTTTTTTATTTCTGATATATTCATTCATACTTTTTTTCTTACTCTCTGTTAGTAATTTTACTAGTGTCTTCAAAGAACCAGTTTTCAGCATTTTTGATTTTTCTCTATTGTATTTTCTTCTATTTGATTACTGCTTTTACCTTTATTAGGCTTCCCTGGTAGCTCAGATGGTAGAGTCTGCATGCAATGCGGGAGACCTGGGTTCAATCCCTGGGTCGGGCAGATCTCCTGGAGAAGGAAATGGCAACCCACTCCAGTGTTCTTGCCTGGAAAATCCCATGGACATAGGAACCTAGCAGGCTACAGTTCATGGGGTCACAAAGAGTTGGACATGACTGAGCAACTAACACTTTACCTTATTTCTTTTCTTCTAACTTCTTTGAATTTAGTTTTCTTTTCATTTTTTAGCTTCCTGAGATGGTTATTTAAAATATTGATGGTGTGTGTATGAACGTGAAAGTGAAAATCTCTCAGTTATGTCTGACTCTTTGCGACCCCATGGACTATACAGTCCAAGGAATTCTCCAGGCCAGAATACTATAGTGGGTAGCTTTTCCTTTCTCCAGTATATGTGTGTGTGTGTTTTAATATACATTGCCAAGTGACTTTCAAGAAAACTATAGCACTTTGTATTTTCATTACCAATGTAGGAGAGTAAACACCTCTCCTCATCACTATCACCAATAGAATTAGAGATCTTTAAGATATTTTGCCAATAAAATGGCTGAAAAGTGAACATTTGCATTTTTTTAAAACAGATGAACTTAGCATTACTGTGATAAGTTCTGGGAATTATGTTTGCACAGAAAGTGGAACGTCAGCCCACTGTGGTCCTTTGCAGAAGCAAGGCCAGAGATAAATGATAAATGAATCCAGAGGAGTTTGTACTAGATAATTTCTGAGATACTTTCTAATTCAAAAATTTTAAGACTCTAGATAGGGAACTATAAGATATAAAATGTGAGAATTATACAATGTTATATGGCTTTATCTCTCACCTGAGCTTCTATAGCAAGTGGTCAAGCTATCAAGAATCACAGAAGCCTGAAATGTCTATTTTCTTTTGTAGCAATGGAGGCATTCCTACACAGCTTCCTATGACATTTATGACTTAAATAAAAGGTCAGTGACTTCCTCTCAAAATCAATTATGCTTCTCTAGTGTAATAATTAAAAAGAAAAATTCTACTGTGATTTATCCACTTGGAAATATTTCTTTTTATCTTTTTCCAGGAAGTTAATTACAGAAGAGAGAATCCCAAACAACACACAGTGGATCACATGGTCATCAGTGGGTCATAAATTGGTTAGTAAGTCTCTCTTCTTTTCAGGAAAACAATGGCTCAAATCTTTCATTTGCAGAAGCTCCTAACCCTGATACAGAGCAGATTCTTAGGAAGGCTGTAGTCACTATCACATAGAATGTTATTGCCTAAAATAACATTTTATTAGACTAACAAAGTAAATATTAATACAATTCCTGAAAGTTTCTGAACTACTCTTAGGAAATTGTTTATTTACTGGCAAAATGTTCATTAAACTCAAATTCTAACCCTGTTGTATTTTGTTTTTTGTTCTGTTTTATTTTGTTAATTTTTTTCTGAGGCTTTCCCACTTTCTGTTAGTTCTTTGACTTTTTCTATATCACTATAGATACACCTTCATGTTCTATAGTCTTAGGAGAATGTCAGAAGTCCTGAAGAATCTAAACAGGAAGACAGACTGTTTATCTGTAGTTGACTCTGGGCTTGCAGCTGCCTTCTCTCTACTCAGCCCCTGCGGAGAGAAATGCAAAGCACACATCATTCTGTAGAAGTGGACAGTCTTTGGGATTTGCATACACTTTACTATTCAATAGCAGTGGTTGTCGACTGCTTCTTTTTGGTAGATAAAGGGTGTGTTTAGGATTATTTGGATATTATAGCATGTATACTTATACATTTAGGAACGTAAATGACTCTTCCTCCTGCTCAAATGGAATAATCTAAGGTAGTCATTCCACTTGCATATGAATATTATTTGAGGATAAAATAATAGATAAATTTTTTAAACTCTAGGATAAAATATAACATGTTGTGTATCCATCTTTTTTCCCAATCTTTCTAGGCATACGTTTGGAACAATGATATTTATGTGAAAAATGAACCAAATTCTCCAAGTCAGAGGATCACATGGACTGGGAAAAAAGATGTAATCTATAATGGAATAACTGACTGGGTTTATGAAGGTAAAGATGTTAAAATGTTTTCAAATCAGAAAATCTGTTCATTTTCAAAGACAGTTAAACTTGTCTTTGAAAACAGGGAAATTCAATAGCATTCAAAATAGGTTGTATTCTAAAAAGGTCATCAAATCTTTAGCGCTCATGCACCAGGTATCTATCTCACAGACCAAGGATTTCTTCACAGAGAATGTTACTGCTACATCCTCCTGTCACTTCAATGCTCCCATTGTCTTTGCTCTGCTGCTACAATTGACTTGTCTGTGTAGGTAGCTTTTCTGCTTTCAGTTCAGTTCAGTTCAGTCACTCAGTCGTGTCCGACTCTTTGCGACCCCATGAATTGCAGCACTCCAGGCTTCCCTGTCTATCACCAACTCCCGGAGTTCACTCAGACTCAAGTCCATCGAGTAAGTGATGCCATCCAGCCATCTCATCCTCTGTCGTCCCCTTCTCCTCCTGCCCCCAATCCCTCCCAGCATCAGAGTCTTTTCCAATGAGTCAACTCTTCGCATGAGGTGGCCAAAGTACTGGAGTTTCAGCTTTAGCATCATTCCTTCCAAAGAAATCCCAGGGCTGATCTCCTTCAGAATGGACTGGTTGGATCTCCTTGCAGTCCAAGGGACTCTCAAGAGTCTTCTCCAACACCACTGTTCAAAAGCATCAATTCTTGAGCGCTCAGCCTTCTTCACAGTCCAACTCTCACATCCATACATGACCACTGGAAAAACCATAGCCTTGACTAGACGGACCTTTGTTGGCAAAGTAATGTCTCTGCTTTTGAATATGCTATCTAGGTTGGTCATAACTTTCCTTCCAAGGAGTAAGTGTCTTTTAATTTCATGGCTGCAGTCACCATCTGCAGTGATTTTGGAGCCCCCCAAAATAAAGTCTGACACTGTTTTCACTGTTTCCCCATCTATTTCCCATGAAATGATGGGACCGGGTGCCATAATCTTCGTTTTCTGAGTGTTGAGCTTTAAGCCAACTTTTTCACTCTCCACTTTCACTTTCATCAAGAGGCTTTTGAGTTCCTCTTCACTTTCTGCCATAAGGGTGGTGTCATCTGCATATCTGAGGTTATTGATATTTCTCCCGGCAATCTTGATTCCAGCTTGTGCCTTTTCCAGTCCAGCGTTTCTCATGATGTACTCTGCATAGAAGTTAAATAAGCAGGGTGACAATATACAGCCTTGATGTACTCCTTTTCCTATTTGGAACCAGTCTGTTCTTCCATGTCCAGTTCTAACTGTTGCTTCCTGACCTGCATACAGATTTCTCAAGAGACAGGTCAGGTGGTCTGGTATTCCCATCTCTGTCAGAATTTTCCACAGTTTATTGTAATCCACACAGTCAAAGGCTTTGGCATAGTCAATAAAGCAGAAATAGATGTTTTTCTGGAACTCTCTTGCTTTTTTCATGATCCAGCAGATGTTGGCAATTTGATCTCCGTTCCTCTGCCTTTTCTAAAACCAGCTTGAACATCTGGAAGTTCACAGTTCACATATTGCTGAAGCCTGGCTTGGAGAATTTTGAGCATTACTTTACTAGCATGTGAGATGAGTGCAATTGTGTGGTAGTTTGAGCATTCTTTGGCGTTGCCTTTCTTTGGGATTGGAATGAAAACTGACATTTTCCAGTCCTGTGGCCACTGCTGAATTTTCCAAATTTGCTGGCATATTGAGTGCAGCACTTTCACAGCATCATCTTTCAGGATTTGAAAGAGTTCAACTGGAATTCCATCACCTCCACTAGCTTTGTTCGTAGTGATGCTTTCTAAGGCCCACTTGACTTCACATTCCAGGATATCTGGCTCTAGGTCAGTGATCACACCATCGTGATTATCTGGGTTGTGAAGATCTTTTTTGTACAGTTCATCTGTGTATTCTTGCCACCTCTTCTTAATATCTTCTGCTTCTGTTAGGTCCATACCATTTCTGTCCTTTATCGAGTCCATCTTTGCATGAAATGTTCCCTTGGTATCTCTAATTTTCTTGAGGAGATCTCTAGTCTTTCCCATTCTCTTGTTTTCCTCTATTGCTTTGCATTGATCGCTGAGGAAGGCTTTCTTATCTCTTCTTGCTATTCTTTGGAACTCTGCATTCAGATGCTTATATCTTTCCTTTTCTCCTTTGCTTTTAGTTTCTCTTCTTTTCACAGCTATTTGTAAGGCCTCCCCAGACAGCCATTTTGCTTTTTTGCATTTCTTTTCCATGGGGATGGTCTTGATCCCTGTCTCCTGTACAATGTCACGAACCTCATTCCATAGTTCATCAGGCACTCTATCTATCAGATGTAGGCCCTTAAATCTATTTCTCATTTCCACTGTATAATCATAAGGGATTTGATTTAGGTCATACCTGAATGGTCTAGTGGTTTTCCCTACTTTCTTCAATTTAAGTCTGAATTTGGTAATAAGGAGTTGATGATCTGAGCCACAGTCAGCTCCTGGTCTTGTTTTTGTTGACTGTATAGAGCTTCTCCATCTTTGGCTGCAAAGAACATAATCAGTCTGATTTCGGTGTTGACCATCTGGTAATGTCCATGTGTAGAGTCTCCAGATTAACATCAGGTGTTTCTCAAACCAAGTCTACCTAACCCAGAAGTTACTAAGAAAAACTAAAAACTCCAACAACATTCCAAAAGATGACAAAACATTGTCTGGAGATTGTGGAGTCCAGGGAAAGAACATGCTTCTTTTATAGAGGATTTGGGTTCATTTGAACTTGGACAAATTATCATTTCCTGTTTTTAAAGAAGAAAAAAAATAATTAGACTTAGGGCAAAAATGGGTTCAAATAACAGAACCAAAAAAAGTTAAAAAGAATGATTTTCTCTTTTAGGGTAAAGAGTTTTATAAAATATTAGGAAAATAGTATTCGTGTCTCTAGTTGCCAAGATAAAAAGGCATTTTGAGGCTATTCCAAACCCTTTACAAGATTGCATAATGCTTATTAAAGACTCATCTTTTTTTTTTTTTAACCTGTTATTTCTTCTCTATACTTAAAAAAAGTTAGTTTTTCTTCATGTCTCAATTTTGGTTCTTACCAGTTCAAGTTGAGTTCAATCAAGTGGATAACATTGTAAGAACAACAGAAAACATTTTAATAGACAAATAAATTCCCATGAACCAGAAACAAGTGTTAGATTAAAACTTATAATAAAATTTACTAACACTTGTCACTTAGATATTAAAAAGCATCTTTAACACTTGTTGGACAGCACAGCACAACCTCAGGATCCCCAGCATGAGCTGGATAAAGAAATTCTCCTCCCAAAGCTCTGACCCACCCTTCCTTGGAACAGCTGGGCATCTCTAAGATAAATACATCCCAACACTAAGGTTCTTTCTAAGGTAGATAATAGCTGGCGGAATCTTGTTTTGCCTGTTTGTGACTAAGCTATTCACAAGCAGAAGAATGGCTTCACAGTTCCAATGTGGATCTGTCTTTAAAAATGGGACTTTAGTCCCTACAGGGAAATTCCTACAATTGGTTTTGTACATTTACAAATACTCCATACTTAGAAAGAGCATACCTGTTTCTCCATATATCAGATCACTCTCCTTTTGGACCACCCTCTCCGCTGCAACCGTGAAGACTTGTTGGGATCAAAAAAGTACATTTGGAGAATCCATAGGCTGATTAGTAAAAGAACAAAGCTGCAAGATCTAAACAGGGCCATGTGTTGCCCTGGGGAGGGACACTCACAGAGGAGCCTATAATCTGGAACTTGGGCCCCCTCACCACCCTGGGTCCCCAAATAGTTTTCTCTCTCAATTTCTCTGTTTTCACATTATTTCATGATTTTCTAGTTGATTATTATTTATTTAACAAAGAGCTTCCCTGGTGGCTCAGATGATAAAGAATCTGCCTGCAATGTGGGAGATCCGGGTTCAATCCCTGGATTGGGAAGTTCCCCTGGAGAAGGGAACGGCTACCCACTCCAGTATTCTTGCCTGCACAATTACATGGACATAGGAGCCTCTCGGGCTACAGCCCATGGGATCACAAAGAGTCAGAGAAAACTGAGTAACTAACACTTCAACTTCAATGTTTAGTTAATAAATGGTTTCCTTCTTTCTTTTTTAATACTCTATCTTCTAGGATGAAGTTAATTACATAACAATCACTTTTGAGTATGAATATCATTTACCTGACCTAGAGATGAAAATGAAAATTTTGGTGAGAGCAGAGATGAGAAGGGATAGGCAAGGAAATAATTGGGAAGAAGAGCACTCCTTACCCCCAGAGGCAGTAGTGTTGATAAGCGGGTGTGTGATTCACATGGAGTGCCAACCACCAACCAGTTGCTATGCCAGGTGCTGGGGAAACAGACACAAATGCTACTCAACTGCGGCT
Source organism: Bubalus kerabau (assembly GCF_029407905.1). Lineage (NCBI taxonomy): Eukaryota > Metazoa > Chordata > Mammalia > Artiodactyla > Bovidae > Bubalus > Bubalus kerabau. The sequence continues at coordinate 88,056,209 of NC_073626.1, forward strand.
CCCAGAGAGAGACAAAGAAGCCAGCAAATAATTGTCATGGAGCAATCTGGTTAGAGGGAGGAAACTAGCTCCCGATGGTGCCTAAGGAAACTCAGAGTGGCAAGATGGGGGCTGTGGTGGGATGGGAGGTATCTCAGGATAGTGTGTAAGTGGGTGCTCATAGCCAGTTCAGGTAGGGCTGCAAATCTTTTCTTTCCTTCATTGTTCTTCTTTCTCCCTACCCTTGATCCCTGTATTCTTAGGACTTTGAGTTTGATCAGAGTAGTTTTATAATAATGGTTTTGACACATCATTGTTATGGAAAAATGTGTTCAGTATTCTCCCAAGTCAGAAAGAGACAATAAGTACCATGTGATATCACTTACATGTGGAATCTAAATATGACTCAAATGAACTTATCAAGAAACAGAAACAGACTCAGACAGAGAAAAGACTTGTGGTTGCCAAAGTTGGGGTGGGGGTGGGGAGGAAGGGACTGGGAGTTTGGGATTAACAGATACAAACTATTATATACAGAATGGATAAACAATAAGATCTTGCTGTATAGCATAGGAAATCATATTCAATATCCTGTGATAAACCACAGTAGAAAAGAAAAATAAAGAATGAAAGAGAGAAAGGAAGAGTTCAGTATTCTAAACAACTACTAAATCAAAACATTTAACTCTACCTGCCACCTGTACTTAAACGTGACTTTACAAACCATTACCTTGCTGTCACTGTATGCATTTTATGTAATTCCATCTTGATCTGAGATTAGAACCAATGAGTAGAAGCCACAGGGAATGAGACATCGGTTTGGTATGAAGACGTTTTTAGTGGGAAGTCCCCTTAGTCTGGAGTCACAAGGCCTGTGTTCTTGTCTCTGGCAATTCACTCACTCTCTCTAAACCTTAGTTGTCTTCTCAGTAAAATAGTCTATGAATAGAGTCACCTAGGGTTCAATTAGATAAGTGTTTTGTGAATTCTAAATTGCTGCACGAGTGAGACTCGGTATAAAGCAGCCAAAGGAGGAGCAAGCTGCCTGATCAAGTAGAAGGTTTTCTGTTACTGCTGCTAAGTCGCTTCAGTCGTGTCCAACTCTGTGCGGCCCCATAGACGGCAGCCCACCAGGCTCTGCTGTCCTGGGATTCTCCAGGCAAGAACACTGGAGCAGGTTGCCATTTCCTTCTCCAATGCATGAAAGTGAAAAGTCAAAGTGAAGTCACTCAGTCATGTCCGACTCTTCGCGACCCCATGGAATGCAGCCCACCAGGCTCCTCCGTCCATGGGATTTTCCAGGCAAGAATACTGGAGTGGGTTGCCATTGCCTTCTCCGTTTCTGTTACTAGAAGTGCTGAAATAGGCAGGAATGAACAGTGGAACTTGAATTCCAAAGAGGAAAATGGATTCATTCTTGATTCTAGCAACTATTGGTCACATGCTCCCAAGTAAATGACTTGCTCTCTTTAAGCCTACCTACTTTGCTTTGCTCACCTGCACAATGAATTATTATGAGGATTAAGTGAAATAATAGATGTCAGATATCAGTGTCTGGTGCATGGACAGCAGACGTCAAATGTCAGCTTCTCATCCTTATAATGATTATATTTTATCATTATTATTATTACTGTAACTACTACTATGATTATGACTGTTATTGAAAATAAGCATCTGGAAAATAAACTTTTGTCAGGAGGCTGTGAAAATCAGAAAAGTGGGATAAAATGATTTCCTAATTCTAAGATTCAAGTTTTTATGCTTTTGCTTTTACCTTTACACTCACAGCAGAATATGAAATGTGTAGATTAAGTCTGCATAAGGACTAGAAGGCTCCATCAAATCCACTTGAATCCTCTCTTCCCAGTTGATGAAAGAGGTTTTGGCATTTTAAGAGCCAGAGATTGGAAGTCCCATGAATTGACTCCATAATAAACATAGGAAAGAGCTACCTCTGCCAGAGATTGAGGATGAGTCCAACATTGTTCAGGAAAACAGAGGGGAAAAAAAGTGTCTATCTTTCTGCAACCCAATGGACTGTAGCCCATCAGGCTCCTCAGTCCATGGGATTCTCCAGGCAAGAATACTGGAGTGGGTTGCCATTTCCATTTCCAGGGGATCTTCCCGACCCAGAGATGGAACCCATGTCTCTTAAACCAGATGGAAGTGTTAATCCAAGAGAGTTCTCAGTTTCTAGGCAAAGGAGGAGCTCCTTGGTAGGAGTCTCATGGAGCTCCCTGCCATTCTAAATCCATCCTTCCCACATCTTTTGTGCCAAGAGGAGTAAACTCTGGGCACCATATTGGTTTGATAGCCTGGAGCCACATACCATCCACCAGTACCCTGCAGAATCGGTACAAACTGTTGACTGTTTGAAAATTAGAAAGGAGAATCAGCCCCTTATGTGAGATTTACTTATAGTATATTTTGTGGCATAAATTTAGAGGATTATAAGATAAAGAAAAAAATGTAGAGTTTATATTAAATATTGTGTGCTAAAATATTCAAAAATGGTCCAATGGGTTACTTATTTTTACAATCCAGCTCTATCCTTGAAGATTTTATTTTTATTCATTTGTATTACTCTGATTTTGGAAGCCCAGCAAATGCAAAGTGGTTCATTAGTTGAACTCTACTGTAATTACTAAAGCTAATGAGAACAATATTTTGAATGCCAAAGCCAATTTATCAGTTACTTCTTGTAACAGAACGATTTCTGTCTTTTTTCAGAGGAAGTCTTCAGTGCTTATTCCGCTCTGTGGTGGTCTCCAAACAGCACTTTTTTAGCATATGCCCAATTTAACGACACAGAAGTCCCGCTGATTGAATACTCCTTCTACTCCGATGAGTCACTGCAATATCCAAACACCGTGAAGATTCCATATCCAAAGGTCTGTGCTCTGTTCATATAGCGGTTCCGTGATTTGATGGGAAGAGAATGGTTTCATTTAATCCTTTCCTGCTAATGAAAATATTGTCAGTCTCTCTTCAACAGCTTGCTGTGATTACTCTTGCTGAAGTCAACAGCATCTGGCAATTTTAAAGTATTTTTATTATCCCAGGAAAGAGTGTGATTTAAGGTTTTGTAATTTCTCCAAAAACTTTGAGGAATGACAAGCCGAAAAAGATGGGGAAAATGCTTTTGAAAGAAGCAGGGGGAATGAAAATATTTGAATGGAGGAAAAGAGAGGCTGTAATTGAATCAGAAGCTCATCTCATTTGCAGAAGTTGGATTGTGCCCTAGATAAAGTTGAAAAGCATGCCTATATATCAGGTTGTATTACTAACTAACAGATACATGACTAGTTTTAGTAGTTCTGTGATAAATTTGGCATTGATGTAAATTTCACACGTCCCACACTTGGAATAATAGTGTCACGTCTTGGTTTTCAAGTCTTTTCTCTCTCCAGGATGCATGTTTATGAAAACTGAAGAGCTTTATTAAGCCAAGGAAGAGGGAGATTTAGGAAGGGACCAGGATTCTTCACTAGTGTCATAAAAATAGTGGCCACACTATTTTTTATAGGAAAATCTAATAGTGAAGTGTTTTTGCTGTAAGCAATTTGGGGAAAGGGATTTTTATTTTTACTAACTCACTGTTCAATTTGCTTTATGAAGAGCTGCCATTTTAGGAAGACAGAGGAAGTTAAAAGAAAAAAAAATCAGAGACTAAATATGGGAATGTATTTCCAGTGGAATGTTATTTTTTGAAGAGTAAACTGGCAAAAAAAAATCATAGAACCTTCTCACTAAAAATATCATATTATTTCTAATTTGTCAATTGAAAATCTATGTGTATATATAAAATAATTTTATAGATTTCTGTCACAATATTGACTGTAAAGCTCTGAAGTAGTGAACCTGAATTTGGAATGGAAATGTTGGCTTCCTAATTAGCATTTTGGCTCTGGGCTCAGGTAAACTAATTTTACTAGTGGATTGTATCTTTGGCTGAACCCAGGTAGTCTTCCTAGTGGTTAGCCATCGGTCTTGTTTTCTAGAGTCAGGATATATTTATAGATTAAAATAATTGATTTTAACAAGTTTATCCTTTTTTGCTTGAAGTACATAAATTATGAATAGTCATTACTTAAACGGGAGCCATTTATGTATTTCTGCCTGAATATGAGAAGGTTGCATGTCATGACTCTCCTTTAAGTTTATTTTATCTATATTAAAATGTTTAAAAGTGTCTGGTTATAATTTTATGGGCACAATTTAGCCATTTTTGTATAGCTTTAAACTTGTGCAATGATATCTTTTTTTTTATTATTAATACCAATTCTGTGATTGTTTTTTCCTAGGCAGGAGCTGTGAATCCGACTATAAAGTTCTTTGTTGTAAATATCAGCAGTCTCAGCCCGAACATTAATGCAACTTCCCAACAAATTGTTCCTCCTGGTTCTGTGTTAATAGGGTAAGACTCTTGACCCAAATGGTCATGCTGTAAACAATTCCACAGTTCTCAGGGAGAAGACTTTCAAAATGAGTGACAGAATCAACGGCAGCATCTCATGGTGTCACCTGGCCTGGCCCATCATTCATTCTTCCATTCAACCACTCTGTTGGGCTATAACCCCCAAGCCTACAAGGCCTGCACTTGCCCACATTTAAGACCAAAGATAGAGCCCAGTGTCAGCAACAGAGACATCAGTGGTTTAATGTAGATCTACATGTCTGAAGCAAGGTCCTGGAGCAACATGTGCTCTGGTGACATGACAGGACATGGCAGCAGGCTTTGCTCCCAGAGGGGAAGGGGAGATTGCCAGTTATAGAAGGAATTATGTCAGCTTGGCTTATTAGTTACCATGGAAACCAGCAGAGGGGCATGCCCCTCACCGCCCCTTTGATAAGAACACTCACTAGCTGGGGCCTGGAGCACGTATGTAGGAATGTCGGTCAGGTGAGTAGGGTGTAAGTGGAGCAGGCTCTGGTCCAGCAGAAGATGTACAGAGAGCAAGAGAACAGCCATCTTGGGTGGCCTGACCCTACATACTCTTCACTGAGTACAAACTTCATGTCTTCATGCTGGACAGGGCTCTAGGGGTGGGCTTGCAGAACGTATAGGGCAGTCAGAGTCTCTGGTATCATGGAGCCTACACTCAAGGCAGGGGAGACAACCAACCAGGTAAACAAATAAGGTTATATCATGTACAAATAAGGTTATATCATGTGAGGCAGTGAAATGTGAAGACAATCAAAGGAGGGCAGGTGCGATGGTGATGGTGGGGGGAGGTCAGGGAATGTCTCTCTAATAAGATGCCTATGAGGAGTGATGTGGAGGAAGAGGGGGAGATCCTGCCACATGGAGAGTTTGGGGAGCAGTAGCCAGGCAGAGGAAGAGCAGGTGCAAAGTCCCTACAGGGAGCATGTGTGGTACCATAGAGGCCCTGCAAGGAGCCACAGATTCCAGAGCATCTAAGTGGAGAGGGGAGTGTGGGAGGAAGCTCAGGTCACACGAGTCTTTGCAGGGCCTGGTAAGACCTAGACAAATTCAGGGAAACTGGGGATTAATTTTAGGGACCACTGCCGCCCCATGATACTGATGGGTCTCAAGATGTCACTTGCTTGAATGGTGGTTTGTCACTTGCTTGGTGGTTTGAAATTCTCAGCCTTTTCTTTATTTTCCTATAAACACTAAACTGCATGAAACTTTTGGCTATCAGTTTGCTGTCTATTTTCCATTACTTATGTTGGTTTTGCCATTGCTTCTAAATGATGACTAGCATCTATTGAGCACTTTCTATGTACCAGATACAGAGCATTACAGGCTTTATTTTATTAGTCTTTAAGTAATTCTTTCCAATAATAATTATTATTGTTTTTAAATTTTATTTACTTATTTATTTTTGGCTGTGCTGGGTCTTTGTTGTTGTGCACAGGCTTTTTCTCCAGTTGCAGCGAGCGGGGTCTAGTCTCTAGTTACAGTGCTTGGGCTTCTCATTTCAGTAGCTTCTCTTGTTGCGGAGCACAGGCTCTATAGGTGCTCAGGCTTCAGTAGTTGCAGCCCAACAGCCTGGTAATTGAGGCTTGTAGTTTCTAGAGCACAAGCTCAATAGCTGTGGTACTCAGGCTTAGTTGCTCCGTGGCATGTGGGATCTTCCCAGACTAGTGATTGAAACTGTCTCCTGCATTGGCAGGTGGATTCTTTACCACTGAGCCACCAGGGAAGCCCTCCAATAATTATTATTATATGCCAGATACAGATAAGAAAATGAGGTCTAGAGGTTAGAAAATGACCCAGTAGGAGTCTGTATTCAAACCTTTCTGACTTGAAAGAAAGACCTTATAAGCACTCTGTGAGGTGCCTCTCCCTCTGTGGATTCAGCTGGTGTCCTCAGATGCCTGGAGTTATTATCAGAGCAAAACAAAAGCATCTTCCTGTTCAGGGTTGCATTGACTACATCATGCAAGCTGGAGGCTTTGCTCTATTGTTATTAATTCATTCACTTGCTTAGAAAAGATCTGTATTAACCTATTTATTCTGAGGGAAAATTAATTGTCAATTAAAAGGTTTTATTTTTTTTTCCTGAATTTGTCCAAGGATGTATAAATTTACCTGGAGGTTCTAAAATCTGCTGTCTGATCCCCTCCAGCCATCTCTCCCATCAACATTAATTAAGCGCTCACTGTTTACACTCATGGATGTCCATAGGAGTGAGTCTGCCTTCCAACACTTATGATGGGGTGGAGGATATAAACTATGTCAATAAATGACTCCCAAAACGCCTATGACAGAGGCATAAACAAAAGTCAGGAGGCATTCTGAGGAGGCGGAGATGGGTTTTCCGTGACCCGGGGAATCAAAGAAAGCATCGTGGAGAATGAGCAGATTGGGCAGGGCATGATGCGGAGGAAGAGCGTTGGAGTAGAAGGATGGCCGAGCATGCGGAAGCTCAGGACTGCCCAGGAAGGGACTTTGGATCTTACAGATGTTTTTAAGGACCCAGCAACCTTGGTGCAAGTGAGATAAAACACAGAGGCGTGGTGCCAATAAGCAAATGGCAGGCGGCTGCTTGGGTTACAGGCCCAGTCCCCATGCCCCCTCCTTCCCCTAGGAGTCTCAGAATAGCAGAACCCATCGTTGTTCCAGAAACACTCAGAATACCACTGGGAGGCACAGATGAGAGATCTGAGGCTGAAAGAGGTAAACGTTTGCTCAAGGTCACACAGCAAGTTGGCTTGGGAGCTGGAAATAGGACAGAGGCCCCCGTCTGCCAGCCAGAGTGAATACTGTAATTAAGCTGTACTGGTCGGGGATTGTGCTTGGTGCTCTGCTCACATTGTCTCATTTATTACCCACGTGCTGCTGTCTATGCTATCATTTTCACGGCTATTTCCTAGATGAAGAGATGGCGTTTCCCCACTTGGAAATCACTTTCTGAGGCCTAGTTGTGAATTTCAGAGCTCAGGAAACTTAAGCAGTTTAAAGATTTATTTTTCACCCTATATGAATGAATCCTTAAGTCTCTGTTCTTCATAGTTCTCCATGCTGCTCTCATGGTGAGGGCTGCCTCCCTCACTATGGGTATTTTCTATGGAATGTATTTCAACCAAAGAAGTGTTTTTGGAAATGCTACAGGACTGTGTTGTGTATGAAATTGCAAATCCAGCTCTGGTCTCTGTTAGCATCAGTACAGCTGCAGCTTTTCTAAAAGCAGGCTTGAGGTTCCTCTGGTGAAAAATTTTCTAGTACACAGTGATGCTCCATTTTCTGGCCTCCTGGGAAGATCAGCAGGGTCAGGTTCATCCAGGCAACTTATGCCTCTTCAGCTGCCTTGCAGCCTCTATGGTGTCACATGGTAATTCACTCACTCTTGGAGTGAGGCCCCCCTCTGCCCGTGCCCATCACTGATTTTCTTTCTAGGCTTCATCCTTTCATCATAGAGCTCCCAGCAGCTGAAATCCTACAGGAAGATTAGGCTCGTTTGTTAGACGGGGCTCCTCTGACAGCCAGTGAGAACCAGCCAGTCCTCCAGTGGCTGCCCTCAATGAATTAAAAGTTCAAGTTGATCAGATTAAACTGCTCGTTTGCATTGACTGCCTATGTTGGGAATTTTTATTCTTTATTTCTTATTTATTTATTTATCTTTGATTGTGCTGGATCTTTGTTCAGTGTTGCGGCAAGTGTGGTCTCCTCTTGGTAGTGGTGTGCGGGCTTCTCATTGCAGTGGTTTCTCTTGTTGCTGAGCACAGGCTCAGTAGTTGTGGTGCATGGGCTCTGCATGTGGGATCTTCCCAGACCAGGGAATCAAACCCGAGTCCCCTGCATTGACAGGCAGATCTGCACCACCAAGGAAGTCCTATGTTGGGAACTTGAGAGCTCAAAATATTTGGGAGAAAATAGCAGATAACGTAAAATCGTTAAGTCTTAGAGAAGTGCTTCACATGACTGGACTGAAACAGGACAAGTTTATAGGTAGGGGTTGGGCCAATCCTACAATAATATCTCCAGTGCCTTGAAGGGGGGCTTCCCAGGTGGTGCTAGTGGTAAAGAACCTGCCTGCCAATGCAGGAGACATAAGAGATGTGAGTTCGATTCCCTGGAGAAGGGCATGGCAACCCACTACAGTATTCATGCCTGGTGAATCCCATGGACAGAGGAGCCTGGCGGGTTATGGTCCACAGGATCACATAGAAACGTACATGACTGAAGCGACTTAGCACATATGCACCTTGAAGGGTGCCTGGCACATAGCAAGTGCCTAATCAATACATGTAGAATAAGTGAATAGATCAGTTTGTGTACAGATGGATGGTTGAGGTGACTTTGTGTTGGGGGGATAGGAGTTTATACAGCCTTTGTGTCTCCTCTGAACCGTTGAGGACCCTTGTTCTATAAAGTGGGGACCTTCAGGGTCTGGGATTTTCACTCCGGAGGTCAGTGAACTGGACTGAAATACGCTGCAAGGTATGCAAAAAGGAGGCACTTTCGGAGTTCACATGCCTTGGGCTCTGCATCCCTCAGCTCTGCTCCATCTCACCTCCATCATTCTGGTCCTCAGCAATCTGTCAGTGGACCCAGGAGGGCTGGCATTGCTGTCAGAGCAGAGGGTGGCATGAAACCTGTGGCAGCGCTGGCAGGATGCCCGCTTCAGTGATTCACTGAATTAATCACTCCACCACCTACAGTTGCTTTTAGTGTTGTTGTTCAGTCACTAAGTCGTGTCCTACTCTTTGCAGCCTCATGGACTGAAGCACACTAGGCTTCCCTGTCCCTCATCATCTTCCAGAGCTTGTTCAAACTCATGTCCATTAAGTCAGTGACGTCACCAACCATCTCATCCTCTGTGGTCGCCTTCTCCTGCCCTCAATCTTTCCCAGTATCAGGGTCTTTGCTCTTAGAAGTGGTATTCTTTCCAATATTCTTTCCAGTTAATAATAAGTACTTTATTTTAAGTATCTTTAACATACCAAAAGAAACATTTACACAAATTAGGGGACTTAATATCACACAACAGACATTTATTACATGCTTCCTCTTTGAAAGGCAACAGCCACTTTACAAAGGGATTCCCTGTCATGTGCTTTCAAAGGCAAGTTTCTCCTTGCACATTTAAATAGGGTTTGCTTTGTAATATTCAGATATTCTATCTATACACACTCTTGAGGAATAAATAGATTTCATAGAGTGAGAAGTTTTATCCAGAAAAGAATTAAGAGAGTGAAACTAACCAGCAATGTTTACCAGAGGGATGGGTGGAGATTCTACTGAGGGAGTGACTAGGAGCAGGAAATATGAAGCCAACTGCTTATTTTTTTTAATATAAATTTATTTATTTTAATTGGAGGTTAATTATTTTACAATATTGTATTGGTTTTGCCATACATCAACATGAATCCACCACATGGATGATTTGGGAGAATGGCATTGAAACATGTATAATATCATATATGAAACAAAACTGCTTATTTTTAATCCTGACTCCAGTCCTGTCCAGCAGATGACCTTGGATGAATTACCTAACCTCTCTACACTTCTGTTTATTTGTCTGCAAAACAAGAACTCTGACATTCCTCATAAGGTGGTCATGAGTTTTATGTCAGCACTTAGACCAGTTCCTAGCACAGAGTGGACTCCAAATGGGTTTGAACTCTCCTTGTGTCCAGAAATTACTTCACTGCTTTAGTATTAAAATCAACCGTATTCCTCTTGGACTAATTCTGTTCCAGAAGTTAGAAGAGCTGGTTGAATCACTATGTCTTACCTGGGATAGGCAGTCAGCAGCTCATGGGGATACCAGGCTGCCTATACAGTGCCTGGTCACACTTCCACCCCCTCCCCCAACCACTATGACCAGCCTGTTTTGACAGAATATAGTTGGCACCAAGGGCAAAGTGTAGTCGATGATCCCGCTTGTTGGATTTTTCTGACCTTGAGTGGGGACTTAAATCTTCCTGTAAAAAGTACAATTAAGCCATTGGTTTCCTTATGTCTTTTTCATGACTCACTGACATCCTGACCTGGCATGATCACAGATCAGGGGTGGATTATGCACCCTCATTCCATCTCCCCTGAATTCCAAATCCTAAAGAGAAACTGTGATTAAAGAGAAGTGCGTTTATATGTGAATTCAGAATTTACGGTCCGCTCCACTGGTGCACCGCATTTATGGAGCCCTCCCAGGGTGCAGAGTACAGCTTGGGCTATGAAGAGCAACAAAGGTAGCTGAAGACACAGGTTCAAGAACCTTTGATCTAGAAACAGGCAGGGAAGGCGCCAGACGCATGTGAGTTTCCTGGCAGACTTCCCAAATTCTGTTGCTCAATGTTTTCAAATGGAAAAAAGTGATTTTTACATGGCTGATTGCTGAACCTGAAGCACAATTTATGGCTTTCAGTAGATAAATTTATAGTACCAGGAGACCCACTAATCATGTTAATCAGGGTTTTCTTCCACCTCACCTGCCCCTTCCTCCTACCAGGCCTAAATTTAGAAAAGAGGAAGGCCGTTTATTTCCGGAGTCCACTATCATTATTGATGCCCATGGAGCCCATGGAAAATGTGTGCATGTGTGTGGGGAAGCTTTTTCTCTCTAGACAGAGGTACATGATTTTCATCCAGTTTACAAAGGGGTTTTGACTTAAAACAGTAAAAACTACTGGTACAGAACCAGGGTTAGCACCCCCGGGGCCTGCTGGCCTAATCCAGCCCCCACCCATTTTTGGATGATCCCACAAGTAAGAATGGTTTTCACATTTTTGAATGGTTGGGAAGAAAAATCATTAGAAGAATAATACTTCCTGACACGTGAAATTTACATGAACTTCACATCTCAGCCTCTTCTTGTTGGCACACAGCCACACTCATCCCTTACATATTGTCTCTGGCTGCTTTGTGCTGCCAAGGCAGAGCTGAGCTGTTGTGACACAGAGCAGGTAGCCCAAAAAATTGGAAATATTTACTGGCTGGCCCTTTCCTGAAAAAGTATTCTGACCCCTGGTCTAGAAAGTTAATTTCAAAAATCTTTGTTTTCTATCTTGTGCTTCATTCTTCCATTCCTTTGCAAGTATTTATTCCCTATCCCCAGGAAGATAGATTTGCCTTTCCATTTTCTCATTTAACTCCTCTGCCTTGGGCTCAGTGCAGTAGAGTTTGATGAGATGCCCTCACTCCTGGGTCAGCGGAAGCAGCGTTCAGCTTCTTAGACTCTGCAGCCTGGGGGTTTGGATAAATGGCACAAGACCTGTGATAGCCATTTAGAAGGAGGTCTCTTCAAAAAAGCTTCATGGGCAAGGGATATTTAAGAAAACCCTGAGGGGTTTCCCTGGTGACTCAGTGGTAAAGTAGTTGCCTGCCAGTTCAGGAGATGTGAGTTCAATCCCTGGGTCAGATGATCCCCTGGAGAAGGAAATGGCAACCCACTCCAGTATTCTTGCCTGGAGAATCCCATGGACATATGGGCCTGGTGGGCTATAGTTCACGGGGGTCACAAAAGAGTCAGACACAACTAAACAGCAACGACAACTAAGGAAGTTCAAGCATGTCAACTGAAGGGCAGGTTGACAAAGCTGGGAAACCTCATAGGCTGTTCATGGAACACCAGCCGTGCAGACTGGAGAGGGTGCAGTTCTTAATAAGCAAGAGAAAGGACTGAAGTAGAGAGGAGTCTCTGTGTGAATGTGGTGCTGTGCTGCTGGGTGAGGGGCTCTAGTTTTCTCTCAGCGCCTGCCACCTGCAGCAAGGCAGCCTGGAGGCCCGGGTACCGCCGGGCACATTAACACAGTGAGTGTTCCATGCCATAAAGGTGAAGGATTTAAAGTGCTTTATCTAACCCCTGGTCCATCCTAAGTGCTTGATAAATATTTGTTGTTTGATTCAGTGTCTGTGAAGGGAGCGGAGACAGGAAATGATTATCAATTCTGAGGAAGGACAGAGCTATTTAGGTGGCGAGGACGGGACAGGATTGCCCCGTCTGTTCAGTGCCACATCCACAGAACTTTAGTGAGTGCCTGTTTTGTGCCAGGTAGTCTGTTAGGCCCTGGAGATACCCCGTGAACCCTCAGAGAGTCTGCAGTTAAGCAGGGGAGAGAGCCTAGTAACAAGAGGAGGGGACAGGGAGCAGCCTGTGAAGTAAAGAAGGAGCGTTTTAGGGGGAACAGATACGGCCATAGGGTCAGATGGGAAGGGGCTGGAAGAAAAGATTCCTTTGGAATCCTTGTGACAAAAGGAAGCAAGGTTTTTATCAGACACCTAACGAGAGTGATTTAAGAACAGTCATACAAAATCACACAAGGGTGTGGGAAGCAAATGAAATAACATAAATTATCCAAAGCAAATATTTAGGGAGGCTAGCAGAAAGGTAAATTATGAATTCCATGCATCTCACTATCACTCAAAATGTAATTCCAAAAATTCTTAAAGGTATGTGTTGGAGGAGACTGCACTGCTCGAGATATTTGTATAAATTTATGCTAAAATAACAAAAGTTTCCTAATTTCTTCACAGGATTCATATTTTGACACTTGAGAAGAGATTAGTATGATACAATGATTTGATTTTCAAAGTTTGCAGAGATATGAGTCCGTGTTTCTCCCCCTTTGAAAATGAAGTTGAGAAAGGGGTCAGCTCTAGTTTCTACCTACTAGCAGGAATTTTCTAGAGAAGCACATCCAATCATCAGAAAAGACTCAAATCTCAGCCAGAGTCCCTGGCTTCACTGTAATGCTCCTTCAAGACTGCAGAAAAGAGACAGGAAAAGGTCCCTCTTGACACCCCAGCTCCACCAAAGGCCAGTTGAGGACTTGCAAAGTCCTGAGTCATGGTATGGGCCACATATGCTGCCCTGTGGGATGCTAGCTGCTTCTTCCCGTCAGATACATTTTCATTTCCATTCAGATCTAAGTTTCACTTTGTGCTCTAAGAAAGGGTGAAATGCTATGGTGTTAAATGGTTTCAACAACTATTGAAAATTGTATTCCCATGAAGATTGATTTCATTGAGCAAAATGTCTATTTGTACCAAGGTCTGGAAATAGTTTCTCTCTCTCTCTCTCTTCCCCACCCTCCCTTCCTTGCATCCTTCTGTCCTTCCTTCCTTCCCTCCTCTCAGGGATCACTACTTGTGTGACGTGACATGGGTAACAGAAGAAAGGATTTCGTTGCAGTGGCTCCGCAGGATTCAGAACTATTCGATCATGGATATCTGTGACTATGACCGGTCCACGGGAAGATGGATTTCCTCAGCGGTAAGGCTGAATTAGGATATTCTGCTTCCAAAGCTCCATGTGCTCTGAGGGCTGTATGAAAACAGGAAGAATGCTGTCAGGAAATACAGTTTGAGTTTCTATTCTTTCTACTGTGTCTGACCCTGAGGCAGTGAATAAGTCTTGATTGACGTTTAGATAATTTGATAACCTGGTGGTACTTCTATTTCACCTTCTTTCACTGCTCTGTTTTAGTTATGGTGACTATCACTTGGGATATGGGTGGTGGCTGGAAAACCAGAAAATGGAATCTGATGTCAAACTTCACCAAGTCCTTGCAGTCCATGGGCTGCAAGGTCAAGGAAACATGTTTCAATAGAGAAAACAGAGTATGCAGAGTAACTTGCTGAATATATGTTCAAGAAACAAAACAAGTATCAAGAGGCCACAAACCTATTATTAATAACCACTCTATGACTATGACTGCTTTTCAGCAGTAAACAGCTTTAGAAAGTAAATAGATAACTTCTAGGCTGACAGGGTGGCAACATTAAGGCAAGTGTTAATCCAACCTTGACGTGCTGGGGGCCTTTCCAGCCCACAGACCACAAGGTTCAGCTCTTGGATCAAATTTAAAGCCCCTTAGAATAAAAAAGTTTATATTAAAAAAAATTTATATTTAAAAATAAATAAATAAATAAATAAAGCCCCTTAGAGATCAACAGCCTCAGGAGGGGCAAGTCTGGGGGAGGTTTTCTGGCATATACCAAGGACACCTCTATGAGCCCTTTTCTGGTAATGGGCTCTGTGCCTGCACACCCCCTCTCCCTGCTTCATTCTGGGTAGTCACAGGGCAGAGTTGCCTCAGAAATCTTGGGCCCCGTATCTTGATCCACTCATTCATATGTATATAGCAATCATTGAATATCTATTTTGTTCCGAATTCTATGCATGGCTCTGGGTGGAAAAAAATATTAGGTAGCATGCCTGTCCCCAAAATGTTTATTTTCTAGTAGGGAATACTGTTATGCAGACCAATAATAATTAGCATTACTGTGAACACTCACAGTAGCCAGACACTGCAGAAACAGGCTCAGTAATGTTAAGGAGCTTGCTTAGGTCACAACATCAGCCAGAATCTAAACCATAAAACCAAGCTCTTTGCTTCCTGTGAATTAAATCATCCCAATATCAGGATAGTGTGCTCTAAAAGTATATATGTAAGGTACAAAGGAAATCTAGGGCAAACGAGATAATCAACTTGATTAGGGACAGGCGAAGGGAGATGGGAGATGACACAGAGGAGACGAGAGCAGCCTGGAGTAAGCTGCCATAAGTGGGGCACAGGATGGCATGTGGACCCTATGAGCAGAAGCTGTGCAAAGGCATCTAAAGTGAACAGCTTGGATCCCACAGGGGCTGGGGATACACAGGACTAGGGTTAAGGGAGAGGTGCAATGTTGCTGAGGTTTGAGATATAGGCTAAGGCTCGGGTACCATTCTGAGGGGTTTGGCCTTACCCTGTAAGACAGAGGGAGCTTACTTCAAGGTTTTAAACAGGAGAGGATCATAATGAGATAAAACTATCTGTTGACTGATGAAGTCATTTGCGGGTTGAGTGGAGTGGAAAGCAGATTGGAAGGAGAACAGAACAGCAGGGTCTACAACCAGGAGATCAGGGCAGTGGACCTGGGAAACCCGACAGGACACCAACTAAGGCAGAAGCAGTGGAGAAGGGTGAAAGAAGTCAAAAAGTAGAAGACAGGGGCTAAGGAGGTTCCTGTGAGAAGAGTGGGAGGCTGGAATGATTCCCAGGTCTCTGGTTTGAATAAATGGTGCCACTAACCTGGAGAAGAATAAAGGAGTAAGAACAAGCTGGCGGGGATGGAGGAAAGATGATGTAATCTTCAGTTCTGTACTCACTGAATTGAAAATGCTAGATGAGTTTTAGAGATGGCCTACGAGTTACACTCCCAGGACAGAGCTCTAGGCAAGAGAGGTAAATGTTCTAATGTAGTTATGTAAAAGGTACTAACATAAATATAAATATGGGAATAGAGATAGCTTTCGTTTCAGTACAATAAATCTTGCATATATTGCCACCAATTGCAGCTAAAGATACAATTCATATCTCATTTCTCTATTTTTCCCTCCCTAGGGACGGCAACACATTGAAATAAGTACCACTGGCTGGGTTGGAAGAGTAAGTTGTAAAAATTATGGATTTTTCTGTTCTGTGGATCAGATACTCAGAGCTATTTCATATGCAGATATAACAAACAAGGGCTGTATGTTATTTGTTATTAATAGAGATATTAGTTTTTTTCTCATAATATTTAAATGCTCCCTCTAGCGAGACCTTTTTATAGAGAATATATAACATGTTCAGTTGAAAAAAATTAAAAGGACAACTGAAAATTCAAGAGAACAGCAGATAAAACAAAAGACCTACTCCAGGCAAATTTCTAGCTCCCGGAAAGTTAAAAAACAACCGTTGCTGAGAGGCAGCCAAGATACCAAATGTCCTTGTTGACCTCATGTTTGAAGTTAGGTACTTTGGAGGCAGAAAACGTGGTTTTTGCCCACAGCCTGCACAAATGCAGAAGGAGACATGACTACCTACTGTTGAATGGAGGTGGCATACACACCACACCCGCTCTGCCCCTCTCTTTGGAGGAATCATATGTGGGTTCATACTTTATTATACCCCGAGGCAGAACTTTATCCAAGAAAGCAGGTGCCCCTCAGTGACTTCTCCCGCCTCACACTACGCCTCAGTCAGGGCTCACTGGCCCGCTGCGACAAGACCATGGAGTGAAGCGAGCTGATGAAGGCACTCCAGCCACTGTGGCGGTGTGAAAGAGGAAGATTGAATCACACCTAATTTTTACAACCACTTCTATTCAGCCCCTTTATGAGAGAAACAAAGTGACATTAAAAAACATTTCTTCTCTCTCAGAGCACAGAGGTGCGGCCCCCTGGTCCAGGAACATAGCCCTTCCAGCTGGGCTTGGAGCCCCCGCCCCCGAGCATTCACACGTCCTTTTTGTTCAGGCATTGATTGGGCAGAGGGGAGAGGTTTGCCAACATGAAAAGTGGTTTCCTCCATGGCAAGAGACATGCTACACTTCCTCACGACTCTTTGAAAAAAATATGTTTTTTCCTCTCTGTATTTAACCAGACAGATGCCACTTTTCACACATTTCTACTAGGCACAACTCCATCCAGGGGAAACAGGGAAATGTATTAAAAAGATAAGGCTGTGAACACAGGTCTAGAGAGGGGAATGTGTTTCCGAGCTCTGTAATGAGAACACCAAGTGTACTGCACGCCTCGGCTTGCTCCATAAATGAATTCGCTTTGAATCACTAAATAGAAGAGAGAAGCATTTTTCTTCCTTCCCAAAATGGGAGCTGATGAGAGAGGAAACAGCGAGGGTGAAGTGAACCAACAATTTTAAAAGACCATCTTCTACCTGCTCTCAATGTAGTAAGGAAATAGAAGTCGGAAAGAGACATATTCTTATCAGGCTGGGAGAGACCCTCTTCTGCTTAAACGACATTATGTTCTGAGAACTATCTTCTATCGAACTGTAGAAAATGGAAATTTTGTTCTATATTTCCATACAACTATTTTTTGGGGTAAATTGTTGATCCTATTTAGCAAAATGAGAAGGCTTATAATAAAAAATGATAACTATATGAATGTTTCCGTATGAAATATACGACAGACATTCCTTATGGTATCTAGTCCAGAAATGATTAAAGAGTTTCTAAGTCTGACTTTCAAAAAAATGATGTATAAGAAACAAGGTTGGGGGCGGGGCATCCCTCAAATTACAAACCATCCTCCAACCAGAAACAGTCAAAAATAATATTAGTCTGTTTCAAGAAAGCACGTTGTGACATGGAGGAAATTTACTTAATAGAACTGAAAGACTGATGCTATTTTTTTTTCACGCTTGTATCACAACATCATAGCATTATTCTCCACAGATAGAAGATGCCTAAGGGTTAACAATGACCACTGCTATATGTTGAATGTCATGTGTAATCCCCCCTACATTCTTTCGTTTGCATGCATGCATGTTAAGCTACTTCGGTCATGACCGACTCTGTGACCCTATGGACCATAGCCCACCAAGCTCCTCTATCCCTGGGGTTCTCCAGGTAAGAATACTGGAGTGGGTTGCCATGCCCTCCTCCAGGGGATCTTCCCAACCCAGGGATCAAACCTGCATCTCTTACATCTCCTGCATTGGCAGGCAGGTTCTTTACCAGTGGTGCCACCTGGAATGGAGAAGGAAACGGCAACCCACTCCAGTATTCTTGCCTAGAGAATCCCAGGGGTGGGGGAGCCTGGTGGGCTGCCGTCTATGGGGTCGCACAGAGTCGGACACGACTGAAGCGACTTAGCAGCAGAAGCAGCAGCAGCAGCCACCTGGGAAGCCCATTCTTTCATTTGCTCCCCACCAGAAAGCCCTTAGGAGTTAAATCTTTTGTCTGTATTTTCTAGGAGAATTTTCTCTTGAGACCCTCTGATTGCATTTGGCAAGTAAATGAATCATGGGTTTTGAGCATAGGTGTTGGAAGGACTTTCTGAAACTAAAACTGGTACTGAGCTAAGACTAATGTGCTTTAACATGTTTCATGTTTTCTATTATTTTCTAGTTTAGGCCTGCAGAGCCTCATTTTACCTCTGACGGGAATAGCTTCTACAAGATCATTAGCAACGAAGAGGGTTACAAACACATTTGTCACTTCCAAACAGATAAGAGAGTGAGTATTTTTACATGATTTATTTTGGGTTGATCTCCTTTTTTGGGAAACTAATTTGAAGTGGAAATCATGTGGTAAAGTCGATCACTATGTACAAATAATCAGACTAATTCAGATACCCCGGTGGTATCTGGAGTAAGGTAGGATGGGGTAAAGAGACCCAAGAAAAAGACCTGAGATTACCTGAATTCCTGATATAAATTATTTAATCCTCCCCTTAACTTGATCAGAGAGAGAATCTAATAAACCTATTTTTTTTTTAAATCCCATCAGAATTGCACATTTATTACAAAAGGAGCCTGGGAGGTCATTGGGATAGAAGCTCTTACCAGGGATTATCTGTAAGTATTCTAATCATCAGTAGGATGTCGATGTATTTGTCAGAATCACGCCCTCCTTTGCCCAGAAATAAGGAAAAAATCTTCTACAAATAAAGAGTAGTCTATTTGGAATGTGTTCAGGACTTTTTTCTTTCTAACATACGGAAGCCTTAATGATTTTCACATATGCTCAGCAGACTTGATACCATGCCACCAATCAGCACTACCTCTTGCTCTTACCTGCTTTACATTAGAAATGCTGCAGCCTCTTTTTCTTAAACGTTTTGGAACACTGAACTATTCTGGGGCATTTTGATAGATTTCAGCTGACGCCGTATGTTTAGAAGGCTTGGAGAGGCTACTGTACCTGTCTCAGCCTTCACCTGTGGCAAAAGGAAAGCTCTGTGGAGGCTCAGTGACCATGCCCAAGATGGCGGGTCAGGGAGTGTTGTTTTCCACTAGAACCTGAGGCACTTTTATAATTTTGTATCAGTTTCACCACAGAGGAGTTTTGCCATTGCTCAAAGCAGTTTTTGAAGGTCCTGTTTAAAAGTGGCTCTGCCACTCTCAGAAGGATAGGGCACCT
This sequence comes from Bubalus kerabau, assembly GCF_029407905.1. NCBI lineage: Eukaryota > Metazoa > Chordata > Mammalia > Artiodactyla > Bovidae > Bubalus > Bubalus kerabau. Next base: position 88,075,518 of record NC_073626.1, read on the forward strand.
GCCACCGAGTGGGCTGTGTTATGAAACAGAGAATATGGAAAATAGTACAGATAAATGGGGGCTTCCCTGGTTGGTAAAGAATCTGCCTGCAATGTAGGAGACCTGGGTTCGATCCCTGGGTTGGGAAAATCCCCTGGAGAAAGAAAAGGCAACCTACTCCAGCATTTTTGCCTGGGAAATCCCATGGACAGAGGAGCCTGGCAGGCTACCGTCCATGGGGTTGCAAGAGTCAGACACAACTTAGTGACTAACCCACCACCACCACATAGATAAATGGGGCTTCAACTTCAGACTAGTTGTCCAGTCTTATTTTTCTGAAAGACTTTTTTGAGTTTTTACTTGTCATGTTAACTAAGGGAGTAATCCTCATATTCAGATACTTCAGCCTGTTTAAAAAAAAAAAAAAGAGTCCCCTATTTAGAGATGATGCCCCTATTTCTGAGAAATAAAAGGGCAGGAAAAATGATACAAGTAGGGCAAGCACTAATACACATGTGCCTGTATGAACACTAATGCTGGTAGTTGAGTTCAAGGGCGTATACTTGACTTTTTCTGTAAAACATAATTAATACATTTCATTTGTTTTCTCCCCAGATACTACATTAGCAATGAATATAAAGGAATGCCAGGTGCAAGAAATCTTTATAAGTAAGAATTTTATCAAATTGTTAATGAGCTTTTAGCTAATGAACATTTTCGGCTCTTATGTTTTCATTTTTTATTTTATTTTTTTGCCTAGTCCTAATATATTAAATTGGAACTACTATCGAATGCTTTTATTCCTGTATAAACCAACCCATATGTCATCAAAAGAGCATGACTTTATAGATGCTTTGTGATATTTGCAAACAATGGGAGGTTTGAGGTTATCATGGATTAATTACTGCATTTATTGCATATGAACTCATTAAGTTTCATGAGTATTTCTTGGCATTCTGATATTTTTGAAACTAGTACCTGGCATCATTTAATTCCTTCTTTCATTTATCCCTTTATCAAGTACTTAATTTCCACCATTGGTTTTACAGAATCCAACTTAATGACTACACAAAAGTGACGTGCCTCAGCTGTGAGCTGAATCCAGACAGGTGTCAGTATTACTCTGTATCATTCAGTCAAGAGGCAAAGTACTATCAGCTGAGATGTTCCGGTAAGTTTGAACTGAGCAGAGGGTACCCACAAAGTCCCTCTCAAGTCGCTCCCTCCATCCCCTCCCCTCTCTGGACAACCTTCTCACCACCCTCCTGGCTCAGCATCTCCATCCCTGAAACCTCCTTTTCAGTGTCCAGTTTAGGAAATATTTTTTCTGCCTTGATCACTTCTCTCCTATTGAATCTGAATGCTTGAAATCACGTAAGTCCTTTTCCCTTTCACTCACGGGTAAGTGGTGAGTTAGCCATCCTTCTTTCCCGTTCTAACCAAGAGGCTTGCTTTTAGGCTGAAAGCACACGTACCCAGAGCTTATGTATGGCAGAGGCACGTGCATCCTTCTGTACACACCTAGTGTGCATTTTTAATGCAAATTATAATTGTATGCACTTGCCCCTTTAAATGAGAAAAATGTACGTAAGGCAGGGCCCTGTGACTCAGCCTGCTCACAGCTTCATCTTCTGTAACTGTTGTTATTATTGTTTTCTTTATTAAAAATGAAGAAATCTAGACAAAGAGGTAATGTGATTTCACAGGTCATGCAGCCATAAGAAGCACAAGAGGGTTTAGACAGACCTCTGCCATTAAACACTAGATTACTTCTCAAAGTGAGAGGAAGAAATTTGGATATTCTGAAAAGTTGACAAGAACTGTCCATTGCCAAAAAGAGGTCTCCTTATCTGAACCTTTCTGCATTGGCACATTTTCTTTAATGTCATATTTTTCTTCCTAGTTCTTTACTATGGCTGTTTCCAGTCACCATTTTTGGGCATGTGTTTTATGTATATTAGGCACTGTGCTCAAGTTTTGTATTCATGATCTTATTTGATCCTTAATAAAACTCTGTAATGTAGATATGATTATACTAATTTTATACATGAAGAGACTGAAGCATAGGTATGCTGTCCTAAGTCACAAAGCAGGAAAGTCAAGGATTCAATCCCAGGTCCTTAGAATGCCTCCACTGTGGTTCTGATCAAATGTAAAAATTAATAGTGTGATCCAAATGTGTCAAAATTAAATAGCTCACTAAGTAGCTTTTTCTATACATTACCTTCCACTCTGCAACTACCACAGTTGGGATAAATAGTGAAGATCTGAGCGTGTGAGAAAAACACTTTCGCATGCCAGGAAGGAATCGCTTATCCAAGTCAGGCACATTGCAGATGTGCCACCTGGCCCAGTCCTCCATAGTGGGGACAGCAGCGGAGGGGATCTGCCCTTTGAAGGTGGGGAAGTGGAAAGTGGAGTGGCAGTGGAGTGTGGGTGGCGGGGTACCTGTCTCCTGAGCTCCACCCCTAGTGGGCAGGGCCTGCTAGAGGGTGTGGCCTCTCTGGACCTCGGAGTTAGAGCCAGGAAGGCTGGGGGCTTACTCTGGGTCTCAGAGGCTTAGTTCACAGGAAAAAAAATGGGTTCAGACATGATAATATGCGTAAGGCACTAAGCAGGGCCAGATGTGCAATTTCTGTTTCATTCTCCAGAGCTCGGTACCTTCCCAGTAATATTAATACTTCTTAGACTCAAATTGCGCTCATTCTAAGGAAAAAGAAAATCAGCTAACACTTATAAGCCTCTTATCCACTGTGATATTTATTCTATCAAAGCTAAGTGGTGTCAAAGTTATATCAAAGTTAAATGGTAACAAATGCTATTTTTGAAAAATATGGTATTTTTCTTTTAAAGCTCTGAAATATATTTTTTTCCCTGATTATTTTAACAGGTCCTGGTCTGCCCCTCTATACTCTGCATAACAGCAACAATGATAAAGGTAACATTTTCATATTTTACCCTTGGTTTGGCTTTTAGGAAAGTGTGTGTGAATAGGAGCAACATGTGCTTAGCATAATGGGATTTTCTTCAGCTTTAGAGTGTCTTGACAATGACTTGAACACAAGGCTTAAAATATGAAGTATGTATAGTCTCATCAGTGAATCACCCACTTGTTCCTTATTGCTTTGCACAATCCAAATTCTTCACGTTGTAACAAATGCTTCAAATGTTTGTTGAGAACTGAGAGTCCTGGAAAACAATTCAGATTTGGATCAAGTGCTGAAGGACGTCCAGATGCCCTCAAAGAAACTGGACTTCATTGATTTGCATGGGACAAGTAAGTGAAATTTCTCTCGGAATGTAACTTTTCATGGAAACACCAATAAAATTATAACTAAATGTAACTTGATCTGACAGTATGTATTTTATACATAAATCTATTATAATGTTACTTTTTCATAAAATGTTCTATCACAAGAATGACTAGTTTTATATTTTTTTAATCTAAAAATATAATATTCTACATAAAATGTATTACCTTAATTGGAAAATATTTGGATAAAATGCACTGTTGCTAGCTAGTTCAGCGTCATCCCATTAGTAATTTTATCCTACTATTAAGTATTAATTGTGTTTTTAACAATGAAATACTAATATATTTTACCTTTAACCCAAACAGATTGAAAATGACTTGTGTAAAAAAATTTAAGTTTGGCTATAAAATGTTGAAACTTCAGTCCCAGGACAGAAATCTTGAATTTTTCCTAACTTCCTCTCCATGATAGGCCCTGGCCTAATGGCCTGATCGTGTATTATGTTCAGGGACCACTAAGAACAAGGGGTTTCTTTGAGTAGGAAATCCTGTCTTTTTTTGTAGTTGTTTTTGTTTGTTTTTTCCATTAAGGGCTAATAATTCATAGGGAAGGGGGGGATCCATTAAGAGTGATTTATTTTAGATTATTTTTTAATAAAGGCTAATAGTAGAAGACATTCAGCTCCTCCAGTTTTAAGTGGCAGGAAAAGCATGGAGAGTGGAGGGTGCTTCTGAAGAAGAGCTTAGAGCAATGCTCCTGAAACTGCAGGTGCTTATGGCTCACCTGGGACCTCATTAATGTGCACATTTTGAGCCGGCCCGTGAGCCTGGGCCCAGGATTGACGCTTGTAATAAACTCCCACCTGATGCTACTGCTGCTGGCCCTTGAATCTGGTTTGACTGGCAAGGGCTTAGGGTTTTGAAGAGCTAACTGGACTTCCTGGAACAGAAGGCATTGAATATTACAATAGAACATATTAAATATTTGGATGTGACCCCCAGAGAAAAGACTGTGCATCTTAAATATAGGAAGTAAAACATTTCCAGTTAACTAGTGTTGATTCAAACAAAGAGAGATCAAATACTGGGTTTGACATATTTTTAAAAAGCATCGTGATCAACTGATAGTTTGACATTCTACTCAAATATAAAAGAGACTAAAATTTTAGTTCTCATAAGCACATTTGATCAGAAAGCATAAAATAACCAGCAAAATACAAATTAAAGAAAAATCTACCTATATAAATATTTTACTCCAAAACTTTTCTTTTTTTCCTCAACTAAAATAATTATAACAACCAAAATACAAAAGAAAGGTGAACATAAGGAAGAAACATCTCTAGAGATAAGGATTTTTTTTCCTTGGAGGTTAAATCTACTGAAGCTGGAAATAATCTTATTAAAATATGAAACAACTCTCCTCTCTCTCTTTCTCTCTCGTTTTTAAAGATTAGTCTAACTAATCAGCCTGAATTTGGTAGCAAAGGTAACCAATTTATTGTTTAGGGACAAATTTTATTAACCTGATGTTAAATCAAACGGAGCGAATTAAATGGACCTGCACAAGATCGTGCAGAACAGTTTGGCCCACATAAACCTAGCTTCATTCTGTGAAACACAGAGCTGGAAATGGGGACTCAGCTTACAGCCTGCGATGGCAGTAAGGATTACAAAAATGTTATTAAATCAGAATTTTAAAATAGTGTTAAGGCCAACTAAAAATCCTAAACATCTTCAAAGAAATTCAAGACGAGGAAAACATTTTGGAGGAAAACTTAGAACATAAGCCATAAACAAACTAGATAAGTAGATCAGATGCCAAAGAACAGAATCATAAAAACAAAACATTAGCAATTCTAAGATGCACTTTTATTTTACAAAACACCAATGTATTTAATAAACCCATTAGAAACAACTTTGTTTTAACATGAAACTAGTATTTTAACCTGAAGGAGACTATTTTTTATAGCTGAAAAGCATGCTAAATCAAAACAGTTCATTTTCTTTTTCTATTCTAATTTAACAAATTGCTAAACTCTACATGTTACTTGTCACTGACAGAGATAAGAAACCAAAACCACGTGCTAATGTGTTCTTAATTCATTAGTTAATCTTTCTGTTTGTTTAGAATTTTGGTATCAGATGATCTTGCCTCCTCATTTTGATAAATCCAAGAAATATCCTCTGCTATTAGAAGTGTAAGTATTCAAGCTAAAGGAATAATGTAGACGCTAACCATTGTACATATTTACCCGGTGTAGCTCACTGAAAAATAGAGACAAATGCATCCTTTCTCTCTTCCTGAATTATTGTAGAGCAATTTTAATAATTCTTCCATTTTGCAATCACAGATCCAAGCCTGTATTGTCTACCATCTTTCTAATAGAGAAGCTAGACACTCTTTTTCCCTCATAATGGCATATGGGTTTTGTTTTGATTTTTTCCCCCCTTGAACTCCAAGAGAATTTGAAAGAGATTCTCAAGTCCCCATTTTCATCCTTACCTCTTAGACATTTTAATAAGCAATAGATGGGTATTACAGTCTTCACAGTTTCCTTATCCCTAAATTTACCCAGATATCTCTCATTGGTGGTCTTTAATTCATTCCAGTGTCAGGTTTCTCTTTATTTAGGTCCTGAAATATCATTGCCTGGTATTTTCCATTCCCGTTTTTGGTGAAGAGAAGATATGATATGAGAAAGTATTCATTATATAATTTAAACTTCTCCAAGTCCTAGAGAAAGTTCTGAAATCACAAGTCTTTGAGCAGTAAATGTGAGCTCCCATGAGGTCTAACTATGGTATCTTTGTATTTTGGGTAATTAGTAGGAAAGCATTTTTCTTCAATCTTTCCAAAATTGCCCTGACTCACATATAGTGCCACAATGCCACTCTTCCGATCCCAGCTTGCCTCATTTCCTTTATTCAAAACTAAACAAACCAGCACATGAGCTATGTGCCTGCTGCATGCCGGGTAATTTGCCTTATTCTGTCCACACTGCAAGCCTGTATAGTCAGTTCTATCGGGTCCGTTATACAGAAAAGAAAACTGAAAACTTGGGGATACTTTCCAGTTGTTACTAGCAAAAAAAAAGAAAAGAAGGAATACAGATACTAACATGAGACACACCCTTTATACAGCACGTTCCCCTGCATTTACAATTCCATGTAAGCCAAACATAAAAGTTCAGAAAAAGAGAAGGAGGTATTTTAAACTTTCAGATACACTGTTGGATTCTCATTACACCTAATTTAGTCAAATTTTGACTACAATAACATTCACTTGCTTGGGGCCTTAGCCCCAGTACTGAACAAGATTCTTTACAATTAAAAAAGAGTAATGTTTTGACACAAGGGTTTGTTTAAAAAGAAAAAAAGTGATATTTTTATCTTCTTGGACTGCTCAGTAAATATTAACTAAATCTCCCTTTCATTAGGAAAGTTTTAAGAAACAGTTCTTTTCAGTGATTTTCCTCTTCATTTTCTTAGATGTCAAAATCTTTGTTTTCTATTTTTAAAAATAATGTTGCTTAATCTTCAAGTTTATTTAACCTGACACATAGTTAATACTAAGGGAACCTATTAACTCTACCAAATTTAATATCATTGAAAGGACCAGGGTATTTCACAAATTAAAAAAAATGTTTACTTGCTTAAGAAATTCATGAATGCCTTCTTTTTCTAAAACTTAGAATGATACAATATCTAGTGTAAAATTAAAGTTGCACAATAAAAAAAAATGTGAAAGTGTTAGTCAATCAGTTGTGTCCAACTCTTTGCAACCCCATAAACTGTAGCCCATCAGGCTCCTCTGTCCATGGAATTCTCCAGGCAAGAATACTGGAGTGGGTAGACATTCCCTTCTCCAGGGGATCTTCCCAACCCAGGGATGCAACCCAGGTTTCCTGCATTGCAGGCACATTCTTACCTATCTGAGTCAAAATTAAAGTCATATAATATTTGGCTTAAAACTGAAGTTCTTTTGACTGCCATCCCCAAGGAAAGGGAGGAAGATGTTAACAAAGATGTCCAAGCAGGTCTTGTCCAATCCTGTTGGCAGGGAGAGTGAACAGATGAGTAGGAGAGATGGGCTGGGAAGGGAAGAGTTACCCGAGAAGTTCTGGGTCCAGGAGTCTTGTAGATCATGCAAAGAAGACCTATTTACAAGACCCGATGACCTGGAGGGAATGTCTTGATTAACAAATGGAAATGAGAGGGCTTGATGAAGACTGTATACACAGCTATGTATGGATAAGTTACAGCCTGTGAAGAATGCAGCTATGAGAGAATTAAACTTGTTAATAAGTAGAATGCCAACAATAACCCATTTTCCAATAGTCTATTTCTTTCTCCTTTGAAGTTTGTTTTTTTGTTTGTTTTGGCTGCACCATATGGCATGTGGGATCTTAGTTCTCTGACCAGGGATCGAACCCATGCCTCCTGCACTGGGAGTGCAGTCTTAACCACTGGATCACCAGTGAAGTCCCTTCCTTGAGGTGTCCGTTCATACTTTGGCCCATTCCACAGTGCCTTGTGGAGCCTTAGTGAGCAGCACTGTGCTGGCCACTGAAGCAAAGGCAGTGCATATCCTACAACAGTCAAAGTCCTTAAGGAAGTAAGTGAAGTAAGTGAAGTTGCTCATTCGTGTCCTACTCTTTGCGACCCCATGGACTCTTAGCCTACCAGGCTCCTCTGTCCATGGGATTTTCCAGGCAATAGTACTGGAGTGGATTGCTATTTCCTTCTCCAGCGGATCTTCCTGACCCAGGGATCGAACCCGGGTCTCCCACATTGTAGATAGACGCTTTACCGTCTGAGACACCAGGGAAGTCCTCAGGAAGTTCTAATCAAGGAAACGTGTAGTCTAAGAGTGTTTGTAAGCTCAATCAGAAAGATATATTTGAAGCTGCATTTATTGTCATCTTCATTATTTTTTCATAACACAACTCCCCTCTTCTAATTATTAGAGTATTTACTTCTTTGATTTCCAAGATATATGCAACCTAGTAAACATTGGTCTCAGAGAAGGCGATGGCACCCCACTCCAGTACTCTTGCCTGGAATATCCCATGGATGGAGGAGCCTGGTAGGCTGCAGTCCATGCGGTCTCGAAGAGTTGGACACGACTGAGCGACTTCACTTTCACTTTTCACTTTCATACATTGGAGAAGGAAATGGCAACCCACTCCAGTGTTCTTGCCTGGAGAATCCCAGGGACGGGGGAGCCTGGTGGGCTGCTGTCTATGGGGTCGCACAGAGTCGGATATGACTGAAGCGACTTAGCAGCAGCGGCAGCAAACATTGGCCTGTGAAGTCTGTGTTTGATAGCAATCTTCAAAGATAAAACTGATGGGCATCTTCGGAGGAAACACACAGCCATTATAGTCATGTTGTCATGACTATCAAGTTTGACAGGACCCACTGAGAACTCCCTGGTGGCTGGCACGATTTCAGGCTCATGAACAGGAAAGATGTACACTTCTTGTCCACAGGGAATTAGAAACGCAAGCCCTCTTCATTTGACTCAGGAAAACCACAAAGGCTAACAATTTGGGATTTTTCACAGATATGCAGGCCCCTGTAGTCAAAAAGCAGATGCTATCTTCAGACTCAACTGGGCTACTTACCTTGCAAGCACAGAAAACATTATAGTAGCTAGCTTTGATGGCAGAGGAAGTGGTTACCAAGGAGATAAGATCATGCACGCAATCAACAGAAGATTGGGAACATTTGAAGTTGAAGATCAAATTGAAGCAACCAGGTGAGTGACTAGGAGGTGAATTCAGAGGCTATTTAATTCCCCGCCCCCCATTTATATTTTAAAGTTGTGAAGTATAAAGAATTTCAAGTGTCCTGGGAAGAATCATTCATCCCTGGGCTGGATTTTTAGTGAAAATATTATGTTCAGGCTTAGAAAGGGAATTGATATGCGTGCTACCATCTTCTAGCAATAGGGACTCAGAATTCATCAAACACATGGACAAAACAGGGATAAATGTGCCTCTGAGTAAACATCTAACTAAACAAGCAAGCCACCCCTATGGTCAAGGATAAATAGAGGAGATTGGTGTACATTTATGTCAGAGTAGGATGACAGCCATGTAGTCTTAGGAGTGGTACCTACATTCTGCTGAGTTGAGAGTTCCTCCCCCAGTTTGGGAAAGTTGTGGAATACGACCGTTGTCACTCAGTTATAAGGGATTCTTTAAGGAAGAATCACATCAGTCGTGAGACTATAAATAGATGTGGTCTGACTTCAGAAAGATTTTAATCTTAATTGGTGGTTATCCTGGAGTGCACATATAACATGCACTGTTTTACCTGCCTTATCCCTGAAGCTACACAGCAACCCTCAGAGATGAGTGTTCAGACCTTACACTTAAGGTAAAGAAATGGAAGCTCTTAGGTTAGATAATTTGCCAAGACTGTTCAGGTCTTGAATCTGGGTTTCCCTTCAACTTACTTTCAGTTGCATTCAACCAGTAAATGGGGAATGTAGTCTTTGAGGTTCCATAACCAACTGCAGAGATGTCTGGAAATTAACGATTTTAAATAGTGTTGTGAAATCAGAAACTAGGAAATGGAAAAAAAAATTGTGAATGATTAAATGGATGGAAGAAAATGCCTTTAAAAAAAGGAACAACCAACAAGGAGAAAAGATGACAATTTATTAAGTAATCCTAAATCTGTTAAATCAAAGTTAATGATTAGCTATTTTCCTTGAAAGTAAAAAAATAAATAAGATTTAGATATGACCATAAGTTGTTTTCAAGAGCGAGGCTTTGATATTTTTACAAGTTCATTTTTATTTATCCAGATTGGTCCTCTGTGAGGAAGGGCATGGCTTCCAGCGCCTCTCAAGTCTAAAATGATAGAATTGTGTTACCCACAATATACAACTCTGTTTCAAAAGTAATGAGTAGTTACTTTTTTTCAGCAACTCAAAGGAACTATGTACAACAACACAGATGAATCTCACAGACTGATGAGTGAAAGAAACCAGGAACAAAAGTATATATCTTATATCCACAATTGAATTTATATTGGTACAAATTCAGGTGAAAGTTTTCTGGGATTCAATGAAAGAATTTTTTTTTTTTTCCAAAGAGAAAAATGACCCAGAGGCTTCTGGGTGATAGTATTGCCCCATTTTTTGGTTCAAGGTATGCTCACTCTGTAAAGGCTTACGAGCTTGCACACTTGTGATTTGGTACACGTTTCTATATATATGTGTTCTAAGTTTAAAAAGTTTACATGGAGAAGATGAGTTGAAAAGTACTTACATTGAATTTTTTCTAATATTGCTTAACTCAGAGCAGTCTAAGACATATACCGTCAATTGAAAACAAAGGTTCTTAAGGTCACATATAGGTCAGTGGGTGAGGGTCCCCCACCTCCCTCGATACTACCAAGTTAAGAACTCCATTTGCTAGATTTTTTTTTTTTTAAGTAAACCAATTGCCTTTTGATGTAAGGCTAAGACTAAGAAATAGATGCAAAGAATATTTTTCTCCTTTCTTTACCTGGATTCCAACCACACAATTTAGTGACAAAAAGACATCTTAGTCCTTCAAGGAAGAATTGCCTCATATTTCACAGTGTTGAATTAACTAATCAACACCCATCATAAGAAGGGATGTATTTAGAGAATGGTGTTTAAGTCCTCAGGTAGGGGGCCCAGAGATACTTCTCAGCCCTGCACAGATGTTCTCCATGCTCCCATGTTTCTCTATTGCAGGGGCAGCCTCTCTCAAACTGAAAAACATCTGGAGAGGTTTAAATTCAATTATGTTTAAAAAAGTGCATCTGGGCTGCAAATTTTTATATACAGCTGTGAAAAAAACAGCCAGGATTTGTTTTCTGTGAATCATACAGACACACACACACACATAATTTTTATGGACTCCAAAACAAGTAAACCTTGTTCATCTGGCTCTTAAGTTAAAAATGATAGACATTGATCTCAGGTGTTTATTTGATTGCTGGTAGCAATTAATCTTAATTTCTAAGAGAATGAAATAGAGAACAAATGGCAGGGTTTCACATTTGTGCGGTTACCTTCGTTTTCTATACACAGTGTGATACTAATTCGTGGACTTCCTCCATGCATTTTAGACAGTTTTCAAAAATGGGATTTGTGGACGACAAACGGATTGCAATTTGGGGCTGGGTGAGTACTTTGGCTGATGTGTTCCTTACTGAATGTAATCCAAAACAGGATAATTTACTTTTGTTTGTCCATATTTGGAGGTGTAAATCACAACCATCATGTCCATCTAAGAAGGTCCAAATGTCTTAGATTTCTGGGCAATGAGTCCTCCCCAGGCTTACGCTTTTGTTTATTACAATGGGGAAAGGAGGTGAGCAAGTAAGAAGAGGAGGCAAGAAAGAGGGATAAAGAGAAGGAAAGACAGAGGGGGAGAGGGAAGGAGAGACACTTTTTCTCGGGAGTCCAAAAAAGTAAAAACTTAGAGTTTATTGCCTTTTTGTTTTGTTTTCTTTAACTTTTTTTTGTTTTTGTTGTTTTGTTTTTAATTAGTACTACTCAGCAGAATGTCAGTACTTTCCCTCTTACACCTACCAAGAAAAGGGACCAAGGCTCTGAACGGGTAGTCTTTAGATACTGCCCAATTAAGGCCAATTTAAGCCTCCTCTATCCTGCTTTCTATCTCGAAAGAGGCACAGTATATAAAGATGTGAGAAATGTGGAAACTGCGACTTGCTTACCATATGTCCTTAATTCCTTTACCTCCATAAAAATAACTGTTTCCATTTCTTAGTCATACGGAGGGTATGTAACCTCAATGGTGCTGGGAGCAGGAAGTGGTGTGTTCAAGTGTGGAATAGCCGTGGCGCCTGTATCCAAGTGGGAGTACTATGGTAGGTGATGGCCCTCAGGTACAGAGATGCTGAGTGCGAACCTTCACATCTCAATGCCATAATCATTCTTTTTTAGTTTCCCTGTTTCTACAGTGAAGAAGCTGATTCATCTTAGATGTACTTTATGGATACCTGTAATAAAACAGTCTCACTTCTTCTGCTGTTGGGAAAGGCTGGGTGGTATTAAATGCTGCTGCTGCTGCTAAGTCACTTCAGTCGTGTCTGACTCTGGGCGACCCAATAGACGGCAGCCCACCAGGCTCCCCCGTCCCTGGGATTCTCCAGGCAAGAACACTGGAGTGGGTTGCCATTTCCTTCTCCAATGCGTGAAAGTGAAAAGTGAAAGTAAATGCTACCTACATATTTACTTAGCAACCAATTGTGTTTCCTAAATGTCTTATCAAGAAATTATGTTTTCCACATTTTAAAACATTCCCAATGCTACAGTTCTTCAGATACCCTTCCTTATCTTTATTCTACTTTGACTTTGGTGCTTCACATATTACAAGAATAAGAAAAGTATTTCTTTCCCTTCAGGTTAAGGTTGAATATAAAGTAGGATTTTGGGTGGAAAGAAGAGACTTTGGCAGGAGAATTCCTGGGGGCTTTGTTTCCACTAAGTAGGTGAAAGCCACTCTAGAATATTCTTTTCACCACTGAGAAAGTATTGTTCTATCATACACATGTAAGGCTATGATTCCCAAGGGGAAGGGGGAAGCAGTGGAACTCTAGGTAGTGGGGAAGAGCCAGAGGTGGTGAAAAGATGAATTATTTTCCTGTATCTCTTCTGACCCCATCTCAAGTCGTCTATGCAGTATAATGATAGAATCATTGATAATGAATATGCTTATTAAATATTTTATGACTTAATGTATGGTAGTATATGGTAATGCCAAAGCTGTGGAAAACTCCAAAGTCAAGAGAAGCCAATGTGTAAAAGATACATCATTGTCTTTCTATCGAAAAAAATTGGAGAACATGGTTAGGATTGACCCTCACACAATAGATTTGTTTTCTTATAATACTTTCCTGCTTGATACTAATTGTTCTGTATGATGGCTTATTTCTGGAGACCTCTGGTGGTCAGTAAGATAATAGAAACAATCTTCATGAATTTGGAAATATATAATGGTAAGAAGAGTTCATTAAATGTATATGGACCAATCTAACAAGAACTTTCTAGAATTCTTACATATGTGAAAATTTGAACAATATTACTCAAAAATCAAATGGAAGGTGTGCATAAATGGTATTGCAAGACATACTTCTAAAAGTTTACACCGACATTAATGAAAGTGAAAGATGCCTAGTCATGTCTGACTCTTTGCAACCCCATGGGGACTATACAGTCCATGGAATTCTCCAGGACAGAATACTGGAGTGCGCAGCCTTTTCCTTCTCCAGGGGATCTTCCCAATACAGGGATTGAACCCAGGTCTCCTGCATTGCAGGCAGATGCTTTACCAACTGAGCTATCAGGGAAGCCCCACATTAACCCCTGACATTAAGCATTTTTTAAATAGTATTTAAAAAAATTTAGATCTTCTTACACAAGAAAACCTGGTTAGCATAATAAGAAAGGGCTATTATGTTCTAGGACAAGAAGAATTGTGCCTGTTTGGGGGAAAAATTACTTTGCCCTTAAAAGCTATTCCTACTCCCCCACCCCATTAAATGTACATCACGTTATTTATATTTAAGAAAAAATTAGGGTTAGGGTTAGGGTTAAAAGATGAACATTTTGGGAAAGTCTTATATTTTAAAGTGTGCTTTAAAATATTATATTTCCTACATTAGTGTCCTCTAGATATGTACAATTGCATATAGTCTATATTCACTTTAATCAAAATGATAAAATAATAAAAACTCATTTTGGAGGAAAATATTTTGATTTCCATAGAAAGGGCCTGAGCAATATATATGGAACAGCTAATACTAGTTATCAATGCCAGTCATTCAAAAAGGGTTAGAATGTTGCTTAATCTTATTGTTTTGATGATCTATTCTTCTAAATAATTAATTAAATTGGTATTGAAATACTGGTACAATTACAGTGACATCCATTAATTTATATAGCACAATGGAAACATATTATACTTATTTACTTACTGTAACCTGGCCATTTTTCAAAAAGTTATTTCACATTTTTAAAGTTATATTGGAATTCAGCAACAATACATTTTCTCACTGATATTTTAAGAAATATATATGTGTGTACATATAGCTATATGTATATATATGTCTTTCTCCACAAAATGAGAGAAAACAGATGTTTAACTTGCCTTATGATGGAGTAGCTGAGCCAGTGTGGTGTTGTATTTCAAATAATGATAACTGAATTTTTTCCTTTCAGTCTGTCCCTCCCCCACCTAAAAGAATATGTTTTAAGTGAGCAACTAGTAATTGAAAATTATGAGGTGTTTCCAGTAGGAGAGAGAATATCCTAAAGTAGGGTATATACATATGTCAGGACCAAGAAATTCAAGACAATTTAGACATTAAATGACTTGCTAATCAAGATCTTTAAGGGAGTCAGATGTTTAATGTAATGTCCTTGTCACTGAGCATTTCACATTTGACTTTTCTGCAGGTGGGTTATTGATTGGGTTTTAGATCACTCTGTTTTGATCTCCCTCTGCCCTCCAGGGAAGGGCTAATGGGAATTGGTTACAGGGCTGAGAATGGAAAGACAGGAGTCTGGATGCATCAAAAAGCCAAGGAGAAATGATCTGAAGAAGATACTTCTGATGGTATAACATTGTAGACCTTTGCGCAAGTTAAGACATAAAGTAACCCAGTAAAAGGGGGTAAAGCTTTTATTGTATGAATTAAGTTTTTTTTTTTTCTTTTTTCCATCACAGACTCCGTGTACACAGAACGTTACATGGGTCTTCCAACTCCAGAAGACAACCTTGACTCTTACAGGGTAAGCGATGGTGAACTAGATCCATTTTATAACCTATTTATAAGTGGTATAAGAACATTTTTAAGTGCATCTATTCTAGAAAATATATATTTTTTATTTCCAACAAAATTCTTGTTAAAAAAATAACACAGGTGGTTTAGAGTTACTCCAGTAGCTTCCCCTACTATATTCTGCATAATTACAGCCTTTATCGTATGCTATATAGGTCACAATATGCATTCATATGGAAATACAAAGCAACACCAGATAATTACTTTAATTATAAAAAAATTTCCGTTTAGAAAACATGTCAAATTCAACATATTCCTTTAGAGCCCAGAAGACACTCGAAGTCTTTAACCACATATTAAAATTTCTTATGGTATTATCATAATTAAGATGTATGTACAAGCCTATAATTTTCTTATTCTTAGCCAAATGTGTACATTTTTTTTTCACACAAGATTTGAGTAAAGCAGGTGTCCTATAGGTGCAGGAGGGTAATACTCTGAAAAGCTCTTGAACCCAAATTACTGAATAGCATCCACCAGGCTGGTTGCCTGCTTGGAAGAGCCAGTGGGCAGGTTACTGCGCAGATGGGCTATAGCATCTGAAGTGGGGCCTGGGTGCAGCCATCATTGGCAGCCTGCATGCTAGTGTGGGTGCCACTGCGGGGCCAGGGCATCTCTTTGGTAGCACATTTGCTTCAGCTGGAATATCAGCCTAAGTACTAGGGACCCTTCAGGGCATTGGACCATTCCCCAAAACTTCCAGATTTTGTCATGTAAGTTGGAAACCCCTAAATGTACAGATGGCTGGGTCAGTCATCCGGTGTTTACATTCTTCAGAGGATATTCAAAACTCTTCCCAGGACAGTGAATTAAAAAGAAAGAAAAACAATAACCCGTATAATTTAAGAGCACAACTTCTTCTCATCTGTGCCACAGCTCTCGGACGCTTGGGCTTTGTATTCATACATTGTATTCATACATTGGTCTAAGCCATAGTTGTACATTTTTGTAAGATGTCATCATCGTTAGGGGTTCTGAAGCCATTTGATCAAAGCACAATAAAATGCAAATACAATTTCCAGTTTTGCTAGACATGTACAGTTTAGTTTTACATCTTCCTTTCAGCTTTATTTAGCAAGGCTTGTGTGGGGTGTAGCGGAGAGGGGTATGAGTACATTTGTGTCTGAGTGTGTGTTTTCATCTCTGTTTACCAGTCAAAATAGAAAAGTAACAACTGTATAAAATAGATAGCTAATGAGAACCTACTATGTAGCACAGGGAACTCTACTTAATGCTCTGTTGTGATCTAAATGGGAAGGAAATCCAGAAAAAGAGGAGATATGTAAACACATAGCTATTCACTTTGCTATACAGCAGAAAATAACACAACATGATAAAGTAACTATACTGCAATACTTTAAAAAAAAAAAGAGAGAAAAGTAACAGCTTATGAAATGGGATGTATGAATCACCTTCTACTATAAAGCAGTCCCATAATCAGGTTGTCCTTATGTCTTCTGATTGTCCCACGTGATACTTTGGACTCAGTGTTTCCCATTCTTTCTCCTCCACATCCAATCAGCTGCTTTAGACATCCTTTCCCTGCTTCATGATCACATTGCTGATGTCACGTGACCACCACCTTTCATAGCCATAACCCCGCTGCTCATTCCTTAGCTGGTGTCCCTACACTCCAGGCTGTATCGCACACAGAGGTAGGAGCTTAACCTATACTCACAGCACTTTCATGGACTTTTCCCATGGACTCAACTAAGTCCAGCTCTTATTCTTTAACCAGGTGTTCAATACCTTTCTTACAACGGCCCTGGAATGTCATTTTCCCCCTTCCACCTCCATCTATTAGGTGGAGAAGGAAATGGCAACCCAGTCCAGTACTCTTGCCTGAAGAATTTCATGTACAGAGGAACCTGGCCAGCTGTAGTCCATGGGATCACAGGGAGTTGGACTCGACTGCAGGACTGTCACTCACTCCATCTATTAGGACACTTGTACTGCTCTCTTGGTGAACTAGCATCCTCTCTTTTGACTCACATGACATTTTCCTTGTATATCTCTCAATCCTTAATTTATTGTTCTTGGATTCATAGTTATTTTGTACTCCTTTCCCCCCCTCTGTTTTTTTTTAAATATAAATTTATTTATTTTAATTGGAGGTTAATTACTTTACAATATTGTATTGGTTTTTTTGCCATACATCAACATGAATCCACCACGGGTATACACGTGTTCCCCATCCTGAACCCCCCTTCCTCCCTTCCTCCCTCCCTGTACCATCCCTCTGGACCCCCTCTGTTTTATTATTAGTCATTCATAGCTTTCCTCAATATTGTATTCTTTGGATCACCCAGTATAAAATAGAAACCTTAAAATCTTTTCTGATTTAATTTTAAAACTTCTTGAGTGGAAACATTGTTATAAAAACTATACATCTCCATCATCTCTCTCATTTTACAGCTCTAATTTTCTTGTCAGTGACCTAATCAGGATGCTTACACTTGAAAGCATCCCTCCTGTGGTGCGCCATATTTGGGCCATGGCTAAAAGTCTTTCTCCAATAATCCCAAAGTACTAAAAAAAAAATCCCAAAACATCAGAGGTATACTGCCCAGGACCCTCATCCTGACTCTAGATCCTGGTGGATGATAAGGCAAAGTTAATTTTAAAAATCCCATCTTGAAAGTCTTTGAACCTCCAAGGACAGAGTGAAGTCCAAACCTTGATATCCAAGGAAGTCCATGGCACCTACCCTACTGCACTCCAAAGACATCAGCCCACAGGGTGTTTCCTCTTTAGTCAGTCCTCGCCCTAGAGGATAAATAGTTTTAATCCGCCATGTCAGCCTCTATCTTTTTCCAGATTTTCCTAGAGGCTCCTGATTCCCATCCCCATCCCCCTCTTCTCCAACTCTGTCCCCCCACCGAGGTGGCCATTTTCCTCCCTCCCCTTAGGTGTTCTCCGCATGAGGTAGTCATGTAAATAGAAGTCACTTCCTACTGCCGATGGCAACACACGCGCGCTGGGAGCACAGAGTCACTGTCTCACTTTGCTGCACAGATGGCTCCCGAGGACTGTTTAATCCTTCCACGCCAGGAGTCGGGTTTTCTTGGCACAAAATTCTCTGCTGGCAATGGACACATTAAAACTGCCAGTACCAGGGCGCTAAAGGTTCCCAATGTGTTGCTCAGAGGAATTATTTGGGTGGGCGATAGTTAAGGTGGGCAGGAGAAAGTGAGGTAAATGTATTCTCTGTACTGTTTCTGCCCTGTAAGTTGCCTCCTCAGAAAGTGGAGAACTGAATCTGAGTACCTATATTTGGTGCACAGCAGGCTTTAGAATAAAGCTGCCCTCCTTTGTTTTTTAAATGAGTCTGTGCTTTTGTCTCTGGCAGGAATACATTCAAAGATTCTATTTTCCTCTAAGGCCCCAGCTGCCCCTCTGGACCCCCATCTTCTTTTACTTTTCTTTCCCAGGTTGTTTTAATTTCCCCCCTTTCTCTCTCCTCCTCTCCTTCCCTCCTCCTATCCTCTTGGAAAAAACAAAGGAGACAATTCCTTACAGCATTTCCCTGTTCTCTGTCTTCCCGTGGGTCAGGAGAAATATTTTGAAAGAGTCCTGTATAGGATAGCCTGTTGACTTTCTTCAGTACATCCAGGATAGGAATGACCGAAGTGTGTAACAAGCAAGGTCTTGATCTTTGTACACTTTTTCAACTATAGAATCATTTATCTGTAACCAAAATTATAGCCTTTGGAAGAGAATATAATTTTTGATGAAACTCAGATGAGGAGAGGATTCATTATTAGGTCATTAATGACCAAGACTTGGAAGAATGTAGAGAAACACACCAAGAGAAGGACATTTTGTGAAATAAAGGTCATACTTACTATTTAGGAAAGGAACTTGAAGGAAGCATTTGTATATGTAAATGGAACACGTGGGGATGTCATGTACAGCTGTGCAGCTTGTGTACTGCTAGAGGCCAGTCAGCTCCATTCACTAAGGCATGCACCTCTGGGGCTGCATCCAACCAGAAGGCGTGCCTTTGTTTATTCTTACAAAGCCACCATATAGATTATGGGACCCTGGGACTAAGGCTTGGACCCAGTGCCGTGACATAAGCAGTGATCCATAAGACCCTTTTTGTAGATAATCACCCACCTACTGCCAAGTGGCAAGATAGAAGCACTTTAAAGAATACTGGGGACTTAAAGAGGAAGAAGACATTCATGGCCCTTAAACTCCAAGGAGCTGGTCCCAGAAGCTCTAAGCAGGCAGGCAAAGCAGAGGGATGACAGCGAAGCTAATAGGGCAGTGAAGCTCTGTGGAAGCATTTTTCTTTCTGCTGAAAGTCTCAGTCAGAGTCTCAGTCCATAGCCAACAGAAATGGCAATAGATTTGAGCAAAAGAATCAGATAGACAATAAGACAATGCTCACCCCCAATGTGTGCTCGACTCTGCAACCCGTGGACTGTAACCCACCAGGCTCCTCTGTTCATGGGATTTCCCAGGCAAGAATACTGGAGTGGATTGCCATCTCATACTCTAGGGGATCTTCTCAACCCAGGGATAGAACCCTCGTCTCTTGTGTATCCTACACTGGGGGGTGGATTCTTTACCACTGCACCACCTGGGAAGCCATCACCCCCATAGCAATAAGCAAATAGCAACCATGGCCCCACCTTGAGGAGTGGGTTCCTAACAGTGATGAATAGTTTCTACATGGCCAATCACAGTTTCTACAAGGCCAAGCAAATCTGTGAAAAATCATTAACAGGGTAGACTTTCATTCACCTATTTGAGGTCCCTGGTGTTCTAGTTGTTCAAAAGTTGGTGACCTTGTTGGTGGGACAAAGTATGGAGACAAAATTTTTGAAGAGAAATGAAAGTAGTAATAAAGCATGAACTCGAGCACGACAGAGTGCCCAATATATATGGAAAAGGTTAGTGATTTCCAGATTGTGACTGTGGAGCCCCAGCATGCCTTCCGAGCAGGTAGTGGGGAAGGGAAGTGGCTGAGAAGCTGGGATTTCACCTCCCCCCCACTCCTCTCAACCAAGGGGACTCAGTTTCATTTATTTCATTCATTTTTTTATTCACTCATTAAGTGCTTCTATGACCAGATGGGCTTCCCTGGTGGTTCAAGTGGTAAAGAATCTGCAGGAGGCCCAGGTTCAATCCCTGGGTCTGAAAGATCCCATATAGAAGGGAATGGCTACCAACTCCAGTTTTCTTTCCTGGCAAATTCCATGGCGGGAGCCTGGTGGGCTATAGCCCCTGGGGTTGCAGAGTCAGACACAACCGAGTCACTGGCACTTCACTGTTCTAAGCTCTTTACATGGATTATTAGGTCCAGTTCTCCCTCAAATTCTCTGAGATAAGTGCTTTAATTATCTCCATTTTATTGACCCAGAAACTGAGGTGCAGTGATGTTATATAAGATGTAGCTACTGAGGGGTAGGAAAGGGAGAGGGCACTTATCTGGAGCCAGTCAAGGAAGACTGCAGGGATACAGAGGAGCACAGGTGCCTTCCGTAGGCTGCCCTAGGGGTGAGGCAGAGGAGCACAGTAGAGGAGTGGTGGGCAGAGCTGTTTCCGGGGATTTGTGAAGCAGATCGGATGAACCGAGGGATAACACAGAGCAGGGCTGTGGGAAGAGCAGGCCAAATGGTGGCTAGTAAGGCAGGATGGGAGGCTGGGGAGGGAAAGGATTCACAGAGAGCAGCATCAGATCAAGGGCAAGAGAAATGAGGCCCGAGTCCTGAGCCTCGTTGCCAGGAGAAGAGGGCAGCCTGGAACACACAGAAGGGACTGATTTAACTTGTAGAGGAGATTTATTTTGCATTTTGCTCAGAATTTGATAGGCTTTTGGCAAGTGTACGAAACAGTCATAGATTTGGCAGTCTTCTGCTAGCAGATTTGAAATGTTCAATCCTTAAGAACTGCTGCATCGTTAGGTTATGCAAAACAGGGTGCAATTTTGTAAATATGCCATCTTGTACTGATTTGACATTTGTTCTATTATCCCAGAATATGCCAAAGGGAGAGAGACCTTCAGATTTAAGCCAAGCCTTAACTTGTTTGTTGAGTGCTGATAAAATGTTGACTGCTGTGTGATCTTTAAAGAAGCCAGTGTTGCTGGGTGAGGCCTGAGGTAGGGCCCCCTGTCGGCGGATAGGGACTGTTTCCTTGGTACAGTTGTTTGATTGATGTGAACTAATAAAACATCTGATGTGTTGGGTTGAATTAATTTTTTCTTAAAAATTTTTTGTGGCCTTTGTCGTGGCATGAACGGTGCTTCCTTAAATAGCTTCATTTAATATTACTTATGAGGCTTTGACGGCAAGTGGGAGTCTGCGCAGGGCAAGTCAGCACACTGAGGGTGCTCTCTCACTGAAGTAATGGGGTGTCCATTAGACCAGTGGCTGCTCTTTCTACCAGATAACAATGAGTTATTTGGCTGTGAAGTAAAGGGGCATTAGAATATGATGTTAAGAGGTGAGGACTTTTGAGTTTGACCTGTGCTCAAATTCTGTTTCCACCATCTATTCGCTTGAAGAGGTTACTAAATCCCTGTGAACTGCTGTTTCCTCATCTGGATGATAGGGATAATCAGACCTGTCTCTGAGGTTATT
The DNA here is from genome assembly GCF_029407905.1 of Bubalus kerabau. Taxonomy (NCBI): domain Eukaryota; kingdom Metazoa; phylum Chordata; class Mammalia; order Artiodactyla; family Bovidae; genus Bubalus; species Bubalus kerabau. Next base: position 88,097,199 of record NC_073626.1, read on the forward strand.
GAAAGGATTAAAGGAGACACCTGAGCCTGCCACGAAATAAGCTTTCAAAAACATGGCAGCTGCTACCATTATCCTTGGGAAGCAAACTGTCCTTCTGGTTCCTGGATGGCACAAGGGGTAGCTTAAAAATTGTTAGACCTTCTGTTTCTCACAGTACTTCCCCACTCTTATCAGCTCTCTCTTTTATTTCAAAAATACAAAGATTTATTTGTTGGAAGGTAACTGAAGAACCAGCATGATCCAACGAGCAGCTACAGATGGTTCTTCTTGGGGCTTGAAGGAAAAGCTCCTCGCAGAGATGCTGAGGATCGGCGCTGCCACTGGTCCAGTCCTTCCCACTTCGCTTTGCCAGGCTGTTGCTGGCAGCGGGGCTCTCCGGAAGTTTCTAGCCTCGGGAGAGTGCCAACTGCACCACCATTGCATCCCTGCCCGTTTATCACTCTAAGCTTCCTTTTTAGGAGCTGGTGACAGACTATTCGGCTTCTGACTTAGTCATCCATTTCCTTTTTTATTTCTGTTTCCATCGATAGGCAAGTGGGGATTATCCTATTTTGGTGGGTTGAATTAGCACAATTAAATTATTTCTGGTCATTAATCCTCCCTTAAATTAGTGCCTGCATTTCTTTCACTGGCTTTGGCTGCTGCCCTTCACTGGTTAAAGTGTGCCATACAGCGGGCTGTCAGGAGTCTTTCTCTTCGGAGAAGCCAGGGTGCTCAGTCTGGTAGGGAAGGATCAGTGTTCTGGAGGCAGGGGGACACAGCTGCATCTTTCCCAGGGGGGGCGGGGAAATGTTCTCAGCAGCCTGAGAGCCTTGAAATGGGTGTGTGCCTGAGGCTGCCTGGCTCCCACGCAGGGAGAGGTCCCAATGATGCATCCCCAGCGAGCAGGGGGACGTGCACGTTGGAAATGACACTCTTATCTTGTGGTTGCAGGGGAAGCCTTTGTTTTATTTTTCGCTTGCTGCATTAAAGTATTTGTCTTTCTTTCTTTGTAGTGTAATATTGTTAATGTAAAACAATTTGCATCATGACACTTTTATCACAGTTTTCGTCTTTTTCTCAGTATGTTGCATTTCTCACCATGTCTAGTTCATCACAGCTACAGTGTGTACATCACAACATTTATCTTAGGCTCAGGGTTTTACTTGTTTATAAAAATTGTCTTCTTTCAGCCTGTATTCACTCCATTTAAGAAAAAAAAAAGGCAGCCAGAAACTGTTTTGGTCCAAACTCCAGTAGTTATCACATTCCTTGCTAACTGTCCTGCGTATTTATATGTCTCCTAACTATTACTCTATGTTTCAATGACATTTCTCAGTTTTATGGCTCAGGGAGGTTGTGAAGTAGCTTTTGCTCTGCACTCTGCCAAGCAAGGAAGCCCTGGGAGGCTTTTAGAGGTGGGGGGCGGGGGAGGTGACACAGCTGTATATTCGGGTCAGGTCTAGGTGTTAAAGTTGACTGTCTTTGGCAAATGAAGAACTTGCTTCTCGGGAGAAACAAGGTGAAGGAAACAACTGCGCAGGCGCAGGACGGACTCGGGCGCCCGGGCCTGGGGCTCCCTCGACTGTCAGCGTTCACTCTCCGTGTGTCAGCCCTAGCCTCTGCTGGCGCCAGGTTTGAATCCTACACTGGCCTTTTTGGTAGATTGATTTTGACCCTTTCCTCTCTCCGGGGCAGAACATCGCTCAGGGTTCTATTGCTGCGATAGGCGCCGCATCAGTCACACAGTCCAAAAATGCCTCATAAATTTCGCAGGGCCCTGCAAGGGTGCTCTCTTCCAATGAATGCTCTCTTCCGATGAATTCTAAGGAGGCCATGAGCACGCAGGTGCAAAGAATACCCCGTGTGTCGTTTACTGCAAATCCCAGGACAGTTCAGTAACAATTTCTTTCCTCCTGTATTTTTGCTGGAAGATCACATCATAAGTAGCTTGGAACTTCACTGGAGACTCAGTGCAGCTTAGGAGGTAAAAAAGGTTCTACCGTCAGACTTTTTGTCCAGCTCAGATTTCCTCCTGTAACCTGGTGCACTTGATTGTCTCCATGTAGAAGTGGGATTGCTATTAATAGACCTATCTCGTAGGAACGTCATTAAATAGAGCGGTGCTTTGATAAATCCTTTAAGATGCTTAGCAGAGTGACTGGCACAGAGTACACAGTAAATGTCAGCTGTTATTACTAATGGCATTGTGCATGGATTGAAAGTGGGCAAAGTATATTTCGGTAAATTTCAGAATGAGAGTATTTTATTTCACTTCCCCTAGCTGTTCCCACTTGCCTCTGCACAAGTAGGACGGAATATAGTGAACAGTACAATATAAGTGGTTACCTTTCTTTCATTTATCCCTTTAATTGATATTTAGCACTGCATTAAATGCTCAGAATAATGAACAATATAGACAAATTCCTTTTCTCATGGAGTTTATTGTTTAGTTGGGTATATAACAAACAAATATTGACTGACAATGAATAAATGAATGGGTAGAAGAATGGATGAAGTAACATTGGGATGGATGAACAGATGAAGGGATGGATGAATTCATATGGGACATCTCACCAGATAACACATTCCCCTAAAAGTAAAGTAAAATAAGAGTGTGACTTTTAATGAGTCCTAGATGTTTCTCCTGAAAGTTTGTGGGTAAATTCTCAATTGGGTCAGAAATGGCATATGGTCAGGACAAGTGGAACCCAGCCTGCACAGAGTAAGAGGGCCTTTGCACTGTTTTCTGGGACAAGATCACTTTGTCAATGCAAACATGTTGGGTGACTTTGTCCTGAAAGCTGTAGGCAGAACGTCTTTTTTCCAGGAACACTGTTACAGCATCCTGACATCAGTGTCAGTAATTTAACCTTAAAAAAAGCCATGTCTCTTGATTCCTATTTCAGTGACAGTAAGAGGAGTTAATCTTCCTCCCATTTCAAACAAAACAGTGCTCAGCAGTATGTCTCCTGGTGCACAGTTCACTGATACCTAAGCTGGGGCTAGAATACAAACACTCGGACCATAGCCTCATCCTCTTCCTGCCAGACCTTCAGGGTTCCCATCCTGATGTTAGCTACAAAGATATCTGTAAAACATAAACCTTGCCTCTCATAAAGTTGCTGCAGGACAAGTTGACTGATTTGAAATCTGTCGGGAGGCTAATGGCCCTTCCTCTGCCCAACTCATAATGAGACAACAAAAGTAGGCTCCAGCTCACCCCTTCCCAAAGTCACTACAATGTCTGTGACATTTTTACCTTCATCCCAACTCTGCAAACATCTCCAAATTAAGACCGGATGACTAGTTCCATACTTTCAAAATGTTTTCATTCGAGACCCCAGCCTCATTTTAGAAGTCCTTCCTAAGGTTATGAAGCAGCCTTCACAAAGCTGACCTCCCAATTTTTTCTAATTATCTGGCTTGGTCCAATAGTGACATTTTCCTCAAGACAGAATGAGGCAGGCAACCAGCCACTGATGATTTTCTAAGGCCATATTTGATCTTTGTCACCCCTCTACCCTCCCATATGTTATATTTGCCTAGGTTTCAAACATCTGTTTCAAAAAAGGTAATGCCTGCTTCTCATTCAGAGCCTAGCAATGTGGACCAAAGTTCATATGACATATTGCAGAGTATGTTTAGTTGCAAATGCTATGTACAGGCTCTTTGAAATGTAGCATGTATGGCACCATGTGACACATGGTTGCCATGGCAATACACTTTTTGGCTGAACTACAGCATAAGCCCATGGAACATACATTGCTAATATGAGACTCTGCCCTGTGCTAATGCATAGGACCCAGCCAATCTGGGTTCTGGGACTTGAGGGGTTTTGTATGCAGCCTGGGTGGCAGGTGCCCTCTTCTGCATGTGCAGGGAAGCTGTGGCATTCTCCCTTTCCAGTCCTTCTCCCAAGCACAGGGCATGCTGTGCATTCTGCCTTGCATGGAGACAGCATTTGCTTGAATATCGGTTTGCTATATTTTGTATCAAAGGGGGCCCCAGCTGAAAACATTTTATTTTGTAAACTGAAGTGAAAAATCAGTTTATGGCAGATCTTTTTTTGAATAATGACATTCTTTTTCCCAATTCCAGAATTCAACAGTCATGAGCAGAGCTGAAAATTTTAAACAAGTTGAGTACCTCCTTATTCATGGAACAGCAGATGGTGAGTTTCAGTTAATTAGACTTTTTAGTATCACAGACAGGTTTGCAATTTCACTACTGACAAAACAAAAGCATGAGGGGCAAGACTGTTACATTTACTTCAATAAAACAGTGTTGCTTTCCACAACTCACTTGTCTTGGGATAAATGGGATGCTGAGTCCTAGAACTTCAGACAGTCCCCTTTCTTCTTGTGCCTTTTCCTACCAGAAAAGTGAAGCAGCTATTAGTTACTTTCTGTTTCCTTTCTCTCCCTGCAGATAACGTTCATTTTCAGCAGTCAGCTCAGATCTCCAAAGCCCTGGTGGATGCTGGAGTGGATTTCCAGTCAATGGTATGTAGCAAAGCTTCCTGCAAGGGGAAGGAACTTCCTGGTGGGGTCTGGTTCCCCTCTCACGATTACTTCTCTCATCAAGGTCCCAGGAGAAAGGGACAAAAGCAAAAAAGAGTCTTATTTTTCCAGTAAGAAGTTGAAGTGATATACTTGAGCCAGAAACACAGTCATGTTCAATATCAGTTAGGGGTTGAAAAGCACAATATTGCATATCTTGTGAGTATCAGATCCCTAGTATTGTGATTGCTCTTCTAGCCCTATGATTGTCCCCTCTCTCCCTAATTTGACTCAAAAGTAATCACTTACCCAGTGAAAAGTATGGCAAAGTAATTCTAAAGTGAAAGCAGCATGATAATCGCTCAGCTCAAATATGAAAATCCATCTCTAGTACGTGTTCCTAGCCCTTCTAACAAAAGTGGGGTATAATAATCAGCAAGTTTCAGTTTTTGCAGCTTCCATGTTATCTTTTGTTGAGCAACTACAGGTAATAAACAATTAGGCTGGGTTTATAAAGTCAGAAATGGCTAGAGAGTTGTTGTTGCCTGTTCAGAGGATGCTTCTAGGTACTAAGCAAAATTCATTTTATGCACTAGATCTTTTCAGATTAAGAGAAAAAAAAGATTATATGTGTGTGTTGCACTAAAATATGTTTGTGTTAAGAGCTTTCTTGTCTGTATTAGCTTTAATAGCCTGCTTTCCCTCGCTCTCTTTTAACATACACACTTTGCTCTGTGCTCAGTTCAAGCAGTACCTACTGTATTTAAAAGCGGGACAGTCATTTGATACCAGAAAACATGGCATATATTTTTGAGGTTAGATTCTTATGAGGTTATGGTGTATATTTCCACTGTTCAAAGAAAAGACATGATACTTTAAGCAATTTTTGAAAGTTAATTTATGTCTCCATGATATATGTTTTCCTGGCAGTGACTTCCCACTTGTTTAACATGGTGGTATGAGTTGATAAATTTTTGCCTCAGGTCATCAACTCTTCCTAAATAAATGTCAGACATACAGATAAGAAATTCCAGTGAAAAATCTTACATGTTTGAAAAGAATACATTTGATTTTTGACTTCACTTATGCTAAACATATATATGGAATATGGAAGTAGATTTTTCTAGTTCCTTAGTGATATACATTAGGAAAAATTGCTTTTTAAAAACATTTAATAGTTTTTTTTTTTTTTACTGCAGTGGAGGAGAAACTTAACAGGTGATAACACTTAATTAAAGTGGGCTTTATGGGATAAACATTCCATCCTATGCATGATGAATTTCTAAGTGTCCTTTGAGTCAAATTTGAAAATGGACTTAGATATTTTCGTGTAATACACATATCCTTAAAGCAGTGTGCAGTGAAGTCAAACTCATGGTGAGTTGTCTCAGCACTTAGCAGGGACAATCGGAGACTCCTGCAAGACAGAGCCTACAGGTCTTGGAAAAGCTCTGGGTGGGGGGAGAGGGGGATAAGAAAACTTGTTTGATCAGTTTACAAACTGATTGAAGAGTTAAAACATTGTGTGTTATTCCATGTATGCTCATGAGAACTCATTTGAATTAAAAAAAAAAAAAAAAAAAAGGCAACTGACTTCCTAATTCTGACCTCTCTCTTTTGTCTCTCCAGTGGTATACAGATGAAGACCACGGGATCGCCAGCAGCACAGCACACCAACACATATACACCCACATGAGCCACTTCCTAAAACAATGCTTCTCTCTACTTTAGCATCTCAAAACGGCATGCCATTTAAAGCTTGTGAAAAGCTACTTTTGCTCTCATTATCTCAAAACTGCACTGTCAGGATAATGCCTTAAAAAAAAACCACTCAAATCAAGAAATGTAAGTTTACCTTGTTCCCAAATTTCGTATCTATAACCTGAAGTAGGGACTTCTGTCTTTGCAACAGACTTACCTTATGGAAATTTCAGTCTGTATTTTTTTATTATTATTTAAAATAATTTCCATATCAGTTGGTGAAACAACTAAGAATTGTTTTTATGGGAGCTTTGCAGAGGTTCCCTGAGCAGCATTATTTTCTAACTGAACTAGTGCAAATTTTGTTCTCTTCTTTGAAGGAATGGCAGGATGTGGGCAGTGATGTCACTGAGGCAGGGGTAAGAAAAGAGGGGTTAGGGAGAGAAGCTGGCAGGGCAAGGCTGTGAACCCAAGTCCAAGCCTGCTGACCCAACCAGGCTACTGTCAGCTCCTCAGAGAAGAGCTGTTCACAGCCAGACTGGCACAGTTTTCTGAGAAAGACCATTCAAACAGTCTCAGGAAATCATATATGCAAAGCACTGACTTCTGAGTAAAACCACAGCAGTTGAATAGACTCCAAAGAAATGAGAGGAAAACTGCCAACAATGCAAGGCCCCCAGGTGCCAGTTATGGCTATAGGTGCTACAAAAACACAGAGGGGTGATGGGAAAGCATTGTAAATGTGCTTTAAAAATACTGATGTTTCCTAGTGAGAGAAGCAGCTTGGAATGGAGATGTGAACACATCAGCTTGCCCTGTTAAGATATGAAAATATTTGTATTGCAAATCCTAACTTGAAGGAGTCTTTGCATCAGTTTTTCTTACTTCATTTCTTTGAGCATCTAATTAAAAAGAATATTTTAACTTTCTTGGACTTGTTTTTAAAAATTGAAAATAAGCTACAAATGTATATAGTATGATTCCCATTCTATATACTGTGGAATTTCTCCTGGTCAGTAATAAATATGCCTTCATTTTTTCAGAGGTGTTTTGTGTCTTGAATCAGACCTAAACTGTATTGGCATATGGACATGCTTACCCAGAAAGGCTCTTGTTTATTTTGCTTGTTATCCCAAACTGCCTTGTAAACATGGAGAGGGTTCAGCTTTTGTAAGAAACAGATACAAAGAGATGTGCTAAATCAAGCAGTTCATAGGGTTTTAATCTAATATCTCTCTATATACAATTTCTGTTATCATACTTATATATAAGCTTTTAAAAGTCAACTTAAAGTAATTTTGGTTATTTATGTAGTATGTAATTTATAATTTCATTCCAGGGAACTATGATGAGGCACATAATATCAAAAATATCATCTTAATAGCCCAGATGGCTTAGTGGAAGTTTAAAAAAGTCAACAACTTAAGTGTTTAACTAATTATTTTTGGTTGACATAACTATATTAATGAAACCATAGATTTAAGATGCTGAATTTAGCCTAGCAAAGTAAAGTCTCGATAAATGAGAACACATAATATTTTTGTTCAATTATTTGTAAAATGGCCTCATTTTTAACAATTGATTTTATAAACTCAAACATAGTTAGAAAAAGTTGTCACAGACAGGATGAGCTACAGCACAAAAATCTAAATAGAAGAATTGGAAAAAAATTTATCAGTTCAATATGAGACTGGTGAGTTGTGCATAGGAATGGACAGAAGATTCTGAAATTGTTTCAACTGTATTTTCAGAACATGGAATTGAGTGGTTTCTTCTTAATTAAGTCTCATATATTATTCATTCATTTGGAACCATAAGTCAACCCTCAAACCTATAGGGTTCTTGTCATAATTCTAATAAGAGAGTTCATTCATCATGAGTAGTGAGACCAATCTTTGAAGAGTTCTATATCCAGAAACAGAAATCATAGGTTACATGTTCACATCCCGGACTGAATTTAGTAATCAGAAAAGCAAAGTAAGTAGAAATTCTCCTTTTATGTTAATTGAAACTGGATATAGTACAATATCAGATATTGTTTAGATACTAATAAGATCATTTTACAACCATATATATTGTATAATATTAGATGCTATACAGATACTAAGACCATTGCATGATATCTGATAGTGTACAAGTATTGAACAATATCAAAACTCTATGAATTTATTGTTTCTTTAGTTTCAAAACATGCTCCATGTTTTCAATGGAGCCCAGAGATAGTTTTAAAAATCCCAGCACATATTTTTCACATAATGAGAGTTACAAAGGGTGATAATGTGCTTGAAGTTAATTTCATCTGACCCTCATAAGACAGTTTTACTCTCCAGTAAGAGTTTTAGATGAGTTTTTTGGGAAAGGAAGTTAAATTGACAAATAAGAGACAGACAATCTGAGGGTATATTTGAAACACACAGAACTAGTCATGCCAGTAAGACATGCAGACTTGTTTGCCTGTAACTGTCGCAGCGTCCACAGGTACCTGGATGATGAGATGCCTTCATAAGCAACCTGTTAGACCACAACAGCACCCAGGAGTGCACATCCCAAAGGAAGGAAGAAATGGTCACATCTCTATGGATACAGTGTTTCTTCTTAAAGTTTTGACCAAGATTTTTAGAAAATCACTTTTTAAATTATTTTTTAACTTTTTTTGTTGGAAACCTTGCTAAAAATGATTACACACCTTCAAACTTTCTTAAATAACCTGCATAGACCATAATTCGGTGCATCCTGATGACTCTAGGCCACCACCGTGAAGCTCAGGGATCACATCAGGCTGTATGTCATTCTGAGTGTTTCTTATCTGCAGGTGGTCACTAAGGCTACCAGTTTCATCACTTGGCATTTGTTGCTTTTGCTCTAAGTTGATGTGAGAATTCCAATTTATAAAACTATTACATTTGTACAATATTTAAGATTGAATAATCTCTAAATTAAAAAAAAAATCAGTCAATCCTAAAGGAAATCAACCCTGATTATTCATTGGAAGGACTGATGATGAAGTTGAAGCTCCAATATTTTGGCCACCTGATGCAAAGAGCCAACTCATTGGAAAAGACCCTGATGCTGGAAAAGATGGAGGGCAGGAGGAGAAGGGGGAGACAGAGGATGAGATGGTTGGATGGCATCACTGACTCAATGTACATGAGTTTGAGCAAACTCCGAGAGATAATGGACTGGGAAGCCTGGTGTGCTGCATGCAGTCCATGGGGTCACAAAGAGTCAGACACGACTGAGAGACTGAACACAACAAATGAAAAAAAAAAAAGAATGGGTTTCTTCAGAGTGAAGTAAGAGAATCTTGTGGTTCCAATTTTGTGACAGTTCTTTCAGCAGTGTCCGAGAGCATTTTTATATACATCCTGAAAGATTTGGAGTGTGTACTCAGGATATGTCTGAGGGATACAGACGGTTGAGAGTGAGAGATGAATGTGAGTAGTCAAGCATAACGTCACCACCCGTAAGAAAAGCTCAGAGTACAGTATTAATAAGACCAATGTCATGCTCAGAAGAAATGTATCATCTTTCTGAATGTCACCTTTCTGTGACAGGATTACCATTTAAACTCAAAACTTTGAATTAATAAAAAGAAAGGTAATTTTCTTACTGCTAAATTGACAGTGGTTTTTCTGGAATTAATCTCCAGTAAACTCAATAAAAATTCTTATTCTAAATAATCTTTCATCTGAACATTCACCCCAAGTTGGTCAGATTATGTAAAATACATATATGATGAAAAGTGTTGACTTAACGAAAACTCTAGTTATTCCAATAAGTTTTGCCTGTGCATGGCAGGGTTATGCTGACTTACGGTGCTTAACTCACCCCTGGTCATAGGGTTATTGGGTTTTCTAAAGCATCCTCTGACCTTATTTGTTGAACTTTCTGGCAGATGTGCACGGTCTCTTGTATGAGTCCTCTAAACCCTCTGTAGGGTTGTGTGTCCGAATCTGTGTTAAGTGTGTTCCTTTTCATACTCAAGAGACACGAGTTTGATCCCTGGGTCAGAAAGATCCCCTGGAGTAGGAAATGGCACCCCACTCCAGTGTTCTTGCCTGGAGAGTTCCATGGCAGAGGAGCCTGGCAGTCTACAGTCCATGGGGCCGCAAAGAGCCAGATATGACTGAGCGACTGAGCACATCCAAAGTCATAATATTTGTAACTTGTGAGGAAAAAAGTATTTTCATTGATTAGGTTTGGTTTCAAGTGTGAATCGCAGAAAGATGAGTGACAAGGAAAATGTAACATTGAGAAGAAATATTATTCAACCCTGTGCTGGTTGCATGAACCTGAATGACTGTCCGGTTAAGGAGGAAGGCGGTCACATCGCACTCCTGCTGGGCGGTGAGTGCACTCCAGTCTAGGCTAGACAGACGTGCGTTACAATCTCAGCATGGACACTCACAGTGAGGAACATTTTAAAGAACATTATTCAGCTACTTAATTTGAAAGAGATACCAGAATGCCTACCTTCCATAACAGTTACACTGTTGTGAAGATTTATGCACTTTGCCTGGTTTGGTGATTTCATAGTTTACACCAGTTTTCCCCACAGGTGTCTTGTGTCCACGGGTGTAGGGCACATGAAGTTTCTCAGTGAGCATGTGCTTTTCTTCCAGTGCTGCCATGTCAGTGAGAATCCTTTATGGAGCTTGAATCATTCTTAATAAACGAAGAAGCCACATCTTCTGATGTATTTTACTTACAATTCTGTCTACAGCCTTTGCTGGCTGAATAAACACCAAAGCACAGGAAGAGCTAGGTTCTAGAGAATTACTAAGAAGGGATAAAACACTATTCTTAGCTTTAGGGAGCTTATAAGCAAATGGTCTATAACTCTACACACACCAGAAGGTACAAATATATAAATCCAAAGCTAAGTCTATGGGAAGACTGGATGAGGAATGTGGGATCAAAAGGTAAGCAGTGGGGACGGTGGTTTCTGGACTCACATGAGCCAGCCCCTGGCTGAATTTTGTTTCAGACTTAAATGTTTTTAATTGTCTCAGGATTACTGTTGATACCATGTTTTTCTGAACATTAAAAAAAAAATCAACCCCAAACACATTATATAAAGGAATACTCTTATGTGAAAGGATGTATCATGAAGTTCTTGGGCCTGGAATTGCTTATTAAGTACCTACAGAATAGGCTTCAGCCTGTTTGGCTTCAGTCATAATACAAGTTTATGGACCACTGATAGAGAGTTTGGTTTCAGTTTCTGAGAGTCACTCTGGGTACAGGATTCACTTTTTCCCCATTATGTTTCCGATCGTGCTGCCAGACTAATCTTTCCTAAAATGCATGCCTCTTCATTACTCAAAACCCTTAAAGGATAAAGTTGAAATATCCTAATATAGAATTTAACAATATTTATAATGTTTCCAACTTGTGTTCCTACCTTTTCATATGGGTCCCCACTAGTCTCCTAACATCCCACCATATTGGGCTGTCTGCTGAGTTCCAAAAATCCTATATTATCAAGTACGTCAGGCTTCTGTATTACCGTATGTATTTACTTTTTAATTTTATTGTTTTCTATACTGACATGTTTGAGAATCACTGCAGTTCTTGGAGTAGGTTTCCTTCCCCATTACCATCCTAATTCATATGTTACCTCATATAACATTTTCTTCAAAGTTTGCCGTACTCAAAATTCCATCCTTGAGTTATTCGTTGCTTTTATTGTACAACCGACTCTGTACACATCACATTATGTTAAAGCTATGTGTCTACCTTGCCCTTAGAAGAAAGGATCACAGTCCTATTTTCAAAGTTCCAGCACAGAAAGTAGTGGCTAGTATACCAATAGAAACTGTAATGAAGTGACAGTTGTATCCATGAGCTACAATTTTCTAAGAAAAACACCCAGGGATCTCTCTAAAAGGATTCTGAGTAATCCTTGAACATTGGGTTTCTTCAAGGTGACTGATTACAAGTAGCCTTTCAAAGTAGATATTTAGTGAATCATCATATTACCCAAATTACACTCATAAGTTTTTCAAATGGTTATAATTTCTTTCATTGTATGAATATGTGAGAGAGATATACAGGAAAATTTGGAGAGCATTCTTGCAATGATAGTAAAATAGTCCCACATCAAGAGCAAACAGGCTAAAGTTAAATAGAAACAGAGGTAGATCAGTGAAGATTAAAAAACAAAAACAAAAACAAAAAACTGAGTCACACATTTAAGAGCCAAGAAAAGTCCTGAAAGATCTAGGGATTGTCTTTAAATACAAGTTGCTAGTGAATCATCAGTGGAGAGTTTCTATCATGCTAAACTACAACAAGGAGACACTCAAATTATATTTAGGAGAAAACTTCCCAATATTGAAGGCTGTTAAGTGATAGCAATTACAAAGTCAATTCATAAGTCAAGAAAAAACTACTAACCAGTACATTAGAGTTCTGAAGGCAGTTATCTCCATAACATATTGCCAGATCACAACAAAAGAACAGTAATATCATCTGACCTACTATAAAAAATAAGGAGGATGAAAATTTTAAGAAATGCTTTTCCCAAGAGGGGTAAAAACAGAAGTCTAAAGAGTTTCAATGAAGGGAAGCCTTACTAATGATCTTGGAAGTTTTTACTAGTAATGAGTACAATGCCATTTGTATCTAAGTCACTGCTTTCTGGGAAAATGAAGAGGTACATCCTAATGTATCTCTCATCATAGTTTGCTCATGAAGTTCAAATTGTTTCAATACTCTTGAAACATCTACATCACCAAGTCTTCTTGACATCATTACTTGTGTCTAAATTTAAATATTATGTTCAAAATGTTCTACATTGATTTACTGTTTAACACTAATGAAAAAAAGACAAGACACTTTGCATCACAATTTAAAATGTGCAAGGAAATTAGTTAGGATAAATATTTATTTCCACATAACATGTCTTAGTTGTGAAAAACACAATATCCTAGTCACATTTACACATTACTTAAACTTTGCAATAAATTACATTCAAGATATTCAATAATTTTGACCAGGAATCTGAAATTAGGAGGAAATATATAACACTATGCTTTTCTTATATTTTATATGATTTCAAAATATTAAGATCAACATAGGGATAGCATTAAAATTCACACAAGAACAAAATGACTATAAAAGTACTCAGAAATACATAATTTTACTGGATATGAGTGCTTATTCAAATAGGTGATCATGTGAAGATTTTAATTCACTATGATCATCTTAAACAGAATAGTCATTAATATATTAAAACACTAGAAGGCTGCTTTGGGGACTGACTGACATGTACAGCTAGTCTAACTCATAAAACAATGGGAATGTTTACATCTAGTGTCTGTATTATAAAATACACAAAGGCAATGCATTTGGAATGGAAAGTTTCTGTAGTTTTTCCTTGGCATTTATAAACACAGACTTTATTAACTATAAACTCTTCTTATATTTTTTAGGCTTATGCTCCATTGAAGAAATGGCTCCTTGAAAAATTGTAAGGGGAATTTACAGAAGGTACCAAAATGTTGAACCTAGTGGAGGCCCTGTTGTTTATTTCCTTCATAAGCTTAATCACAAGAGGATTTGTGTTTTTTTTTTCACTTTCATGTACATTTATACTCAGAATATTTATAAATAGTTTGTAAAAGCCACAAGGCTCTGAATTATTGTAAAACTAGACACTGAAGATTATAAGGTTGATGATCATTGGTAATTCTTAAGAAACAAGAGCACTATGAGATTTCATCTTTATTAATTCACATTACTCAAAAATTCTATACTTTCCTTCCTCTTGTATAAACTTAGTAAAGATTAATTATTTCATATAGACTGAAATATCTATAGAAGCTTCTCAAACAGAATCTGAGATTTTCATTTAAAAGATTATTTTTCTACAACATGCATTTAGTTAAGAAGTGGAAAAGAGCTCTGCAGAAAAAAAAAAGACAATTGGAGACCATCAGTCTAACATTAGAACATGATTCAGAAGCAGCATTAAGCAGTCTATGACCTTTAGCAGTGGAATAAATGTACAGGAGTGGAATTTCACATACAATGACTCACCATGTGGCATTCCATAAGTATGTATATAATAGGCTTATTTGGAAAAGACTTGTCAATGGGAGATAAATTTAACAGTATATTTCTGATAAAGATTTATATTGAAAATCTCACAAAACCTACAAAGTTTTTCTAAAGCATTTCATACAAGCCTAGTATCTGATCATGTAATCAAAACTTGAATATTAAGCAAATACTACTTGGTTCTTTGCATTAGTATCTGATTCTTTTAAACAAGTTGTGAATAGGTTTCCATATATATTTTTCAAAATGACTTTAAGTTTTAGTTACATATAAATTCTTAAGTATTAAATATCATATTAAATCAAGGAAATGCATAAATACAATTATTAAAAATGCTTTCAAACTAACTTTTTGATTTGGGTATTTTGAAATAAGTCACTAATGTTAAGCTATAAAAAATAAAAAGGAGTAAGACTACCTTCCAAAATTCTTCTGAATGAAATTATCAGGTATCTTCAGGTCCCTAAGTAGGAAAATACAAACTAGGTAAATAGGACTTATCTCTTTAAGAAAGCTATTGCTCTCGTAAAACTGACAATGAGAATCTAGTGTTTACAAATGTCTAAAATACAGCAAGGAACACAGAGATTCTTGCATTAGCTTTTGTATATGCTCACAAGGGTGTCTCACTGTTCAGAAGTTTAAACACAGTAATGAAACAAGTATTGCACTACTTACAGTATGAAGGTGGATTTGAGATGAAAGACAGAATTTATAATACATGATCAAAGCGGTTTTATGAATAATTGTGGCACTCTTCTCTTATATATGTAAAAAATAAACTGAAGATCAGTCATAGACAAGTCTCCCTGTCAACACCTCTCCCTGAGTCAGCTTTCTTCTCTTTTCGGCTTTCAATGCTACAGGGGAAAAAGGAGAAATGAATTACTTCAGTCCAGTGAGGCCCCTGGGAGACCTCATTCAGACGCAAAACCTATCAGTTTCAAAGACCACAAGGGCCCTTAGGCATTGCTTTTTCGTGCTGTGAAGCATCCATAGATAGCAATGATTAAAATCCTTTGCACTCAGTGAGGTAGAAACCAAGAACTGCAGAAAAAGGGAAATTCAAAAAACAGAAACTAAAAAACAAAACCAGACATTTTAAAAACAGCCCCCAAAGCATGCAAGATTAATACCATGGTCCTCATTTGGCCAAATGAATCATTGATGATTGTTGCAAATGCCAGTCATGCCCCTCCCTGTCTTAAGATAGCACTGTACGATGAATGACATAAACAAGATGTCGCAGTAGGTATTTCTGGGCCCTGCTGCAAGTGGCGCATCCTTTGTGAACAGACTGGAGTCTGATCTTGCGTGAGAACTGCATTGTTGTCAGGGGAACAGACCTGCCTCCGCTGGTCTCAAGGACCCGGTCACCCCGCACACTGCCCTCCAAACACCCATGCCATCTCCTCACAAACTCCTCCTGTCCATTAGAGGAATCATGTTTCACCTCACTCCTTTTGGAACAAACCCATTCCCAAGTGGCTTCTGTTTTAACTATTCTCCAATTAACTTTATCAATGGGCAACCTGGTAATGTGACTCTCTCATTTTTTTAAAAAATATTTTTCCAATACACACTTTACCTAATCTCAAGTTGACAGTTTTCATGCAAAATTCAAATAACGTGCTGACACACAGGAAGCTCACACCAAGAGCACATGCTCCAGAGGGCAGCTCGGCTCCTTCCCAACCACGTGCAGCACAGGCGAGCCCCACACTGAGGCCTCTCCCCCGCCTCTCCTGCTGCTGACTCGAGGGCAACCCACAGTCGGCCTTTGGGTCCCTCAGCTGCAAGAACCCATACATTTTTAGTGCTAATTTTGGCTCAATATAACTATGAAATGGTTGATGGTGGGGACACCCTTGGTTTTATATAACTCTCCTCCAAGTAAAAAAGTGACAGTTAAAACCCCCTTTCTCCTACGGGGCTTCCTGTGCAGCTTTCTTAGTGGTCAATAACTTAAGACACATTTTAAGAATGTGTTTTTTAAATTGTTTTTTCCTCCAATTCAAGCTGGAAACAGCCCTTCTCAGTTGTCACCGCCACCCGGCGCCATCAGGTAAGAAGTGCTGGAGCTTCTGCCATCTGTGGCACGCTGCCAGCGCTGAGAGCTGGTGTGAGCGGGTGTCTATGGCACCCGGGTTTGTGCCTGCCATGCTTCACAGCACACACTCCTTACAGGTCAGAGCAAAGCAACTTTTTCTCTTTTCTTTTCTCCTTCCATGAGAAAAGATGACAGTGTGCACATGATGTGTTGAGAGGCTTAACTCTGTATTTTTAACTCCTCTATCTGCATGACTCACTTTCTTCTACTTTAAGTTCCTTTCAGATGACAAGTGTCTGCTACCCTACTTTCCAAATTAACTTTTCCCTGGGTGCTACCTGACTCCCAATCTCTTCTGGAAAACAAAGCCAGTGAAAAGGGGCAGCATAGAGCAGTGGAGGAAGCCCTGGGCTTAGAGTCAGATGATGACATTCAGTTCAGGAAGCGAAGAAGGAGCTCTGTGACCTTGGACTAGTTATTTAATTTATCTGGGACTTGGTTTCCTCATCTGTCAATTAGTTTTGGACTAAATGGCCTCTCATTTTCTTGCAGCTTGAATACCAGAATCCTGAGGCTAATAGTCTCAATTCCAGTGAGCTCTATCTTTTGAAAGATAGAAAAGCACATTCTATCTGATGAAAATTTTAAAACTTGCTCAAGACTTTAATGAAAAATATTATTGACTTGAATCTTCTTAGTGCATGGCTATTACTCTATTCCTTGTTACATCATTTTCAGGATGCCAACCAATTCTAAACTTCCATTGTAACAAATACATTAGATGTATGTATTAAATTTATATCATATCTATTACATGCTACCACAATAAACACATATTGCATACCTATTATATACCAGGTACTCTATAAGGACCAGGGGACACAAGATGGATGAGACAAAACATAAGGAAGTCATATTTCAAGAGAGGGCAAAACATGACCCACTACCTTCATGCTGCCAGGCAAGCTATGAAACTGCTATTTGTCAATGACACCATAATAGCTGATACACACAACGTTTACCAAGCAGTCATGAGAGGGCTGAGGCCTAGCAAAACAGCGTGAAGAAACATCCAACACAGAGTGGGGTGGGGTGGAGGGACAGAGGAAAGCAGCGAGAGAGTCCCTAGACCCCGTCTCTGCCACCAAAACAAAACCAAGTGCTGCCAGGTACCTGCCCAAGAAATGCTGCTCTTGGGTGTCAGTTTATCAAAGCAGTTGCCCACCTACTCTGAGTCAATGCGGTTTTTAATGGGACCGGTTTTCACCAGTTCATTTAAATAAGCTGTGGAGGAGCTTGTCACAGGTTTGTATAGCGCTGTTGAACTAGGATCAGATTAGACACCCCACAGATGTGGTAGAGCCCACAGTCAGTTCTTGGATCCTTCTTTCAGTTAAACTGGATGAATATTTTTAGACAAGTAAAGTAAATGAAATAATGGAGAAAATATAACCGCTGTATTCTGCCACTCAGAAGAAGGTACCTGGGCTTCTCTGATGGGCAGTAGGGCCTATAGCGGGGCAGCAGGGAAACAACTAGGGCTGGGGAGTCAGAGACACTGGGAAGCCAGCTTAGGTCTCGAGAGTCAGACCCTGGGAAGCTGGCCTTTAGGGCTTTTCTTGCCGGTGGATACTCTAGCAGGTATAGCATTTCTACAGTTCCTAGTCGTCAAACTGCAGTGCCTCCAACAGATACCAAGAGAGCGCAGTGGCTTTGGGAGAGTGCTGCTGTTACTAGTATTGGTAGTTTTAGGATTTCTAGAAGCCACACTCTTTCTGCCAGTTTCCACCGTTACGAAGACATTAATCACTAACCAATAGACATTTTATCACATGGAAAGCTACAGATTTTTATCACATTTAAAGGTAAAGAAAACTGGGCACACTTTCATTCCACAATAGTTTGAATCTTATGCTAGTGGGAACATATGTTCAAAGAATACGAAAAAAAAAAAGTGGTTAGATGAAAATATAAAGGATGATCTATTTAAAATCGGATCTGCTTTTAAGCATGGTACATTGTTCACTGGAATTAATCTACTGTGAGAAGTAATCTGACATAGATATTTTAAACAATTGAATTTTTCTGGTGAAAAGCATCACATGACATTTACTTTAAGGAGTACCTAAAATATCATGACATAAAACTGCTGCTTGAACCAAAGGAAAATAGGGAAAGCGTTTTCATCTATATTGCAGGAAGAAAAGCAATCTCTAAATTTGATTGCCTCAAATTTCCCACATATTCTCATGCCTGGAATTTTATTTTGAGCTCATAAACTCGGGGTTCACATTTTTAAAAATCAGAAAAATGCCATATTTTTAATGAGAAAGGGTCCCCATGCATATATTGCAATATCTTTGAGAAACTACCCTTCTCATGACTCTGATTTTCTTCCAAGACTTCTAGCAAAACAGAGTTACTGTGAGGATGACTCTATAAGACTGCAGCAGGGATCTTTGGGAAAGGAAGATCAAGCATGGCTTAGAATAAAATATTACTTCCACTTGAGCCAAGCGAAGAAATACATGAAGATTTTAAAGCCCTGTTAAAAGACAGAAAATATCAACCAGAAGTCTTTGAAAGAGCCTTTCAAGTAACTTTTTGAACAACTGTTGGAGGTATTTGAAGGAGGGAAAGAGAGGGAGATGGGGAGAAAGAAAGAGAAAGAGGGAGAGGGAGAGAGAGAACTGGAAGTAATCCCCAGCTTTATGGGGTGAAGACCCCTAGGCTCTCTGCACATCCACTGCTGTTTGACATAGATAGGACACTGAAGCAGCATGCCATTTTGGGGTGACAAAAAAACAGCACCAAGAGATAGTCTCTAAGTTTAATATTGCTTCTTCTTCTAACCCATGCTTCCAAATAATTCTCATGAAGATAAAGCTTGCAGTTTTGGAGGCATGTTAAATGGAAACTCTCAGCTTTACAATTTCTTAATTCAAGGGATAAATTTTCTTTTTCCAATATAGAAATCTGATGTTATTACAAAATACAGTTCTATGAGATTTATTGATTTATATACGATGCATTTGTATAAGTCACGTGCAGGAAAAAAGTACTCAAGTTGCAAACCCTCTTAAAGAGCTGAGGAGTTTAGGAACACTGTAAACAGTCTGATACTGGACCTAAGCCCAAGACTCTCCATGCCTTTTGCCTCCCCAAAACTCACACAAAGAACATGGGCTGATCAGGTTTCTGGAAGACACCACTTAACAAAAGGAAATGCAACCAAGGAATAGGTTTGAGGGAAAGGGTCTTACCTTTGGGAAATCAGCTTCTAGAGTGATTAGGAAGGGGAGCTTATGACAAAAACGTAATATAAAAAATTAAGTAGAAAAAGTTAATTTAAGGTCATAAAAATAAAGGAAATTAATAATTAAACACTGTTCCAAATCCCTCAGTCTCTCCTAATAAGAAATATTAGCATAACACAGAGATTTTTCTTCAGATCAACATCTAAGAAGACAAGATGGTTTGAACTCTTACTTCTAAATTCTGGAAAATGCATTTTGGAAATCCTGTGATGACTCTTGGTATTTAAGAACACATTCTTCCCACCTCATGCATTTAAAACTGTCATCCACAGCTATAGGAGTTGTACGTAATGTTTGCATACAGAGAAGAAAAATGCATAAAACTTTCTGGAGCTGAAAGTTTGGGGGTAAAAAGGTTAGGGAAGATTTTTCAGGGCTGGAATAAGGGACTGGAAATAAACTAAATACAAAATTACCATTGCAGGTGCCATATGGGTTTTAAAAAGAACAACAGGAGGATGCAAAATATGGTCAGACATCTAAGGGGGTCCTAAGAAGTGGATGATGAAGGAATACACTAAATCCTACTGTCAAAGAGTAGGCCAAAATGAATGTCTAAAAATATCCTGCATTGAAACTCATTTATACCCCACTTCTCCCCACTGTCATAGTTTTGGAGTGAGCTTTTAATTTGAAAGGGAGATATTGAAAACATACCAACAAATGGGATCCTTGTGATTTCTAACCTCTTTTTAATTTTCTGAAATATTTTAGAACTAAGTTAAATGGAAACCAATACTATTCTTTTGCTCATGGAGTCATGTCATTAAATGACTGGGTTCAGTACAAATTCACATTATTTTAGATTTCAAACCTTTTAGAAGGAAAGCTTGACTCCTTATCTTTTGAGTTATCGGCAGTAATCAGAAGGTTCCTCCACAAGGCAGTCTTTGACATTTCATCAGAAATATTGATCACAGATGGATCATCTCTAGATAGGAGTTTACCCAAAATGAGATAATAAACATTAAATAAGAAACTGCAGTTATCTATCCATAGACACTAAATATAGGACAGTATTATGCCTCTGTACAGAATTTTTGATAATTAAAAATTAAGTATTATTAATAATTGTTCTCTCCAAACAATTTCACAACTATGAAAAATAAAAATCTAAATGAAAGATTCTAGTTATACAGAAACTGGTTTGGGGTACAGTTTTCCTAATTCTTTCCCAATGACAGAGTTTAGGTTCTGCATATTCACTGCTGGGCCTCTTGTCCCTATATTCATAGCCCAGCATAGCACTTCACCCCTCTGCTCAGACTCCACAGTGGCTCCCATCCACTCAAAGTAAAAGCCCAGTGGATGGATTCTAAGGCTCTGTCCCCCTGCTTGCTTCCCCTGCAGCTTTACCTTCTGCTATTACTCCCCTGATCTTTCCTCTCCAGCTACAGTGCAGTGCCTCCTGATTGTCCTGGGACCCCACAGGCTTGCTGCTCCCTCAGGGTCTTGTACTTCTCTTCCTCTGCCTATAATGTTCCTTTACATGGTATGGGTTTGGCTGAAAATGTGTTAGGGCTTTTCCATAATTTAAGGAAAAACCCAAGCAAACATTTTTGCCAACCAAATATAAATAACCCTTTCCATTCTTAGTTCAAATGTCACCTGCTCCAATAGGCCTTTGTTGACTGCTTTATTTAAAATTTCTGTTTCCATCTCCCCGTAGCAACTTCATCCCTCTTTCTGCTTTGTGTTTTTGTTTCATTTTTCACCATTTGAAATATATACGATATTACTTGTTCATTTATGTATTTTCTGTCTCCCCCACCTCTATTCTACTTGAATGCAAGCTTCATGAGAACAAGGATTCATGAACATTGGTCCTCTGCTGTTTCGCCATGAACTAGACAAAGTCTGACATTTGGTATCCACTCAACAAATATTTTATTCAGTGGCTGGGGGAGCCTGTAATATAACGGCCTGTAATTATGCTGGATGCATTTTTTTACGTTTTAAAACTGCACCAATTATGTCCATTTAGAACTCTCTAAAACATTCCCAGGGCCAGAAAGGCAACCAAATATCAACAGAGATAAAACACAGGCCAAGCCAAAGAAAGTGTCACTGTGTGAGAAATCAGTACTCTTTTCTACCACAGGTAAAAATGATACTCTGCTATGGAAAAAGTCATGTTCTACAGAAATCCTACACTGATCTCTCATACCCCTCACTGTGGACATTCACAAGAGGGCAACAAATTAAATTTTTAAGAGGAACACTGAGAGTCTGGAGCAAAACAGTTCTCACAGACTCCTTCCTTCCTAATCTGGACATCCTAATCTGTGTTCCTTAATATGTCTCATTAATTCAGCCCTTGGTAGCAAAGAATGAGATCAACTAGTTTCCAAAAGAGTCATGAAGAATACAAGTTTTTCATAACATTATGTGAAAAAGAGTCTTGTGAACAAAAGAGTTTAAAAAATGCTGGCTACAACAAAGTTAAACTTTTTTTAAAAATGCCAATACTAGTTAAGATTCTTTAACATGCCAATATGCATTGTGAATCTCTAAACTGGAATGTGGCGGAGAACATTTTTCAGACTTATTAAACCACAAAATCCTTTTAAGAGGGGTACCACAGGAAACTAGGCAGATTTCTATAGAATACAGTTGAGAATATGCTGATTCAACTAAACAATCAACAGGATTTTAAAACTTGAATATTATTTTAAAAAAAGAAGATAAAGGGAAAAATGTCTTCTGTACTTATGCTCACTCTTAAGTGGTAGATGATAATTGTATTTTTTATATCTAGGAAATATGATCTTACAGTCAGACCCTGAAGATCCACTCCTATTTTTTTAATGCTATGAAAAATTTCCTCCTTAGTCAAAAGCCTTCTATGCTTTTTTCTTGGCATGGCCCTAAATTATCCTTAAGCACTTTGGGATCATATATATATAATTTTTTGCCAAATACTTTCAAACGTTTTTATTATAACTTAGAGGAGTTTGCTTTTTTTGCTATGTCTCTGCACATGAAGAAGATTAGCATATTTTGGAGAGTTACATAAATATTTCCTAAAATTACTAGTATAACTGAATCCTTCAATTCAGGAAATAGATTATCTCTTTGGAAGTGTCTTTCAGTAGGAGTAAATCCTATGTTTTTCCCAGAGTTCAAACATTTACAAGTGATGGCTTTAGTGAATACCTAACTCATTTATTCCACAATTGAATACTGATCTGTCTTCAGGTGCTACTTTAAGAGAATATGAAAGAACTTTCATGCTCATTATAAAATACGAGACCTAAGAGAACAGTTTCCCACCTCACTTCATTTTAAGCTACTTAGCCAGAGTCACGCGGCTTCTGGTGGCAAAACTGGGGCAGGATAATCTAACACCCAGTTTTAGTTCTTTCCACTCTAACACAACTTCAACAAACCTCAGTAGGAATCCACACACATGAAATTCTCAAGTAGCATATATAACAACATATTACATTACTCCAGTTGGTATGTTTTTACATTTATATCTTACCTATAGTGCCCTTCCAGTGGGAGCTGTACTGTGCCTTCATCTTCCATAGCTAGCATACTTTGTTCTTCCTGGAAAGACAAATGTAAAATATATAATGTGAATCTGATGAGCCTCCATTTTAAATTAAAGGAGAAACAGAAATTAATATTTCACTATCTCATTAACCTCAGAACCTTCCACTTTGTTTGCATTTATTAATGCTAGCACAGGTCCTTTCAATAAAGTATCAGCTACCAAGAACAGAAGTAATTAATGAGAGTCTCATACCACAAAGCAATTTAAATGCTAACAACAATCTCCTTCATGTCATTCAATATAAAATATGGCTAATTTCCAAGCAGATTAAAACAAAAATCTAAATTTTACAAGGACAAATGTATTGATAATCATTTTCATTATTGTAAAGTTGAAATTACATTCCCAGAATGCTCTATTAGAAAGCAAAAGAGACGTATTTAATAGAGCAGTGGTTCTCAAACTTTCGTTTACACCAGAATCACCTGGAAGGTTTATTAAACATATAGATTACTGGGCTGTCCCTCGAGTCTGATTCAGTCGATTTGGAGTAGGGCCTAAGTACACATCTTGGGTGATGCTGATTATGCTGGTCTGAAGACCACACTGAGAACCATTGCTCTAGAGACTTGGTAACAGACAGTAGAAGATATCTCCCTGAATGGACCAGAACACAGGAGTACTTTCCACTTAAGACTCATTATACGTTTTTGTTTTAGGCCTCAGATTTCTTCTTTAATGCAATATTCCACCCTTCTCCAAAGGGTAGAAATGTTTCATATATTCATTTCTTCATATATAAAGTCCATAGAGTCAAAGTTATAGTTTTTCTAGTAGTCACGTACGGATATGAGAGTTGGACAATAAAGAAGGCTGAGTGCCAAAAAATTGATGCTTTCAAACTGTGGTGCTGGAAAAAACTCTCGAGAGTCCCTTGGACAGCAAGGAGACCAAATCAGTTAATCCTAAAGGAAATCAACCCTGAATATTCATTGGAAGGACTGATGCTGAAGCTGAAGCTCTGATACCTTGGCCACCTGGTAAGAAGAGCTGACTCACTGGAAAAGACCCTGATGCTGGGAAAGATTGAACGTAAAAGAAGAAGAAGGCAGCAGTGGATGAGATGGTTGGATGGCATCACAGACTCAATGGACATGAGTTTGAGCAAACTCCAAGAGATAGTGAGGGACAGGGAAGCCTGGTGTGCTGAAGTTCATGGGGTCACAAAGAGTCAGACATAACTTAGCAATTGAACAACAAACGTTTTAAAAGTATATCTTTGGGATGAAGATAACTTATGTAGCACGAAACACCCTAGTTTAATTTACAATAATGTTATCATTAGCCTTTTTCCGTGTACCAAAAATTAAATGTAGTTTCTACAGATTATAGCTCCTATTTCATGCATTTATTTTCAAATGGGTCAATTAGGAATGTTCAAGTTTAGAAAACTATTTGGGGCCATTTAAAACTGTTAGAATTATTGGCCCTAACTCCAGAAATGAAATTTTAAGTTGTGGAGAGATGAAGAGCTAGGTCATTTTCCTGACCAAATGGGAACTGAAGAGAGAAAAAAAGAAAGGCCCTGGAGGATCATCGCTTTCCCTCTTTCAGTAGCTTAGCAGAAGCTAGGCTGGTCTAAATCAGCTTTGGTTGATGTCATTTTTCCTGGCATACAAGACTATTCCCTAGGGTCCTCAGCTTGCATAGAGCCTAGTCTGAAGAACCACTGCCATATTTCTTGATACTTAAAGAAATGGTGTTTTCTACCTCCTCTTCAGCTAGCCTATGAATTTATGAGGCAATGTGGTGGCAGGTCTTGTTTTCACTCTTGAAACGCTCTCTGAACAGATCTAACCTGTGATCAGGCAGGCTCCCCGCTGCTGAGCCCTTACGCCTTAGAATACTTCTGCCCAACCTATGCTATGTAATAAAGGAGAGGTCAGGGGACTGTATGGGATCTGCTATTTCTCTTCTTTGAAGCTGCCCTCCCAACCAACCCAGTGTTATATCTGTGGTCTGTGATACTATTGACATGTAGCTATTATCCCTTTGCATTATAGGAATTTATTCTATTCCCTTTCTCTGTTACATTTCAAGGAAAATTTTTCTTTGAAGACCTCTCAGATATATATTATTTCTTATGTATTATGCCTGTTCCTCATGTTATGTGGAGGTACCATCAAAACTAATTCAAAGTGAGTAGACAGTATCATTGGTTTGAGTTATGTATTTAAGCACTTGTGCAGAGCTAATCTGTAGTCTAAAATGACGCATGCCTTACAAATGGATTAGTTTCTATATATGGAAATGATACATGGACCATATTAATTTATATGCACACCACTGAGGCCATGGGTAGAACACATTTATCCTTTCAGGAATAAAAGGTTATTTTTTCTATAGAAAAGGTTATCTTAATGCACATGTGAAAGTGAAAGTTGCTCAGTCGTGTCCGACTCTTTGTGACCCCATGGACTATACAGTCCATGGAATTCTCCAGGCCAGAATACTGGAGTGGGTAGTCTTTCCCTTCTCCAGGGGATCTTCCCAAGCCAGGGATCAAACCCAAGTTTCCCACATTGCGAGCAGATTCTTTACCAGCTGAGACACAAGAGAAGCTCAAGAACACTGGAGTGGGTAGCCTATCCCTTCTCCAGCAGATCTTCATGACCCAGGAATTGAACTGGGGTCTCCTGCATTGCAGGCGGATTCTTTACCAACTGAGCTATCAGGGAAGCCCTGATGATGCACATGGAGGGACATAATGAGAAAATAATCAGCAATCCCCAATGCTGTTTAAGTAAAACCAATAGAAGCAAAATGTAATTCTTTTCTTGGTTGTCCACTGAAAGGTAAGATTGGTATGTAGTATCTTTTCTGACCAACTCATAATAAAATGTAAAGAAGCCAGGTAGAAAGGTTTAATAAAGAGTAAAAATTGGGGGAAAAAAAAAGAGCTGAAGAGAACAACGGTGCCATCAATGCCTGGGTTACCTGGCAGCAGAAAACGAAGGCTCAAGATTCAATCTAACAGCAAAAAATTGGATCAAAGCTTTGGGAACAATTTTGTTTTTTTCCTCAGATGATTTTCCACTTTTCTCTCAAATTACTTTCAATAATTATTTTGCACTCTGTGGCTTGTTAGCATGTGTGGGCTTTATACTAGTCATAATTCTATCCAAACAAAAACTCATCACCTCTAAAGATAGCATTTCCAAGCCATGCTTATCTGAAGAGAAGGGTGGCGGAGCAGCCGCTGCCTTCAGTGCCAGAAGGAAGCTGGGTGGGCCCCAGAGCTTGGGGATAGAGGGCCGGCTGCATCCCAGGCAGCTCTGTGAGGAAGCCAAAAATTGAGACTTTCTGGGGAGGAGCAGTCAAATCAGGCACTAGCCGTCACGACAATCACAACCTCTTTTATCTCCATCATACAAGGAAAGAGAGAGAAAGCAAAAAGCTTACTGGGTATCCTTAACTTTGTTAGTCTGAAATATCCTAAAATGAGTTCCATTCAGCATTTCATTTACACAGTGTCCATCAAAAATCTGCTGAGTTCTACAAGGATGATGATCAAAGTTTACCAAGGAGCACTTGAGGGGGTTTTGCCAATTTGATTACAGGAATGTTCATAGTCTGATTTGAGAACACCAACTTTTCATTCAGATAGCCAAAGCGTTGTTCTGATATTAAACAAGTGAAGGACAGTTGATTCTATACCCAGGAAAAAGCAGAAATATAGAGGCTTAAAAATGAATCTCTTCAATAGCACTCAAACATTTACTGGGTATGAATCATGTGCTAAGCACGCAGTGAATAAAAAGAATAATCCAGGAGCTATTCATGAATCCAGTAAGCAAATACATATTAAGCATGATTTCATGACAGGTTGTATGCTAGGTACTGGGCATACAACAATGAAAAGAGAGTCATAAACCTTACTCTTAGAGGACAAGAAGTATCACTGTAAAAAGAATAGAACAAGAGGCAGTGGTATCTGGGCCAGTCTCATTTGATCAGTTTGGTAATAGAAAGGAAGAAATTTAAGTAGGAAGAAACAAGGTAATAAAAGGTAGGAATAAATAAGACATGTTTTCACAATAATGAACAACTAGCCTGGCTAGGGCAAAAGGCCTGTGCTAAGTAGAAAAGGAAAATAAAATCAGAGGTAAATTGTGGTGTGTTTTGATGATGGATTTACATATAAAGTTAGATCATGAATCTGATGGAGAAGGCAATGGCACCCCACTCCAGTACTTTGCCTGGAAAATCCCATGGACAGAGGTGCCTGGTGGGCTGTAGTCCATGGGGTCGCTAAGAGTCGGACACGACTGAGCGACTTCACTTTCAATTTTCACTTTCATGCATTGGAAAAGGAAATGGCAACCCACTCCGGTGTTCTTGTTTGGAGAATCCCAGGGACGGGGGAGCCTGGTGGCTGCTGTCTATGGGGTCGCACAGAGTCGGACACGAATGAGGTGACTTAGCAACAGCAGCATGAATCTGAATTATGGTTTGTGATAGTGTGAAAAATACAATTCATATATTATGATATCTACAAATGCTCTACCTTTAGTGAAACAGATAGCATGCTACTGTATCCATTTTTCATGTAAAGTCTGTATCTATGGAGGAGTCCTCAAACAGCTCAAAGTACAAACAACAGCAGCACAGAGCCAATGTTCACAAAGGTGTCTAGACTATTAAACATTCAGCAATTTTAAAATTCCTAGATATTAAAAATGGAAGGGAATTCAGAAATCAAGTTCAACCCCTTTAATTTCATGCAAGAGAACATGAAATGCAACAGAACGCATGAAGTGCCTGAGCATCTCCTTCCTCATTACTAATAGGATAGATAATGCTGCAAACATCACACACACACACACACACACACATACATACACACCCCTAAAATTATTTGTAAACCATAAAATACTATAAGAGATATTCCTTAAGACTTCCAATATGCAGAAGAGCCAATACATACAACTACTCACTTGAACGATGAAAACTGAAAAGAAAAAAAACAGGGAGGAGGAGTAGTCCATATAGAATTCATATAAACAGATGGAGGCAACATACGTTTTTCATCAGCATATTTGATTCAGTTTCTCTAATTGACTTATCAAAATTATTATAAAATAAAAAAATTCTGACAGAGTAACTCTGGATTTAGAGGAATATATTCTGGTGATACAGAGTCTGGGGGTTTAGGAAAGGTCATACCTCAAATTTCAGAACTCATGAGAATCACCTGGAGATCTTGTTAACACAGATTTCTGGGCCCATATCCAGAGTTTTGATTCAGTAGGTCTGGTGTAGGGTCCAAGAATTCAGATTTATGACAAGTTGACAGGTGTTGGCTGATACAGCAGAGATCCTAGGACCACACTTTGAAAACCACTGTTTGAGGAAGAATAATATGCTTGCCTTGCTCTGAGATTCAACTAGAAGTAAGATTTGCCTGTACAATAATTAGGCCATGCTTCCTAAATCCACAACTGATGCTGATCTTTCTTAGCATAAGATATGCTCTCTAATATGTATAATCTTGGCCTTCTCACGAGCCTGCTTCAGACAGATCATAAGTCCCACTTGCATGCCTCCTCTTCTTCCCCATAGCATATATGTTGGAGTGAACCTCCCACAAACCAAGAGATGTCAATATCATGATCACTGAGCAGAGCTGAATTTCTAGGATTTATCTAACATTAACCTCCTCTTCCCTCACTGAGGAGCAAACATTCTGCTGGGGCTTTCTGCTTTATCAGCAGCCCTTTTGTCAAATGTGTACAATGTCCTAGAGAATACTGAAGTAGGAAGTAAAGTGTGTTGGTACTCTGAGCACATTTGGACATCCAGAATTTGATTCTGCAGTCTTCCCTTTACACAGAGCAATGTGCAAAATGTCAGGGTTCCAATATTCATTTCTATCCTGATTATAATCCTTTCTTTCTAAAAACTGAACCATATGCATATGCATATGCATGAAGTACATGAAAATTTGGAACAGAAGCTCTGCGACCTTGGACTGGCCTGTGTAGCTATTTATTCTGCTTAACTCATTATTGAATTTTAAGGTCAAACTAATGTTTTCTCAATGCCATAAGACCAGAAGTGGGCTACTGATAGTAAAGCCCTGAAAGATAAAGGTACAAGCTTGTAACTATCATCAAAAGGACAAGAGGTGAGTCTACTTAAAATTCAAATCTCAGTGAGCTGAGACATTTCTGCTCTTTACCATCTTTCTGGATCACAATCAGAGTTACTCAATTAATCTAAGTAATTGCAGAAACGCAACATTTTGGGTAGAACTTGTTCATTTACCACATTCATGTAAATGTCTTCTCCAGTCTTCTAGAAGACTGGGCCTTGGTATAAGATGCTACAGTAAGATCACACTCTTCAGTGGAGTCCATAAGCCTCAAGCAAATGAAATACGGAAATCTGGGTTACCAAGTAGAAAATCAACCAGAATTTTAGTTTCAGTATGCTGCTGCTGCTAAGTCGTTTCAGTCGTGTCCGACTCTGTGTGACCCACCAGGCTCTGCCATCCCTGGGATTCTCCAGGCAAGAACACTGGAGTGGGTTGCCATTTCCTTCTCCAATGCATGAAACTAAAAAGTGAAAGTGAAGTTGCTCAGTTGTGTCCGACTTTTTGCAACCCCATGGACTGCAGCCCACCAGGCTCCTCCATCCATGGGATTTTCCAGGCAAGAGTACTGGAGTGGGTTGCCATTGCCCTCTCCGAGTTTCAGTATAATCCTTCTTAAATCTTCCTGCTCTCTATACTGATCGTATTCTTTTAATACTAATTCCAGGTTAGAAAGTTAATATCTTTAAATTATACTTTCTCTCTCCAGTTGTCAAATGTAGAATTATCTTTCGTTGCACTGGTCTGAACTATATTTTAATGTCCTACTATGGATTATTTCATGACTGTATTATTGGTTTACTTGTTTCTTTATAAGTACTGAGGATCACATTAAATTACATCATATTAATCTAATTGAGAATTTAAAGGTCTGTAAACCTACCTGATTAATGTATTGCAAGGCATTTTCCTTTACTTTTTGTCATACTCTGAACTGAAGGATACAGCTGTAACTTTTCCTCAATAAATCCTTTATCTCTTTTTGAATCCTTTTAGAAAATACTTAGAAGATTTAGTAATATTAATTACTTTTAAATTATTTATCTACATAATCATAAAACAGTCAATAACCATTGGTATATAATGAGTCTATAATGTAAAAAGATTAGAAGCTCATTCCATAGCATCTCTGCCTATCTGAAGTTACTAAATTCCAAAATGGACATATGGCACACATACATATGAGTACCATACATATGCAGCTATGTGAATGGTTCTCAGCAATGGAAATAGCATATTCTAATACATTTATGATTACTGTCAAATTTGCTTTCTCCTATTTCACAGACATATAAAGGAAGAATATGAAATTTTCTTTGAATGAAAAAAGGGAAGAAATATTAAGCATAATATATTGTATATATTATTCATATGGATCAAGCCAGTTGATCCTAATCCTAAAGGAATCCTAAAGGAAATCAACCCTGAAAATTCACTGGAAGGACTGATGCTGAAGCTGAAACTCCAATATTTTGGTCATCTGATGCGAAGAGCCGACTTACTGGAAAAGAGTCTAATGCTGGGAAATACTGAGGACAAAAGGAGAATGGGGTGGCAGAGAATGAGATGGTTAGATAGCATCATCAGCTTGATGAACACAAATCTGAGCAAACTTCAGGAGATAGTGGAGAACAGAGGAGCCTGGCATGCTGCAGTCCATGGGGTTGCAAAGAGTAGGACACAGCTCAGTGATTGAAAGACGATAACAATTATATATACATGGTATTTTTCTTTTTACGAAGTTTTAGAAGGGCAAGAATGCTCCATGGTATGGATATGGCATAACATGAATGCTGCAGAAGATATGATTGTATGCCTGGGGCTGTTGCTAGCTGATTCCTACAGAAGTAGTAAAGACATTTGACAGGAAATCAGAGCAGGAAAATAAGGCAAAATTACATTTACAAGTTACTGCATCAGAATACTTAACATTCTCATTATTAGGGAATCGAAGGAAAATCTTGCGGTCAATGAGTTTTGTATTCAAAGTTGTCTTCCTTAGAATTTGAAACTTCTTAGAAATTATTTTCAACCTAAATAAATTTTAATTATGTCAAGTATGAATAGTTTAAGCCTTTAATATTTCTATACTCATGTTCACTTTATTTACATTTATTTTATACCAAATTCTGTTGCATTTTTCTTGAATACTACCTGAGGAGGACAGCAAACCTTTAATAAAGCCCTAAAATCATATACAGATTATCCAAATACCCTAGTTAAAGCACTATTAAAATATCTCTCACACTTAAATGAGAGTATAAACTTAGAAAAGTAGTTAAAGCTTAGAAAAAAACAGAAAAATAGTTAAAGCACTATTTTTTAAAAAATTTCTCATACTTAAATATGGGTATATCAACCTTAGAAAAATAAAGAAGCTTGATAACTTTGTATTGACATTTTCAACATTATATCAGTATTACTTTTCATACAGTTCATGAGGTTCTTGAGGCAAGAATGCTGGAGTGATTTGCCATTCCCTTAGTATGGCTAGAAGTATAATTCAAAGTATGCCTTCTACAACATATAGGACAATCTCTTCACCATGGAAACGTGAAGAAATGCCAGATGGTCACATATTATGTAGAGATGTTTGTAGAAACATCTGAGCAGAAATCCCATTAGACTTCATGGCCTAATCTGGACTCATCTAATGGTTAAGTAAAACCTAAGACCATTGAAATGTTTGCAAACAAATTCCCCAGAAGAAAGAGGAATATGCCCATGGCTTGAGAAAATATACCACAGAGAGGAAACTAAATACATTTACTGACTGCTTTGTAGAACAAAAAAAGGAGGGAATAATGCACAAGTCTCACTAAGTATTTTCTTTCAAATTCATTTCCAGCTATACAGAAATTTTGTTCTTCTGTTTTACAACTTATGGACTCAGTCATTCTGCTAAATGATGTACTGGTCATTTTTTTTTTTATTTATACTCTTTGCAATACTTTAAAAATATTATGACTACTAGCCTTCAAAATAGATCCAGATTTATACATGAATTTTAAATGTCATAAAACTTAAAACAAATTGTTTTAACATGTAAAACAGAATAGGATAAATCAGTAGTTTGTGAAAGTAATAAAATCCCCAAAGTTTCTCAAACAATATTTACTCAGTCCTAAAGCACTTTGAAAGATTGAGGGCAGGAGGAGAAGGGGACGACAGAGGATGAGGTGGCTGGATGGCATCACCAACTCAATGGACATGAGTTTGGGTAAACTCCGGGAGATGGTGACGGACAGGGAGGCCTGGAGTGCTGTGGTTCATGGGGTTGCAAAGAGTCAGACACAACTGAGTGATTGAACTGAACTGAAAGCACTTTGAAAGAAAATCACACTTGATCTAACCAAAAGGCCAAAAAGTGATGAAAGCAAATCGGAGCAACATGCTTTCCTATTAAACATTTCATATATTTCAAGAATAACTAATTTTATCTTTTAATTAGAATTAGAATCTTTTGATTAAAACTTTGTTCCCTAGGAAAATACCAACAGTAATAATGTCTCTTTTTTTCCTTCTCACATATTCAACCAAAAAGCAATCACTGTTTGATTGCAATTTGGAAACAGTTAAGGATCAGCAAGTTTCTGCCATCCTAAGGGGAAGAATCAGAAAAATAAACCTTATAATTTGAAGGATAATGAAGTACAAAGTATTTGCATATTTCACTAGAGTTTGCTCATATAAGATATGTGCTCTCTCTGTTCAAGTTTCAGCTTTATGATTTTATACCCTCATCTTTCAAAGTAGTCCACCTGTGCTTGTTAGTAATCACTAAAGATAAACACAATAATTTATTTTGCAGAGCTGTTACTGTGCACGTGTTGCTTTTTCTTTATAAGATATTGATTTTGCTCTGACTTACTTCTTTTTCAGCATCTTCTAGTTTCTTTTTCTTACTCTCAGGCATTAAATCATCCAACCAGCTGAGTTCCCGTTTGGTAAACAAAAAGTCCATCAATTTTCTTACAAATACCAGAGCTAACACCTGAAGGAAATAATAAAAGATTTTAAAACAAGGAAAAAATATAAATGGGAGATTTAGATTTGTTTTTTTTTGGTAGAAACAAGTCAACTAAAATTAGGTCTGATATTAAAGTGAAATTTTGATATATGTGTGTATAATAGATATTGTCTAACTTTTGCTTCCTTCAATTTCTTTTCTTACCACATCTCCAGAATAGCGGCTATGATTCTACCCATTATAGGAGGCATTTAAAGAAGCAATGAAAAAACTATATTTTTGACCATTTCCTTAAAAACACTTTAAGAATATTAAACCTTTAATACCTATGCTGATAATATTTTAATCATTTATAGTCATTCAAATTCTAGTACTTTAGCTTTGAAAT
Source organism: Bubalus kerabau (assembly GCF_029407905.1). NCBI lineage: Eukaryota > Metazoa > Chordata > Mammalia > Artiodactyla > Bovidae > Bubalus > Bubalus kerabau. Next base: position 88,130,823 of record NC_073626.1, read on the forward strand.
ATTTGAAACTCATCTAAAATATTTAATAAAATTTAATTTTAAAAGTTTCCTTAACTTTTCAGATTTGCTAGTATATTTTTAAAGTTAAATTGTGCAAGTGTACATTTTCTACCCAACTTTAATTAATTCAAACTAATGTTCAGAATGATAGAGATAAAACTAGTATGAATCACTGAAATTCATATATAATCTAAAACCCAATCTTAATTACTAGTTTTAGTGGCTAAAGTTTATACCAAGGTTTCCAATAAGTGTTCAAAATTATTCTATTGTTCCAATCTGTTCATGGATTTTTAGTGAGAGCAGAAAATCAGAGGGAGAAAAAGAGCTGACTTAGAAGTTTCATACCATCATGGGAAAGACAATAGCAGCTCGTGAAACTTTTATTATCCACAAAAGGCCAAGGCAACTCATCTGAATAACTGTGAAGAGATGGACTTTTCGAAGTGGCACATGCCTTAGATATATAAAATCTGGTTGATGTTTTGCAGGCATCCAGAAGAGCTTTATTCTATCAAAGAACTAAAAGATAAACAGACTAAATTGCTTTTCACAGACAACAATAAAAGTAGGACAAGTAAATGTATAATATAGTCCAATATATGGTACATCTAGATCACACTTACGTTGACATCTGGGCGTCGGGACTATGCGGTTGTTAAGTGTATATTCTGAAATACCACAACTTCAGTTTTATAATATCCCATAGTTTCTCAAATGTGGATACAGGTTATAATTAAGAGAGTTTAATAACACTGATGCCAATGGTAAACATTGCTCCCTCAGAGAGGATAGCCTTGAGACAAAACATAATCATCACCCTCGTCTTCATCATCACCTGTCAATTTCTTCCCTTACTTGTCCTTTAAGTACTGGGGTTCCCTGCACCCTTCTTTACTGAGTATTTCATCCATACCCACTGTTTCAGCTTTCACACACTTGCTAGACTCCCAGCCCTCAATCTCTACTGCAGCTCTTTCTGTCTCGAGCTCTAGACTCACATGCAGCTGCTGTGTGGGATGTTCCTCCTTATTTTGATTCTGCTGTTTTGACCTTGCCACTTTCATCCCCATAAAAGGTTTTGGTGCTGTTTCTAAAGATACAAATACCTTGGACATAAAGATTTAACCTAGACGAATTGTTATTAATAAAGTATTTCCAGAGCAAATTTTAACAGTTTAATTTATTGATCAGTTTCCTCTACTACACTGTCAAATCATTTATATATATTTTCAATTGTATCTTATTAACATTATTTTCATCTGGATCAAGGTTATTCCTGTTTAAACTTTATCATAAAGACAGTACATTATTTTTGGACTAGATATGATTTTAATAGCTTTGACATTTTTACCCATCAAAGTTAATTTTCTCAATTCAAATTTTATAGATTAAGTGTCCACAAGAATCTGAAATCTTCAATCATAGTTTACTTAACAAAATGTACTGCATGTTAGCTTTGTTTTATGCAGATCATTTTGTTTAATTTTTCTCAGGCCAAATTTTACAGTTTTCAATGTTTCCAACAAGAAGTGATGATTTAGAAAATGACAGTTTCAATCACTGTCAGTTCTATTTTATACCATGGAATATCTCCTATGTGTTTTGAGAGTAACATTAGATTTAGTCCTTAGCTAATTTATATGAGAATATTGTAAGCAATCTTCACCAAATTTTCCAAAATTACTCGAATACGCCAAGGAACAAAAATGCCCATAGAGTCAAATAGGTGTCAGTGTAGTGTCCGGAGAAGGCAATGGCACCCCACTCCAGTACTCTTGCCTGGAAAATCCCATGGACGGTGGAGCCTGGTAGGCTGCAGTCCAGGGGGTCGAAGAGAGTCGGACACGACTCAGCGACTTCACTTTCACTTTTCACTTTCATGCATTGGAGAAGGAAATGGCAACCCACTCCAGTGTTCTTGCCTGGAGAATCCCAGGGACGGGGGAGCCTGGTGGGCCGCCGTCTATGGGGTTGCACAGAGTCGGACATGACTGAAGTGACTTAGCAGCAGCAGCAGCAGTGTAGTGTCATACATCATGTTTTACTGACACCTTCTCATATCCTCAGTTCAACACGTTCCTTCTGTTTTTACCTGTCTTATGGCACAGCATGACCTTCCCTGGGGCATCTAAACCAGAATCACACATAACTGAGTCCATCCAGTGTCCATTTATTTAGTCATATTCATTTACACCTTCCAAAAAATTTGTTGAAAACCTATGCAGAGTACTAAGTGCTGAATTAGTTCCTGGTTTGTTCCTCTCTATATTGTCCACAAATATTTCACTGGGTCTTTTTATCTCTAACTCCTAAATATCTCTTAAAATTACATGTCATTAAATAAATAAAACTCAGTGCATGGTGGAGATAGGAATAGGGAAAAAATAAAGTTAAATCCTCAGGGCTATAAATGAATGTTTCAATTTCTATAGAACTAATTTTTTCCCCAGCTACCATTTCTCCATGTGTGAAGTTATGTTATTGCATAACTGTACTTCAGTGTGTGGGTGATTCCATTGTTATTGCTTAAATGGCACATTTGCTTTACTTTGGATCCTTAAAGTGTTGGAATGAATATAAATGTGGTTATATATCTGAGTACAGAAACAGCGTTCATAAGAACACTATGTTCTGTTTTTCCTGCCATGTTGCACAATATGAAACCTAGATAAATTTCTTAATATTGCCAAACAGGTAATATACAAGATTCTTTGAACAAACGGGGTAACAAATTAACATGTTTCTTGAACTGCTGATATTCTGCACATTTTTCATTATTACTGCTCAAGTACCTAATGATAGTCATGATAAATGTATTCTGAGTTTTGCATGTACCTCTGATCTTGTCCTAATATCAGCATCCCATTTCTCCATCCAGTTAGCCACAATATTCCAAATAGGAATTTCAGTTCCCTGAGTTCAGGGCTCACTTAAATTTTCACTAACTCTGTTTCTTAGTGTGAGACCCTATTTGCTGTTTCATTTGTGCTATTTAGAACTCATTATACTTTTCTCATGGGTCTTTGATAATATTTTCCTCAACTTTCATTTGAAAGATTCACACCCCAAATAATTCCAAAATTTGACATTCTTGTTTAGTTCCAAAGCTCATGGGTATAATAAAATCATGTGAGTGGAATTAGGGGGGAAAATCTGTTGAAGCTATCAAAATGATTTTACTTTATTTCTTAAACTTCTGCTGCTGTATTTATGTGAGCCTGAGGCCTAATAATAAATACTTTTCACTTACAGATGAAATTAGTACTCATAGAACTTTTGCCAAAGGCAAAAAAAACCCCCAGCAAAACAAATAAACAAAACCTCTTCAGTGCTCTTCCCTATCTGTCTTACCAAACCAATTCTTTTAAAAAATATTTTTCATACATAAAGTTATAAATGAACAAATTAAATGTAGTTAGAGTAAAATTAAATGCATAACACTTCTCAAGTGTTATAACAGTGAAACATTCAGTTATAACCCTGAGGACTGTACTTTATTTCTTAAGATTCAACACATCTCCTTCCAAGTTACTTTTACCCAGTATCAGGATGAACACACTCATCCTATCAACTTTGGGTGATTAGTGATCTGACAGTAACACCATGTTAAAGTTTTGTCTTGGTTCTGACATCCAATAGCATCCTCGGGCCTAAGAGGTTTTCCTTCTCCCAAGGTCAGAAGCTGATTTATTATTTTTTCAGGAGAAGAGTTCCTGTACTGCCTGTCCCTCAGCGTTGAGAGTTTAGCCAAGATCTTCCACGATGCTGCTGCCACATCACCCATTCTGCCCCATCAAGCAGGCTGCAGCGACCTTAAATTACCCTAGCCCCTCATGCAAGTGCATACTTTAGATAGCTACCTGCAGAGTCACAAGTAAATATAAGTTCCTAGTATAATTTCCCCAATGGCCCTTGTGATCAACAACCTCCCCCGCCTACTTCTCCTTATGCACCCCTTAGATAAGAACTCTGTAAAGCTCACCAGACCCTGCTCTTCCGATCTGAAGAGCCCAGTTTCAGCCTTAGCCAAGGAACCCCAAAGTGCTCCACCCACTGACCCTAATAAAGGCATCTGCCCTAGGTCCTGTCTCTCTCTGTCTCCACTTTGTCTTGGCCTCCCCACGTGGCCCCTCAAGACCAGGTCCTTCTGTGAAGACCTATGAGTGATAAACTTTTCTATTTCTGTTTCTCTTGTGGTCTGTTGTTAAAGCGCCAGTTCACCATCTAACACCCTGTGCTCCACTTAAAAAGTGTTAATTTGACGAATTAATAACATTTAGTCAGACGACTGTTCCTTTATAGGTCACTGAACAGTAATGAGTCTATCTTGTCAAAGAAAAAGTGGCAATTCATATTTTCTTTTAGCCAACAAAAATAAATTATACAATAAATAATCCTCAAACTAGTCTCCTTTTCAAGAAAGTGTAAGTGTTTGGGAACAACAGTCTTGTTATAAAACAAGATTATTCAAAGGAAATTTTATTTATTTTTTTATTTGCTAATGTATGTGTATTTAGTAGTATATTCATTTTTAAAAATTTAAATTTATTTATTTTAATTGGAGGCTAATTACCTTACAATATTGTATTGGTTTTGCCCTACATCAACATGAATCCGCCACGGGTAGAAATCTGTCTTAGTTTCCTAGTGCTGCTGTAACAAATTATAACTCGGTGGCTTAAACAATAGAAATTTATTTTCTCACAGGTGTGGAGGCAAGAATTTCAAAATCGAGGTTTTGGTGGGGTCTTGTTCTGTCTGAAGGCTGAAGAGAAGAAAATTTTCTTGTCTCTTCCAGCTTCTGTTGGTTCCTGATATACCCTGACTTGTGGTGCAAAAATTCCAGTCTCTGCCTCGACCTTTATGTGGCTTTCTTCCCTGTGTCTCTGTGTCCTCTTGTCTTCTTATAAGGACTCCAGTCATTGGATTTAGGATTCATCCTAAATTCAGGGTGAGCTCCTCTTGAAATCCATAACCGATTTTATCTGCAAAGACTTTATTTCCAAATAAGGTCACATTCTGAGATTCCAGGTGGATGTGCGGGGAAGGGGTACTATTCAACTCACTATAATAACATAAGCAGGAATAATTTGCCAACAGTCTCAGTAAAAATGTAAAATAATCTGTGGCACTTAAAAAAATATTTTAAATTTTACTCATTTAATTTTGGGCTGCTCTGAGTCTTCATTGCTGCAGGCAGCTTTTCTCCAGTCGCAAGCTGGGGCTACTCTTTGTTGCAGAGCATGGGCTCTAGGGCACACAGGCTTCAGTAGCTGCAGCACACGGGCTCAGGAAACGTGACCTGAGGGCCCTAGAGCACGGGCTCAATAGTTGTGGCGCACGGGCTTAGTGGCTCCATGGTGTGTGAAATCTTCCCGAACCAAGGATCAAACCAGTGTCCCCTGCACTGGCAGGCAGATTCTCATCCACTGTACCACTAGGGAAGTTCCTCTTCTGGTATTTTTTAAATGCATCCGCAAATTCTTTGATATTATTCTCTTCAAGCGATGGAGTCTAAATTTCCCTCCTTGTGTGCGCAAACTGGCCACAGTGACTGGCTTCTAGCAAATATAAGAAAAGTGGAAGTGACCACATGTGACTTTGTAGACTGTCAGTAGGCACCGTGACTTCAGCCTCACTCTGCCTCATATTTCTCATTCAGATGGAGGTCAGGGTCTCTGCTGTGGAGAGGCCGCTTACCAATAGCCAGAGAGGCACTACCATCTCTTGCCCTCAGCACTGGGATAAGCCATCTTGGATAAACACCTTCTAGTCCTATCCAAGCCTTCAAATGACTGCAGTTCTTGTCCACATCTTGCTAGCAGCCATATAAGGCACCTTGGGCCAAAATCACCCAGCTATTATGTTTCCAAGTTTATGACCCACAGAAACTGTGAGATAATAAATGTTTACTGTTTTAAGCCAATAAGTTTTATAGCAATTTTTTAGATAACAGTGGGAACTTAATGCAAAAACTATATTTATTTAACAAATAATTAAACAATCTATAAGGTTTTCCTTATTAATTTATAAAAATAATTCTATAAAGACAATTGCAATAATAACAGAAAAGCAAACATAAAAGGCAAAAATCACCCAGAATCTTATTACCTTAACAAATTGTTTTTCTTTCTCCACCTTCCTTTTTAATCTACCCACACTCAGAGTTTCTTAAACCTGTGGTAGTTACAACTTGTTTTCCCACTTTTTCACCTCACATTTCACTTTGTCATAAGCATTTTTACTGTGTTATTTTTATGGTCATTGTATTTATCAATTTTAAATTACTTTATCAAATTTAAATTAACCATAGATTGCTTAATTATTTTACTGTTGTGTATATTTTTTTTACTATTTTCATTGATCCACATATCATACAGTATCAAAGATTAAAAGCATTTTAATATTTTATATAGTTTTAAATATACTGATATCCTTTTCTAAAAGGATAATAAAGTATAAACTTTTTACAGTTTTAACATGTGTGTGTGTTAGTCACTCAGATGTCCAGTTGTTTGCAACCCCATAGACTGTAGCCCGCCAGGCTCCTCTGTCCATGGGATGCTCCAGGCCAGAATACTGGAGTGGGCAGCCATTCCTGTCTCCAGGGGATCTTCCCAACCCAGGGATTGAACCTGGGTCTCCCACACTGCAGGCAGATTCTATACTGTGTGAGCCACCAGGGAAGCCCCACAGTTTCAATATACTAATAGTAAACAGAAGTACCCTCAGATTATGAACCATTTTTAAGAATTTTTAAGACATTTAACTGTAACTGAGAGCTACTGCTCAGATAATGACATTTTCTTGGCTCTCAAGTGACTTTGCATCAACAGGCCTTAAGGCCTGGCATCACAGCTGTACTGTAGATACTTCACTTACTATATTACTATAAAGTAATTTACCTGAATTCCTTTTAGTGATGAAGCACCCATATAAAGAAACACTCCATATAGCACTGGCATAGGAATAAACTGTAAAAGAACAATTAGAAAAAAGGCACAGGTTATTTTCAAATATAATGTGGTTGAGACATTTTGTACTTCCAAAGAAAAACACAGAAAGGTAAATATTTTAGAAGGATGGGGCAGAGCCAGAAGACACGGGCTCAAATCCCAGCTCTAGCACTTTTTAGCTGCATAGCCTCAGGTAAGTCACCTAAGCTTTCTGTGCCTTAGTTTCCCAATATCTAAACAGGGATAATAAGAAGTCTATTAGACATATTTAATAGGTCAAAATCAATAAAATCACATGATGTATAATAAACAATTAATATCAAGTATATTTTGCTACATTAGGGAAATTTAAATGAATTCAATTATTTTAAATGAATTAAAATCTTTAAAATGAATTCAATTATTTTAAACATAAAAAAAAGTATATCCAATAACGATGTCCATGTAGTAGTTTTTGGAACATTTAAAATACAAAACTGTATATGTGGCCATGATCGTGGCACTGCTTATCTCTATGCCTCCCCCTTTACTGCTGCTGCTGCTATTAAGTCGCTTCAGTCATGTCCAACTCTGTGCGACCCCATAGACGGCAGCCCATGAGGCTCCCCCGTCCCTGGGATTCTCTAGGCAAGAACACTGGAGTGGGTTGCCATTTCCTTCTCCAATGCATGAAAGTGAAAAGTGAAAGTGAAGTCGCTCAGTCGTGCCCGACTCTCAGCGACCCCATGGACTGCAGTCTACCAGGCTCCTCTGTCCATGGGATTTTCCAGGCAAGAGTACTGGAGTGGGGTGCCATTCCTTCTCCGTCCCCCTTTACTAAGTAATAGCAATTGCAAATGTATCTGTCCACTGACAAGAAATTAGAAACTTTCTTTTGTGTAGGCATACAGTAAACTCAGGTCACAAGTTAGTCAGAGATGAGTGACTGTTTCCCAGAACCTGATTACCATTTCAAAATTACAATAATAATTTATACATCAAATTTACTTGGCCAGATTAAATTTTTTACATACTTAAGGATTCTAAAATATAGCACATAATTTCCCTTGGTAAGAAGCTATATAAACATGATAAAAAAAATTCATCACTTTCATCACATGCCATACAATATTTACAAATTGATGGCTTAGACTCAAATGAAATTTCTTAAAGAATAATATATATATTCTGCCTTTTCTCAAATTCACAAAGGGAGATTTCATTACCTTCAGAATACTAGTCATAAAGACTGATGAGCCCATGAGAATGAAAATCATAAGCCCAGTAACTCTTTGCTCCCGAATGCCAAGAAATTTGGGTTGTTCTCCTGGAGCTGAACATTCAGATTCCAGTTTCAGGCTGTTGACATGAGTGATGGAAAGGACAGTGGCAGCCACAAACCACGGCAGGCCCATGATGGAGCACACACCCAGCATGACAGCCACCATTAACAGATCCAGATGGTACCCACAACCTTTCTGTTAAGAGAAAGAAAACAGGATTCTCATTCCACCTGAATTTGGCATAAATACCGATGATACCACCACAGAACAGAAAAGAGGTACTGTTTTGAATCTTATATAACTGATTCTGAAATGCAAAATAAATTAAAGATAAAAAGAGAATAGTCTCAAAATATACAGTCCACTTACAGAAAAGCTACAGATGTTCCTACTGCAATTATGATTATAGTGACTTCTACATATTTTAATAGATATAATTCTGGCTTACTAGTACATTAGTTTCCATTCTATTTCTACTGAATAGGTAAAGTCATTATCAAATACAGTCCCTTTACTTTGGTTCCTTAAATGGGCAGGCTAATTTGTAATTCATGTCTTTCATCATTAATTTATACAAAAAATTGTTGAGCATCAATTATATATCAGGCATTAGGCTGAGAAAACAAAGTAACGACTGTGTCCCCAGTAGAACTAAGAATGGCCTGGTTGTGACTAGACACCACTTCCTGACAATATCCAGGAAGCCCCTTGCTAAGAACTCCTAAAGGATAAACTCTTGTTAAGTCCTTTCCATTTACCCTCTTTTGTCTCAATGGTTGACTTTTATTGTGAAAAATAATATCATAGAACCTAAACTTCCTTTTACATACTCATTTTTATCCTAGCATAGAACTATCTTGTTCTCATCTCTTGCAGCACTAGAAAATTTGGCCTCTCCTTAAAATGACAGTTTTGTGCTTTCTATCCCCTATATGATTCTACTCCATCACTGACTTACAGATGTTGCAAACTTCAGTGCTCTCTTGAATGAGATAGGAAATGTAAATAAGGAAAAATGTATGCATGGGACATGCGGAGGTGTGGAGAACTGAAGACTGTTCCCTTGAGGAAACTGGTTGGCTAAGAGTCCTTAGAGGACACAAACAAGATGAGGAACAGCTCTGTCACCATCACCCATAGGAAACAGTGTAAAGCCTAAGAGTTAGCAAACGCTGTTTTACATTCCAACTTTAAATGACTACTTCATGAGAGGTAGTGTAATAAGATGGTTAAGAGTATAAGTTCTGGAGACAGGTTCAGTTCAGTTCAGTCGCTCAGTCATGTCCGACTCTTTACGACCCTATGAATTGCAGCATGCCATGCCTCCCTGTCCATCACCAATTCCCAGAGTTAACCCAAACTCATGTCCATCGAGTCGGTGATGCCATCCAGCCATCTCATCCCCTGTCGTCCCCTTCTCCTGTCCCCAGTCCCTCCCAGCATCAGAGACTTTTCCAGTGAGTCAACTCTTTGTGTGAGGTGGCCAAAGTATTGGAGTTTCAGCTTTAGCATCATTCCTGCCAAAGAACACCCAGGACTGATCTCCTTTAGAATGGACTGGTTGCATCTCCTTGCAGTCCAAGGGACTCTCAAGAGTCTTCTCCAACACCACAGTTCAAAAGCATCAATTCTTTGGCGCTCAGCTTTCTTCACAGTCCAACTCTCATATCCATACATGACCACTGAAAAACCATTGACTAGACAGGTTGGAAGAAGCACAAGCTGGAATCAAGATTGCCGGGAGAAATATCAATAACCTCAAATATGCAGATGACACCACCCTTATGGCAGAAAGTGGAGAGGAACTAAAAAGCCTCTTGATGAAAGTGAAAGAGGAGAGTGAAAAAGTTGGCTTAAAGCTCAACATTCAGAAAACGAAGGTCATGGCATCTGGTCCCATCACTTCATGGGAAATAGATGGGGAAACAGTGGAAACAGTGTCAGACTTTATTTTTTGGGGCTCCAAAATCACTGCAGATGGTGATTGCAGCCATGAAATTAAAAGATGCTTACTCCTTGGAAGGAAAGTTATGACCAACCTAGATAGCATATTCAAAAGCAGAGACATTACTTTGCCAACAAGTGTCCATCTAGTCAAGGCTATGGTTTTTCCAGTGGTCATGTATGGATGTGAGAGTTGGACTGTGAAGAAAGCTGAGCGCCGAAGAATTGATGCTTTTGAACTGTGGTGTTGGAGAAGACTCTTGAGAGTCCCTTGGACTGCAAGGAGATCCAACCAGTCCATTCTGAAGGAGATCAGTCCTGGGTGTTCTTTGGAAGGAATGATGCTAAAGCTGAAACTCCAGTACTTTGGCCACCTCATGCGAAGAGTTGACTTATTGGAAAAGATTCTGATGCTGGGAGGGATTGGGGGCAGGAGGAAAAGGGGACAACAGAGGATGAGATGGCTGGACGGCATCACTGACTCGATGGACATGAGTTTGGGTTAACTCTGGGAGTTGGTGATAGGCAGGGAGGCCTGGCATGCTGCAGTTCATTGGGTCACAAAGAGTTGGACATGACTGAGAGACTGAACTGAACTGAACTGAACTGAGACGGACCTTTGTTGGCAAAGTAATGTCTATGCTTTTGAATATGCTATCTAGGTTGGTCATAACTTTTCCTTCCAAGGAGTAAGCATCTTTTAATTTCATGGCTGCAATCACCATCTGCAGTGATTTTGGAGCCCCAAAAAATAAAGTCTGACACTGTTTCCACTGTTTCCCCATCTATTTCCCATGAAGTGATGGGACCAGATGCCATGATCTTAGTTTTCTGAATGTTGAGCTTTAAGACAACTTGTTCAGTCTCCTCTTTCATTAAGAGGCTTTTTAGTTCCTCTTCACTTTCTGCCATAAGGGCAGTGTCATCTGCATATTTGAGGTTATTGATATTTCTCCCGGCAATCTTGATTCCAGCTTGTGCTTCTTCCAGCCCAGAGTTTCTCATGATGTACTCTGCAAAGAAGTTAAATAAGCAGGGTGACAATATACAGCCTTGACGTATTCCTTTTCCTATATGGAACCAGTCTGTTGTTCCATGTCAGGTTCTAACTGTTGCTTCCTGACCTGCATATAGGTTTCTCAAGAGGCAGGTCAGGTGGTCTGGTATTCCCATCTCTTTCAGAATTTTCCACAGTTTATTGTGATCCACACAGTCAAAGGCTTTGGCATAGTCAATAAAGCAGAAATAGATGTTTTTCTGGAACTCTTTTGCTTTTTCCATGATCCAGCCAGGAATCAAATGCCAGCTTAAGCAATGATCTTGAATGAATCATCTAAACTTTTGTGCCTCTGTTTCCCTATCTGAAAAATGGTGATGATGATGACAAGAGACATAGTGCTGAGTTGTTCTGAGAATTAAATAATTTACAAATGATTTTCACATCATTTAGAACAATGTCTGATATATTAGCAAGCACCAAGTAAATGTTATGGACTACCATATTTTCACAGTTGAACAAAAACTTTCTTCTTTTGTACTTACTTGTTTCAAGGCTTAATAAAAATATGTATATGTTTCTTAAGGGCAGGTAAACTTATCACATAATTTCTCAGTATATCCCAGTTTTTAGTGCAATCATTAACATACAGTAAGCAATCAAAAAGTCACAGACTGGCAATTTTAAAAGGAAATATGCATAACTGAAACATTTTTAGAATCAAATTTAGGTGTAATTTTAAAATAAATATAACTGTTAAATTTATTATTATGAATGTGAGCAGAAATTCCTAATTATTCTAGAGGAGTAATTTTGACTGTTTTTACAGGCAGTTTTACCAAGCTGCAAGCAGTGTCTAGTTTATCTGAAAGCCAATATAGCCTTGAAGGTAAAACATACTGAGTATTTGATGTGTATTTGTCATGGTAGTGTTTTCTTTCTGCTATTTTATTTCATTGTTTTATTATGAAAAACACCCTTAAAATTAGTTGTACTTCCTTCCCTTTCTGCTTACCCTTGCCAAATTATAAAAGTGCAGGAAATGACAGAGAAAAGAAAATGAGACATATCCACACAAGAACCTTTTTCCCCCTGCATTGTCACCGATTCAGTGGCACTCTTCCTTGGGTCAGCTTAGCTGCAGTAATGCTCCAGGTTCACCCAAATGCCTAAACTCAATTTCACTTGTGAATATGACCCTAGACAATTTTTTGGCTAATAAATCTGGAGACATTTTCTGCTAATAACTCTGGAGAGGTTTTCTGGAGAGAGCTGGAAGGCGGGAAGAGAAACACCTTTGTATCAGCATGACCAAGAAAGTATAAGAAGCTTCACCAGAGCCAGACTATGGTCCCCTAGTCCTTTTGCAGAACATCTTGGAAGATGTAGTTGCATACGATAGAACTCAAATTTTAGTCCCATTGGGCTTCCTATGACTCAGTGGAAAAGAATCCTCCTGCTAATGCAGGAGACATGGGTTCGATCCCTGGTCGAGGAAGATCCCACATGCTGAGGGACAATTAAGCCCACATGCCACAACTACTGAGCTTGTTCTCTAGAGCCTGCGAGTCCCAACTACTGAGTCCACATGCTCTTGAACCTGTGCTCCACAACAAGAGAAGCCACCACAATGAGAAGCCTGTGCATTCCAGCTAGAGAGTATCCCCCACTCACCACAACTAGAGAAAAGCCTGGATAGCAACGAGGACCCAGCGCAGTCAAAAATAATAAATTAATTAAATAAGTAAAAATTTTTAGTCCCAAAGAAAAAGAAGGACAGAGTCTTAACCAGTTAGACAAGTCTTTTCCTAGGAACAGTGCAGTGTGAACATAGGACAGCAAAGGACCTGATCTTCCAGCCCTTGCCACTGAGGCAGTGCAATGTAAATGGTGCCCCTGGGCTGTTGTGCAAATCTGTGGTAGTGCTAAGAGAGAATGGAAGAGGTGCTAGCAGCTGAGAGAGAGACACGAGAGGAAGGCAGAGGACATGGGGACTTGAGAGTCAGGCTTATGCTTTCAGGACACCCCGGTCTTTCCCACAGTATATGCTCCCTATGGCATAAGAACATGAGCAAGGCCTTCTTCATGACAACCATTTCCTATAGTTCTTGTCTTAGTGTTTCAAAAATATGACGTGGTAGCCTGGATGGGAGGGGAGTTTGGAGGAGAATGTAGGGCTGAATCCCTTCGTTGTTTACCTGAAACTATCACAACATTGTTAGTTGGCTATACCCCAGAACAAAATTATAAGTTTTTAAAAAATAAAATCACTTGCTTGCTGTTAAAAAAAATATGATACAAATGTAAACTGTGGGATGCTAGACTGCAGTAAGCAGACAAAATAACACTTTCCAAGAGAATAATTTCCTTTTTAAATTTAGAAAGCTAGCTTTGTAAAGTCCAAGCAGATAATAAAATCAAAAATACAATTTCCCCCTGATTATGTTGTACAACAATGGGAGCAGCTTAATTTAATGTGAGTCAAAGGAAATAAAGCAGTTCTGGCACTTCCACTAATTAATCATCATCCTTCATCTTGCCTTCCATTTAAAATGTCTTCAAAACCATGGTCTTTGTAACCAAATTATTAGCTTATAGGCATGCCAGCCAAAAGGAAGTATCCCTTTGTCAGAGAGAGAACTCTGTACCTTCTAACATATTTCTGTAGATTTTTTTTCTGAAATAAAGACAGAATCAGAGCTTCTATTCTCACATTCATCCATGAAACACGGGAAATGGACATATGGGAGGAAAAGGGAGCATAGCAACAGGTGATGCTACACCAGACCCCACTGAAACCAACATGCAGCAAGACAAGAGGCCAGCCAAGAGGACCATCTGATGCCCAGATGCCACTGCTGAAAAAATTCATTCCAAGCTTGGCAGCAATTTCCTGCATCTGTCAAGTTAACCACATAAAAGACTATAGATTGACATGAAGAACCAGGCTGACAAAGAGGGCAGAAAAGAACATATCAAATGCCATAATCATCAAGAGAATGTGGTGCCAAATGAATGTGGCAAATGCATTCATTTACTCCAGTGATCTGGGATTGTATTGCTGTTTATTAAAAAATGATGTCAAAAGAAGCCTGAACTGTCTACAGAAACATGAAGAAAAGCCCACAGTTATATCTTAACAGAAACTTTCTTTTCTGAAAGACAGTAGCTTTCCACTTTTAGAGAATATACTTCTTTTAAAAGTGGAAATTTTTCATGATTTTCAAAGGGATTCAGTTAACCAATGTTTATTCTACTTCTCTAGGGTAGAAACAAACAAATGAGAAATGCTAGAGAGAGTATGGATTTGCATCTACATATAATATGAATAGCAATTTGCATTCTCAAGTTTTTACATTTGCAACTCTGATGCTTTTGAGTGACCTAAAGATCATGAGGTGTTGTGAGTTAGAGTTTTGCTGGTCTTGAAATTCTTCATTCTGAGGGAGGAGTCAGTCACTTACCCTGTGAGTTGGCGCTAGACTCTTCAGCTCAACACAGCTTTATTGCATATGTTGTAACACAAAATGACAAAAAAAAATTTAGTAGTAGGAGAAAAATCCTCTAAAATAAAAAAATTCATCTAGGAGAAAACCTCAGCAACTGGTTTTGGTAATGGAAGGGAAGAAAAACGTGAAAAGATCTAAAACGTAAGTTTGGAAGAGATAAAGAATGAAATGATGAAATTTCTAGGTGACTTGGCTATATGATGTCGACTTAAATATATAACATAACCTCTACCAGATGCTTGATACAGAATCTAGAAGCCGTCATTCATTTAACTATCTCAGGGAATGCTCCAATCAAGAAAAAAACGGGTTTTCAAATAAGAAAAGAAAATCAGCAAAAGTTGATAATGTGGTTAACTTGTGGTCTGGGGATATATTCAAGAAACAGGTGTCTTTTTGTGACAATGTGGTTCAAGTAAAAGGCAGAGAACGTGCAGACATTTCAGGGAAGCAACAGGTGGGGAGAGCGGTTATGGACCAGACCGTTACTCTGAGTAAAGAACATTCTGAGAAAGTGATTTTTTGCTGTTAACAGGAAAATCAGTAGCAGCAGGCCACGTGATACTGAAGCTTAGAGAACACAGGGTTAGAGGCCAAAAAGAAAAGAATTCGGTGTAGATAAAACACGTTCACTGGACAGAACTTACTTTGAAAATGTCCGTATCCAAAGGAAATTGGGGGTGTTCAGACTCATAGTGGCCAAGAAAAGACCAACTCTTCTTCTTGTGACAATATAGCAAAGCCTTATCTGGCTTTATGATTAAACCAGATTTGCTCTGTCTATTAAATCCAGGCTATTAAGGGGTAAAATAGGCATCTTTTGACTACACAGCAATTTGTACAATAAAAAGTAATGTATAAATAATATAATATAGTTTAATAATATAGTCTCAACTTCATTTTAGTGACAAAAATATTAAATGCTTTAATTCGACAAAAGCATTTAATTCTAGAAAAGAAGGTAATTGAAAGGACAACTTAAAGAATGCTTTACTATATTTTAGCTAGTCTACATGATACATAAAGGTGGAATAACATAGTACATTTATTGATCTGGAGCTTTGGAAAGTCTGTGAATGTCAAGGGCCTACCATGGACTCAGGAAGAAAAGGAACAAGCATTATGTGATTATAAGGTAGAGAGATTTGGAAAGGGCAAGCATACAGGACAGCCAAAGAGATAACATCACCCTTGGCAATTCTTCATTTACTTCTATGTTCTGTTTTAATATAATTCCACTAATATTTGGAAAACAAATATACAAAGAGAATTTTTCAGTGAAATTAGTAATATTTCTGCCTAATTATAAAAGCAAAAACAAAAAAAACCCCAACTTCCTTTGAAAGGGAAAGAATGATTATATAGCTTTCTTTCTAAAACAAGAGTCTTTTAGTTCATTTAAAAACACGTGTCATACAAGGAAATATATAAACTTCCATTAAAATGATAATGCAGCCTTATACTGTTGACATGGGAGGATTAACATGATAATGCTCTTACGCAAAAAAAAAAAACATGCAACATATGCAGTATGAAAATACATATTTTGGTATACAATAAAAATAGAGATGAGAAAAATGGAGATATTTTCAGTTTTAAAAAATAAACTGGTGTCCAGGAAAAATGTTTTCCTACTTCTTAGAGAATAGCAGACTAACAGTGTTCAACATAAAGTTCTTAACACCAGCTTTATAGATTACTTAACTCTGTAACTTTAATAATTAGGTTGTGGCAGTATTTGCTTTTGCAGAAGGCTGATATTTTAATATCAAATATTTTTGAATGATTGATATTAAATAAGTTGACTACTAACTTGGAAATCTGAATTTCTTATTTCGAGAGCTGTAAATGATTCAAAGTTTCCAATATTGAATAATGTAGTTCAGCAGTATTTTGGAGCCAGCTCATATAGACTTATAAGAGCCAATTGTTTAATTTTCAATTTTCTTCCTGCCAATTGATGTCACTTTGGTAGCTTGAAATGGGCCATGATGGGAGTATTCACATCATGAAAATCGGCAAACATTATAAATCAGGGTATTTTTTTTACACACAGAGAACTGGTTGTTAAACATGTACCAGCACATCATTGGTCTAGTAACTAAGAACTTCATGTGATATTTTTGTAGAATATACCTTTAATAATTAAAATTTTTCTTTGACAAAAACAAGAAGTTAATATGAGCTCATTTTTTTAAAAAGGTTTTGAGCACTCTTGTTACTTTCTAAAAACAAAATAAAAAAAATGCTTTTTATTTTAAAACAGATACACATTCTCCCCAATATAACAGACAAAATTCCTTTTCAGTAGGATTTATTGCAAATAACTGTGGTTTCTTATATTTATGTCATTACTGCTGCTGCTAAGTCGCTTCAGTCATGTCCGACTCTGTGCGACCCCATAGACAGGCAGCCCACCAGGCTCCCCTGTCCCTGGGATTCTCCAGGCAAGAACACTGGAGTGGGTTGCCATTTCCTTCTCCAATGAGTGAAAGTGAAAAGTGAAAGTGAAGTCACTCAGTCATGTCCGACTCTTCGCGGCTCCATGGAGGGCAGCCTACCAGGCTCCTCCACCCATGAGATTTTC
The DNA here is from genome assembly GCF_029407905.1 of Bubalus kerabau. Taxonomy (NCBI): domain Eukaryota; kingdom Metazoa; phylum Chordata; class Mammalia; order Artiodactyla; family Bovidae; genus Bubalus; species Bubalus kerabau. The sequence goes on from NC_073626.1 coordinate 88,148,081, forward strand.
CAGGCAAGAGTACTGGAGTGGGTTGCCATTGCCTTCTCCATACTGGAAACCTAAGAGTTTCAAATTTCTGGAGGAGTCAGATAGAGAGAAAATTTTTTATAATTGTTTTGTTTATAACATATAATTTTACCAAATTATTTTCATAATTAGTTTGAGAGGAAGGTTTTCCCTACTCCCAGAAAACACAAGATTCAAACCTGTAATTTTTCAGATAGAAACCATAAAAGATAATATTCGCTGGTTCATTCAGTCCTTTATTAACTTTTGTGAAGTCATCAGGTTTTACTATGTCATTACTACTTCCTATCAGATAGTTCAATCAGGTTTTTAAAATCTTTCTAAGGTACATACTTAAAAATTCTATAAAGTATAATTTCTGTTGCTCTGACAAAATTTTTCCTAGAATTTAAAGACTATATGACGATAGCTCACCATTATCCCATGATACCAGAAAAAAACAAGATTGTGTGTGTTCTGATTTTTATAAGGTTTGATTCAGAGTACTTTTAACCATTCAGTGATTTTGTTGGTTCAATTTAACTTAATATATTCCTATAAACAACAGTGCTCACATTACATATCTCATACCAATGAACAACTTTATTCACAGTTGCAAAATGGCAGGGTCAGAATATAATAAGTAAAATATATTTATATTTATTCTCTTTGTAAAAGAAAATCATTGAAATCTGCAATAAAACTAAACAAAGATGTCACTTAAAAACTATAACATTTATAACTTGGTTTTGATGTCATAGACATTATAGATGGAGAAATAACTAAAGAAAAATGAGAATTATTTGAAGATGTAATTTTTTCCAAAATAAATGCAATCTAATAGACAGAGTCAAATATAGAAATGGAAGAATCTCAGATGTAAGACAAATTGGTAAAACTACACTTCACCAAAACAGACCATTTCATTAAAATGTGTTAAACATGGTAAAGAACACTAGAACTTTGGCAACATTTTTAAATTTTAAGTCCTAGAGGTAGGGTTTTAGAATTTAGAGCTCAGCCAAGTGCCATAAATAAATTAATTAATAATCAATTTAAGCTTATTGTAAGACAAAGTACCATGAATATAGAAAATAAAATTATAAATCTGAAAATTTTAATATTTCACTCTGCAAATGACTATAGAATACAAAGTATAATATAGAATACAAAGCATAATAAACATAACAAACATCAATTGATCTCAGTTAAATCATAATGATTTACATTAAAATAGATGCTAAAATATACCTTTAGCTTATGTTCTTTTCTGTTGATAATGACAGCTGTAATCTGTTGGTCCATAAAAATTAGAATAGTACAAAGTAAAGCTGGAATAATAGCAGCTATTACTGTCCACCATGGATTTGGACCTAAAGGTGTAACAAACCAGCCACGATCATCTCTTGTGGGCTGTGAAAAATTAAAGAATGCATAGTTATTAACTGGATTAATAAATATCTAATCAAATGAAGTCTTACAGACAATACCAGGAAAGCCCTAATTATAAACTGATATGCCAAGTAATTATATTTAATAACAATATTCACAAAACATGGTACCAGGCACCATTCTAAGTGTTTTAAATATTTCAACTCACTTTTTCCCTTCACAACAGTCTAAAGAAGTTACAGACAAGGAAACAGGCATAGGGAATAAATTTCTCAAAGTCCCAAAGCTAGTGAGTGGTGAAGACAAGATTTCAACTCTGATAGACTGGCTCAAAAATCTGTGTTCTCAATCAATATCTATATTAAATAAAATTATATTACCATTATCATATGTGCTATTGGATTGGCAAATTCATTCACTTTTACAAATATCACATTGACAACTGTGTACAACTCATTTTAGATGTGTATCCAGGCCACTAAGTAAAAACAGCAAAAAGACACTCAGGGAAGGGTTCTAAACATGGTTGGTGCCTGAGATGAGTCCCAAATGAATTCATTTTGACAATTCTTTGAGGAAGTCCCCAGCTCTGTTTGATAGGTGAGGAAACAAGGTTCAAAGAGATTAAATAACTGGCCCAAGGTCATAGTTGTAATGTGGTTCAAACTCTATTTCAGACCTAATTTTATTTGTTTTCCAATCCCTATCCATTGTGCAATTCTGCAAAAAGAAAATGCATTTCCCTTATTTTAAAAATGTTTCCTTATCTTTTAGAATATAGATATTCCTACTGGAAGAATTAACAGGAAACTTTTTCAAGTGGCTTCCAGGTCTCTATTTCCGTGATTACTATTTATTTTTTAATATTAGGCCAAAATTGTAGTTGGGCTGTGAGCATTTTATTTTCTGTTATATTAATCACTATTCTTTATATTTTCATGAAAATCCCAAGTGGTAGGTTTATAGCCATCATCTGAATAAAAATTAGACCTACAGAGATGGAGAGATAGTAAATGCTATGATAACTTCACCTTGAAAACACTTGGTACTTGTAGTTTTGGAGACGGGATCCCAATGGCATAGTCAATTAAAACCATACATAGAATCGTAAGAAAGACAGCAAAGTCGCTCACTATGGATCGAACCTAAAGATAATTAAAACACTTGTCACTTGAAGGAACTATAAATAGTGAGGAATACTCAGGAACATAATCTAGAATCACACTTTATGACATGATATCATAATATTACATTTTATACATACTATTACTGTTAATTCTGTCATATTTATATTTATGTACCTCTGTCATTAAGATAAATATATACTCAACATTTTCAAAATGAGGCATTATGGAATAGCTACAATGCTGATTGTGCTGTTTTCAGTATTTATTTAAAATTTAAGTTTATTATGGGAATCATGCATGGCACCATTACACCAGTGATGCTGATAAAAATCTAAGTTTATTATGAATTCCAATGTGTGAATATTTAAAATACAGAATAACATTGATGGAGAGAATTTGGCTAAATTTTAATACTCTGTCTCACACAGGTAACATTTTAATATGATAAACCCCCAAACACTATAAAATAAAATCTGTTTTTATTGAAGTATCACAATAGTTAGTTTATCTGAGATGTAAGTATAGCAGCAGGTAATGTGCACAACAGAGTAAGTAAATTTAAAAGTTATTCTATTTCTCATTTATAAAGTCTTCTTTGAGCAAAATCCTTAAACAATATTCAGTAAGATCTGGCTTTTATTAGGATGCCTTTATGTCACACACACAAACACATACAAAATTCAGGAGTTTAATAAAAAAATCAATTCTATATTAATCAAATTAAGCTTTTGGAGGAAAGAAATGAATCTTCCAACTTAGGGAAGGAAGAGGTAACAAAAACAGAAGCTTCTCTCAAACAGTTCTTAAAACATTTTCCCAGAGTAGAATTTTCATCACAATTTTTAGCTCATCTCTCAAAAGCTTGTTTTCTTGTTTCTCTTCTTTCTTTTCTTCTGTCTCCCTCCCTTCCTTCCTTAGTCCTTTTTTGGCTGAGTCAGGCCTTATAGGTGTTACTTTGCAGTGTTAAATATTGAACTAAGCTGTTTCTCTGTTTACTTTCTTTTCCAAATATGCAGATGCAAACGTGGTGGGTTAGGGGGAGGGACTGACACTTTAAAAATGAAAAAGAGGATAGTGTTCCAATGAGTCTTGCAGGGGCTTTCCCAATTACAAAATGTAACAGTGGCTCCTATGAGGTGTCTGTCAGGCTGGAATAGTTCCCACTGTTCACTGGGCAAGAAAGTGACAATCAGTAATGCAGTGTGTGCTTGTGCTTTTGAGTTCCAAAAATGAAAGTCGGAACGTGGGAGTTTATCTCTGGGATTTGAAGTTAGGAGATAAGCCTAAAGGCCATCTGCACTCCCAGCATCAGTCTCACGAAATGCTTCCTCTTCCCCACCTCACCACACCTCACTCCTAATATGGCAGCTCAATCACCCAAAAACCTTTAGTGGCCCCTTTAATGACAGTAATCGCTCTTTCTTTTGTCCTAAAATACACCTATCACTGTAACATGCTTTATGCTGGTAGACATTTTGATCAGAAAAACTGTAGTCTGAGTACCTTGGTTGGAAAATAGCGGCTAGTCTTGAACTGCTTCAACGTGGCTGACAGAGTAACTGTGGAAAAGAAGAGGATCACTGACCAAAACAGAACATCTGGAACATAGGGGTGCTCGTGGCCGCAGGCTCGTCCAACATACTCCCCATGCAGTGATTTGCATTCCTGCCAGAGAAGTAAAACAAATGGAGCTGTTAAGGAAAAAAAAGGTGGACGTAGTTCTTTCAGAAAACTAATGTCTTAGGATCACTTGTAGTTGAGTTGCCAAGGTTTTTCATTAAGGCTCATGTTTGGATAGGTAGTGAGCAGTAAGAACTATTTCTAAAATTTTTGCCTTTTAAAAATTAAATCTATAAAACTGATTCACCAATCATCATCTTTATTAAGTATCACATCAACCCTATAAAATAGGTAGTTGCTATTATTTCCATGTTGTATCTGAGGAAAATATAGTATAGAGAAGGTAAGTAATTTGCTATAGCCTCACCACTGCTGGGCAGCAGCAGAGCTGGTGGGAATATTATTGCATATTAAAGGAGAACAGTGATTCTCTAGAATTATCTAGTCCTAAAGCTCCCAAGAAAGGTGAGAAAAGCAACAACAAAAAAATACAATATATTATTACTGAAGTGAAACTAGAAGTCAAAGATGGAGCTCAAACTTAAATTATAGAACAAAAGAGAAAAAGTACTATAGGAGCAGGGCAAAGTTCATATTTACTATGACTTTTTCAGGAGCTTCATAGGTGGCTCACAGGTAAAGAACCCACCTGCCAATGCAGAAGACCCGGGTTCCATCCCTGGGTAGGGCAGATACCCTGGAGAAGGAAATGGCCAACCACTCCAGGATTCTTGCCTGGAGAATTCCATGGACAGAGGAGCCTGGCAAACTATACTCCATGGAGTCACAAAGAGTCAGACACAACTGAGCAACTATATAACAACAACAACAACAAATGACTTCATGATCTTTCATTTTTTTTTTTCCTGGTATTTATTTTATAAGCCCCTGAAGAACCATTTCTAATTGCTGTCTTAGCCATGAGGTGGCAGCAAAGTCAAAAAATTTTTCTTTCTTGGAGGAAAAAACAGCATTTAAAATTATTTTGAAATTAAGACTTTTTTTTAAAGCTCATATAAGATTGGGTTTTACCATTTCATTTTAAAGATTAGAACATTAAATTTTAATTTTTTATTTCAAAACAGAAAAGAATGGTTTAAGTGATCCAGTGACCTTGCTAGTACCTTAGATATTCTCAGCCTGAATTAGGAATTGAATTGTGCCATGGTACAGGAAGATCTTAGGAGAAAATATGGACTGCCAGATTGATCACCAGCAGAGACTGTCCAATGAACAAAGCTTCAAGCCCTGGAGTACAGCAGGAAACACATACCTTTGAAAGATTCTAGACTAAATCACAGACCTTGTTATCTAAAAACAAACTAGTAAAATCACTTGGGACAGTTACCTGTAAGGCTAGGATTTTTGAGAAATATTGTTTGTATACTTTATAATTATCTAAAACAATTCTGTTCCTTTTTCTAATCTAACTGCAAATGCTACATTTTTTGCTAGCTAAAGTTGAATTCCAATTAACCATGTTAATACAGAGCACAGAAACTTTGCTAATTGGGGAAAAAAAAAAATCCCCAAGCCTTAATTATAGCTTTAGTTTTTCCTTCTCTCAAAACTCTGTTAAAAGGGATAAAGTAGCAAAAACAAATCCTTGAAATTTTTAGTCCCTTCTCTTGCCCCTTGTTCAGCTTTACTAGTAAAGCAATTACTAAGCAAAGTAATGGAATAGAAGCTAGAAAGCTAGAAAAATGATACTGATGAACCTATCTGCAGGGCAAGAACAGAGGCCCAGACATAGAGACTGGACTTGTGACTGGGTGAAGGAGAGGGTGGGATGAACTGAGAGTAGTGCTGAAATATATACATTGCCATGTACAAAATAGATAGCTAGTGGGAAGTTGCTGTATAACACAGGGAGCTCAAGCTGGTGCTCTGAGATGACCTAGAGGGGTGGGATGTTGGGGGAGAAGTTCAAGAGGGGGCAGGTATATGTATACTTATGGCTGATTCATGCTGTTGTACGACAGAAACTAACACAACACTGTGAAGCAATTATCCTCCAATTAAAAGTAAATAAAAAAAAAGAAGAATGGATAAATACAAAGAGGAGCTAAAAGTTCCTTTGTAAACACATTTACCTATATATTTGTGATCATCTTCTATCTTTTGTGCAGATATAAAAGTCTTCCAAGTCTTGGACTTGGTTGAGTCTTGTTCTCAATTCTTGGTAATATAGAAACCATTTAAAGAATTATTTGTCTTATAAGCTATAATACATTGCCATTAGCCTGCCTAGTCACTTTAATTCAAAGCAAATTTGAAAAGTATATTTTTCTTTCTTTTAGGAGGGCAGTATGTTATTTAAAAAGGAAAAATTGTGAGCTACTATATTCTACATTTATTTTCTGGTTTATACCAACTGTACCCTTAAAACACACACACACACATGAAGTCCTAAGATTTGGAAGAGAAAACTAAATCTAAATCCTGTTCTCTTATTTTGAGTCTCACATATGGTTTCACTTATGAAAATGAAAAAAATGCTTGTTGACAAACTCATTTCTACTAATTATTCTTCAACACGTTTTAAGCTTCAACAATTTTATAAGTTGGTAAAAATTAAGTTTGATAAAATAAGAAATTAGAGTTGGCATTAGTGTCCTGCCCCTTATTTATGTATAAGCTAAATATGTAATTCTGGCATTGAAACAATTCTTAACCAATTGCTAGTTAATTGCCTGTGAATATTTTAAACCTTGTCTAGGAATTCCTTATAATGACAGATTTTGATATACTGCTAAAATATATATATAAACATAGAAACTTAAGTACTCTAGCTTGCTATAAAACACTTGAATTAAGCATTATTCACAATAGTCAAGATATGGAAATAACCTAGATGTCTGTCAATGGATCAATGGATTAAGAAACTGTAGTATAAATATACAATAGAATATCATTCACCCTTAAAAAGGAAGGAAATGTTGTTACTGCAACAACATGAATGAACCTGTAAGAAATGCTAATTGAAACAAGCCAGACACAGAAGACAAATACTATATGATTTATCTTCTATGTGGAAGCTAAAAGTCAAACTCAGAAGCAGAGAGTAGAATGATAGTTACCAATGACTAGGGAGAGAGGAAAAATGGGAAAATATTGGTTGAAGGGAACAAAGTTTCAGTTATGCAGGATAAATAAATTATGAAGTGCTAGTGTATAACACAGTGCCTATGGTTAATAATATTGTATTAAATAATTGAAATTTGCTGGGACAGTAGATCTTAATTGTTTTCACCAAGTAAAAAGGTTGCTTATGTGAGGTGCTATGTGTGTTAATTAGCTTGATTGTGGTAATCATTCACCTTGTATACATTCATCAAAACACATTTTATACCTAAAATACATAATTTTTATTTGTCAATTATACCTCAATAAAGCTAGAAAACAAAATAAACCAAGACATTTACATTAAATAGTAAATCTGTGATTTGAGACTGCATTTCAAAATAATCATTAAATGTTTATTGGACACTTACTATGCATACAGTAATTTGGGAGAATCAAAGAAAGCTAAAGTTCTTGCCATTGCTGAGTTAGCAAGGTAAAAATTACAGTTCATGAGAAATGTAACAATTCAATTAAAAATTATCCAGTGAGTAATACACAGAGTAAATATTACATGACCATTTTTACAAAACTAGTTATAATAGCCATTAGCACTGTTAATAAAATTAATAATTTGCTTTTGATGATCCTGATGGTTATGCTGAGAAAAAAATAGAATAACAATTAAGACAAATCATTATGGCCCTCGATGACTTAAAATTTTAAGTTTTTTTCATTATGTTGAATACCCTTTGGTGATAAGTGCTATTTCTGGTCAAGATTAGCAATTATTCATTGCAAACAGTGCTTTTACCTAATTAAAAATAATATGAAAATTTCTGCCAGAATGTTAACACCTAGTGCAGAACTTAACAAAGAAAAAAATAATAATAACAATCTCAGGATTAGATTTGCTTTGTTTGATTGCAAAATATTTTTCACTGTACTCTTCTTGACCCTAAAACTTCTAATATTGATCTAGGTAGATCAATTGTGCTATGAGTCTCTTAGAAATGTATGATTCAGGATTTGCTACTATATGGAATAAATATTATTATTTAACATTAAATTATTCAAGACTATAAACACATAGAGTAAATTTTCATATTAAATAATTTAGAGATGAAATTATTGGGTAAGTGTATTGTAGGGGACACCAAGATGAGGGACAAAAGCAAGGAACTCTTAAAATATAATATCTTTATAGTTTATAAAAGGGGAATATAAATGGAAGATGCATTGCTGAATGGATCAACCATGTCTAAATTCTGAACAACTGTAGCATTCTTTCTTGTTCAGCTCATCATTTCTTTTATTGGTCAACTTAAATGGCTCTCTGAAAGGGAGAAGTTCGATAAATCTTTTTTCTAAGGAAAAATACAACAGAATAAATGTTAACTATAATAGAAAAAAAATGAAAGTGAAGACATTTTAGAGCAAATGACTAGGGTAAGAAGAAAGGTAGTAAAATATAGGTCAAAGATAGAATTTTAAAAATTTTGATTCTGAAAAAAATACTTAATGAGGAAAAGTGAGAAAAATAGGCAACAGATCAAGTGCTCTTGTAAGAACTGCGTTTAGAGTTTTATAATTGTGCAACAAAAAAGGTTTGTGTGTATCACTAACTGGCTCACTTACTAAAATGTGTTTCTCATGAAATGAACTAGAGTTCATATAGTTTTATGCTGATGGTTATAATGGGATTTGAGCTTATACAGGTAGGTAAATAGGCAGAAGCTTTGGACTGTAATGTTTGTAACTGAGAAGAACAGAAAAGAAACTAGAATGACTCAGATTTTAATACTTATTAGAAGCAGAATCTTTGTATTTTTCCAGTTATGAGACTTGATTGACCAGAAGTAAAGGATGTAAATATAGATGGAAATAGGTGTGCACAAATATTACAAGAGATTAAGAAAACAGTACTTTGGCCACCTCATGCGAAAAGCTGACTCATTGGAAAAGACTCTGATGCTGGGAGGGATTGGGGGCAGGAGGAGAAGGGGACGGTAGAGGATGAGATGGCTGGATGGCATCACTGACTCGATGGACGTGAGTCTGAGTGAACTCCGGGAGTTGGTGACGGACAGGGAGGCCTGGCGTGCTGCGATTCATGGGGTCGCAAAGAGTCAGACACGACTGAGAGACTGAACTGAAATGAACTGAAGAAAAATAGAGGCATTCAACTATGAAGGGGAAAAAAGATATCATTATAAAAAGGAAAGACAGAAATATTTTTAAAGGTGTAAGATTTAACTTTGATAGATGAAAAATATGTTGTGATTCTTTTTGTTAAATGGAAGGAAGATAAGGAGAAAATGGAAATAAGAAAACTCTTTCTGAGGGAGGTGCCAGAATTTTAAGAAAAGTGACTTTGGTTTTCCCCAAAAGTTCAATATTTATACCAAAATATTAACAAACATCCCCTCCCCCTCAACATATTCTGAACAGCTGGAGCAGCACCATGGAGCGAAGTAAAAGCATTCTTTACACAGAAGGCTGACTTAGTTCTGTCATATGGTTTAATTTAGGTCAACATTGCTCTTATTTAATGTGCTTTCAGTTAATCTAGTCACATTATGCCATATAGGTGTGCTTTTGGAGTAATTCAGGACTACTAACTACTGGAAAAGCTTAATAATGAAAGGAAACCCCTGTTAACTTATGCATTTTTGAATGGATGAAATAAAACTATCACTTTTGTAATAGTATTTATTTAAAATAATTTACCTTAGTGGCAATAATTCATTCAAAATGTCAAAAAAGATCTTATAGTAATTAGAGTCAAGATATGTTTCACTTACCGAAACAGTTAGGTTCTCCCAAATTATGTCAGAGGCAGAAATATTGGACTCCCTCCATTCCTTCAATGTATTATTACTAGGATTATGTGGCTCCACACAGTTACATCTGCAAAGACAAAACAGTGTCTTTTATGAAATAAGTATATTTTTGTAACCAGACTCTTCCCCAGTCACAGCCTTCCTCCATTTGAGAGATAAGTAGTTAGGTCATCCTAAATATTCCAAAACACACTATTTTCAGACATATGATAGATATATTACTAGGACATTAGAGCACTTTTAATGTTCCCTGGAATGAGATGTCATTCCCTCTCTGTTCCAGTCAGAGGAAATTTTTTAAAGTATAGGTTAGAACACAAGGCTTTGGGGGCCTTTTAAATCAAGATGCTTTCTAAATCTTACAACAGCCATTTACCCCTCAATCATAAGTCAAGTGGGAAAAAATGATAAATATCCAAATGTATTTTTATAATTTATTTTTATTAATATTATAAGAACATATCATATATGTTTATATATATATTTCATATTCTAGAGATCACTTAGAATTTTGCTATGTAATTTTAAATTAAAGCTAAGTTGAAGTAAGAACCCTGTGTATCTCAGAACCAAACAATCAATATGCAAATATTTTTTGAATAGCTACTATATATGCAAGGTAACAAGATGAATGCTGAGGGTAAGAGCAAACCAGTAAGAAAAGAAAATCAATCCTCTGTCATCCGCATACTCATTGGAATGACTGATGCTGAAGCTGAAGCTCCAATCCTTTGACCACCTGATGCAAAGAGCCGACTCATTGGAAAAGACCCTGATACTGGTAAAGATTGAGGGCAGGAGGAGAAGAGGACAACAGAGGATGAGACGGTTGGATGGCATCTCTGACTCAATGGGCGTGAGTTTGGGCAGACTGAGAGATAGTGGAGGACAAGGAAACCAGGCCTGCTGCAGTCCACGGGGTTGCAAAGAGTAGGGCACAACTGAGTGACTGAACAACAACTACATACAGGGTAACATGACGAATGCTGAGGGTAAGAGCGGAAAGAATAGGAAAGATCTGGGCAATTGTTACTACCATGTAATAAACAACAGCTTTTGATATCACATTCTTTATAACTTTGTAAGTAAATGAGAACACACAAGCAAAGATTATCAACAAGTTAATGGTCTTAGATGTTAACTTCAATTTACAAATGGTTTGTTTAAAAAATTCATTAAGTCTATTATTTGCCCTTCAGAGAGCATTTTCTTCTAGAAGCATTTTATAAAAATCATATTTGGGCTCCCAGGTTAACCCACATATACTACAAAACTTAAAGATAGGTTGGACTGCTATTTTAGTGATATTAATTGAACTGCAGAACTTAACTACTATTATTTCTATAGGAAAATATATTACAGTTTCTACTTAATAAATTTCTTTGCCTGAGCTACAGTCTCTCTTTCTACATCAGGAATTTTAGTCTGTTCTTTTTTATCACCACTCATTCATTTTTCAAAGCGTACTCAGTGTCTATTATTATACAAAATTCTACTTGACTTGAGCAATACAGACAGGCCTGCACCTATTCTCACTAAGGATGGTTAAGGTATTCCCACCTGGGCTCACTTGGGACTGGGGCACTAAAAAAACAGAGGATTTCAACGAGAAAGTTGTTAATGAGGATTTTAAGGGAATGAGAGAAGAAGTATTAGCCACTATGAGTAGCTGCAGTGGCCACTGTGGTATCAGAGGGAGGAGACAAAGCAAAAGGGAAACAAAGGTCTTTGAGAGGCAGTAATAGTCATTCATTAATGCAATTTGTTCAAATCTATAGGTTCCCAAGTCCCAGATAAGTTGTACATAATCACAGAACACAGGCCTTTGTATCAGAAAGCTTTACTGGTTATGTGGCATGGGCAAGTTATTTAAGCACTCTAAACTTTGGTTTCCTCATAAAGTAAAATGAGGACTGACATGCCTACCTAGTAGAGCTATTATGAAGAATATGTAACATGATATATACTAAATGGCATGTATACATTTATGCATTTTGTAATTGTTGCTCCTATCATCATCATGATTATCATCATTATTTTCTGGTTCATTTATTGGTTTTTCATAAGATGTAATAAAACTGTTAACTTTCAATTGATGTAATACAAAAAAGAACAATAGGCTTTTCTCTAACATGCTGATACTCTTTTTTCTTTTGCTTCCAATTCTTTAAAGAGAATTAAATTCTGACCAGCATTAAAATAGTTTCACTACTAAGAATCTATCAAAAGAAAGAAAATTCCCATTCAATTTTGACTCTGGGTCATTAGATCACTAGGCAAATACAGTAAAGATAATATATGAATAGAGAGAATAATTTCATTTAAAAAATAGCTTAAATTATTAAAATTACATTAAATCACTGATTATTTTCTAAAATTAAAAATCAGATTTGGCTTCTACCTTAAAAAAGAGGACTGAATACACGTTTATTTTGTTATGACCTCTAATTCACTAAGCTAAGGAATAATATAAAAAGAGACACGAGGAAAAACATCAAAAAGAGAGATATATAAACAAACGGAATATGAAAGTCATATAAAAATAGGATTTTTGAAAAAGCAGAACAGAAGAGCAATACTACTAATAATAGTACCTTTACATTTAATCCTTAAACTAGGTTGTCACATGAATATATCGAGACACAAGTGACATGGCCAAGTTTACATAGCTAGAAATTCCAGAGCCAGAATTTAAACCTAGGTAGTGCTCTCTTACTCACTCACTCATAAATATATGTATATATTTATATATAAACAGATATATGTAATTACATATAAAAATAAAATTTATAAATTTATATAGGATATATATATATTTATATAGGATATATATGTGTGTGTGTGTATATATATATATTCTTCCAACTGCAGTAAAAGAGGGAGCTGGCCTGATGAGTAAAATATCAAAGAGGGTCTTGACTAAGAGAAGAGTTTATACTCAAAAAAGAAACAGAGTAAACAGATGGAGCCAAAAACATGAGAAGTAGTTTAAAGTTTGACTATACAATAGTTGATACCAGAAATCCATCCCCAACTGCTACAGACTTACATACGTACCGCTCCAAGAATAGCCTCAGTCTTTTCTCTAAGCAATACCATCAACACTGTAAGGCAAAATTACTTTGGACCTAGAGGTCTCTATTGAGTGAAATCATCAAATCAAATATAAGGAAGAATGAAAAAAAATGTTTATTCTTTGCAGATTTTAGTTTTTTGTGCATGTGTCATTAATTAGAAAGCATAACTTGTAAGTAAACAAAGAAGATACAGGATGGAGGAAAGAGGGCTCCCAACCTAAGACGGCAGTGAAAGGAGTCTCAGAAGGACAAATGCAGTAGAGCCAAGAGTAAATCACAGAGGGAGTGAATCACAAGATGGGCGAATGCAAAGTTCCACTCTCTTTTCCCCACAGAAACTGCAATTTAACAAAATATGGACCAAAATACTGTAATGAGAATTCTAGAATCTAGTCAAGATGTTGCAGTACCAGAGTGCAAAGCTGTGAAAAGCCACATTCAAATGGATAAGAAGAGCAATTTCACTTTAATTGCCTCAGCCCCTTTTCTAAGCTGGCACAGCTCAGCAGTGGTAGAGAATAACCTGGCTCACACTTTTTACACTCGGGGTGAAGAGAAAAGTAGAGGCTGTATCTGACATTCCAGCTCTTCAGAGGGCTACTGAGGAACTGGTATCTGTCTTGCCTAATTCAGAGCACTGACAGAACCATTGTAGTCTGGATGCCTTGGTGCCACTGAGAATAAAGAAGAATGGGTAAATTGGCTTTCAGGGACTAGGATGGCTCAATGCAGTTAGGGGTAGGAGAACAATCTGAGGCCTCTCCCTCTGGAAGGAGTGAAAGGAGCATATGTCTGATGTTCAAGCTCTTTAGAAGAGTTCAGAAGGGGCTGGTATCTGTCTCACCTAATCCAGGCTGCTGATGGGGAGTCAGCATACAGCAGAAATCTGGAGGCCTCTGAGAACAAGGGACATCAAAGCAGCTTGCTACTGTAAAACCAGGACTTCCTAGGTGGCACAGTGGTGAAGAATCTGCCTGCCAATGCAGGACCTGCAGGAGATGCAGGTTCAATCCCTGAGTCAAGAAGATCCCTTGGAACAGAATATGGCACTCCACTCCAGTATACTTGCCTGGGAAATTCCATGGACAGAGGGTCTGACAGGCTACAGTTCATGGGGTCATGAAGAACTAGACACAACTCAACACAAACACGTATCGTAAAACCAGACAACTTGCAGTACCACAGAGTGACCCCAGGTAGAGCAAAACATTATGAGTCCCTGGAAAAAGAAATCAGCCAACTCTACCTAATTGAGAAATTGCACACACAGGCTCAAAGAATTTACATTCCCTTTCCTCTAAGAAAAGGTTACAGAGACCCCCAGAATCTCTAGTCAAGCTGATTAGAAGTCTTCTGCAGAAAGGGCCAGTCTATAAAGGCTATGAGATGTGGCTTTTATTTCAAGTGTGCCAATCCTAAAACAAAGTTAAGGGAAACATGAAGAAACAGGGAAACATGGCCCATACAAAAGAATAAAATAAATCAAATTTATCGTAAAGAAATGGAGGCATGTAAATTACCTGACAGAGAATTAAAATAACCATTATAATGATACTCTATGAGATCAAGACGATGCATAAACAAATGAAAATATCAGCAAAAAATAAAATATTAAAAAGAACAAAACAGAAAATTTGGAGTGAAAGAATACAATAATTGAAGTAAAAAAATTCAGTAGGAGGATTTAACACTACGTTCAATTAAGCTGAAGAAAGAATCAGTGAACTTGAGGACAGGTCACTTGAAATTATCCAGTCAGAAGACTAGATTGGAAAAAAGAATGAAACAGAGTGAAGAAAGCCCGAGGAACACATGGGATATCATATGCAGATCAAAATATGCATCATGGGAGCCCTGGAAGAAGAAAAAGTATAAGTGACAGAAAGCTTATTTAAAGAAATAGTGCCCCCAAACTTCCCAAAACTAAGGAAGGAAATTATATCCATATTTAAGAAATCCAATGGATTCCAACGATAGTAAATCCAAAGAAATCCACACTAAGACACATTATAATCAAACTGTCAAAAGAAAAATACAGAGAAAATTCTAACAGCAACAAGAGAAAAGTGAATCACCATACACAAGAGAAGTCCCATAATACTATCAGTGAATTTTTCAGCAGGAACTCTACAGGCCAGAAGGCAGTGGGATGATATATTCAAGGTGCTAAAAGGGGAAAACTGCCAACCAAGAGCACTATATGTGGCAAAAAAAAAAAAAAAAGGTGGTACTTGAAAAATGAAGGAAAAATAAAACCTTCCCATGTTTAAAAAAAAAAAACAGCTGAGGGAGTTCATCATCACTATAACTGCCTACAAGAAATGCTAAAGGGATTCCGTCAAGTTCGAACAAAGGGATGCTGAACAACAACACAAAGCAATGAAAGTATACAGCTTGCTAGTAAAGGTAAATATACAGACAAACACAAAATACTGTAACAATAGTACATAAATCACTTTTAATTCTGGTATAGGGGTTGAAGGACAAAAGTATTTTCAAAAACTATTACTATAAGAATATGTTAATGGATACATAATTTAGAAGGATGTAATGTTTTGACATCAATAACACAGAAAGTATAGGGAAGAGGGAGTCAATGTGAAGAGTATTTGTATGCAATGGACATGGAACAACAGACTGGTTCCAAATAGGAAAAGGAGGACGTCAAGGCTGTATATTGTCACCCTGCTTATTTAACTTATATGCAGAGTACATCATGAGAAACGCTGGACTGGAAGAAGCACAAGCTGGAATCAAGATTGCCAGGAGAAATATCAATAACCTCAGATATGCAGATGACACCACCCTTATGGCAGAAAGTGAAGAGGAACGAAAAAGCCTCTTGATGAAAGTGAAAGAGGAGAGTGAAAAAGTTGGCTTAAAGCTCAACATTCAGAAAACGAAGATCATGGCATCTGGTCCCATCACTTCATGGGAAATAGATGGGGAAACAGTGGAAACAGTGTCAGACTTTATTTTTCTGGGCTCCAAAATCACTGCAGATGGTGATTGCAGCCATGAAATTAAAAGATGCTTACTCCTTGGAAGAAAAGTTATGACCAACCTAGATAGCATACTGAAAAGCAGAGACATCACTTTGCCAACAAAAGTCCGTTTAGTCAAGGCTATATTTTTTCCAGTGGTCATGTATGGATGTGAGAGTTGGACTGTGAAGAAAGCTGAGCACCGAAGAATTGATGCTTTTGAACTGTGGTGTTGGAGAAGACTTGAGAGTCCCTTGGACTGCAAGGAGATCCAACCAGTCCATTCTAAAGGAGATCAGTCCTGGGTGTTTTTTGTAAGGAGTGATGCTAAAGCTGAAACTCCAGTACTTTGGCCACTTCATGCGAAGAGTTGACTCACTGGAGAAGACTCTGATGCTGGGAGGGATTGGGGGCAGGAGGAGAAGGGGACGACAGAGGATGAGATGGCTGGATGGCATCACTGACTCGATGGATGTGAGTTTGAGTGCACTCCTGGAGTTGGTGATGGACAAGGGAGGCCTGGTGTGCTGCAGTTCATGGGGTCGCACAGAGTCAGACATGACTGAGTGACTGAACTGAACTGAAAGTTAAGTTTTATCAGCTTAAAATAGATTGTTGTAAACATACGATGCTTTATGTAAGCCCCATGGTAACCACCAAGAAAGTACCATTTTGTGTAAAACATCCACAAAAGAAAATTAAAAAGGGATCAAAACATATCACTACCAAAAGAAATCAACAAAACACAAAGGAAGAAAAAAAGAGAGGAAAGAGGGTTAAGGATAAATATAAGACAGAAAACTACTAACAAAATGGCAATAGTAAGTTCTTCTCTATCAATAACTACTTAAATGTAAATGGATTTTACTCCCTAATCAGAAGATATAGAGTGGTTAAATGGATTAGAAAAAATCCAACTATATGCTATCTAGAAAAGATTTTTGATTTAGGAACACACATAGAGTGAAAGTTAAAGTATACAAAAAAATATGCAAATAGTAACTAAAAGAGAGCAGGGGACAGGGTGGGCCATAATCATACTAGACAAAATAGACTTTAAGTCAAAAACTGTCAAAAGAGACAAGGAAGGACATGATAAATGATAAAAGAGTCAATTAATTGGGTAGATGTAACAATTAAAAAGATATATGTACCTTATAGCAGAGCACCAAATATAGGAAGAAAACACTGACAGAATTGAAGGGAAAGATAGATAATAACACAATAACATTAGGAGATTTCAATACCTCACTTTAAATAATGGATAGAATCCAGACAGAAGATGAATAAGGAAACACAGGATTTGTAAAATACTATAGACCAAATGAACCAAATATCATATACAGGGTATTTCATCCAACAGCAGCAGAATATACAGTCTTTTCAAGAACACACAAACCATTCTCCATAAGAGATCACATTTTAGGTCACAACCCAGTCTTAACAAATTTGAGAAGACTGAAATCAAAGTAAGTGTACTTTCAAAGCACAGTGCAATGAAACTAGAAATCAAAAACAGAAGGAAACTAAAAAATTCGAAAATATATGGAAAGTAAGCAATGCATTCTTGAACAACCAATAAGCCAAAGAAGACATCAAAAGAGAAATTAGAAAGTATCTTAAGACAAATGAAAACAAACAGAAAAAAATACTAAAACATATAGGATGCAGCAAAAGCAGCACAAAAAGGGAAGTTTATAGGAACAATTGCCTATATTAAAAAGATGAAAATTCACAAATAAACAACCTAACTTAAACACAGAAGAGACTAAAAAAATAAAAACAAACGAATCCCCAAATTAGCAGAAGGAAGGAAATAATAATCATCAGAACAAAAATAAAACAAAAAATAAACAAAAAAATGAAATAGAAAATAGAAAAACAATAGTAGAGATCAATGAAAATGCATTTTTTTTTTCAAAAAATCAACAAAATTGACAAACTTTTAGCTAGATTAAGAAAAACATTAAGAAGACTCAAAATTATTAGAGATGAGATATTACAACTAATACCACAGAAGTTAAAAAGATTATAAGAGATTACTATGAGAAATTCCAAGCCAACAATTTGGATAGCCTGGAAGCAATGAATAAATTC
This sequence comes from Bubalus kerabau, assembly GCF_029407905.1. Lineage (NCBI taxonomy): Eukaryota > Metazoa > Chordata > Mammalia > Artiodactyla > Bovidae > Bubalus > Bubalus kerabau. The sequence goes on from NC_073626.1 coordinate 88,166,281, forward strand.
CTAGAAACATGCAATCTACCAAGACTGAATCATGAAGAAATAGAAATTCTGAACAGACCTATAACTAGCAAGGAGACTGAATGGGTAATCAAAAACCTCCCAACAAAGAAAAGCCCATGACCAGATGGTTTCACTGGCGAATTCTACCATACATTTAAAGAACTGGTGCCAATCCTTCTCAAGCTCTTCCAGAAACTGAAGAGGAGGGAACACTTCCAAACTCATTTTATGAAGCCATAATTACCCTGATACCAAAGAAAAAGACATCAAAAGAAAACTAAAAAACAATATCCTTAATGAATATAGATGCAAAAATCTTCAACAAAATATTAGCAAACTAAATTCAACAACACATTAAAAGGATCATACATCATAACCAAGTAGGATTTATCCCTGGAACACAAGAATGGTTCACCAAACAAATATTAATCATTGTATTACACCACATTAATGGAACAAAGGATAAAATCATATGATCAACTCAATAGATGCACAAAAAGCATCTGATAAATTCAACATCCTTTCATGATAAAAGTACTCATCAAACTAGGAGTAGAAGAAAGCTGAGCACCGAAGAATTGATGCTTTTGAACTGTGGTGTTGGAGAAGACTCTTGAGAGTCCCTTGGCCTGCAAGGAGATCCAACCAGTCCATTCTAAAGGAGATCAGCCCTGGGATTTCTTTGGAAGGAATGATGCTAAAGCTGAAACTCCAGTACTTTGGCCACCTCATGCGAAGAGTTGACTCATTGGAAAGGACTCTGATGCTGGGAGGGATTGGGGGCAAGAGGAGAAGGGGACAACAGAGGATGAAATGGCTGGATGGCATCACTGACTTGATGGACGTGAGTCTGAGTGAACTCCGGGAACTGGTGATGGACAGGGAGGCCTGGCGTGCTGTAATTCATGGGGTCGCAAAGAGTTGGACACGACTGATCTGATCTGATCTGATCTGAGAAGGACATTATCTCAACATAATAAAATCCAGTATGACAAGCCCACAGCTAACATAGTAAACAATGGGGAAAAACCAGAAGTTTTTTTCTCTTAGATAAAGAACAAAACAAGGATGCCCATTCCTGCCATTTCAATTCAAAACAGTACTGAAGGTCCTAGTTAAAGCGATTCCGTTAAGGGGAAAAAAAGCATCCAAATTGGAAAGGAAGAAGGAAAATTATCTCTACTTGCAGATTATATAATATAATACAAAGAAAACTCTAAAGATCACACACACACTCACACACACACACACACACTGTAAGAATAAATGAATTCAGCAAAGTTGCAGGATCAAAAGCAACATTAAAACATTAAAAAACTCAGTAGAGTTTCTATAAACTAGCAATGAATAATCTAAAAAGGGAATTAAGAAAACAAACCCATTTACAATAGCATCAATAAGAATAAAATACTTAGAAATAAATTTAACCAAAAATGTGAAAGACTTGTACAAACTTGTACAAACTACAAAGCACGGTTGAAAGAAATTAAAGAGGACACAGACAACTGAAAAGAAAGAAATGTGTTCATGAACTGGAAGATTTGATATTGTTAAAACTACCCACATTACCCAAGGTGATCTACAAATCAGTGCAATTGCTACCAAAATATCAATGACATTTTTTATAGAAATAGAAAAATTAATCCTAAAATTCATATAAAACCATGAAAGATTCTGAACAGTCAAAACAATCTTGAGCAAAAAGAACAAAATTGGAAGTCTCACACTTCCTAATTTCAAAATATATAGCAAAGCTAGAGTAATTAAAAAAAAAAAAAAACACAGCATGGTACTGGAACAAAGACAGATACATAGACCAATAGAACAGAACAGAGAGCCCAGAAATAAACCTTCACCCATGCAGTCAAAGATCTTCGACAAGAAAGGCAAAACTACACAATGTGGAAATGTTGAAGTTTCTTCAACAAATAATGCTGGGGAAATTGGATATCCACAAGCAAAAGAATAAAATTGGACCTTTTATCATACACAGAAATCTATTCAAAATGAATAAAAGACTTAAACATTAGACCTGAAACTAAAAATTTTCTAGAAGAAAACAGGGGAATGCTTTATTACATTGGCCTTAACAATGATTTCTTGGATATGACACCAAAACACAGTTAATATAAGCAAAAAAATAAACAATCGGACTACATTAAACTAAAAAGTTTTTACATAGCCAGGGAATCAATAAGCAGAGTGAGAAAGCAACCTATGGAATGGGAGGAAATACCTGCAAACTATATCTGGTAAGATATTAATATCTAAAATGTATAAGGAGTAACTACAACTCAACAGCAATAAACATATGTTTAATGGTGCAGCCATTATGAAAAACACTATATAGTTTCCTCCAAAAAATAAAAAGAGGGCTACAGGATCCAGAAATATCATTTTTAGATCCAAAGAGACTCGGATCTTGAAGACATAGTGTATTCCCATATTCATTGCAGCATTGTTCAAAATAGCCAAGAAGTGGAAACCATCTAAATATCCATCAACAAATGAACTTTTTAAAAAGTGTAATTATATATACAGTGAAATATTATTCAGCCATTTAAAAAAAAGGAAATTCTCTCATATGCAGCAACATGGATGAACATTGAGGATATCGTGCAAAGTGAAATAGCCAGCCACAGAAGGACAAATACTACATAATTCCACTTACATGAGGTATTTAAAGTAGTAAAACTTATAGAAATAGAAAGTAGAATTGTGGTTTCCAAAGATGGGAAGAGAGAAATAAGGAGTTGCTTCAATGGGTATAGAACTTTAGTTATGCACCATGAAAAAGTTCTAGAGATCTGCCATGCAACATCTGCTGTTCTATATACTTATACTTTTAATAAGCAGTTAACAGGGTAGAATTATTGAATTCTTGGGAAAGCTTGAGGACATTCAAGCGTGGAAGGCTGGAGAAAGAGCAGTTAGCAATACAAGGGGGGGAAAAAAAAAGCTTTACAAGAAAAACATGTTCCAAGGAGGAAGAAAACTGAAGTCTATATAATGATTTTGAGCAGCTCATGAAATGTTGAAAGGAAAATTCATTTTATCATGATGTTATGAACATTGTTGGGTTTTTATTCTTCACTATACATATTTTCAGTTATTTTCTTAGGACTTGCTGAAGGGATTACCACATACATTCAGTTATTAGGCTCCATTAACTGCCGGGTCATTACTCTATTGTTTTGTTTGTTGTTTTTTTTAATCAAGATTTAAAAAAAATTAATTAATTTTAATTGGAGGCTAAGAAACCTAGGGCATAAAAGACTCTGGTGACATGATGCAATTAAACTCTAGCTTCTTTGCAACTGAGGTTATTGTTTGAGTTTTTTCTGACCCCAAGAGGACTTTCCTTAGCTGTTTCTTTCCCTGGTTCTCTCTGGTATAGTAACTGCCCTATTGTTTAGTCTGTCTCTCATAAAGCTACCTACCTTCTCTTAACTGCTTCTTAACAAAACTTCCAATATTTTTAAAATTTAGTTAAAATTTTATTTTATATGAGAGTAGAGTTGATTTACAGTGTTGTGTTAGTTTTAGGTGTACAGCAAAGTGATTCACTTATAAATATACATATATCCATTCCTTTTCAGATTCTTTTCCCATATGGGTTATTATAGAATACTGTCCTGAGTACAGTTCACTGTGTTATACAGTAGGTTTTTGTTGATTATGTTATACACAGTAGTGTGTATGAGTTGATTTGAAACTCCTAATTTATCTCTCTCAACTTTCCTCACTGGTATCCCTAAAACTTGTTTTCAAAGTCTGTGAGCCAGTTTCTTCTTTGGAAATGTTCATTTTTTTTTTTTTTTTTTTAGATTCCATATAAAAGTGATTTATGCCCTTAAAACAATTCTATTATTGCTTCCTAAAATGATTTTTTACCAGTACAGTTGTTTCACCAGTGTGAGGGTCCTTAGAGTTCCTTATGAAACCATTCTGAAAGAACATTGTTTTCTGAATGCCAAAGGAGTCACAATACTAGAGCCATAGAAAAGAAAATGTAACCTAAACACACTACTTGACTGGAGTGAGAAATATTTATATCAATATAACTATGTAAAGGTTTTTTAAAATGTGGGTTAAAAAAAAAAACATTTTAGAACCGATCTTTATACAAATTCAGTGTAATTTAGTTGCTCAGTTGTCTCCAACTCTTTGTGAGCCCATGGACTGCAGCACGCCAAGCTTCCCTGTCCATCACCAACTCACAGAGCTCGCTGAAACTCATGTCCATCGAGTCGGTGATGCCATCCAACCACTCATCCTCTGTTGTCCCCTTCTGCTCCCGCCTTCAATCTTTCCCAGCATCAGGGTCTTTTCCACGGAGTCAGCTCTTTGATCAGGTGGCCAAAGTACTGGAGCTTCAACTTCAGCATAGTCCTTCCAATGAATATTCAGGACTGATTTCCTTTAGGATGGACTGGTTGGATCCCCTTGTAGTCCAAGGGACTCTCAAGAGTCTTCTCCAACACCACAGTTCAAAAGCATCAATTCTTCGGTGCTCAGCTTTCTTTATGGTCCAACTCTCACATCCATACATGACTATTGGAAAAATCATAGCTTTGACAAGATGGACCTTTGTTGGTAAAGTAATGTCTCTGCTTTTTAATATGCTAAGTTCATCATAGCTTTTCTTCCAAGGAGCAAGCGTCTTTTAATTTCATGGCTGCAGTCACCATCTGCAGTGATTTGGGGGCCCAAGAAAATACAGTCTGTCATTGTTTCCATTGTTTCCCCATCTATTTGCCATGAAGTGATGGGACCAGATACCATGATCTTAGTTTTCTGAATGCTGAGTTTTAAGCCAACTTTTCATTCTCCTCTTTCACTTTCATCAAGAGGTTCTTCAGTTCCTTTGCTTTCTGCCATAAGGGTGGTGTCAACTTCATATATGAGATTATTGATATTTCTCCGGGCAACCTTGATTCCAGTTTGTGCTTCATCCAGCCTGGCATTTCTCATGATGTACTCTGCATATAAGTTAAATAAGCAGGGTGACAATATACAGCCTTGATGTACTTCTTTTGCAATTTGGAACCAGTCCATTGTTCCATGTCCAGTTCTGATTGGTGCTTCATGACCTGCATACAGATTTCTCAGGAGGCAGGTAAGGTGGTCTGGTACTCCCATCTCTTTAAGAATTTTCCACAGTTTGTTTTGATCCACACAGTCAAAGGCTTTGGCATAGTCAACAAAGCAGAATAGATGTTTTTCTGGAACAATCTTGTTTTTTCAATGATCCAATGGATGTTGGCATTTTGATCTCTAGTTCCTCTGCCTTTTCTAAATCCAGCTTGAACATCTGGAAGTTCTCGGTTCAGTTACTGTTGAAGCCTCACTTGAAGAATTTTGACCTTTTATTTGCTAGCATGTGAGATTAGGCAGATTACTTAACACTTAACTTTGGTTACAGAATAAAGGACCACTACAATAGAATAAGAGGTAGGGAGATAGGAGGAGGAACAGAGAACTGGAAGGAAAGATAGGTTTGTTTATCTCTTCTTACAAGTGTAAAAAATTAATAAACAGCAACCTCAATTAAATAGCCTTGGGAGACCAGATAGGGGAGCCTCATAGCAGACTCCAATAATAAGAAGAAACATTTCCCCTTCTTCTCTGGCAAGAGCTCATCCAATTCAGCCAATGAAATGGCATGGACTGTTTGGTCACTGTGGCCCTCCCAACTTCGTTTCCCTCTTTAGAAGAGTTCTCCTTTCCATTTTTGCAGGGAGCTTACATGTTGCAATGGTTGCAGATCCCAAATTGAAATTCTTTGCAGGTCCTGAATAAATTCTTTTTTTTATTTTGCTAGAGAAATAACTGGTAGTCTATTTGTTGTAGGTCAACAATTTAATGGCCCTTAAGAGGATCCCCAGAAATCCCCCAAGAGCTCTGAAGCTGGTGAGCTAACAGGTGTGGTACCAACATTGAACCTATTGCTTCTCACTGCTTTTCTCACCAACCCTGGAGTTTGAGGGTGGGTCTTTCTCCTGGATCTGAGCTTCCATCTACTTTGCATTTTGAAGCTCTCCAGGTTTTACTCAGTATCTATTTTAAGGTTTCTTCCTTTCTGGTTAAGGCCTTGTTCTGTATGTGAGTATTCATTTGGCACTTTGGTCTGATTTTTGAAATCAGACTGTTCCAGCTGGAACTTGCTAGCTTTCGGCCCATTCCTTTTGGAACATGGGATGTTTCACTGGAGTTGTGCCGATTCAGCCTTTGGCCCCATTCCATTTTGAATAGGGGCTGTTATATTGGAACTGTGCGGAGCAGCTTTTGGCCTGGCTGCTCTGGGACCAGACTGTTCTCTTAGAACTGGCTGGTATTAGGCCTGCAGGCTATTTGCACTGTTTACGCTATCTGAGCTATTTGAGTTGTTTGAGCTGCTTGAAAATTATTCTCTTTACTCTAGAGAAAACCCTCCAAGATTTGGGATCCCAGTTATCTAAATATTTTGAGGGTACCCCTCTTACAGAGACTCTAGCCAATTTTTATTTGAAAACCATGATTCTTATTCAGGCACATTTCTAACTAAATGTACTGACCCAATCAAAGACAATGTATGGTATCTATGGCCATTACGAGAAAATTTTGAAGTCCCCTTAACTTTTCTTAAGGCTGAATTGGACAACCACAGCTTTAAAATGTCCAAAACTGAATGGAATTCATATTTCAATCAGTCATTTGAGGCTTCCAAATGTTATCAGGAGCTTAAAATTACCACACCACACAATAAGATTTGAAGATTTACTGAGGCAAACAAAGATAAAATGGCTTCCTAAGCTTCATGATCTTCTTCCTTGGTTTCTTTATCTCAAGCCTCACCTCTTGTACTATCTTCCTCCTTTCCTGCTGTGCTATGTACAGCTCCTCTATTTGGTGGCTCAGATGGAAGGAATCTGCCAGCAATGCAGGAGACCTGGGTTCCATCCCTGGGTGGGAATGATCCCCTGAGGAAGGGAATGGCAACTCACTCCAGTATTCTTGCCTGGAGAATTCCATAAATATAAGAGCCTGGTGGGCTACAGGCCATGGAGTTGCAAAGAGCTGGACATGACTGAGTGACTAACACACAATCTATGTACACTTAGTTCCTCCGTATTAATTCTCTCAATGACGTTTCCTTTTTCTCTGAAACAACACACTCCCCCTTTCCTCTGAACTTGTCCCTTAAAATTAAACATTCTAAGGATCCAGAGGCGAAATGCTTAATTTCTTCCACTCCCTGGATTAAAGCAGAACTGCCAGCCATAGCCAAAGATTTTCCTAAAATAAATGAAGATTCTCACAGATTTGCTCAGGGATTTAAAACTCAGTCAAATTTATCAACTAGGTTTCTCTGACTAATATCAACTAGCTCATATCCTTGTCATGATGACCAGACTCAGCATTAGATGAAAAATGCCAACTGGGAAAATCCTGAAAGGTCTCTAGAATTACAAACAGAGAGGAGCCCACTAACATTATATGATTGTGCTAAGTTGCTTCAGTCGTTCCTGACTTTGTGTGACCCTATGGACTGTAGCCTGCTAGTCTCCTCTGTCCATGGGATTCTTGAGGCAAGAATACTGGAGTGGATTGCCATGGTCTCCTCCAGGGTATCTTCCCAATCTAGGGATCAAAGTCCCATCTCTCATGTCTCCTAAATTGGCAGGTGGATTCTTAACCACTAGTGCCATCTCAGAAGCCCCTGGGCTTGAAACTTGGATTTTCTAAATTTCATGCCCATCATTTAAAAGTGATGGTGTTGGACTTTTAAGTACATTTTGCCTAAGGCCCTAAATGATACAGTGATAATCAAGATAGATACAGTCCCTGTCTTATAGAGCTTGGGGTTGAGTGATAATAAAAGCTGACATTATTTTTATAGGCCCAGTACTATGCTAAAATGCATCATATGCACTATTTCATTTACTCACACAATCCTACCAACCTAGGGATTGAACTCGCATCTCTTATGTCTTCTGCACTGGCAGGCAAGTTATTTACCACGAGTGCCACCTGAAAAGCCAGTTATATGATCAGGCTCAGGCAATTGCTAGGTGTCTTCATAGGGCAGTTCCTAGGGCTTTTCCAAAGCTTATTAATTGAAACAAAATTTGGTCCTATACACAAAATCCTAATAACTCTGTTCATTACAATTACAATCAATTTCAGATTATTTTTAAAGAAAATTCTGGTCTTCCTTCAGATGTTCATTTCACCAAGGTAGCTTTTAATTCTGTATTTATTAGTGGGATGATCCTGGATCTTTCCCTTCTAGTATGAAGGAACAGGATGGAATAGGAAACTGTGTTTACTCTAGATTTAATCTGGCAAACCAGCTCTTTCATGGTCTAGATGAGTAACCTAAAAAGAAGACTGCTAAAATTCTTAATCTTCAACTCCAGCAAATTAAATCCCCTAAATGAAGCCAAAACCCTCCTAGTTTCTGCTAGTATTGCAAAGAGAATATTGGAAAGGAGATTGTTACAAATTTACCTTCAGCCCTCTAACTAGCCTTTCCAATGTCCACTCAATTATCAATGATGTGACTCTGAGGGACTACAGGGGCTCTCCCCAATCTTCTTCCTAACTGATTTAAAGAAACCTTTCTTCAGACTGAGGATGACACTCTCCCAGTCCTAACTGACAAGAGAACCACACTCTGGGTCCTCAATCCGACTACAACAAAGCAGTCTCTGCCTTGGTGTACTAAAACAGTCCAAATAGTGGGCATCTCTAGTGAACCTCAAGAGGTTCCTGTCTCTGAAGCTATTTCCTTTTGTTTAAGCTCTTTGAGACATACACACCCTTTCTTCTTAGTTCTTCCGCCTCTAAGCATTTGCTAGGCTGAGACTTCTTATAGAACTATCATGCCAGAATTTCTTTCTCCCAAAAAGAGTAAATAATTCTAGAACTTCACAGTAATCATCTAGGAAGCCAAGAAGATGATTTAAATGGCTCTTTGACATTTTTTACTTGTTCTCTCTATGATGGTGCTAGAGCCGAATTCAGGAAACACTGATCATTTCTCCCTATTGAATCAGCTACCATCCTCCTCATGGAGAAAATCTCCAACTAATATTGGCAAAATTCATAGCACAACTCCCATCAATATTCAAATACATCCTTCAAAAGTTCTTCCTAGAATTAGTCAATAGCTTATAATTAGAGAAATCCTTCAAGTTATAAAGCCCATAAAGAAATCTGAGTGCCAAAGAATTGATGCTTTTGAACTTCGGTGCTGAAGAAGACTCTTGAAAGTCCCTTGGACAGCAAGGAGATCAAACAAGTCAATCTTGAAGGAAATCAGTCCTGAATATTCATTGGAAGGACTGATGCTGAAGCTGAAGCTCCAATGCTTTGTCTACCTAATGAGAAGAACTGACTCAATGGAAAAAACCCTGATGTTGGGAAAGGTAGGAGAAGAAGGGGACGACAGACGATGAGATGTCTGGATGGCATCAACTCAATGGACATGAGCTTGAGCAAACTCAGGGAGATGACAAAGGACAGGGAAGCCTGGTATATTGCAGTCTATGGGGCTGCAAAGAGTCGGACATGACTGCATGACTGAACAACAATAAAAGCTTACAAGGCTCAAGACTGCATTATCCCTTGTCCTTGTCAGTTAGTTCCTATGACACTTCTAATTTTTGTGGGGTGGGGCACAGTGGGTGTTGAGAGAGTTTATTCCTTAAGTAAGAACCAAGCTTTATTCATTTACCAAAAAAAAAAAAAAAAAAAAAAAAAAAAAGCTGGGGCAAGGGAAAAGACAAGTTTTACAGAAAAGTATAACAGTAACTCCCTTTGGTAAAAAGGATGCAAGTTTGTCTAGGACGTCCAAGCAAGAAACAATATTATTATCCCTTGACACCCTGTTGCTTCTAACCCTCATATGCTTCTAACATCCATTCCCCTTGGAAATAAATTCTTTACTCTAGTTGAGTGATGTGGTGCATTCTTTAGTATTCCAGTTGATGAAGCTAGCCAATATCTTTTTGCCTTTACTTGGAAAGAAAGACAATTCACCTGGACAGTAATGCCTCAGAGTATTACTTAGAGTCCTTTTTATTTCTCACAAATTCTGAAGGCTAATCTAGTTGACATAAAGTTCCCAGGGGTTCTACTTTGTTGTAATATATGGATAACTTGCTTCTTTGCTCTCTGTCTCAAGCCTCCTCAGCATCCATTTGCTAAAGCTTTTAGCTTAAAGGGACATTAGATTTCCAAGGAAAAACTGCAGTTTTCCCAAACCCAAGTTTGATATTTGGAGCATCTAATATCAGAACAAGAGTTACACCTAAATTTGGATAGGCTTCATGGTGTCTGTTTCCCCAAACCCGAAACTAAGCACCAACTGCAAGCTTTTTCTAGCTGGTTATTGATGAAATTGGATTTCTATTTCTCTCCTATGGCCAAAAGTCTGTTTTTTTGGTAAATAACCATCCTGACTCAATTTTATGGAAGAATAAGATGATACAATATTCTAATACTTAAAGGAGAGTTTGATAAACCCACTTGCCCTCAGGCACCCCTATTCTCAGATTTCCTTTGTGTTATGTGAAAAGGAAGGGAATGCCTTTAGGGTACTCAACTAAACACGGGGACCACCATCAACGTGCTGGGTGCTTTAGCAAGTAATTAGATCCTGTGGCAAGAGGACAAACCCCGCTGTCTTAGAGCCATTACTAACGCTGCCCTTTTGGTTAAGGCCATGAGAAAAATGTTGTGGGACCCCTCTGACAATTTTTGTACCTCATGCCATGTAAGCCCTCCTGAATTCTCAATCCACTCAACATTTCTCAATTGGCTTCCTCGTCTCCTATGAAGTCCGTTTGTCAACACCTCCTCTTTTATGTTGTAATAACCTTAACCCTGATACTCTTCTCTCCTCTGTCATTGATGAAGTCTCTCACAACTGCTTAATGCTGATGACTCACCTTCCTACTACTCATGATAATCTACAGGAAATTCATTTTGGCAATGCTGACTCCTCACTGATGGCTCTTATTTTAAAGGTAAAAATGGCATATATTGTGATGGCTATGCTTTTGCCCTTAATATTTTTGAGGGAGCGTCTTTTCCTCTGAGTACTTTGGTCCCAAAGGCTGAATTATACACTCTTACATAGGGTTGTACTTTAACCAAGGGCAAAACTGTCAATATTTAGACTGACAATAGATATGCTTTCAGAGTAACTTCTGAAAGCAATAGCAATAGTATGCTTTCATGATTTTTTAATATTATGAAACAATATGGCTTCTTTACTTCCATTGGAAATAAAGTTTAACATGGCCCCTATGATTAAGAATTAATGGATGCATTACTTTTATTTGCCACTTTGTGAAAAGTAGTTAAAGTATTAGTCACTCGGTCATGTCTGACTCTTTGTGACTTCATGGACTATAGCTGTCAGGCTCCTCTGTCCATAGAATTCTCCAGGCAAGAATACTGAAGTTGGTAGCCATTCCCTTCTCTAGGGGATCTTCCTGACCCAGAGACTGAACCCGGGTCTCCTGCATTGCAGGCAGACTCTTTATCATCTGAGTCAGCAGGGGAGCTATCTGCCACCTTAGCTATCTATTATCAATATGCTGGGTCATTCTAAACTTGACTCTCTGAAAGCTAAGGGAAATTGCCTTGCTTACATTTTCACAAGGAATGCTGCCCTTAAGGGAACTAACAGCAGAGAAACCTTTCCATGGTTCAAAGGGATATTTCTCCAAATGACAACTTAGAAAAACTGGCTAGAGAAGCCCAACAATTGACCTTGAAAAGGAAAGGCAAGATTAGAAATTCAAGAATTGTTGGTTTGATAAAAAGAGAAAGCTCTGGTTTGCACTAAATAACAATCTAGCCCTGCTGGAGACTCTAAAATTCCCACTCCTCACCGCTGTACATGCATTAAATCTCTGGTCTACTGACAAAATGATAGCCTTCATGAATTAATATTGGTAGGGAAACTTTAACAATGCCACAAAAAGTGCCTACTTTACTTGTTGGCTTGTCTGAAATACAACCTGGGGAAGCCTGTTTGTACTGTTCCTGGACATTTTAAACCACCTAATTGACCATTTGAGGTCTGGCAAATGGAGTGATACAATTTCCTCTGTCTCATGAATATGTTTTAGTCATGGTCTGTATGTTTTCACACTGGACTGAAGCTTTCTCTTGCAGACAAGCCACTGCCTCTTCTGAGGTTAAAGTTCTTTTGGAAAAGAGTATCCTCATCTAGTGAACTCCTCTTGAACTTCATAGTGATCTCATTTTACTAGTCAGGTACTTCAACAAGTCTGAACTGTTTGGCTTGTCTTACATTTTTACTGCGCACACCACCTCAGTCCTCTTGTTTAGCTGAATGCATGAATGGCACTGTGTGTATATGCTAAGTCGCTTCGGTCGTGTCCACCTCTTTGCAACGCTATGGACTATAGCCTGCCAGGCTCCTCTGTCCATGGGATTCTCCAGGCAGGAATACTGGAGTGGGTTGCCGTGCCTTCCTCCAGGGGATCTTCCTCATCCAGGAATTGAACTCACCTGTCATATCTCCTGCATTGGCAGGCAGGTTCTTTACCGCTAGCACCACTTGGGAAGCCCATTAATGGCATTATTAAGACTCAGTTGGCAAATTTTGTAAAATTCCTCCAAATATATTGGCCCAAAGCATTGCTATTGGTCTTTTTAAATCTCAGATTCACCTCTTTTAGAATTCATAAATTCTCACTCTTTGAGACAGTCTCTGGATGTCCAATGCACTTGGCTCCTTGCCTCTTTTGAGTCATAACTGATGAAAGGCTGCTTGCTGCTAAGTCTCTTCAGTTGTGTCCAACTCTGTGCGACCCCATAGACGGCAGCTCACCATGCTCCTCCATCCCTGGGATTCTCCAGGCAAGAATACTGGAGTGGGTTGCCATTTCCTTCTCCAATGCATTAATGCATGCTGAGTCGCTTCAGTCGTGTCCAATTCTGTATGGACAGCAGCCTGCCAGGCTCCTCTGTCCACAGGATTCTCTAGGCAAGAATATTGGAGTGGGTTGCCATTTCCTTCTCCAAACCGATGAAAGGAGATATTCCAATATTTCAAAGGCCTGATTACTTCTATTAAAAATGCAAAATATTTCAGTGGAGCAATCTTGTCATAGCTCACTCTCAGGAGACAAAGATCTTGAGCATCAGACCTGGAAATGTGAAATTTTGTCATTGGAAAAAACACATCCAGAAGGACTCTCTTCAACCTTGCTGGAAAGGTTCCTATTAAGTGTTGCTAACTGGCCCTTTTGCTGCCAAACTCCAGGGAATAGACTCTTGAGTTCACATGACACACCTAAAAAGCAACAAATCCTAACTGGATTGCACATTATCTGTTGACTTCAAAGTAAAGATTTTCCGGAATTGAAGCAGATGACATCTGATGAGACATCTTTTCCAAGTTATACAAATCAGGCCATTGGATATCTGTCACCAAACCTTTGATGATATCATATGTTCAGATGATCTCCAATGTCTGTGATTTTGATAACATGGACTTAGATAAAAAGTATCTGAGAGTTCTTCCTAGATCTCCTTGTTACTCAAATGTGACAAATAGGTTTCAAATTTGTGCAATTTCATTCTAAACTGGGACACTATACTCAGGTAAGGTCCTTCCTTGTATTGAGGGACAAAAAACTGGTGAAACCAGAAAACTTCTTTTTTAACAAATTTATTTAATTGGGGGATAATTGCTTTACAATATTGTGTTGGCTTCTGCCATATATCAACATGAATCAACCATATGTAAACGTATGTCCACACCTCTTGAACCTCCCTCCCACTTCCCACCTTCCCACCCTCTAGGTTGTCATAGAGTATGGGTTTGAGCTCCCTGCATCATACAGGAAATTTGCACTGGCTATCTATTCTACATATGGTAATGTACGTTTCCATGCTAGTCTCTCAATTTGTCCCACCCTCTCCTTCCCCCACTGTGTCCACAAGTCTGTTTTCTATGTCTGTGTCTCCACCGCTGCCCTGCAAATAGGTTCACCAGTACCATCTTTCTAGATTTCATATATATGTGCTGATATACGATATTTGTTTTTCACTTTCTCATTTACTTCACTCTGTATAATAGGCTCTAGGTTCATCTACCTCATTAGAACTGACTCAAATGCATTCCTTTGTGTGACTGAGTAATATGCCATTGTATATATGTACCACAACTTCTTTGTCTATTCATCTGTTGATGGGTATGGGTTGCTTCCATTTCCTGGCTATTGTAAATAGTGCTGCAATGAATATTGGGTACATGTGTCTTTTTTAATTCTGTTTTTTTCAGGGTATATGCCCAGTAGTGGGATTCCTGGGTCATATGGTAGTTTTATTTCTAATTTTTTAAGGAATCTCCATACAGTTCGTCATGGAGGCTGTATCATTTTACATTCCCACCAACAGTGCAAGAGGGTTCCCTTTTCTCCACACCCTCTCCAGAATTTATTGTTTGCAGACTTGTTGATGATGACCATTCTGACTGATGTGAGGTGACACCTCATTGTAGTTTTGATTTGTGTTTCTCTAATAATGAACACCATCCATATGGCAGAAAGTGAAGAGGAACTCAAAAGCCTCTTGATGAAAGTGAAAGAGGAAAGTGAAAAAGTTGGCTTAAAGCTCAACATTCAGAAAACGAAGATCATGGCATCTGGTCCCATCACTTCATGGAAATATATAGGGGAACAGTGGAAACAGTGTCAGACTTTACTTTTTGGGGCTTCAAAATCACTGCAGATGGTGATTGCAGCCATGAAATTAAAAGACGCTTACTCCTTGGAAGGAAAGTTATGACCAACCTAGACAGTATATTCAAAATCAGAGACATTACTTTGCCAACAAAGGTCCATCTAGTCAAGGCTATGGTTTTTCCAGTGGTCATGTATGGATGTGAGAGTTGGACTGTGAAGAAAGCTGAGCGCCGAAGAATTGATGCTTTTGAACTGTGGTGTTGGAGAAGACTCTTGAGAGTCCCTTGGACTGCAAGGAGATCCAACCAGTCCATTCTGAAGGAGATCAGCCCTGGGATTTCTTTGGAAGGAATGATGCTAAAGTTGAAACTCCAGTACTTTGACCACTTCATGATAAGAGTTGACTCATTGGAAAAGACTCTGATGCTGGGAGGGATTGGAGGCAGGAAGAGAAGGGGACGACAGAGGATGAGATGGCTGGATGGCATCAGTGATTCAATGGATGTGAGTCTGAGTGAACTCCGGGAGTTGGTGATGGACAGGGAGGCCTGGTGTGCTGTGATTCATGGGGTTGCAAAGAGTCGGACACGACTGAGCGACTGAACTGAAGTGAATAAGGAACAATGCTTAGCATCTTTTCATATGTTTGTTGCCTTCTCTATGTGTTTTTGGAGAAATGTCTGTCTAGCTCTTTTGCTCACTTTTTGATTGAGTTGTTTTATTAGTACTGAGCTACATGAGCTGCTTGTATATTTTGGAGATTAATCCTTTGTCAGTTGTTTCATTTATTATTATTTTATCCCATTCTGAGGGTTGTCTTTTCACTTTGTTTATAGCTTCCTTTGCTGCACAAAAGCTTTTCTAAGTTCAATTCAGTTCAGTTCAGTCGCTCAGTCATGTCCAACGTTTTGCGACCCCATGGACTGCAGCATGCCAGGCCTCCATATTCATCACCAACTCCCACAGTTTACTCAAACTCATGTCCATTAGGTCAGTAATGCCTTCCAACCATCTCATCCTCTGTCATTCCCTTCTCCTCCCACCTTCAATCTTTCCAAGCATCAGGGTCTTTTCCAACGAATCAGTTGTTCGCATCAGCTGGCCAAAGTATCAGAGCTTCAGCTTCAGCATCAGTCCTTCCAATGAATGTTCAGGACTGATTTCCTTTAGGATGGACTGGTTGGAGATCCTTGCAGTCCAAGGGACTCTCAAGAGTCTTCTCCAACATCACAGTTCAAAAGCATTGATTCTTTAGCACACAGCTTTCCTTATGGTCCAACTCTCACATCCATACACGACTACTGGAAAACCATTGCTTTGACTAGACAGACCTTTGTTGGCAAAGTAATGTCTCTGCTTTTTAATATGCTGTTTAGGTTGGTCATAACTTTTCTTCCAAGGAGTAAAGCGTCTTTTAATTTCATGGCTGCAATCACCATCTGCAGTGATTTTGAACCCCCCAAAAATAAAGTATGTCACTGTTTCCATTGTTTCCCCATCTATTTGCCATGAAGTGATGGGATCAGATGCTATGATTTTAGTTTTCTGAATGTTGAACTTTAAGCCAACTTCTTCACTCTCCTCTTTCACTTTCATCAAGAGGCTTTTTAGTTCATCTTCACATTCTGCCATAAAGGTGGTGTGATCTGCATATCTGAGGTTATTGATAATTCTTCCAGCAATCTTGATTCCAGCTTGTGCCTTATCCAGCCCAGCATTTCTCATGATGTACTCTGCATATAAGTTAGATAAGCAGAGTGACAATATACAGCCTTGATGTACTCCTTTTCCTATCTGGAACCAGTCTGTTGTTTCATGTCCAGTTCTAACTGTTGCTTCCTGACCTGCATACAGATTTCTCAAGAGGCAGGTCAGGTGGTCTGGTATTCCCATCTCTTTCAGAATTTTCCACAGTTTGTTGTGATCCACACAGTCAAAAGCTTTGGCATAGTCTATAAAGCAGAAATAGATGTTTTTTCTGGAACTCTCTCACTTTGTCGATGATCCAGTGGATTTTGTGTCAACCTGTCAACCTCTGGTTCCTCTTCCTTTTTTAAATCCAGCTTGAAAATCTGGAAGTTCACGGTTCATGTACTGTTGAAGCCTGGCTTGGAGAATTTTGAGCATTACTTTACTAGCGTGTGAGATGAGTGCTATTGTTTGGTAGGCTGAGCATTCTTTGGCATTGCCTTTCTTGGGGATTGGAATGAAAACTGACCTTTTCCAGTGCTGTGACCACTGCTGAGTTTTCCAAATTTAGGCCATATTGAGTGAAGCACTTTCACAGCATCATCTTTTAGGACTTGAAATAGCTCAACTATTGAAATTCCATCACCTCCACTAGCTTTGCTCATAGTGATGCTTCCTAAGGCCCATCTGACTTCACATTCCAGAATGTCTGGCTCTAGGTGAGTGACCATACCATCATGATTATCTGGGCGGTGAAGATCTATCTTGTATAGTTCTTCTGTGTATTCTTGCCCCCTTTTCTTAATATCTTCTGCTTCTGTTAGGTCCATACCATTTCTGTCCTTTATTGAGCCCATCTTTGCATGAAATGTTCTCTTGGTATCTCTAATTTTCTTGAAGAGATCTCTAATGTTTCCCATTCTATTGTTTTCCTCTACTCTTTGTACTGATCACTGAGGAAGGCTTTCTGATCTCTCCTTGTTATTCATTGGAACTCTGCATTCAAATGGGTATATCTTTCCTTTTCTCCTTTGCTTTTCCCTTCTCTTCTTTTCTCAGCTATTTGTAAGGCCTCCTCAGACAGCCATTTTCCTTTTTTTCATTTCTTTTTCTTGGGAATGGTCTTGATCCCTGTCTCCTGTATAATGTCGCTAACCTCCATCCATAGTTCCTCAGGCACTCTGTCTATCAGATCTAATCCCTTGAATCTATTTGTCACTTCCCCTATATAATCATAAGGGATTTGATTAGGGTCATGCCTAAATGGTCTAGTGGTTTTCCCTACTTTCTTCAGTTTAAGTCTGAATTTCACAACAAGCAGTTCATGATCTGAGCCACAGTCAGCTCTGTCTTGTTTTTGCTGACTGTATAGAGCCTCTCCATCTTTGGCTGCAAAGAATATAATCAATCTGATTTCGGTGTTGACCATCTGGTGATGTCCATGTGTAGAGTCTTTTCTTATGCTGTTGGAAGATGGTGTTTGGTATGACCAGTGCATTCTCTTGGCAAAACTCTATTAGCTTTTCCCCTGCTTCATTCTATATTCCAAGGCCAAATTTGCCTATTACTCCAGGTGTTTCTTGACTTCCTACTTTTGCATTCCAGTCCCCTATAATGAAAAGGACATCTTTTTGGGGTGTTAGTTCTAAAAGGTCTTGTAGGTCCTTATAGAACTGTTCAACTTCAGTTTCTTCAGCATTACTGGTTGGGGCATAGGCTTGGATTACCATGATATTGAATGGTTTGCCTTCGAAATGAATAGAGATCATTCTGTCATTTTTGAGATTGAATCCAAGTACTGCATTTCAGACTCTTTTGTTGACCATGATGGTTATTCCATTTCTTCTAAGAGATTCTTGCCCACAGTAGTAGATATAATGGTCATCTGAGTTAAAGTCACCCATTCCAGTCCATTTTAGTTTGCTGATTCCTAAAATGTCTATGTTCACTCTTGCCATCTCCTGTTTGACCACTTTCAATTTGTCTTGATTCATGGACCTAACATCCCAGGTTCCTATGCAATATTGTTCTTTACACCATTGGTCTTTGCTTCTATGACCAGTCACATCCAAAACTGGGGTTGTTTTTGCTTTGGCGCCATCTCTTCATTCTTTCTGGAGTTATTTCTCCACTGTTCTCCAGTAGCATATTGGGCACCTGGGGAGTTCATCTTTCAGTGTCTTATCTTTTTGCCTTTTCATACTGTTCATGAGGTTCTCAAGGCAAGAATACTGAAGTGGTTTCCCATTCCCTTCTCCATTGGACCACATTTTGTTAGAACTCTCCACCATGATCCGTCTGTCTTGGGTGGCCCTACATGGCATGGTTCAATTTCATTGAGTTAGACAAGGCTGTGATCCATGGGATCAGAATGGTTAGTTTTCTGTGATTGTGGTTTTCAGTCTGTCTGCCCTCTGATGGAGAAGGATAAGAGGCCTATGGAAGCTTCCTAATAGGAGAGACAATTTGGGGGAGACTGGGTCTTGTTCTGATGGGTGGGGCCATAATCAGTAAATCTTTAATTTTCTATTGATTATTTTCTGTTAATTAAGTTTAATTAGATCCCACTTGTTTATTTTTGCTTTTATTTCCATTACTCTTGATGGTGGGTCATAGAGGATCTTGCTGTGATTTATATCAAACAGTGCAGAAAACCTGACTCTTGACCAGCAGTATTTTCAGAGGAAGACGTTGATCAAAGGAAGAAAACGTAAAAAATGGATAAACAGAAACCTCAACAAAATAGGGTCAAGAGACCAGAAAGTGAAGCTCTCATGTCCTATCACAACAGCAGAACCCAACAGAGAGAAGAAAAGGTTTGTTTTTTTTCCAGGCAAGAATTCATCCAATGAGAGACTTCAGAACTCAGCCAATGGAAAGCCATGGACTATTGGGTTACCATGGGTTTCCCAATTTCCTCTCCACTCTATAAAAGAGTTCTCTCCATTTTTTCATGGGTCTTATACATGGCTTGCCATGGTTTCAGATCCCAAACTGAAATTCTTTGCTGATCCTGAATAAACCCATTTTTTCTAGAGAAATAACTTGCAGTCTATTTAAGTCAATACAAAGTAGAAAGTAATGAGAATTATCTACAACCTGTGGAGACAGAAATAGTTTATGTTATTTGTGGTTACTTGTGTATTTATAGTTACCAAGGTTATGGGAATGATGGAACTTAAGATATGACAGAATTATTTTGGAAGGAGAGACAGAGCAACAAGAAAGGCTGGAAGTGGGAATGCATGCATGCTAAGTCGCTTCAGTCATGTCCGACTCTGTGCGACCCCATGGACAGCAGCCCACCAGGCTCCTCTGTCCACAGAATTCTCCAGGCAAGAATACTGGAGTGGGTTGCACTTCCTTCTACAAGATAAAGACTGCTGCTGCTAAGTCACTTCAGTCATGTCCGACTCTGTGCAACCCCATAGATGGCAGCCCACCAGGCTCCCCTGTCCCTAGGATTCTCCAGGCAAGAACACTGGAGTAGGTTGCCATTTCCTTCTCCAGAAGTGGGAGTAGAAAGGGAATTAAAACCATATGCATAACAGCAAGAGTAAATGAGTCACATTTAATACTGGTAAACAAAGAAATGGTAATATAAGCATATTATTTAGAGAAATTTAGGTAACACCAAAATAAACACAAATCTAGGTTAAAAGAGTTGTCTTTCAGTGAGCTGGTGCTTTGATTATAATCTTTCTTTACTATTTGCATTTTTCCAGGGTGTATACGGATTATTTTGATAACAATAAAATGTATCTGAAAAAATAATTGTTTCCCCTTGTGGAAGCTCTAAATTTACTTTTTTATTTCAATGTTACAAATTATCTTGAGGTCCCTCTTGTATTTAGTTTTATCTTTTTTTCTCTCTTTCAGTTCAGTTCAGTCTCTCAGTCATGTCTGACTCTTTGCGACCCCATGAACAGCAGCACGCCAGGCCTCCCTGTTCATCACCATCTCCCGGAGTTCACTCAAACTCACGTCCATCGAGTCGGTGATGCCATCCAGCCATCTCATCCTCTGTCGTCCCCTTCTCCCCCTGCCCCCAATCCCTCCCAGCATCAGAGTCTTTTCCAATGAGTCAACTCTTCACATGAGGTGACCAAAGTACTGGAGTTTCAGCTTTAGCATCATTCCTTCCAAAGAAATCCCAGGGCTGATCTCCTTTAGAACGGACTGGTTGGATCTCCTTGCAGGCCAAGGGACTCTCAAGAGTCTTCTCCAACACCACAGTTCAAAAGCATCAATTCTTCGGCGCTCAGCTTTCTTCACAGTTCAACTCTCACATCCATACATGACCATGGAAAAACCATAGCCTTGACTAGATGGACCTTTGTTGGCAAAGTAATGTCTCTGATTTTGAATATGCTGTCTAGGTTGGTCATAACTTTCCTTTCAAGGAGTAAGCGTCTTTTAATTTCATGGCTCCAGTCACCATCTGCAGTGATTTTGGAGCCCAGAAAAATAAAGTCTGACACTGTCTCCACTGTTTCCCCATCTATTTCCCATGAAGTGATGGGACCAGATGCCATGATCTTCGTTTTCTGAATGTTGAGCTTTAAGCCAACTTTTTCACTCTCCTCTTTCACTTTCATTAAGAGGTTTTTTAGTTCCTCTTCACTTTCTGCCATAAGGGTGGTGTCATCTGCATATCTGAGGTTATATTTCTCCCAGCAATCTTGATTCCAGCTTGTGCTTCTTCCAGCCCAGCATTTATCATGAGGTACTCTGCATATAAGTTAAATAAGCAGGGTAACAATATACAGCCTTGATGTACTCCTTTTCCTATTTGGAACCAGTCTGTTGTTCCATGTCCAGTTCTAACTGTTGCTTCCTGACCTGCATATAGGTTTCTCAAGAGGCAGGTCAGGGGTCTGGTATTCCCATCTCTTTCAGAATTTTCCACAGTTTGTTGTGATCCACACAGTCAAAGGCTTTCTCTCTTTAAAATATACAAAAGTTTTCCAATCATGGGGAAACCATTCTAGTATTTCTCTTAAATCATATTCAGATTGATCAAAATTATATTCTCAAGGTATTTAGATTGTTTTCAACTTATAATTATTTTGAACATCAACTAATTTTAAAAAGTTATTATCTCTAGCAGTATCTGTCCCTGGCAGCTTTTAAAACAGGTTATTTCTCAATGTCATTTTCACTGTAATTCACAGCTTATTGCTTCTATGATAAAGAATCATGTTAAATTTGCTTTCTGGTAAGTAACATATCCATTTATTTAGATTCTGAGATAAACAATGCTTAAGTTGTTAATAACATTTCTTTTGACACCTTGAAAAATTATGTTTCGAGATTTTATTTGTAAGAATCACTACAATAATGTCAGAGTTAGCTTTTACTTGCAATCAAACTTTTTATGAATTTTAGTTTATAAAAACTGCCTCACTTATTTTTCCATGTAGAATAAGCATTGCAGAAATACTAAAAACATAAATTACTTGTGGATATTGAATACAGGACACTTTTGTGGTGGTCTATGTATGAGATAATTTGTATACCACTTCAAATCTTATCAGCCACACCTCTTCTTCCAGCCTCTGCTGCAGTGATCAATTCTTTATGGATTTCAACAGCTCACTTTCAAGTGCAATGCTTTGATGCCTTTCTTCAGGTTGCATCACATATCTTACTTCCTACTCTTATACTTCTGCCATCCTTAACCAATGGGCTACAAAGGCTGATAGATATATGCTTCCCCTTTTCATCCCCAGGGAAAACAATTTCGTAAGTCTTCAAATCAAGCATCACTCACCTATACTTTTAACCAATGCAGTAACACAATTTCTTACCAGCTTTATCTCTTTCCCAATGTCACTGTATTAGCCTATTCAGGCTGCCATAACAAAATGCCATAGACTGAGTGGTTTAAACAATATAAATATATTTTCTCACAGACCTAGAGGCTGCAAGTCTAAGACCAAGGTGCCAGCATGGTTGAGTTCTTCTGAAGACACTCTTCTGGCTTGCAGAAAACCATTTTCTCCCTGTGTCCTTACATGGCAAAGAGAGATAAGAGCACTTCCCCCCTCCTTACAACTGATCAGATTTGGGCCCCACTCTTATTACCTTATTTAATCTTGATTACTTTCTGAGACACTGTCTCCAAACACAGTCACTGGGAGTTAGGGCTTCAAAATATGAATTCTGAAGGGACATACTTCAGTCCATAGCAATCACACTTTTAATGTTCTTCACCCCTGCTCCTTAAGATCAACTAACCTTCAAGGAAGCCTCTGACTTAGGCTATGCTTTCAGGGGAACTGAGGTTACAGTATGTTTTGTTCTATATGTGTGATAACAGAAAAAAAGGATTCACAGAAAGTGCAGTCATGAGGCATTATTCACAATGCTTAATTAATTCAATAAAAAGGTAATGAGTATCATGCAAGACACAATGCTAAGTGAAAGTTGCTCAGTTGTGTCCGACTCTTTGCGGCCCTATGGGCTATATAGTCCAAGGAATTCTCCAGGCCAGAATACTGGCGTGGGCAGCTGGTCCCTTCTCCAGGGGATCTTCCCAATTCAGGGATTGAACCCAGGTCTCCCGCATTGCAGGTGGATTCTTTACCAGCTGAGCCACAGGGAAGCCCATGCTAAGACACCATGCTAAGTGTAGTATTAAATAAGAGACATGATCCTAGTGTTTTTTTTTTTTTTTAATGCAGAAGAGAAATACAACACAGTCAATTATAATTATATAAAGACATTTGCGAAATGTACTATGAAGAGGTCTAGGTTGCTAAAAAGATAAATAAAAGGAGAGCCACACTTTGAGTCTAGATACTGAAAGAAAACTTTAAGAAAACAAGGTTTAAGTTGAGGTCTAAAAGATTAACAAAATTTAGTAAGAAATGGTGTGGACACAGTGGTGGGGGTTGGGGATTGAGGGTGGTGGACTAGAGACAGCAAAAAGCAGGTAGAAAGGCTGAGTCAGGAGCAGACATGCACAGGAAGGTTGTTAGCATAGCTGAAACAGAAGGGTAGTCAGGAAGATATGAGAGGTGGGACTGTGGCATAAGCAAGGCCCAGACTGTATGAATTGAGAATTGAAGGTCCTAGTAAGTACTCTGAATGCTAAAATGAGAACTGTAGGAAGCCTTTGAAGGATTTTGTGAAAGATTTGTTTATCCCATTGTTACTGTGGTTTTTGGAATGTATGTTGGTTATGCAGCCCTCATTTACAGTACTTAAAATCATTAGTTGAAAAGATCAGATCTAGGCATACATAGATTAATTTCAGCTCAAGCTCTCAAGAAATGACATTAAAGGAAAGTACTCAGGTCACTGAGAGGTCTTGCAAGGAGTCAGTGGACATGGCAGGGAATTGTGGTAGGAAAGGTCCTTCAGCTGGCATTCACCAAGGGAAGATTAGGAGTCACATCAGGTGAGCTACTACAGATGCCTAACCCATGTTGCCCAAGACATGATTCCTGGGTCCCAGGTTTAGAGCCAAGGACAAATTCTAATATGAAAAACCTTTCCACTCTTAATGAAGATACCCAGACACTGGCCTGGGAACAAAAAAATTAACAATAGAGCTCCAAGTAGCATGTCCATAGTGTGAAGTAATATGACTACATGTTTTTTTTAAAAAAATGTGTATTTAGTTGTGTTTGACTCTTTGTCCCATTGGAATGTAGCCCACCAGGCTCCTCTGTCCATGGGATTTTTCAGGCGAGAATACTGGAGTGGGTTGCCATTTCCTTCTCCAGGGGATCTTCCCAACCCAGGGATCAAACCCGCGTCTCTTCTATCTCTTGCATTGCAGGCAGATTATTTACCTGCTGAGCCATCAGGGAAGCCCTAAAAAAAAAAAATAGTAAAAGAAAAAAAAATTTTCCACACTGATCATGAATCCTCCTCTAAATGGAGGCTTAGAGATTACACTTATGGTAGCTTCCAGAAATTATCCATGGTGTCTACAAATGTCTTGTCTTAAATCTCTTGCTCCAATTTTATAGTTGTGCTAGGATTAGATTAGATGAAAAAGCAAGACTTTCAGGTATACAAATGTCTTGCTGCTGTCCTGCTCATACATATATGAACTTGCCAACATCTGTCTTTAAGGCAGTTCACTAGTAAAGGGTAGTGTACTTCTATGATTGGAAATTCTTCCAAATGAATCTTTGTTACTTTGCCTCAAAAAAAAAAAAAAAAAAAAAAAAGGCCTAATACTATAGGAACTTAATGGGAAAAATCTGGGAAAATACTTTTATATTCAGAAAACTTGATAAATTTATTGATGACAAAAGAAAACTAAAATGCAAAATAAAGAAAATATGCCAAATGTCTTACAGGAGAATACAGTAAGAAAGATCTAGCATTATAGTAAATGTATGCATTAAACATACATCTAACATAAATATACATGCACATATATATATGTATATATATAACAGAATTTTATTTGAAAGAAAGTTGGGAACAAAAACATTTATTAGCTAGCCATTTGATCCCATTTATATTACTAAATCAGAGGACAGGTAAGCTTGGCGTGTTGTAGTTCATGGGGTCGCAAAGCATTGGACATGACTTAGAGATTGAACAACAACAGCAAGATACTAACAAACAGCTAATCCATGGATATTTCAGGTTATTTATGTGCATATTTTACAAAAATCACTAAATTAGTCAACTCTTCTGTTAACTTTCCCCACTAAAGCAACAAAAACCAAGCAAACTACTAGTTCTGACTCATTTGAATAATAGGCAAATATATTTAGGACCTAACTGTTAGTAAAATAAATTCTTTAAAGCTATAACTCATGCCCTTTACTTTACACTTGGGAAAATTAATCATTATTTCAAATGAAAATTTAGTCCTTGTTCAAAATTAAAATATTTACTAGTCATGTTCAAAGATTAAAGCATTAATTAGTACATTTTAAAAGAAGAAGAAATCAGGATAAAACCTTCATCTTACTGGAAGACTCATGTAAGTTGGCCCCTGGGAACCAGGATCATGATGCCTAGCTATGAGACTGACCCATCCATCTTCAGCAGCAACCTGGCCAATTCAGGGGCTGAAAATCTCTAAATGCTGGCCTCTGAGGCTGATTATCTGCACCTGGATACAATAGATGGGTATTTTATTCACATTACTTTTGGCCACCCTATGGTAGAGTCTCCAAAAGCAGAGAGGACAGGATCCTTTCTTTGACATGCACAGGATGGTTTCTAGGCTGGAAGAGTAGGTAAAGCCAATGGCTATAACAGGAGTCAATCCATATATACAAGAATCCAGGGGCTTTCATTAAAGACATTTGGGGCAATGAGATAAAGGTTGGACTTGCCATCAAACAAGGAACTACAGTTGAGTATTTGGTACCATGGGCTAATCAGATAGACATGGTTTTAGATATGTCAGTTGAACCTGGATTTTGAGGGTAGAAGTTTACTGAAGATATGATACCAAAGTTTGTTGGTTGAGAACACAGTTCCTGTCTTTTGGCAGACAGGTTAATGGTAAAACAGATCATGATACTCTCCATAACTATGCAAACTCAGTGGCTAACATTGTGTCTGTCAGTGATATTATAAGCAATGAAGACCCCATATTCATGATAAACCTATTAAGACATACTTTCTCAAGAAGCTGCTCAGAAGAATTCTCTTCACAGGTGAAATTTCAAGGAGTCCAATGAAATTTCTGTTTCTGTTCATGAAATTTCCCTTTTATTGGAAAATGAGAATGTTGACTACCAAGTCATATTGCATGAAGCTGTACTGCTCTCCTAGGCAATTATTCACTCCAATGATTAAAACCTACTGTGCAAAATGTTCTAAGAGATTAGAAACTGGGCTGCACACCTACATTTTCAATGATGGAATTTAAAGATTGTTGTTGTTCAGTCACTAAGTCATGTCCTACTCTTCACAACTCCGTGGACTGTAGCATACCATGCTCCTCTGTACTCCACTATCTCCTGGAGTTTGCTCAAATTCATGTCCATTGAATCAGTGAAGCAATCCAACCATTTCTAACCAAATTTAAAGATTAGAGTACGAATATGATCCAGTAATTCCACTCCTGGGCATGTATCTGGAGAAAATATAGCCAGGACATGGAAGCATTCCATAAACAGAGGAATGGATCAAGATGTGATACATACATACAATGGAATATTATTCAATCATTAAAAAGAATGAAATGATGCCATCTGCAGCAACATGGATAGACCTAGAGATTGTTATACTAAGTAAATCAGACAGAGAAAGACAAATATCATGATATCACTTATATGTGGAATCTTAAAAAAATGTTAATGAACTTATTTACAAAACAGAAATAGAGTCACAGATGTAGAAAAGAAACTTATGGTTACCAAAGGGAAAGAGAAGAGGGATAAATTAGGAGATTAGGATCGACATACCCAATGCTATACATAAAACAGATAACTTAGTAGGACTACGGTGTAGCCCTGGGAACTCTACTCAATACTCTGTAATGATCTACATTGGAAAAGAATCTAGAAAAGAATGGATATATGCATTTGTATAACTGATTCACTTTGCTATACAGCAGAAATTAACACAGCATTGTAAATCAACCATACACCAATAAAAATTAATTAAAAAAAATAAAGATTAGGACACTGAAATACCCTGTTTTTCCTGGGAGGCTTCATTTTTATAAAGAGTAAAATTATAGCTGTCTTAAGATTATAAACAGAAATGTATCTTAATGCCTAAAGAAGGCATGTTAGCTATTATGAAGAAAATTATTTTTCTGCATTTATGGAAAGAATTTTCTGTTGTTTCCCATCTATTAGCCAAAAGCAATGAAGTCCTTATGTTTCTCCTGTTTTATCACTTGTGATTTGATAAAATGAGCAAAATAAAACTAATGAAAACTATAAGCTTGAATCTGGCAGGGATGGCATGCCATATTCCTTTTGCATCTAAAACATCTATTCTTTTCCCTTCTTACTGTGTAGTCAAACACACAAAAACTATTTTAAAAACGTGTGAAGCCCAGGGGTTTTCAGGTGATCTGCTGTAAAATATAAGCACAACTTTATCTGGGTGTTTTCTTTGCTAGCTTTGCTGAAGGAGCAGATTATTCAGTGACTTTTGCCGCCTTCTTAATGCTACCTACCATAAAATATTAAATAATCCTGTTGCCTTAGTTCTGAGTACAAAGAAAAGTAACATCTCTATTTGGAAGTAATATTGAACTAAATCTTGACTCTGTCCTTTAGGTCTATTTGACCTCTGAAAATCACACAACATCTTTGAGCTTTTATTAACTATTATATATCAAATGTATTTTAACAATTGTGCAGGATCATGTTGAGCCTTAAAAGAAGTACCATAACACAAGTAAAACTTCCAGTACTATTCCTAAGAATTTAGCAGATGCTTAATACAAAGTAGCTATCATTTTATAAGTTTATGTCATGAGTTATAAAGTACTTTGGTATAATTGAATTAAATTTATAAATCATTCTTATGACTGCTAGGACAGGTACTTTTGTCCCCATTTAAAAATAAGAAACTAAAGCTCACCAGCAGTCTAGTACCATGGAAAGGCTCTAGTAGGGCGTAGGAATTTTGGTCTGTACTCTTTTAAAAATGGAACCCATAGGCAACACATCCCAGCAAAATAAAGACCATGTGACAAGCCCACAGCTAATGTCATACTTAATGGCAAAAAAATTGAAAGCATTTCTTCTAAGATCAGGAATAAGACAAGAATGCCCACTCTTGCCACCTACATTCAAGGTAGTATCAGAAGTCTTAGCCACAGCAACCAGACAGAAAATGAAATAAAAGGAATCCAAACTGGAAAGGTAGTAATTAAACTGTCACTGTTTGCAGATGACATGATATTATACATAGAAAACTCTACAGACACCACATACACACACATACACACACACACACACACACACACACACACACAAACTAGAACTAATCAATGAATTGATCAAATTGCAGGATATAAAATTAATATACAGAAATCTCTTACATTTCTGTATACTAACAATGAGAACCATCAGAAAGAGAAATTAATGAATTAATATTGTTAAAATGATTAAACTACCTAAGGTAATCTACAGATTTAATGCAATCTCTATCAAAATACCAATGCCATTTTTCACAGAACTAGAAAAAATAATTCTAAAATTTGTATGAAAACAAAAAGACCCTGAACAGCTAAAACAGTTTTAAGAAAGAACAAAATTGGAGGTTCATACCTCCTGATTTCAAACTATATTACAATGGTACAGTAATCAAAATGGTATCAAAAACAGAAACATAGTTCAATAGAATAAAGTGGAGAGCCCAAAAATGAACTCATATGGGCATTAATCTATGATGAAAAAGGCAAGAATATACAATAGAACAGGTAGCCTCTTCAGTATTGGTGTTGAGAAAACTAAACAGCTACATACAAAAGAATCAAACTGGACTATTTTCTAACACTATGTAAAAAAATAAACTCAAAATGGATTAAAGACATGTAAAACTTTAAAGAATAAACATTCTAGAAGAAAACATAGGTGGCAGCCTCTTAGATAATGGTCTTATCAAATAAAAAAATGGGACCATATCAAACTAAAAAAAAACAACAAAAAACAATTGTGCACAGCAAAGGAACTATCAACTAAATGAAAAGTCCACTTACTGAATGGAAACAGGTATTTACAAATGATATATCCAATAAGGGGTTAATATCCAAAATATACAAAGAACTCATACAACTCAACATCAAATAAACAACCCAACTAAAAAATGGGCAAAGAGTATGAAGAGACATTTTTCCAAAGAAGATATAGTGATGACCAATAGGCACATGAAAAGATGCTCAATATCACCAATCATCAGAGGAAAGCAAATAACAACCACAGTGAGATACTACCTCACATCTGTCACAATGACTCTTCTCGAAATCACAACAAATAACAAGCATCAGCGAGAATGAAGAGAAAGGGAATCCTCATGCTCTGTTGACAAGAATGTGAACTGGTACGGTCACTATGAAAACAATATAGAGATTCCTCAAAAAACTAAAAATAGAACTGACCTAAACTTGAAATCAATGGAATAAGGTAATTAATGGGTTAAAAGAAAACCCTTGGCAACCCAGAACTCTATAACTAGTCATATATTCATCACAAATAAAGGTGAAATAGTGAAGGTGATCAAAAGGTACAAACTTCTAGTTAGAAGATGAATTCTGGGAATGTAATATACAGCATGGGGATATTGTTAACAATGCTCTATTGCATATTTGAAAGTTGCTAAGGGGAAAGATATTAAAATTTCTCACAAAAAAAATATTCACTATGTGTGGTGATGGATGTTATTATTAAATTTACTGTGATGATCATTTCACAATATAATATATATCATTAAATCATTATGGTATATACCCCCCAAAATGGAGCCCATGTAAGATGAGGTGGGCAAAGGCAACTTTTTTACTTGACATTGTCTTATTTCTAGTTTAACTTTATTCTGTAAAGGAACCAAATGGCTAGGAATATTCTAGAACTATGAATATTGTCCCTAGTGATATATATTTTATTATTCCAGAGTAGATTAGGAGATAACAGGGTACATATTTAATCCATAAACCATAGTATTTATAACTATGTTCTAAATTATAATTAGAAAACAAATATGTATCAACCATCTTATTCTTACACTCCTAATGTAACAAATATTGCCCCCAAAAATGTTAACAACAGGTATCTACTATATTTTTCTGCCTAAATTCTCATTTTTTAAATAAAGGTAAAAATAAATCTTTTCAAGGTCAGTTCTGGGGCCTCCAACCTTGTGAAGAAGAGATATTTTTTATATTCTTGATGCTTTCAAATCTCTGGGGATGGTTTTGAGAGTAAAATATACTGAAGGCAGTGAGGGGAAGGACAAAATTCTACCTACCTTCACTTCCCAATGGGGAATCCCAGCTAACTAAGTTTGTGCGAGTGAGGAAGCAGCAAGCACCTTGGAAAGCCACTCGACCTGCCAGCTAAAAAACATCAAGGTCCTCCTGACAGATGGTGTCCAGTCCTGACAGATGGTGTCCAACCCTTTGGTCAGGGATCTCGAACTCAGAGCCATGTGAACATGTGCCTGGTTTTGAAACTGGTGTATGCTCCCTAAAGACATCTTATTAGAACCAGTTCAATTCAGTTCAGTTCAGTCGCTCAGTCGTGTCTAACTCTTTGTGACCCCATCAGCAGCACACCAGGCCTCCCTGTCCATCACTAACTCCCGAAGTCCACCCAAACCCATGTCCATTGAGTCGGTGATACCATCCAACCATCTCATCTTCTGTTATCCCCTTCTCCTCCTGCCCTCAATCTTTCCCAGCATCAAGGTCTTTTCCAATGAGTCGACTCTTCGCGTGAGGTGGCCAAAGTATTGGAGTTTCAGCTTCAACATCAGTCCTTCCAATGAACACCCAGGACTGATCTCCTTTAGGATGGACTGGTTGGATCTCCTTGCAGTCCAAAGGACTCTCAAGAGTCTTCTCCAACACCACAGTTCAAAAGCATCTATTCTTTGGCTCACAGAAAGTATTTAAACTGCTACAGAGATAAAAATAATTATTTTAAATATCTGCATAGGTATATGTATATATAGGCTGCCCTGGAAGCTCAGACTGCAAAGAATCTGCCTGCACGTAGGAAACCCAGGTTGGATCCCTGGGTCAGGAAGATCCCTTGGAGAAGGGTATGGCAACCAACTCCTGTATTCGTGCCTGGAGAATTCCATGGACAGAGGAGCCTAGTGGGCTGTAGCCATAGAGTCGAGAAGAGTTGGACATGACTGAGTGATGGAACAGCAGCAGCTCCTTTAAGTTATTCCCCCCAAAACACCATGCAGCCCAGCCTTCATATCATGACAACCACATCACTATCACCTCCCTTGTCCAACTTCCAGATTCTTATTTCCTCACAGCCTCATGTAAATCTGGCCACCAGGCTGGTATCACTTCATTCACTTTGCTTGCTGTGTGCACCATTCTCTTTGGGCCATGGTCTCTTGTTTTTCAATGTGCTGGTACTGTGTTAGTGAGGTCAATGGCTTAAAGTGTTACTCTATTCCTGGGAGTACATTTACATTACAAGAGTGACTTTCTGACAGTGTTGCAGGGGGAAAGTGAATTCTGACTCCTTGTTGAAAACTGTTTTTTTGACTTGCTTTTATCATTATAATCACACTCCAAGGCTGTGCCTGGAGGACCCTGTCTCTCTGCTTGACTGTAAACTAAAGTACCTTTGTTCAGTTCATGGAGAGATAGTTTGTCCTTGCACACCTGTGAACAGAAGAGATTAACACACCTTTTCTCGGCTTTCCTGGTGGCTCAAATGGTAAAGAATCTGCCTGTAATGCAGGAAAGCTGGGTTCAATCCTGGGTTGGGAAGATCGCCTGGAGAAGGGAAAGGCTACCCACTCCAGCGCTCTGGCCTGGAGAATTCCATGGGGTTGCAAAGAGCCGGACACAACTGAGTGACTTTTACTTTCACTTTGCTGAAGGCTCACCATTCCTTTGGAGATGTTTTGCAAGACTGAAGACCCTTTCACTTTACTTCCCCACTGCATTTCCCTCTCTATTCTGCCCTTTGACTTTAGTTCCTCATCGCTTCTTTCCCTCTAATCTATAAAAGAACCTGGCATCCAGGTCCCAATAAGATGATTATTTTGAGGTGCTAGCCTGTCATCTTCTTGGTCTACTGGCTCCCCAATTAAAGTCTCTTCCTTGCCTCAACACCTCCTCTCTCGGAGTCAATGGCCTATCGCACAGCGGGCAGAGTGAATGTGGACTTGGTAACAAAAGTATTAAGAAATTTGGGATACAAATGTCAAGCTCATAGGGGAGACATTTTTGGGAGGGATTCAGCTCTATAAGTGAATGTTAGTCACCTATGCCTCCTTGCAGGACTTTCTCTGCTTAATAATATTCCTCTTCCAGAAATCAAATCCAAGGAGAAAAGGTATGTTTTTTAACCTAAAAGATTTATACATCACAGATATCAAGTAAATCATCATTGATCTTTCCTGAGTCCACACCTCTAATATTTGAAATCTCTGCAGATACTTCTCAGAGGCTTCACATTTATATAGGAAATTTGATAAAGATCTCTGTACCAACCCTTGAAGGCTTAAAGAGAGCTTTGGCTTAGATTTTATGTTTTTAAAATGTCAAAAGCAGATATTCTAAATAAATAAGATAAAATGAGGGAGAAAAAAATCCCACTTTCTTTTTTTTCACCTATATTGATGAACTTAGTCCAAATAATTTTTTATCCAAACCTACAAAAAAGAAAACAAAAAAGAACTAGAGAAAGCAATGTGAGGAGAGAGAATATGAGTTTAGAATAAGACCTTCTGTTAAGTACATATTATTAAGTACTAAAATAAAATTTAGTGCCTCTGTCCTTAAGATGGAAATATTAATGCAAAAAAAATTCTTTAGGTACATAAGAGAGCCTGGTGTCTATGACACTGGACTGATTCTTCAGCCAGAGTTCCTATATCATTCAAATCCAAGCACTTAACTGCGTGACCTTAGACAAATTACCTAATCTCTCTATGTTTTAGTTTTCTTAAAGTTGGAATAGTGATATCAATCTACTTCACAGGGTTATTATGAGGGTAAAATGAGTTAATATAGGTAAAAGCATCCAGAACAGGGTCTGGCGTAAGGAAATACTGATTAGGTGTTAGATATCATCATTGTTGTGGTGGTTATTACAATTACGCTACCACCAGCTCATAGATTAGAAATTCAATGATCCAAAGGCAAAAGAATGGGCAGTATTGGCACTTTTCCTACATGTTTTTAAAACGCCAGCATAAAATGCCATCATTGGTGTTGGACTGTTTAGCTTAAAACATATTCTTCACCAAACACAACCCCTA
This sequence comes from Bubalus kerabau, assembly GCF_029407905.1. Taxonomy (NCBI): domain Eukaryota; kingdom Metazoa; phylum Chordata; class Mammalia; order Artiodactyla; family Bovidae; genus Bubalus; species Bubalus kerabau. The sequence goes on from NC_073626.1 coordinate 88,199,592, forward strand.
CTATCCTTTACTACCCAAGGAAAAGTATGCGCTCTAAACCACCATAACTATATATATAAATGGCTATGGAATGATTAGATAAACATTATAATTAATGCCTTCATCCAGAAATCTCTGCTTTCGTTACAAGGCTAATGAAGGTGATCAGTCTTCCTTACACAAGAAGGGCCTACGGGTGCCTTCTAGAAACATAATTTGGTAGAACTCCCTTCAACATTATTACCAGTTTTAGTCCCTGAGTTGCAGATGCTCTGCTTTGCCTTTGTAAATTATTAGTACCATCCTGTGTGCACTGAACAGTAATGTTTGTGGTTCTTTCTTTTTTTACAAGTCTCTTTATTTATTAAATTGCCTTAAGAGTGCTGTATGACAAGTTAGGTATTAATACAAAAATCATAGAATTATGATATATCTGTAGAAGTCAAACCTGTTTGTATGTCTATTCATTTTTATTTTTCAAAAAGTATTATAAATTTCAAAAAAACAAAAGCCACATTATAGAATATTTATAAAATAAAAAATGAAAAAGAAATCTCTCAGAACCCACCAGTAACTAATTTTTTGATATATTTCTTGAGTAATCCTTCTTATTTATATTTTCAACATATTTATGAGCATATGTTTCTAATCTCTTTGATATAGAACTATAATGTAAGTACTTTGTATTAATATTTGCTCATTACTCTTCATAACCACAATTTTTAATGGTTGTGATACAGTTCATTCGTTCTTCTATTACTAAACCTTTAATCTGTTTTCCATTAGGATAACTATGTAAATAATAGTCTCTTTTGAGTACATCTATTTCCATGTTTCAGATTTTATTCTTAGAAGAGATTCTGTAAGTACTTAACACTTCTCCCTCTCTAATAAATTATTTAAACTTATAGCTATATCATATTATGCAGGAAACAGCTTTTCAAAATATGTAAAATAACTCTGCCAAACACCATCACTACTAGCTAAAACTAAAAACATACTTTCTCCATGAAATTCTTCTTAAACTTTTTCTCATCTGAATTTTATCTCCATTCCTATAGCTAGTTTCTCCTTGGCCCCCAGACACAAATAACTTTGGAAGTATTTCTCACTCTCATGGCATTTTGTACCTTTATGTGATAGCACTTATGTCAAGTACAATTAGTAATTATTTGTGTGATATTTAATGCTTATGTCTTTCAGTAGATAATATGTTACACTGTTGCAGAGACTCACCTATGTTGCTACTTTTACACCCAAGTGTCTGGCACATAGCATGTGTCTTGTTTGTTGATTCAATGATTTAACAGTTTAAAATTATTTTGTACAGTGTTATGCTAAGTAGTATGGGGAATATATAGTAATATATCACAGTTATTGCCTTTAAAGAATTATAATAAAAATTAACCTTTACTATTATTTTTATTTTAATACATCATAGAAAAAAGTTCATGGGCTATAAAACCAAATTGACCTACAAAACAAAAAGGCAACCTACTGACTGGGAAAGATATTTGCAAATTATATGACTCATAAAGGGTTAATATCCAAACTATATAAACAGCTCATACAACTCAATATCCTTGACTCGTTTCTGATCTTAATGGGAAAACTTCTAGTTTCTTACCATTAAATATGACATTAGCTGTGTTTTCCATAGATATTCTTTAACATTTTGAGGAAGTTCACCTCTATTCCCAGTTTACTGAGAATTTTATCACGAATGGGTGTTGGATTCTGTCAAATGCTTTTACTGTATTTATTGATATGATCATGTGATTTTTTTCATCCATAGTCTGTTGATGGGATGCCTTACATTACTTGATTTTAGATGTTGAACCAGGATTGCACATCTGAGATAAATTCCACTTGGTTGTCATGTATAATTTTTAAATACATCAGTGGATTTGATTTGCTAAAATTTTGTTAAGAATTTTTTGTATCTATGCTCATGAGAGAAATTGGCCTATAATTTCTTTTTTAAAAAATAATGTATTTGTCTGGTTTTGGTATTAGTCTAAGACTAGCCTTATAGAACAAGTTAGGGAGTATTTTCTTTGCCTCTATACTCTGAAAGTGATTATAGAGAATTAGTATAATTTCATACTTAAATGTTTGGTATAACTCAACAATGAACTCATCTGGATCTGTGCTCTCTTTTTTGTAAGCTTATTAATTATTGATCCAATTTCTTTAGTAGATATAGGCCTATTCAGATTTTATCTATTATCTATTTATTCTTGTGTGAATTTTAGCATATTGTGTCTTTCAAGGATCGGTCCATTTCATCTACGGTAGCAAATTTGTTCATGGTACTATTTTATTATCCACGGGACCTTTAGTGATGTTCCCTCTTTCATTTCTGATATTAGCAATTTGTATCCTTTCTTTTTTTCTCTTAATTAGTGTGGCTAGAGGCTATAAATTTTATTGATCTTCTCAAAAACAAATTTTAGATCATTAATTTTCTCTATTGATTCCCTGTTTTTGAGTTCATTGATTTCTTTAATTTTTTTATCATTTCTTTTCTTTTGCTTACTTTATCATTAATTTTCCTTCTTTTTTTAGTTTCCTAATGTTGAAGCTCAGATCATTGATTTTAGATATTCTTTTCTAAAAAACATGAATTTATTGCTATAAATTTCCATGTGAAAGTGAAAGCGAAAGTGAAGTCATTCAGTCGTGTCCAACTCTTTGCGACCCCATGGACTGTAGCCTAACAGGTTCCTCTGTTCATGGGCCAAAATTTCCTTGTAAGCACTGCTTTTACAGCATCCCACAACTTCTTATAGCTGTGTTTTCATTTTTGTTTAATTCAAAGTGATTACCTTTAATATCGCCAGTATAGTTCAGTACACTGATTAACAAGCTAGTACTTTCACCAGTGAACATCCATTTCTGTCATTCAGCAAAGTCTTAGTATTGATTGAGATGTGGATACCAGATGGGTTTATAGTAACCTTTCCTGGAGTTTAGACTTTCCGTTTTAATATTAGCTAACCACTTCTGGAGTTTAAACTCCTGATCAAAATATTACCTGTACATGGTTGTAACTTAATCTGATACATACATACACATGCTACCTCAGGGTCTGGGCTGAGTTTTAACGTAAATTAAATACATCATTATATATATCCAGGATATGGAAGCAACCTAAAAGTCCATCAACAAAGGAATGGATAAAGATGTGGTACATATATACAATGGAATATTACTCAGGCATAGAAAGGAAGGAAGTAATGCCATTTGCAGCAACATGGATGGACCTAGTTGTTGTCATACTGAGTGAAGTAAGTCACACAGAGAAAGACAAATATCATATGATATCACTTATACGTGGAATCTTTTAAAAAAGGCTATAAATGAACTTATTTACAAAACAGGAATAGAGTTACAGACGTAGAAAACAAACTTATGGTTCCCAGAGGGTAAGTGGGGGGGAGGGGGGTAAATTGGAACATTAAGATTGACACATACATACACACAGTACTATATATAAATAGATAATCAATAAGAACCTACTGTATACCACAGGGAACTCTACTCAATATTCTATAATGGCCTCTATGGGAAAAGAATTTAAAAACATGGATATATGTATATGTATAAGATTCACTTTGCTGTATACTTGAAACTAACACAACACTGTAACTTAACTATACGCCAGTAAAAAATTTTTTAAAAAACATTGTAATATTCCACTTTAAATATTTCAGATTATATCCTTAAATGTAGGTCAATTCAGGAAGAGAAATGGGGTCAGTACTTCAAAGCCTGTGAACTCTCTGGTAATGGTCATCATATCTCCACAAAGTGAAATACTCTGTATTTGATATGTAGTCACATAACTTTTGGCCATTCAATGCATCTTAAAGAAGAAACCATCAATTCCTGCTTAGTGCTCTCACTCTAATATGGGATGCTCATTTAAATTTCTGCCCTTTCATAGCTACTTGATAAGAAAGTATAAAAATAATTCTATTTAAGCTCTGTATATCTGTAGTTACAGAGAAGAAAAATAATAGCTAAAGGTGAATCTGAGAAGTAACATTGTTGAAAAACATTTGAGAAAGTCTTACTGATTTCTACCAACTTCCCTGGCTTTCTGGAGGCAAAAAGTTAAAAGGACAGTCTCATACACAAAAGACTCATAATCCATTGGGAACAGTGAGGATAACACAAGTAAATATTAAATGTATACTTATCATCAAGATAAGAATTTTGTTCAAAAGCAAGACAGGAAACCAAGGACAGCAAGTGTTTAGATTAAGAATCAAGAATTAGATGGGCTATCAGAAGTTTAGCTGTTGAATATAAATTAAAAGATGCTTACTCCTTGGAAAGAAAGTTATGACCAACCTAGACAGCATATTGAAAAGCAGAGACATTACTTTGTCAACAAAGGTCCGTCTAGTCAAGGCTATGGTTTTTCCAGGAGTCATGTATGGATGTGACAGTTGGACTATAAAGAAAGCTGAGCACAGAAGAATTGATGCTTTTGAACTGTGGTGTTGGAGAAGACTCTTGAGAGTCCCTTGGACTGCAAGGAAATCCAACCAGTCCATCGTAAAGGAGATCAGTCCTGCGTGTTCATTGAAAGGACTGAAGTTGAAGCTGAAACTCCAATACTTTGGCCACTTGATGTCAAGAACTGACTCACTGGAAAAGACCCTGATGCTGGGAAAGATTGAAGGCGGGAGGAGAAGGGGACCACAGAGGATGAGATGGCTGGATGGCATCACCAACTCAATGGACATGAGTTTGGGTAAACTCTGGGAATTGGTGATGGACAGGGAGGCCTGGTGTGCTGTGGTTCATGGGGTCACAAAGAGTCAGACATGACTGAGTGACTGAACTGAACTGACTGATTCATTTATTGAGTACCTGCTATCATGTTTATTTGATTCTGAAATGTCATATAATTCAGTTTCTTAATATCAACTTTTTTAAGGGGGAAAAAAACTCTAAATTCTATGCTAAATGTGTTAATTGGTTATAAGATACATTTTCAAAAAATTTAAAAATGTAAACATACATGTTCATTCTATATGTGCTAAGTGCTATATGTGCTAAACACGGTGGGTACAAAGATGTGCTAACTAGTCATGGACCTAAATTAGGGAGGTTAATCTATTGGAGTTACACATGCATCACACAAACACATAAAATATTAGTCTGCTAATATATTGGATACTAGAATAATAGATCCTCTTCTTTGTGTTGACCCAACCAACTGCAAAGATGAATACGTCTCTAATCTTTCTTTAGCTAGCTATCGTGAGAGCTTTAGCTTACTACTATATTGAAGAAATATTTCATCTTACATAAGCAGAATGATTTATTCTATTTTGCCATTTGTTAAAATCACAACAACCTAGAGAAAGTTATTTCCACAAAATGATTACTTATTGATAACGAAATATTCACCTTGATCATCTGGGGTAATTGGTATATTCTTGAAACTAAATTATCTTGACACTTGTTCTTGGCAAAAGAGGAAAGCTTATTGCTTCAAAGATAGGGTTATATATTACCACATTATAAGGTTAGAATGACAGAGGAGCTAAGAAACTCTTTTTAAAAAATTAAAGACATTTTGTTATTTGGTTGGTATAACTATGAATTTAAAGATATCTGAATGTAGGAAGCCCAAGTATAAACAATATCTGAAATGTAGGTTGCTAAATATAAAACCTCTTTTTCAATATCTCACGCTTAAACAAAATATGTGGCAGCACAAGCATATCAAGCTTACAAAGAGTGCAATCTCAGATATTCTGCATCCTAGCTATGACACTTTCTAATAATTTTTCTCATAAAAACTGTGAAAGCATGAGGCCAGTAATATCAGTACAAAACCTTAGGTGAGCATGAGTTTAACTATGCCTACACACTTCAATCACTCAGTCGTGCCCAACTCTTTGTGACCCCATGGAGTGCAGCATGCCAGGCCTCCCTGTCCATCATCAACTCCCGGAGCTTACTCAAACTCATGTCTATTGAGTCAGTGATGCCATCCAACCACCTCATAACTGTGGTCCCCTTCTCCTCCTGCCTTCAATCTTTCCCAGCATCAGAGTCTTTTCAAATGAGTCAGTTCTTCGCCTCAGGCGGCCACAGGATTGGAGTTTCAGCTTCAGCATCAGTCCTTCCAATGAACACCCAGCACTGATCTCCTTTATGACGGACTGGTTGGGGATCCTTGCAGTCCAAGGGACTCTCAAGAGTCTTGTCCAACACCACAGTTCAAAAGCATCAATTCTTCAGCACTCAGCTTTCTTTATGGTCCAACTCTCACATCCATACATGACTACTGGAAAAATCATAGCTTTGACTAGATGGACCTTTGTTAGCAAAGTAATGTCTCTGCTTTTTAATATGCTGTCTAGGTTGGTCATAACTTTTCTTCCAAGGAGCAAGTGTCTTTTAATTTCATAGCCGCAGTCACCATCTGCAGTGATTTTGGAGCCCCCCAAAATAATGTCTGCCACTGTTTCCACTGTTTCCCCTTCTATTTGCCATGAAGTGATGGGACCAGATGCCATGATCTTAGTTTTCTCAATGTTGAGTTTTAAGCTTACATTTTCACTCTCCTCTTTCACTTTCATCAAGGCTCTTTAGTTCTTCTTCACTTTCTGCCATAAGGGTGGTGTCATCTGCATATCTGAGGTTATTGATATTTCTCCTGGCAATCTTGATTCTAGCTTGTGCTTCATCCAGCCTAGCGTTTCTCATGATGTGCTCTGCAAATAAGTTAAATAAGCAAGGTAACAATATACAGCCTTGATGTACTCCTTTTCCTATTTGGAACCAGTCTGTTGTTTCATGTCCAATTCTAACTGTTGCTTCCTGACCTGCAAACAGGCTTCTCAAGAGGCAGATCAGGTGGTCGGTATTCCCATCTCTTTCAGAATTTTCCACAGTTTGTGGTGATTCACAGTCAAAGGTTTTAGCATAGTCAAAAACGCAGAAATAGATGTTTTTCTGGAACTCTCTTATTTTTTCAATGATCCAACAGATGTTGGCAATTTGGTCTCTGGTTCCTCTGCCTTTTCTAAAACCAGCTTGAACATCTGGAATTTCACAGTTCACATATTGTTGAAGCCTGGCTTGGAGAATTTTGAGCATTACTTTGCTAGCGTGTAAGATGAGTGCAATTGTGCAGTAGTTTGAGCATTCTTTGGCATTGCTTTTCTGGGGACTGGAATGAAAACTGACCTTTTCCAGTGCTGTGGCCACTGCTAAGTTTTCGAAATTTGCAGAAATATTGAGTGCGGCACTTTCACAACATCATCTTTTAGGATTTGAAATAGCTCAACTGGAATTCCATCACCTCCACTAGCTTTGTTCATAGTGATGCTTCCTAAGGCCCACTTGATTTCACATTCCAGGATGTCTGGCTCTAGGTGAGTTTTCACACCATGGTGTTTATCTGGGTTGTGAAGATCTTTTTTGTATAGTTCTTCTGTGTATTCTTGCCACCTCTTCTTAATATCATCTGCTTCTGTTAGGTCTGTACCATTTCTGTCCTTTATTGAGTCCATCTTCACATGAAATGTTCCCTTGGTATCTCTAATTTTCTTAAAGAGATCTCTAGTCTTTCCCATTCTATTGTTTTTCTCTATTTCTTTGTACTGATGACTGAGGAAGGCTCTCCTTGCTATTCTTGCTACACAAGAGAAGACTCTACATATGGACATCACCAAATGATCAACGCCGAAATCAGGTTGATTATATTCTTTGCAGCCAAAGGTGGAGAAGCTCTATACAGTCAGCAAAAACAAGACCAGGAGTTGACAGTAGATCATGAACTCCTTATTGTCAAATTCAGACTTAAATTGAAGAAAGTAGGGAAAACCACTGGAGAAGGCCACGGCAACCCACTCCAGTACTCTTGCCTGGAAAATCCCATGGACGGAGGAGCCTGGTAGGCTGCAGTCCACGGGGTCGCGAAGAGTCGGACACGACTGAGCGACTTCCGTTTCACTTTCATGCATTGGAGAAGGCAGTGGCAACCCACTCCAGTGTTCTTGCCTGGAGAATCCCAGGGACGGCGGAGCCTGGTGGTCTGCCATCTATGGGGTGCACAGTCGGACACGACTGAAGTGACTTAGCAGCAGGGAAAACCACTAGACCACTCAGGTATGACCTAAATCAAATCCCTTATGATTATATAGTAGAAGTGAGAAATAGCTTTAAGGGACTAGATCTGATAGAGTGCCTGATGAACTATGGATGGAGGTTTGTGACATTGTACAGGAGACAGGGATCAAGACCATCCCCAAGAAAAAGAAATGCAAAAAAGCAAAATGGCTGTCTGAGGAGGCCTTACAAATAGCTGTGAAAAGAAAAGAAGTGAAAAGCAAAGGAGAAAAGGAAAGATAACGATGCTTAAAGATTTATTAGTGTGAAAAGTTCCCAGCAACAAGAACAAGACAGCCACTAAAAGTGTCATGTGGAGTTCATGAAATAGTAAATGTTTTGTGCAGAAGTGTGAGGTTATATAATACATTAGAGTAGCCACTATAGTCAGCAATAACTTTCATTTAATGCACATGACTAAAAGTGCAATGATAAATACAAGCATTATATGCATAGCAAAAAAGATTTGTTTTACTACTCCAAAGAGTAAGTAACGGCAGTACCTAAGCAAATTCATGTATACAGTGTGAGTGGTTCTAGAAATTAGGGAATCATGGTATGAAAGCTGAAGACAATGCAGTAAGGGTATGTGGTCAGCACCACATTTCTCAGGGAGACTTTTATTCTACGTGTTTTTCTTTTACCCGTTTCAGGGTCAAGCACCACTAAAACCTCACTATCAGGATGAACCAGTCTTTCCATCGCTTCTACCTCCTAACGTGGGTTGGGGAGGACAGCTGGGCAACGGAACACAGTGATTAGCACACCATTCCTGCTCAGTCTTCAAACTGTTAGCTTTCAGACAAGCACACTGTGATAAACCATAACTGTAACTTAAACCTGTGGGCATCTTTCTTTAAAACATGGAGATGGAAAAGGAGAGGACCTGTGCCACTCTTCTCTTGATTGCCATGATAGGAAGGAATCATGGACAAATACAGCTATGTTTATGCTGAAAATATCCTCTGATCATTTGTCTTAACCCACAATTCAACTTGATCTCATCACATTTTGACTTCTGGGAGGCTACAATCCATGTTTATCTGCGCTCTCTGCATGATCTTTAATCTCTCTCTTTCCCTCATCTCTCTGTTTTCATTTTCAAACACATGTAGCTCTTTTTCTATCACAAGTTACCATTCTCATGATCTCATTGCCTTCTCCAGAGGCACTTTTTTCATTTTTTGGACACCAAAATGGCCTATGCAATGCTTTTTCCATTTCTTTACCACCTCCTCCCTTCTGAATTTTTTGCCAACAGGCTTGTAGTCCTGCTCCCCTCCTCACCCAATACCTTTCCTTAAAACTAACAATGATCTCTTTTACTTATTCTGTTTGATCTCTATAGCACTGTCGTCTCTAAAAATTTCTTGATACAGTCTTGACCCTTGCCTTCTATAGTCTGAAATTACTCATTGTTTTCTGCCTTTCTGATGACTCTTTCTTGTTTTTTATCTATTGGTTGCATTTTTTCATTCTTCTTCCCTCAAGCTGTGACCATTATTCAGAGTTCAGTCCTTGCTTGTCTGTTTTTTTTTCCTTTCTAGACCAGGGGATTTTAAATTGTGTTCCTTGATCTAAAATACCTTAGAATCTGCCACTGAGAACCCAGGGAATGAATGAAAGTGTGGACAACTGGTGCCTTCCCACTACTTCAAACAGAATAGCTCTGATTTTATCTGTTTATTTGTTCCATATTGTTTATTTTGGAGAGCTTCACTAATTTACTGAAAACTACATCAGGATCATAAAGCCTTAGTCTAATTTCTTGTTTTACCACTATCTATATAACTTTGGAAAAATATTTCAAAGCGTTAATAAATTTCTATATCCAAGCTTGTGTCCTTCCCTCCACCTAAACTACTCTCCAGCTCTACTCCCCAGTACCTTTTTAATTCCTACTAATTTTCTAGTTTTCTGTCACTTCCTCCAGGAAGTCTTCTCTGAATCTGAGATCTGGGTTAGGTGTTCTGACATGGTACCATAGCATTCTGAACCAATCCTTTAACACAGTACTTATTTGGTTGTCTGTTGGTCTATATTTCCTACTAAACTGGAAACTCATTGAGAGCAGACTATTCATGATTTACCCAGCTTAGGGCATGTAGTAGGTTTGAAATCCCAAACAGAGGTAATTTTATATCCAGCAAAGATACCCAAATTTGGTGACACTGCTCTCTTTTCAACTAAACATAAATGAAAAGCCATGTATCAATGTTATCTCTCATTGTGATCACACTGCTCTCCCCATCTGCCTGCTTTCTGAATGTCCCTGACACCTCCTTCATCTACTTTTGAATCCTGTTCACAACATCCTCACCATTTACTTTTATTGGGGAAGTTATTTTATATTCCACTGATTTTTTTTTTGGTCCTAAAACAGAGATGCACTGTTAAAGATATCTGCAATGACCAAGAAAACATCAAAATACTAATTCATCTTGTTTTCAACTCTGTATCATTATATCATTCTTAACAGGATTATAACATTGCACTATTTTGGCCTAATATTAACAATATCAACTTCTAATAATAAACAAAGATGAAAAATCTTCAAAGGAAGATTTTGAGGGCATATCTGAGCAGTTTATAAGAAAAGTATTGGTAGCTGATATAGAGATTATAACTGCCTGGTAAAGAACGTATTGCTTTAAATATTTGCTGTTTAAAATGTATATATAATAACAACAAAAAATCCTAAAATTAAATCAAAGAAGAGTAATATAATGTTCACATATACTCTGTTAATATGGCCTTAGAGAAATTCCATCTTTAATCCTAAACTGTAACATCACCCTCAGCAACCATATTAGGGTACTTTCATCATAAATGTCATAGGTTCCAAGAGCAAAATTACATTTCAATTCAGTGCTATTTTATTTAAGAGTTTATCATATTTTCAAACACCAAGCTAATACAATTTAGACCCAATGAGTATCTTTTACCTCACTGCTTTAAATCTGGAATCTTAGCTTTTTACTACTATGGTTCTTTAGATTGTATTAAATGGAAAAGGTCCTAAGAAAGACCAAAATCAAAAATATTTTGCAATAAAGCAATCTCTGTATAGCAAAATTGATCATGGTTCATTATCTGCTTAACAGAGAATGCTTGACAAATAGAACTTCAAAAAGATATTATTATTGGAGTTGATGTTATAAAGAAAACTCATGTATCAGATGAGTAGCTGATTAGATGAAATCCTGTACAGCACTGAGAGACCAAGATTTAGGTCATGAATCAATTCAAGGAAGTCGATCTGCTGACTAAGTTTCTCATGTTTCTTATAACAATAGTAATATTTGTATAAAGAAAAGCCCCACAGCCAACAGGGGAAATGGTACTTACGAGTACTGTGTCAGCAGTTCCAAATCATTATGCATGTTGATTGGATATGCTTCGCTGAGTTCAAACAACTTCTCTAGGGCCTCATAAATGAAAATGATGCAAATAAGAGAAGCAAAAGCTTCTTCAGTAAACCGGGTGATATAGCAGACAAGGGAGCTTGCATCAGTGGCCACAAGTATGATACACAGGGTTGCAGTCCAAAGTCCAATACTAGCTCTTAAAGACAGGTATGACAGCCCATATTCTCTAGGAGGAGGGAAAGAACAGGGGAAAGAAGGTCACTGAACAGCTTGTCACCATTTTTAGTAGATGGAAATAAGTCTAACTCAGGAAGCGAAAATAAATAAGCTTCACATCCCTTGAGTATCTAAACTCAAAACTTTGTCTACAGGGAACACCTAAGGGTATAAAACTCAAAGAGGTTTCTCAGTGCTTAGAACTGAATATAATTTTTTATAAATATTACATTAAAAATACATAAATATTTTACTGTTTCTTTATTTCCATGGAGAGACAAAAATGGCAAACTGAATCAAATCAGCAACTTTCACCTCTGCCAGCAGATTTCCAAATGTGATGTTGAGAGAAGCATAAACACAGTAGAGGGATAGACAGGGACTAAGGGCGAAAAGTATATAATACTTACTTGCAAAATTTAAACAAAATCTTTTCAAACACCAAAACTGGTCCTGTACTGCCTAGTATGGTAAGGGGCTGTCCACCAAAGAGAGAATAGGCTATTCCAGTCATGGATGCTCCAAAGAGAGACTCGATTGCACTCTGTGTGGAGATATAAATGATTCCATTGTCTAAGCTGTACAGGCCACCGTTATAACTGGGGAAAAAATATATAAAATACATGGGGTCTATTCTCTGAAGCACCTACCAGCAACCTTGGGCAGGAGGTAGAGTGGGAGAATTAAAAAAGGGGCAGGCCGTCAAAATATGAATGGTAGTAGGCAAGGATACATTATCTCCCTCTTCCTTATCTTACCTTTCTTTCACTTACTGAAAGTTTACATGTATTTACAACAAATGTCTGGCAGAAGCATGGCCTATATAAGTGGGAAATGGGCCTCTTAAGAGGTAAGAACCAATCTAAAGCTAGCCTAAGACTGGGGGCCAGGGATGAGATCAGAACCTTGTGCAACGTAAGAATTATCTGTTCTGAGATAGTCCAGTCCCTGATTCCCAGTTCCACTAGTCAAGAAATTCATATGAAGTTTATCTGCTAGACCATACATCAAATCTCTCCTCATAAAGGAATTCAAAATGAAACGCACACTCATCTAACTATGAATCTTAAATGCGGATTCAAATTCAAAGTTCAGAGAAAAGAATAATACGTACTATTCGACCCTCAGTTGCTTCTCCCAGCAGTCCTCCAAATGTGATGACAGGAGACATACATGCGCAGTAGAGAAACAGAAAAGACGCTAAACACTGCAGGCTGAGAGCGTCTGTGAAGTCACTCCAGAAGTATGGAGCTTTTCTTTTGATATCTAAAATAAGTCCCCCAAAAAGCCTAAGACGGGGGGGGGAAACACAATAGTGACATACAAAGATAAAAAACACATATGTCAAAATACTCGTTTGCTTTGTCGCCAGGTCATAGTATAGGTTTTCCATCAGCAGAGATGAGACCCGTATTAACCTGCTAGGTTTTACATCATGATCTACAGGAATAGCTTTGTACCACTAAGGCACTTCAATTCCTAGCGAAAAATCATGCCAACAACCTCAAAAACCCTAGGTTCTCTCAGACTAGGTTCTCAGCTGTTCAATAATCAAAATTCAAACAGTGAGATTTAAGGATTACTCTAATCTCTGTTCCATTTTACAAAAACCTAGTCCTAAAATCAGGCCTCTTATCCTCAGTCATTGGCAATATTGGAATTGTTTACATTCCATTTAGTGTAGCAGAAAGTGAAGGAGGGAAGGTAAACTGATTTTTATATAGCCCAATAGTGAACATCAACCTAGAGAGAAAAGGTGTATATAACCATGGCTCCGGCTATCCACTCTGTCAAAAAAATCGCTTGCCAAATAATATTTCATACAGGGACTTAAATGGCCTAATGGACGACAATAATGTTTAGTAGAGAGAGGTAAGTTCCATTCTTGTTTTCATTTTTGGAAAACTAACACAGGGGCCTTATAATAAGCAACCTAGATAAATGTACTTTTGATCCACTGTTGCTAAACATATTCAAATATCTATAATTAACAAGACAATAATGACCTTGCTTGGGGTAAATGCGTGTATTCTAAAAATATCAAAAACACATTAAAAACATGTAAAGGATGATGTTTTGGTAGGAGGAGAGGAGTGGGAGAAGCATTAAATTGTGAAATGTCTAAAATCTGAGGATGAAATTTTTTAATCTATTAGGAATGAGAGCATTAAACAGGTATTCTCATTCTTTGAACATTGACTAACAATATGCAGATTTAACATTTGACTACTAAAAGCTCTTTGTGCTCTTTGGAATAGAGATGTCATACTAAAATGAATAAGGCTATGATTAAGTTCCTACATGGAGGTTAAAAAAAACTGTTATGTTCAACATACTGCAAGTATGCTAAATACACCAGGGTTATGGAAAAATATTAAAGGTTTGTTCTTTATTTTCTTAATAGGAATATAATGTGGCAATCTAAGAATCACTTCAAAAATGATTGTTCTCTTGAGAAGCAAATTCCTATCTGCCTTGAAAAACGTACCTCTTCAGAATAACTCAAATTCTATTATTTTTAATTGCCCTGATATAGACACAATAGTAACATATTAATAGCTATCTTATTATTATTTGAGTAATCGAATCATTACATTTTCCACATCCACCAGAGGGATGTGGACTAGGAGAGGTTGAAAAGGATGAAATTTCAATTGAAAAAAAAAGGGACATTTAAAATTCAGAGAAGTTTGTAAAGAACCTATGAAAACTCACACACATACACAGATACCATCTTAGTTTAGGTTCTCCTACTTGTGTTTAGTAAAATACATGCATAATTTTTATTTGGGGGATCATTTCTGAATGATGTGTTAAATTCTCCAAGTCATAATTCAGAGCAGATTTAATCTACTAGTCTATTTATTCATGTACTTAATTTTTACATCCCACCTAATCCCCAAAAGAATGTGAAGTGGTTATGAATGATCACTTTGTAGTTAATATTCATAGGCTTGATAGCACTTTCTATTAGACTACTGTTTTCTAATTAATTACTTATTAGGCCATACATTAGTCTAAACAGCTGTTATATTACAGTGTAATAAACGTGCTTTTAGCAGCAAAAATCTAAATCCGGAAGTGGGAGGTCATTGCAGAGAACAGTACAAAGCAGCCCAGATGTGCACCAGCAACTCCAGGAGAGCAGATGAGTAATGGATACTTCAAGTCCTGTCAGCAACAGAATCTGTGGAAGAACTCTGGAGAAGCGAAGATACCGGATATTGGTGACCTGGGAGGATTTAGGAAGCAATAAGGAAAAGTGAACTTTGAAAAAAAAAAATCTAAGCTACGTGGCACGTTACACCTGAGAGAGAGGGAAAAAAATAACACCAAAAATAAAAAGACAGCATTTGAAAATTTGGAAGTAAACAGAAGGAGTTACAATGTTTCCAGTAAAGGGAAAGGGAAAAAATTGTCTGAATCATCTCAAATTAGGTACCAGACTGAGGAAGACATTTCCTTAGAGACAAAACATAGAAAAAGGGAAAGAATAGAGGAGAATTAAAATGCACCGAGTTGTCAGGAACTGGAAAGTCAGCTTAGAGGACACAGGGAGAGTGGTACAGGAGATGGCCCTGAGGAGAGGGGAGCACCAAGCCTGCAAAGTTTTTGCAATTGCCTTCGATTATAATGGAGGCTGTGTGCACATATTCCCTGAAGAGAGACCCACCCAAAGGTTTCTGATTTTCTGCTCACACATTTCTTGGAGAGAGACAAGCCGTCAAAAAAAACTTAAAAATCATTTTAAGAAATAAATTGAAGCTTTCATCTCTTCAAAGATGTGTGATTAGAAAAATAAATCATATAGCTCTTTCAGATTACTATCATAAAAATAAAAAATATTATTATATACATCCCACTTGCATGTAATGAGACAGGGTCTATAAGACTGAATTCTTGGTATTTATTTTCGTTTCCATTTTGAACTTGAAGTTTTTAATAGGCTCTTTTGGAAGGGGCAACTGACAGTTTTCTCATTTATTCTAAGAATCTGTGAATGTGTTTTATGCACAGCAATGTGAAAGACTATGTATATAAAATGGAATGGTGTATTCACTGTTCTGGTTTAATAATAATGACAATCATTAATGATGAGATATCAAATTTATTAGCATATTTACCCCCAAAGAGTAGGTATTCAAAGTATAAAAACAAATTAGTCCTCAAAACAGTAATTCCCAACACAAAAGTGATATACCATTTGGTCTTTGAAGTCCCATACAAGGGCTTTTCACTAACCTTCCGGTTCGCTGGAGTTCAGGTCCACTATGTCCTCCATGGGGCTCAGCTTCCCCATGAGCTGCTGTTCCATTTGGTACAGCAGGAATCTTCCTCTTCTCCTGTGGGAAGTTTTTTCGGTTTTTAATTTCAGGTGCTAGTTGTAAACAATAAAAACAATTTTTTTCCCTTGAGGCAATATGCAGAGCAGTTAAGAATCCAGGCTCTGTACTTATTTGCTATACAACCTCTAGAAAGTTATTTAGCCACCTAAAGCCTCAGTTCTCGCCTCCTTTTACTGGTGATAACTCTGACGGCAAAGGGTCTGCCTCCAATGCGGGAGACACAGATTCGATCCCTGGTTAGGGAAGATCCCCTGGAGAAGGAAATGGCAACCCACTCCGGTACTCTTGCCTGGAAAATCCCATGGACGGAGGAGCCTGGTGGGCTACAGTCCAAGGAGGGGGCAAAGAATCAGACACGACTGGGAGACTTCACTTTCACTTTCCATTGAGAGAATGAAATGAGGTAAGGGATACTTACTCTTTCTTTCAACGAATATTTATTGAGTGCCTAGTGTGTGCCATTCATTTTTATGGGATGCTATAGACGCAAAAGTTAGCAAGAAAAAGCATTCTGTTAGTGGAGACAAAATAATCCTATAATGTCAGGGAGAGATAAAGATGATATAGCTAACAGTGTTAGTCGCTCAGTCATGTCTGACTCTGAGTGATCCCATAGGCTACTGTAGCCCACCAGGCTACTCTGTCCATGGAATTCTCCAGGCAAGAAAACTGGAGTAGGTAGCCGTTCCCTTCTCCAGGGGATCTTTCCTACCCAGAGAGGGTAAAGAACTTGCCTGCAATGCAGGAGACCTGGGGTCAATCCTTGGGTCCAGAAGATCCCCTGAAGAAGGGAATAGCTACCCACTCCAGTATTCTTGCCTGGAGAATTCCTTGGATAGGGAAGCCTGGAGGGCTACAATCCATGGGGTCGCAAAGAATCGGACATGACTGAGCAACTAACACTCTCAGTAATACTCTGAGATAGAGATCTGAAAAAATCTAAAACAAGAAGCGGTGAGAGGAGACTGGGATTAGGATAGGTTGAGGTAAGGAGGTGTTAATGGTGGTGTAGGCCTGGTCTAGTTCAGCTGTTCAATGAACATTAACTGTTATCATTAGCTATTTTTAAAGTATGTTTCCCTCTCTGATTCTGGCTCGTATCTTCCTACTCAAGCTTCTTTCTGATACAAAGCAATCAGAAAGACTACTGCAAAAGGAAGCTTTTAATTGAGCCAATGACAAAATACTGAGGTTATGTAAGTGCTGTTTCTCTTCAGATCTATTCCACCCACTTTTGTCAGCGATAGAGAGTTTTAAAAAAGAAAATCCTTCCTACTGGTGATCTTAGAGCATAGAGATGTGTTCAAAAATGCTTAAAAGGAAAAAAAAATTTAAGGTGAAATTAAATTTTTTACTTAACTGCCATTCCAAAATTGTGTAAACATATAAACATGTTCTTCATGCTTAGTGTAAACTGAACAAGTGGGAATAATCAAATGATCTTATTACAATGGGATACTTAGATAAAATGGTACAGATTTAAAACATGACAAAAAATATATTTTGAAATGCAAAAAATATAGGAAAGTTCATTGACTGATATTTTATAATTTCCCAGGTATATAAATAGATACAATGAAATTAAATTCAAAGATAAAAGACAGTATGTCTGTCAACAGATGAAGGAACTGCCTTTACATAAGTATCATATGTTAGTAAAGGGCTTTAACAGTGGCCCTTAATACCCTCAGTACCCAATAATCACCTGGGGAAACACTTCTTAACAAGTCTAAGAAGGCAAGTGGTATTATTTGTTCTTCTGGGGAATTATCCCTTACTGCATAAATTAATTCATTGTTTTACAATGGGAAAAAGCTATTTGCCTTATACACTGATAAGGCAAATGATAAACCATGAAAGATAGTCATCATTCTAAAGTACCTATTTCCTCAAGGAGTGCCTTCTTATAGTAGGGAGAAAGGGTTTAGAAAAAATAATTGTGTACTGGTGAATATTCTGAGGGAAATACAGGAAAGTTTTTTTGTTGTTCAGACTTGACTAACAAGGGCCCACTGTACAGCACAGGGAACTATACTCAATATCTATAACAACCTATAATGGAAAATAATGTTTAAAACAATATATATATATATCTACACATACATATGTATATTTGTATGTATATGTACAAAACTGAATCACTGTTATGCACCTGAAACAAACACACTGTAAATCAACTATATTTCAATAAAAATTAAAATAAATAAATTTGTTTCCGAGTTTCTTCTGGTATCTTCAATATGAATTACTGGAAGGAAACACTGAACAGATCTGTTTCTTCCTTTTGGGGATTGAGAGAGGTTTGCTAGATTTAATAAGATCCCCAAGATGTCCATATTTATGTAGCATTATGTACATGCCAGATTCTAGGGACAGTTATGATGTTAAACTTATTTTTCATATCTAGAATTTATAATAATAAAAAAATAAAGAAATAAAAATGATGAAAAAGCAAAAATTTAGAGCATACTTAAGGGATCTGTGAAGTGCGGGGAGGAAGAAATGGAAATGATAAGGAGAGTGGTCAGGCAGGCTGAGAGTGTCATTTGAGAAAAACTTGAGGGAGTCAAGAGAATTAGCCATAAAATAACTGGGGGAACATCCAGGCAAAGAACAGCTAGTGAGTGGGATAGTCTTAAGGCAGGAGTGTGCTGCAGAGATTGAAGAATAAGGAGGCAGAAGGCCAAGGAGAGGAGTGAGCAAGAAAGAAAGACATGGGAGTTGACTTAGAGGCAAAAGGAAGCCAGACTGTGGGGGTTTAGTAGATCATTTTAAATATTTGGCTTTTATTCTCAGTGAAATGAGGAGCTTTTGCAGGATTTTAAGGCAAAGAGAGCATGATCTAACACTCTGGCTTCTGTGTCAAGAACAGATTCCAGGAAACGAGAGTAGAAGCAAGGAGACTGGTTAGGGGGCTATTTCAGTAATCCAGGAGAAAAATGATGGTAGCTTGGAGCAAAAGAACTGATGACATAGGGGATAAACAGGGAATTGGTGGGGTAATCTCTTTGAGTAGGTATAAAGAGATGAGATCTACTGCACAGGTAGAAAACTGACTTTGGATAATTCATCAATAGTAATATAGGAACAGGCAGAGAAGGCAGGTGCAGATGCTGGCAGGTAGATACACATGGTTTGGGGAATCTAAGCAGGTAAGTGGCATGACAGAAAAGCAAGGAAGTTGAGGGTATACCTAGGGGAGTGATTATAATGACTGACATAAAGTTCTAATGAGTATTTTCAGGGGTATCCTTTGAGGTGCTGGCTATTATTCTCTTAACTGAAAGTAAATATTTTTTAAAAATACTGTGATTTACACACTTCTGGAAGAATAAAAACCATGGAGATTATCCCAGAGAGAAAAATATTTGAATGAATATGAATTCAGTACTTAATTTATTTTGATTCATTTTGCTCCACTTCATAAAAGAAAACATACTTTCATAGTATCTATTATTCAATTCCAACATACATTTTAAAAATACTAATGTTGTAAAGAAACACAGAACATATCTAATTCAAACTCATTATATAAAATTGTGTTGTCTAACATGATAGCCACTAACTACAGTTGGCTATTTAAATTTAAATTAATTAAAATTAAAAAATCAGTTCCTCACTTGCATAAGCACATTTCTAGTGCTCAATAGTGGCTTGACTTAATAGATAGCATAGATATAGAACATTTCTATCATTGCAGAAAGTTCTATTGGACACACTGATATATAACATCAGTACAGAGAGGTTACAGCATCTGTTTAAGGTAATAAAAAGAGATAATATCAGAACCCAGGTGCCTTGATTCTTAGTTCAGTGTTCTTTCTACTGTTGTCACTGTTTAGTCTCTAAGTCACATCTGACTCTTTTGCAATCCCATGGACTGTAGCACGCCAGGTTCCTCTGTCCATGAGATTTCCTAGACAAGAATACTACAGTAAGTTACCATTTCTTTCTCCAGGAAACCTTCCTGACCCCAGGGATTGAACGCAAGTCTCTTGTACTGGGAGCTTCCCTCATAAGTCAGTTGGTAGAGAATCTGCCTGCAATGCAGGAGACCTGGGATTGATCCCTGTATTGGGAAGATTCCATGGAGAAAGGAAAGGCTACCCACTCCAGTATTCTGTCCTGGAGAATTCCATGAACTATGCAGCCCACAGGGTCGCAAAGAGTCAGACACTACTGAGCGACTTTCACTTCACTTCACTTCACTCTTGCATTGGCATACTGAGACCACTGCTTCTCAATACCCAGACTCCAACATCCAATAATTAATCCTGGTCTTAAAGTCTCATAAAATTAATTTTAGCTCCCATGTCTCCACTTGTCTCAGAAACATCATTTCTCAAAGGCAAGGTGTTTCCAAAAATGCTTGACTTTAGTTTTAATGTTTGAAAAACAAATTGGTATTAACAAGTGTCTTTCAAACTCTCACATTCAGCATATTAATATTTTTACTGAATTTTCCAAATAATATCAATTAAAGAGATTCTTTCTTACTACTTTAAGAAGCATTACAGTGTCTTTATTAATACTGTTAGTGTGAGGATGTATACAAGTACAAAGTAAGATAATCTAAACCCTTAAAATTACTCTTTAAGCAATTTACTAATTTTAGTAGTACATCAAATGAAATTATGTGATTGCGATTATAGAATCCCAGACTATAGAATCTCCTCTGAGAAAAGGAGAGCAAATAACCTTCAATAATTATGAAGTAACTTCAGGATAGAAATGAAGAAATGAGCCATCAGTACAGTTTCCTTCAATTAATAGTGGGTTTGAGATGACTTTTTAAAAGACTCATGGTTAAGTCTTTTACTCAGTCATTTACCCATCTCTGGCTAACCAGAAAAACATCTATGCTTAGAGCTGGGTCAATTAGGCCATCTGTTACTTCAACTAAGGCAGCAGAGTCAACCACAAATGCAGCTGGACTCTATAGGAACCAGAGCCAAAGGCAAGAGTGAGTAGATGACAACAGGGAGAGCTGTAGGAGGCAGATGCACTAGGAATAGAGATGGCAATACCAGTGGGCTTAAAAAACATTTGGCCACCACCCTCAACAAAGTCGTGCCTGCATAAGAAAATGACCTCAAACAGTATCAATAGTCTTTATTTCTATCTGCATTGTATGCAAGTAAAATGCACATCAGATTTTTATATGGAGGATTTTTACAATTTTCATACCACATGCCCACACAAAGGTAATAACAAACATAAGAATTATGAAGAAAATTCTTGAAATCATAAATCTGGTTAACAACAGTAATAGGGAGTTTTCCATACAAAATGACAATCATGCTTTTGAATTTTCCTAACACCAACTTCAAAGCTATGTATCTGAGTATGGCTGGTCCGTAATGGGGTTTTCTTAAGCATATTTTCCATCCTCATTAAAATTTAAATTTTCCTCCAGTATAGTATGCTTTACTGCTAAGTCACATCAGTCATGTCCGACTTTGTGCAACCCCATAGACGGCAGCCCACCAGGCTCCCGTCCCTGGGATTCTCCAGGCAAGAATACTGGAGTGGGTTGCCATTTCCTTCTCCAATGCATGAAAGTGAAAAGTGAAAGTGAAGTTGCTCAGTCGTGTCTGACTCTTCGCGATCCCCTGGACTGTAGCCTACCAGGCTCCACCGTCCATGGGATTCTCCAGGCAAGAGTACTGGAGTGGGGTGCCATTGCCTTCTCCGATAGTATGCTTTAAGGTGGGTCTAAAATCTTTTCAGGCATGCGGTACTGTTGTTTAGTAGAGTATCACTGATACACCAAATTTGTGTTGAATACAAAGAAGGAAGATTTTGTGTCAGGGAATTTCACATCCCTGCCTTCTTAGAGGTTAAGTAGGTTCTGGTACCCTGGTTGCTCAGACACTAAAGAATCTGCAAGCAATGCAGGAGACTTAGGTTCAATCCTTGGGTCCGGAAGATCCCCTGGAAAAGGAAATGGCACCCGGCTCTAGTATTCTTGTCTGGGAAATCCCATGGACAGAGGAGCCTGGTGGGCTACAGTCCATGGGGTTACAAAGAGTTGGACACAACTGAGCGACTAACACACACCAAATCAAATGTGGTGGGAAATTTAACTCAATTCTGACACCATCTACCTGGAAGTAGCATCAGATTCCACAGGTCGAGAGTTCAGCCTTGGAAGACTATCCACCCCTCACACCCCATTTCAGATGCCCGTCACAAGCTCAGATTATTGCTGGTGCTCCGAACCCACTGGGGATATATCTGAAGCTCCTGTGAACCCCTTCTCAGGTTGGACTAATTTGCTAGAATGGCTCATAGTGAAGTGAAGTCACTCAGTCGTGTCTGACTCTTTGCGACCCCATGGACCATAGCCTACTATGCTCCTCCATCCATGGTATTTTCCAGGCAAGAGTATGGGAGTGGCTTGCCATTTCCTTCTCCATAGGATCTTCCTGACCCAGGGATCGAACCCAGGTCTCCCGCACTGTAGGCAGAAGCTTTACCGTCTGAGCCACCAGGGAAGTCCCTAGAGAAACATTTTACTTACTTGATCACCTGTTTTATTACTAAAGGATATACTCAGGAATAGGAAAGGATTACTCAGGAACAGCCAGATTGAAGAGATGCATAGGACAAGGCATGGGGAAAGGGAGAGAAACTTCCATGCCCTTTCTAGGCACACCACTCTTTCCAATCTCCACGTGTTCACCAACCTGAAAACTCTCTGAACCCGGCCCCTTTGGGGGTTTATGGAGGCTTCATTACACGGGCATGATTGATTAAAGCACTGGCCATTGGTGACTGAACTCAAACTCCTGCCCCTCTCCCCTCTCCCCTCCCTGGAGGCAGGAGGGTGGAACTAAAAGTTCCAAACTCTAATCTCTTGGTCAGGCTCCACCTGGCAATCAGCCCCCATTCTTAAGAGAGTTTCTAAAGTAACCTCATTAACATAACAAAGACATCTTTGTTGCTTTCCTCACTTAGAAAATTCCAAGCATTTTAAGAGCTCTGTGCCAGAAATAGGGACAGAGACCAGATAAATATTTCTTATTATAATCACATCACAGAAGTTACAATTTAAATCATTTGAATCTTCAGCTATACTATCTTAGTACATATATTTAAAAGGCAAAAAAATGATGGTAGTCCTAAGAGTATTTGCATATACACATACTTGGGAAGGAACATTTTTGGGAGGCTCTATTCGAATGCTTGGGTCCCACTCTCCGGGAGGAAGGACAGTCACCTGATCCAGAAATTCGTCAATTCCTGACACCAAGTCATTACGATCTTTTGCTTTGTAAGCAACATCATGAAACACCTATAGAGAGAAAATAACCATTCATAGATTTAAAAAATGCATCTAAAATCTTAATGTATTTTGTGTTTTCATTTCCCAGTTAGCACACATGTGATTATAACAATTTGAATACGAAGCTCTTAACTAAAGAAGTTTTAGTGTAAAATATTATAGTCTCTTTTATTCTATGATTGCACAGATGTTTATCTTTTCTTAGAATGCTAGATGAATGTTGAAATTTCTGGTGGAAAGAGAAAAAGAAGGAAAAGGAGAATAGAAGGAAGCTCATTAAACTAGAATTAATGATTCAGGTTTGACAAACATTGTTTATATATATGTAAATCAAACTTTCTGAGAGAAGCCCTTGCTTTAAAATAAGAGATAAAAGTTTATAACAATATTTATACCATGGCATAAAATAATGCTTGAATAAATGATGGACTAATCAATAAACAGTACTAAGCCAAGTTATTATCTATATAAAAGTAAAACAGGATCTTTATCCATATCCCACTTAAAAAGCAATTCTAGGTATTAAGAACTTAAATATGAGTGTTAAACTATTAAATTAATTGGACATAATGTAGAAGGATATATTTATGACCTCAGAGTAAACAGTAATGCAAATCTCCAAGATTTAGTGTAGTGTCAAAACAAGCACATAACTAATTTCTTCTGTTCTTCAAGGAGGAAAAAAACTACATGTTCAGTAATGTCAAATGCCAATAAGAGATTAAGTGACGTGAATACCGAACATAAGATAGTATATTTTGTAAATGATGACCTTACAGAAAGCAATTTCAGTAGAGTGGTAGTGACAAAAATTACACTGCAATACATTGAGATAAATGAAATTATTATATTCAGGACCAAGTAGAGATTACTCTTTCAAAACTCTTAAGATTCAGGTTCAACCAACACTTCAGTGGGACGTGCTATGTTAAGGAGTAACAAATTTTAAGGATGGGAAAATCCTGGCCTTTTATTTCATATGTATTTTCTAAGTAGCTACTATATGTTAGGCCTGTTTGCTAAATGAACCAAAGGAGTCAGTGTTGACTTGGCTATGTGACAGAGAGAGAAAACTGTTGACACAAAAGTCCAGAACAAGAAAAAGAAAAGTTTCCTTTTTTTTGCTTTTGTTCTTATAAAACTATGTTATTTATGTTAATATACAATTACTTTATTATTATTTTAAAATAAATTCACAAATATATTTTTAAAAATTCTCATTTTTAAGTTCTCTTATAAATATCAGCATACTATCAATATAAACAAAAGCTCTTTGGAGAGCTTAATAATTTTCAAGACTATGAAGGGATTAATAAATTGGTAATAGTGCCAATAAACAAAATCATATGTGATATCTCCAGTCATGCTCCACAGGAAGGGCGAAAAGAAGCTAGCTTAATTCAAGATAAGGTGTTGCTAGGATGACTAGAACATTCAGTCATTAATTCGTATTAAAACAATGTATTGAGCCCTGACTGAAGGCCAGACACCACGCTAAATGTGAAGAGACGAAAGGAAACGACAGTCTGCCTACAAGAAGTCCCCGGTACAGAGAGGAAAAGAACAGCTTAGTCAACAAATCACTGTTTGAGCACCTGACAAAATCAAAGAACAAAAATGAATATTAATGGTAATTGCTCACATGGAATTTAGAGATTAATAATGAAATTCACTTCATCATTTTCTTAAATTGCATCAATCAACACACTGAATTTTATTCTTGAATATAATTGTTCAATGTATTTCAAAGCAGTTAGATGGCAGAACAATTTCTCCACCTGAGCTTTGAACAATAAAAACCTTTCATTCTCTTTTAAAAGTATTTAAATTTTCTTTTAATATTCAATGAATGTACTTCATAATTAACATATCCTATTATAATTAACAGCTCTCATCTTTTGCAATAACTTTCTGGTTGAGTTTCCTCTTCTCTGTTTCGCTCCTCATAGAGTTGGAAATTGCTCCAAGCTAACTTTCAAGTCTAAAGGATTCATGTTTGAGCCTTCATTCAAGGGCTCATTTGTTGTTGTTTAGTTGTTAAGTCGTGTCCTATACATGTATATATAGGAAACTAATACACGACTGAAGTGACTTAGCATGCATGCATGCGTTGGAGAAGGAAATGGCACCCCATTCCAGTGTTCTTGCCTGGAGAATCCCAGGGACGGGGGAGCCTGGTGGGCTGCCGTCTATGGGGTCGCACAGAGTCAGACACAACTGAAGCGACTTAGCAGCAGCAGCAGTTGTTAAGTCATGTCCTATACATGTATATATAGGAAACTAATACTCTCTTTAAGTTGGTTCTTTCTAAAACAGATGAAAAAATTGGTTTTGTTCTAACTTTTGGTTTCCTATGTGTAAACATCAATAACTAACTCATATAAAATCAATAAACATAATTTGAACAGATATAATAGAATTTATATTGAACTCCAAACATAAGTTCGAATTTTCAGATTTCATAAACCTAGGAAAAGTTATATACAATACTAATTCATAGATATTTGAAATATTTCAATAAATTATTAAATACTAATTAAAAGTTATATACAATACTAATTCATAGATATTTGAAATATTTCAATAAATTATTAAATTATTTAGATGAGATTTCAGAAATGTATAATCTCATTTGGTATTTACTACTGAATTTTGAATTTATGTCAGTTCTGTGATTTTTGCATCTCCTCTTCTTTTACAATAAAAATAGATTTTTGCAAGGCATAGTAGAATTCAAGAAACCAGTTATATGATATGATATTTTATGTTTATTTTTATGATCTTACATTTTTTAGACATAGTTCTTTGAGAAGCTGACGAAAGTTTTTTCCAGTTCAAAAAACTACATACAGTGTTTGTACACAGAAAAAATTGTGTGTTGAGTCAGAGATCACAGGCCTCCTTGAAATCTATCTTCAGCTCCTCTAATGGTTAAAAGGTTCCAAGGTTAAAAACATCTCCATTTAGGCAATAACAAAGAGAGTTGATAGATGTCTTACAGCTTTTGGTGTCATGTATACTATCCAGATAAACTGCCTCTTTTATTTTTTGAGAGCTTAAAACTATTTTGCCCCAAACAAGACCCTCAATGATATTAACAATGGTGCTTACTTTGGCAACACAAATGCTACTCAGTTCACTTAAGGGAATATTAATAAATACACTCTAAATTCACTAAACAACAGATTTTCTTTAAAGTATAGGGTTTTAAAATGTTCATGTGTGTGAATGAATTTATTACCCTTTTTGAACAAATTTTTCCAAGGGAAATTTTATAATAGAAGCATTTAAAGGGGATTCAATACAGAGAAATCTGATTCAAAGTAAACTGTCATGAATACAGAACTCCAAAAGTTAGGTGTACCTAGTAGGGGGAAATGTTCCCAATGAACTTGAATAAATACCTCATCTGTCATTAGGGTTGCAATTGATCTGCCAATCTCATGGTACTGTTGACCCTTTCCCAGGGGTCCCAGAAGAATGAACAAAAATCTGTAATGAAGAAGAAAAAAACATGTTTCAATGTAGAAATTAAAAATAATTTTAGTAGTACAGCATCACTTATCTCAAAGGAATTACTGAAGATAGGATTTCAATGTAAATATAGGATTTCTATATTTTTCCAAGTTATTATTACATATTTTGAAATATTTTATGTTTCAAAATGACTCATGCTTAAGATCCTTGAGCAATTGGAATCTGGGGTATTTTGCTGTTTCTTTCATTTAGTTACCTATAATGCTTAAGCAGTTAGTATGAATTTTAAGGATTCTATAATTCTTATAGGAGAAAGTTAAGAAAAATAGAATCTGATTAAATCTTTTTGAATTGTAAGATAGAGAACTCACTATCATATATGTAAACTGTAGAATTAGGTAGAAGAGGGGAATGGTAATACAGTAGCATAAGCAAAGAAAGAATATATGGTAAAAAAAAAAAAAAAGTTGGTGTGTGCAAAATTTACATTAAATAGAAAAAATGATTGCCCGGAATCAAAAATTAGAATTAAAAGACTCCATTAATTCCAATGCTTGAGGAATAATAATAGCAGCTGCACTGTGATATTCCATCTATTTAAGGTTGAAAGTCTAGCAAATTCATCATCACAACTGGAAATTTTGAAGAAATCAACATGTGTTTTAACTTTGGAGGACAATTACTGTTCTGTCTCTGAAAAGGTCAATTCTACAAGGAAATTATGAGAATTTTAAGACGCCCTGTATTTCATAATATAACTACAGCATTCACTTGTTAAATGGTTTCTGCTTTTAAGTATGAAGACTAATGACTTTATAAGGTATACTGAAATAGATATCACAATTTTACCTTTCATTCAGTTATAAACTTTAGAGATTGTACATGTTTTTACATGATGTATATATTACAGTCTTAGAGGATCTGACAATTTTTTGTGTCAGTTGTAACTGAATCCAATTCTACTATACAGAAATGTCCACTATACACTTAAAACAGGAATAATTTAGTGTGGTGGCAGATGCTTTACTAATTATAGTCCTTTTAAGAAATTTCCTAACCTGTGTACATCTTACTATTTTCACATTTCTATTCCATGGACTATTTATAAACCCTAAAATTATTTTCTGGTATTTTTTACTATGTGTTACTGTTATACACACAGTGTGCCCTTTTGTCCTCCTAATAAAGGATAATTAGGAACCTTGAATGGCTTTCTTTATTCTATTTGTCTAACTAATCTTCTTCCATTTTTCACCTTTCCTAACTAAACAGTCTAGTCTTTAAAATTTCTCCTTACACAGTGCCTCCACCGTGCCCCTAATTTCTCCTCCACTGTTCTCTAGACACACTTTGCTATGTCAGTATGAAATGAGGTCACTTAAACCTTGACAGTTTTCAAAGTGAGGGTGTATAACCCCATTATGGCTTTTCTCTACTCCTGTGAGTTTTTTTTTTTTCTTTCCTTTGAAATACAAGAGCTATCATTGTCATAAATAACCATCATTTATTCAGAGTTCATCGGACACCTTCTTAGCTGGTGGAACAAGAATGCACTGCTTGGAAGACACAAAGGAATTTTAATCTACTAAAATAATACCACTATGGTTAGTAAATTTCACATTAAATCTGAATCCCCAATTCCCAGAAACTCGGAATAGATTACATGGTGTATATGGAAAAGTATAGCCTTAATCATACGTCAGACACCACCTTAATGTGTTCAGTTCATCCTTCTCCTTTTTAATAAAACTTGGTATGCATCAGAAGTCTTGGTAGCCCTCCAGATGAACAGACACACTTCTCTCTATAACTTGAATTGGTAGCTAGTTTCCTGCCTCAAATCTGTTCATACACAGGTTCAGGCAGAGGTTCTCAAACACTGAATTCCTTTCCAGTCAGCTGAGCTCTAATGAAATGAGGCCTCTTCTGACTAAACTATTCTATATTTTTGGAATATCATATCCACAATCAAAACACAGAGTGATATAATTGGCTATGTTTTGAGTTAAGGCTGAAAGGTTCATAGAAGAAACATTCTACTAACCGAGTTATCATAGCACCTGAAATTATCATCAGTTTAACTTGACTAAGACCTTCAATGTTTGGAAGAGGAGACAATTAACAGCATCTGAGACAATTATATGGTGTGTTGTGCTTTGTTGCTCTGTCATGTCTGACTCCTTGTGACCCCATGGACTGCAGCCCACCAGGCCCCTCTCTCCTTGGGGATTCTCCAGGCAAGTATACTGGGGTGCATTGCCATGCCGTCCTCCAGGGGATCTTCCCAACCCAGGGATCGAATCCAGGTCTCCTGCATTGCAGGTGGATTCTATACTGACTGAGCCACCAGGGAAGCCCAAGAGACAATTACGGCATCACACAAAGGGCACCAGTCATGATGGAAACAGGGCCATACATAGATAACAGGGCCATACATACATAGATTTTGCTGTGGGAACAGGATCAGAGTGAAAGCCTGTCTGCACACAGGAATCACATTTGATGGAGGGAGAAGGGAGGAAAACAAGGTGCCCTAGAAGAATTGCTAGGAATGTAATGTGTTGTGGCCAATATTCATTTTTCTTCACGAATTTGCCCCTGGACAGTCTTATCACTATAACATGAGATAAATAATAAATAACAAAATTCAGTTAATATTATGGCAAAGTTGTTAGTTTTTATGTGCACCTAAATGAAAAACACGTTCAGGTAATCAAGTTAAATTTGTCCTTTTGATTCAGATTCAACCACAGTAACTACCAATGATTCTTAAGACTCTATGTATGGGAACTATACTAAGATTGAAACATATGGTATGTAAGACACAGCAGGTAGTATCCTAATGATGGCACTTAAGCATAAACCAAGCCTTGAATACTTTGATCTTATCGAGTATGATCACACTCATATACAAGATCCTCTTTAGCCCATGCATGCATGCCTGCTAAGTTGCTTCAGTCATGTTCAACTCTTTACCACCCTATGGACTGTAGCCTGCCAGGCTCCTCTGTCTATGGGATTCTCTGGGCAAGAATACTGGAGTGGGTAGTCATTCCCTTCTCTAGAGAATCTTCCTGATTCAGGGATGGAACCCGCCTCTCTTTGTCTCCTGCATTGGCAGGCGGGTTCTTTACGACTGGCTCAGACCGTAAAGAACGCCTGCAATTCAAGAGACCCAGGTTTCATCCCTGGGTGGGGAAGATCCCTTGGAGAAGGGAATGGCTACCCACTCCAGTACTCTTGCCTGGAGAATTCCATGCACAGAGGAGCCTAGGGGGCTCCAGTCCATGGGGTCGCAAAGAATTCCACAGGACAGAGCGACAAACACTTTCACTGTCTTTACCACTAGCGCCACCTGGGGGCCCTGTTTAGCTCATGCTGCTGCTGCTGCTGCCAAGTCGCTTCAGTCGTGTCCGACTCTGTACGACCCCATAGACGGCAGCCCACCAGGCTCCCCCATCCCTGGGATTCTCCAGGCAAGAACACTAGAGTGGGTTGCCATTTCCTTCTCCAATGCATGAAAGTGAAAAGTGAAAGTGAAGTCGCTCAGTCGTGTCCGACCCTTAGCGACCCCATGGACTGCAACCTACCAGGCTCCTCCGTCCATGGGATTTTCCAGGCAAGAGTACTGGAGTGGGGTGCTATTGCCTTCTCCGGTTTAGCCCATAGTCTAATGCAATCTTTGAGAAAAGCCTAATACTTTATCACTTTTCACCAAAAGTCTAAAAAAGGAGTTCCAGTATTCTGGCCTAGAGAATGATTATACACCTTCTGAGGGATTCCCTGATAGCTCAGTTGATAAAAAAAAGACACCAGTTCAATTCCTGGGTAGGGAAGATCTCCTGGAGAAGGGATAGGCTACCCACTCCAGTATTCCTGGGCTTCCCTTGTGGCTCAGCTGGTAAAGAATACGCCTGTAATGCGGGAAACCTGGGTTCGGTCCATTCCTGCATTGTGAAGATCCCCTGGAGAAGGAAAAGGCTACCCACTCCAGTATTCTGGCCTGGAGAATCCCATGGACGGTACAGTCCATGGGGTCGCAAAGAGTTGCACATGAGTGAGAGACTTTCACTTCACTTCATGATGATATAGACCAGGGTATTCAGAGATAAGGAGTGTGCCTAAAAGAAAACATTTGGCAAAACTAATACAATTATGTAAAGTTTAAAAATAAAATAAAATTAAAAAAATAAATAAAGAAAGAAAAGAAAACATAGAAATTTGAGAAGAAGGAAGAAAGAACAGAACAATTTTTAAAGCACTTTTGGCACTCTTCCAAAAAGAAGAAACAACAGTTTTGTGGATTATACTTTAGTTTCAAGAAAAAACTCTCAGAGGAAATTATATTTATACCTTTTCTCCCCCCACCAAAAAAATGGCTTAAGTGCAAAAGACGCTCTTATACTTTTACCTGGTTGGGATTGGGACCTCTGCTAACCCTTGAAGCAGTACAGCTGGGGACAGCCTGACAAAGGCAACTACAGCGCGATCCAAAAATTCTAATTCCCCAACTAAGATGTTTGAAGCTTCAGCACCTGGAGGAATCTTCTTCATAAAATGCAGATCGACCTGAGAGCATCACAAAGGAGAACACATCAAAACTGGAAAAACCTGTTAAATCATTCCTAGCAGAGTACTTCACACATGGTAACCCATCATTAAATATAGTTTAAATAAATACAGCTTATATTAAGTATTATTTAAATCAAATTTAAAATAGTTAAACATCTTTCTTGCCCTTTAAAAATACTTTTTTTACTTCTGTATTTTTGGAATTTGTTAATACATTGAATACTCTAGTTTTCTGCTCAATACTTTTCAAAGATGCTTTTCAGCATCAGTAATCTTGAAATCTTCAGGGTGAAAAGATTATGTGTTCAATTAAAATGCATATATTCTAATCATAATTTAATTAGTACTTGCCAATATATTTAAATATTTGTATACTACATTATCTTAATTTTGTACATAATACATTTCAATTAATGTATAAAATATGCCTATTTCAAAAGAAACATAATCAAAATTTTCCTTATAATATAAATTATGACTTTAGTATTCAACTTTATTTTAATTGTTCTATAGCCTTCACATAATACTTGTCCTGATTAATCTTCAATTTCTCATCAGAGTATTTAGATATGGCAAAGTAAAGGAAACAAGAATAAAAATATTAACATTTAGAGTTGCTGAAGAGCCACAGTTGAATTTCTGATATGAGATGTCTATGACTGAAATGAATGCACACAAAACAAATCCATCATTAATAAAAAGAAATGCTTAAAGGGTGAAGTCTGAAAATGAATGTAAAATATTCAAAGAATAACTATCAATTCTCACATAGAGAGCCTCAGTGAAAACCTAGTAGTGATTTTTAAAGTCACTTTTACAAAGCCTATTTCTTATTTCTAATTCATTGACTTGCTTTTAATGGAAACCTATTGGTAGGTAATAATGATTGCTGTAATAATTCTTTCTATGCTTCTAATGAAATGGAGACTAAAGACCAAAGTGGGAATAGGAGAGAGTGAGGCAGAGAGAAGGAAAAGAAAGAGAAGGAGAAAGAAGGAGAGGGAGGGAGATGACAAGATGAGGAGGAAGCGGAAACGAAGAGAGGAGAAAGAAGAGGAGAAAGAAGAGAGAGAGAGGGTGAGAAAAGAGCTCTCAAAAATACTTGAGGTCAACAAGACTTTTTTGGGGGCCAGATACTCCTTCTGTTTAATGATTTTCAAATTTTTTTCAAGCAGTTTAAAATGAAAAAAAATTAAAACTTTTAGGAGGAATAACTTAGGAAGTCCATAGCCAGACTATATTGACTATACTAAATTTGCCGCTTTCTGAAACAAGACCTCAGCACACTTGTATAGAAGGTTTATAAGTACTTAATTTTCTGTGAGATAAAGGTGCCTCAAAACATAAAATCCATTATATGAAATATTTATTTTATCATAAGGATTAAATGTAAAAATAATCTAGTATGCCACTAAAATATCAAATAGAAGTAATGTTCTATTTTAAAGAAAAAGAAAATGATTTAACAAAGCAAAACTGCCTATAAAATTTGATGAATATTATAAATTTCAAAAATTTTAACCTATAAATATATTTCCAAATATAAATTTGTAAACTTGTAATACCTATACACTATTAGCTCTGTGAGAAAAACATATTAAATCTCCACAAGTCTTTCAGAGCCTAAAAAACTAAAATAAACTATTAAGTTTTTTCCCCCAATAGAAATATGATATCAATACACTGGAACCAAGAGAAAATGGCTTTTTAAGAAAATCTACAACTGGTAAGCAATATGAGTCATATTGGTAATATCTGTCATAACTCTAATGAGAAGTTTGAGTTCAACCTGGAAGACTGTGTAAATTCCTTTATTCAATATTTCCTGACATATGCCATAACCTTAACTACTGATGTCTGTGTCTCAGGCACGGGGCAACTACACACACGACTGCTTTAAGATTTACTTTAATTAAATCAAGGAGTACCTAGTACGCTGTGTGCACATGTGCTAAGCTGCTTCAGTCATGTCCGGCTCTGTGTGACCCTATGGACTGTAGCCTGCCAGGCTCCTCTGCCCATGGGATTCTCCAGACAAGAATACTGGAGTGGGTTGACACGCCCTTTTCCAGGGGATCTTCTCAACCCAGGGATCCAACGTGCATCTCTTGTGTCTCCTGTATTACAGATGGGTTCTTTACCACTAGCGCCACCTGGGAAGCCCACCTAGTATGCTGCTGCTGCTGCTAAGTTGCTTCAGTCGTGTCCTACTCTGTGCGACCCCATAGATGGCAGCCCACTAGGCTCCTCTGTCCCTGGATTCTCCAAGCAAGAATACTGGAGTGGGTTGCCATTTCCTTCTCCAATGCAGGAAAGTGAAAGTGAAGTCGCTCAGTCGTGTCCGACTCTTACTGACCCCATGGACTGCAGCCTACCAGGCTCCTCCATCCATGGGATTTTCCAGGCAAGAGTACTGGAGTGGGGTGCCATTGCCTTCTCCTATGCTAAAGTAGCTTAGTTTTATAAAAGAAAATACATGGTCCTTAAATTTTGTTTTTGCATTATATAATACTTGATATATCACTGATTGATACCCATTACTTAGAAAATCCACTAAAATATTTAGAATTTAATTTCAGGATTAGGAAATTTATTCTGATTTAAAATGTAACAAATTATAGTTAAATAACATATATCAAAAGACCCATTATATTATTGTAATACTCTATGCTATATATAGTATAATACTATACTAAATACTAATATATATAGTATAATACTATTCTCCAGGCCAGAATACTGGAGTGGGCCTTTTCTTTCCCCAGGAGATCTTCCCAACCCAGGGATCAAACCCAGGTCTTGTGCATTGCAGGCAGATTCTTTACCAGCCAGCCACAAGGGTAGCCCAAGAATACTGGAGTGGGTAGCCTATTCCTTCTCCAGAGAGTCTTCCCAACTTTGGAATCAAACTGGGATCTCCTGCATTGCAGGCAGATTCTTTACCAACTGACCTATTAGGGAAGCCCACTCTAAATTATAGTACTTATTATTCTTGGACTAGTCATATATTTGGGGGTAACAGATATATATTATCTACTTATTTTATTATATTATACAATTATATATTATTCCTGGGATAGCCCTATATTTTTATATTTATGTTAACATACAATTCATAAAGAACCTTATTTGTCAATCTAACTTTTAATACAACAAAAGGTCACATTTAAGGACCACAGTTTAACTTTTATAAAACTACAAATATCAAAAATAGCTCTGAGGAGTTAGGTTGACCTACATTCCTAAGACAGTCCTCAAGTGGACTCAAATATGGAATACAGAAATCCTGGAATTTTCTAGTCCTCTGAAGAGAATCTTGAAGAAACCAAGCTATATACTCATGGATCTGGACTTATACTCATGCATCTGGGGTCTCCAGACCTTTACACTAGGAAGGGAAACATGCTTTATTCTGGTTATTTGACACTTAAGTTGTGAATGAGAAACAGTTATATCACTGGGGAACAAGGTTAGACCAAAGATAATGGTGGAACCATAAGACTCTGGACAAGCTACACACTAAGATGTGAAGGAAATACACATAAGTCTTTAGGGAGAAAGTTTAAGTCTCAAGCCCATTGTAGAATGTACATGAAAATGAATAGAAATTCCCTGGGGAGACATGGTCTTGTAACACTAACCAGCGAGTGATCTCTAGTAGCTCTCTTAATCTGGGATTCAGTTTTCTCCCCTTCTCAATGAGATTTTTAAGGTTTCCTAGAACTCTAGGATTTTATAATGCAATATATTTCATACTTTAAAGACTGATGATGAAGTGAGTTCCTTCTACATAGAAAATAATGCGGCAGTTCCTTTAAGTCACTTGAAATTAAAAGAAGCCATCAACATTTGATATGAGCCACAGTCAGATCATGAACTCCTTATTAACAAATTCAGATTTAAACTGAAGAAAGCAGGGAAAACCACTAGACCATTCAGGGATGACCTAAATCATATCCCTTATGATTACACAGTGGAAGTGACAAATACATTCAAAGAATTATATCTGATAGACAACAGTGCCTGAAGAACTAGTGACAGAGGCTCATGACACTGTACAGGAGGCAGTGACCAAGGCCATCCCCAAGAAAAAGAAATGCAAAAAGGCAAAATGCTTGTCTGAGGAGGCCTTAGAAATAGCTGAGAAAGGAAGAGAAGAGAAGGCAAAGGAGAAAAGGAAAGATGTACCCATTTGAATGCAGAGTTCCAAAGAATAACAAGGAGAGATAAGAAAGCCTTCCTCAGTGATCAATGTAAAGAAATAGAGGAAAACAATAGAATGGGAAAGACTGGAGATCTCTTCAAGAAAATTAGAGATACCAAGGGAACATTTCAAGGGAAGATGGGTTCAATAAAGGACAGAAATGGTATGGACCTAACAGAAGCAGAAGATATTAAGAAGAGGTGGCAAGAATATACAGAAGAACTATACAAAAAAGATCTTCATGATCCAGATAACCACAATGACGTGATCACTCACCTTGAGCCAGATATCCTGGAATGAGAAGTCAAGTGGGCCTTAGGAAGCATCACTGGGAACAAAGCTAGTGGAGGTGATGGAATTCCAGTTGAGCTATTTCAAATCCTAAAAGATGATGCTGTGAAAGTGCTGCACTCAATATGCCAGCAAACTTGGAAAACTCAGCAATGGCCACAGCACTGGAAAAGGTCAGTTTTCATTCCAATCCCAAAGAAAGGCAATGCTAAAGAATGTTCAAACTACCACACAATTGCATTCATCTCACATGCTAGCAAAGTAATGCT
Source organism: Bubalus kerabau (assembly GCF_029407905.1). Lineage (NCBI taxonomy): Eukaryota > Metazoa > Chordata > Mammalia > Artiodactyla > Bovidae > Bubalus > Bubalus kerabau. Next base: position 88,235,744 of record NC_073626.1, read on the forward strand.
TGAAATCCTCCAAGCCAGGCTTCAACCGTACATGAACTGTGAACTTCTAGATGTTCAAGCTGGTTTCAGAAAAGGCAGAGGAACCAGAGGTCAAATTGCCAACATCTGTTGGATCATCGAAAAAGCAAGAGAGTGCAAGAAAAACATCTACTTCTGCTTTATTGACTAAGCCAAAGCCTTTGACTGTGTGGATCACAGCAAACTGTGGATAATTCTTTAAGAGATGAGAAAACCAGAATACCTTACCTGCTTCCCGAGAAATCTGTATGCAGGTCAAGAAGCAACAGTTAGAACTGGACATGGAACAACAGACTGGTTCCAAATAGGAAAAGGAGTATGTCAAGGTTGTATATTGTCACCCTGCTTATTTAACTTATATGCAGAGTATATCATGTGAAATGCCGGGCTGGATGAAGCATAAGCTGAAATCAAGATTGCCGGAGAAATATCAAAAACCTCAGATACGCAGATGAAAACACCCTTATGAGAGAAAGTGAAGAACTAAAGAGCCTCTTGATGAAAGTGAAAGAGGAGAGTGAAAAAGTTGGCTTAAAACTCAACATTCAGAAAACTAAGATCATGCCATCCGGTCCCATCCCTTCATGGCAAATAGGTGGGGAAACAATGGAAACAGTAAGAGACTATTTTTAGGGGCTCCAAAATCACTGCAGATGGTGACTGCAGCCATGAAATTAAAAGATGCTTGTTCCTTGGAAGAAAAGCTATGACCAACCTAGACAGCATATTAAAAAGCAGAGACATTACTTTGCCAACAAAGGTCCATCTAGTCAGAGCTATGGTTTTTCCAGTGGTCATGTATGGATGTGAGAGTTGGACCATAAGGAAAGCTGAGCACCGAAGAATTGATGCTTTTGAACTGTGGTGTTGGAGAAGGCTCTTGAGAGTCCCTTGGACAGCAAGGAGATCCAACCAGTCCATCCTAAAGGAAATCAGTCCTGAATATTCATTGGAAGGACTGATGCTGAAGTTGAAGCTCCAATACTTTGGCCACCTAATGCAAAGAGCTGACTCCTTGGAAAAGACCCTGATGCTGGGAAAGACTAAAGGCAGGAGGAGAAAGGGATGACAGAGGATGAGATGGTAGGATGGCATCACCGACTCAATGTAGATGAGTTTGAACAAGATTTGGGAGCTGGTGATGGACAGGGAAGGTTGTTGTGCTGCAGTCCATGAAGCTGAAAAGAGTCAGACACAACTGAGCAACTGAACTGAACTGATCAACATTTGGGAAATAATAAAATAGTCATATATATAGTCAAATAATAAAATAGTCTCTACGTCAGTTTAAAAACACAACATATCTGCTTTTTAAAAGCATTATAGGAATCAAAAAAAAATGAAACTGACAATTCAGATTATATTCAAAACCACTCCTAAATGAGTAAGTTTGATGGGCCTAACTACTGGAAGGGTTAAAAGATACATGGTTTGAATGTAGATAGAACATAGGATCAAGTAACATGAAATGAAAAAAGACTTTTTTTTCACCTTCATATTTCAAAATTCTACCAGGTTTTGGAATCTACATATTAAACTTAAAACACTTAAGGTAATATGTAAACTAACTGATCCACTTTGATAAATTTACTACCAATCTGAAATCCCTAGGTTAAAAATCCTTAACTCATATACTTGTAAAATCTGGCACTAAAGTCTCTTTCCATAATGATGTACCACTTTTGTTCTTTCCAAATCCTACTTCTCTACCCTTCCACAATATAAGGTAAGAAGTATTACTTTGCTGGGAAAAAAAAAATCCAGAGCCGAAGGTTTAAATTGTCTTGAACCTCACAGGATTCATTGTACACATACATCCAAGACACTGTTCAAGACACTAAAGATCCAGTAGAGACCAAATCACATTAAATTTTGCTCTAGTGTTTACTTTTGGCACTACTGTTTCCACTAATATCAACAACAATACAGCAATAATAATAGCAGCCACATTTTATTGAACACCCAAAGGGTTGGCAGAGAATTAGACGGTTAGATAGTATCACTGACTCAATAGACGTGAATCTGAGCAAACTCCAGGAGATAGTAGAGGACAGAGGAGTCTGGTGGGCTACAGTCCATGGGGGTCGCAACGAGTTAGACAGTACTCAGCGAGTGAACAACAGGAACACTATAAACCCAGCACTCTGACAGGCTCTCTCTATTTTCTCATTCAATCTTCACAAAAAATTATAAATAGGTATTATTCTTATTTTACAAGTGACAAAGGTGAAGTTCAGAGAACTTCTCCAATATCAGGTAGCTTGTAAATTGTAGAGTTAAGATCCCATACTTGTTCTCAAAAAACATGTTCTTTTCAATGTGCCATGCTATGGGCAAGACACCAAGAAATACAGATGGTTGGCACTGCACAGAGAGCTCTAGAAATTTAACTTTCCCATTAAAAACTGGAGTGGTCCAGTGATCTGAAACGTAATAAGAAAGTAAAGGATTAAAGAAAAGAAAATCTATTTTTCACTCTTTTATAGTTCAAATTGTTCTAGGGACCCTGAAGATAAGACTACTGTCTCCCATTGGCTATATTCATTTTCTTTCAAATGTGTTGAAGCATTTTTGAAGGCTGCAAAAATAGGTCAGACAACTAAAAGCAAAATGATATAGAGATATAAAATTCAGTGTCAGTGGGTTATATCCCTTAAGAAAAGGTAAAAGGTAATTTATTTGAAAAGATGTGATTTATTATCACTGTTTTTGAGAATGTTCACTGTGCCCTTGTTATACTGTTAATGCTTGAACAAATAAGTAAGCAACTTTTTATGTCATTGCTTTTAAGATATTATTTCAAATGAAGAACATCAAGAAATTAAATGTATGGCAATTTTCAACAATTTTATTCCAACTTGCAGACGAATGAAGATGTAATGCTTTAAAAAGATATTTTTTGGAGCAGAAATGGAATGCACTTGAACTGGCTTAATATTGAGTCACACGCCTCCATACAGTGAGATGAGCTTCGCGCCACTGTCAAAACAGAGCCCGAGGATGCCCTCACCTCTCTGTCTTGCTGGTGTGGAGGTCCTTTCTCATGTCTTTGTTTCATCCCACATGGGCTAGTATGCCCCTTTTGTTGGCCTCCCAGCCCCTGCACGCATAAGTAACAGACTTAAGCTGGTACACCATGCTCCCACAGGGACTCTGCCAGGCACCAGAGGGAGAGCATGCACATGACTAGATCCAGACAATTTGGGCCTTGGCAGAGGGGTTCTGAAACAGCAACAAGGGGCTGGTCGCTATTACTCTTTTCAGAAGCTTGATGCAGGCAACCTCCTCTACACTGCCTCCCATTCCCATCTCCTCCCACTGTTAGAACCATTGCCAGTGCTAAGGACTTTATGGGGAGAAAAAAATTACTCTGAGGTACCGCTGTTTCAGCCACTTCAATAAAGAAAACTGTTGACTCCCTTTATTTCTGGTCAATATTAAAATTCTTTCATGATTTAGTTTGCCACAGCCTACAATAGCACATATAGGATATCAGGAATTTGCTAAGCAAAATCACATTATTTTCACAGAATACATTCAAATCAATGATTTTTCATTTGAATTGTATCCAATTAGATGGATCTCTCAAGAGAGTCTTTATTATGTTTTTATTCAAAATTCTGTCAGTCTTAATATGTTCTAGTGTTTCTTAACACTAATGCCTTTCTCTTAATTACAACAATGAAGCTTTAAGTTATACGATTTATTTTCCACAAATAGAGGGGGAAATGATTTTGAAAAATGAAACCAGTGAAAGTTTTAAACAGTAAACATCTGTTAAATTCCCTGTGAAGTTCAGTTATCCTTTTTACTGGAAGAGATGCATCATACCAAGTGGCTGAAACCTGAAGACTATGTGTAAAATCTACGCATTTGATTTTATGAATAGGCAAAACATTACACATGAACTTAAATGCTAACATTATAACAATATCAAGCTTTGGCTAAGAAACAAAACATATATGCATGCAAAAAATTGTGTGAACACCTCTTAAAATGGTTGGTAACATCTAGTAACAACTTAACAGACTACTTAAATGAGAGGGAGAAAACCTTACCTTGCTGAAGTCAACTGTGCTGTTTTCCCTGCTCACATCATTTTTATTTTCAACACAGGCTGGTGCAGACTGAGGAGAAACAACCTGGCCTGCTAAAGAGATTGTTATTACAAATTACAAACAATTACTTACATAATTCTAGACATACTGCATGCAATATGAATTAAACTAACATAGGTTTTTTTAATGAACTTATGAGGTAAGCATGAAGGGTCAATATAAATAGATATCAAGAAATACAAATATTCTTATTTATCAGTTACAGATAGAAATGGGAGAATTCAGTCAAGGAGATGAAAATTCATTCTCAGATTAAAACTAAACAGTTACTCTCTAAGAAGAAAGAACAACTACAAAAATGATTTTAATCTAATTACAGTCTTGAAACATCAGTGATTTTTAAATTTTATCCAAAACTAATGATATATATACATCTCTTATGATCTAAACTCAGACTGAAGAATTTTATAGATAATTTTTTTTAAAGAGCAAATATTTATCTGAAAAGTACATAGTGTATTTACAGTTTTCTACTGCATCTGAAAAACAAACCAAAGAGAAAAAGTGCTTTGACAACAGCTTTTGGAAATTTCTATATGAGAGATTCAGTTAGAACTACCTTCACCTCATATATTACAAATACTGTGTATATATTATGCTTCTCACCATTCAACTGTATAAATATATTGATATTGGTCTGCAAAACATCAATAAATTTGAATTGTATTTGTTTTCCATTAATACTAACTAGCAACTTAATTATTTCATAGTCTTTTTCCCATTAAAAGAAAGATTATGATATTAGTTAAGTGGACAATACAGCTAAGAACGTCACAATGGTTAACAAAGGGTAATTACATTTCATTATTCACTAAATATGAAGTATTCTTTTCAATCACATTATCTGAAATCTGTTCATATTTAGCAATTAAGTTATAAAAATAAATGTTTGCTTAATCTCACATGTATCTCTCTTTTCCCTAACCTCTCCCTATCCTCACTTGTTATTTTTACTGTGATATGAGTAATGACAATCCAGCTTTGAAGCCTTGATCATATTTTATGACCATTACTCAGTTACTCCAAAATACTGCTCTTATTCTCCACTGTCTTAGATGGTAATATTCTCATTTCTCTCTGCCTAACTCTTCTCTCTACCTCCCTAAATCCCAACTTTATTCAAAGTTTACTTTTAGACTCATCTCTAATCACTGCAGTCTGTACATAACTGAAGTTCTCTAAACTGCTAGTGTGCATACACATAATACTTCTTTAAATTCTCTCTTGAAATCCACTTATCCATTGATAGCTAGAAATTACCAAGTGTGGTGTAAAACACTAATAATTTACTTTCAAATATTACTATCATTTTGCTTTTTGAACATTAAGCCTCTCAGGCAGGGGTCATTTTTTAATAGGTACAATTTTTATGGTTTAAAATTATTATCTTGCCAGAGAGTAATGGGCTTAAGATTCTTCTAAAGTTTAAATATTTCACTGCTTTCATTAAACAAAGTAAAGTAACATATTTGATGAACATTTTTTAAAATGATTTTAAGAGAAAATTCACCTTAAATCATGTATACCAATTCTGATTACAGCAAGTTCCAAAAATTATATTTTAGAGAGGTGACAGACTTAAGCTTCATCAGTTATTTTCATTCTCCCATTTCTAACTGCAGTGTGCAGCTATGACTGTGAACTGTTCATTAGCAGACATTTCATTTATCATTCTCAAAATAATAACTATACTTAAAAAAAAACCTTATACATAATGCATTTGTGCTACTAACAGATGTCTTCAATCACCAGTTTCACATCATTTCTCCATATGAGTTAGAACATTAGATATATTGAAACCTAAATTTACTGAATGTTCCATAAAGCTGAATGGTGAAATTCAAGGCATGGATAAATTAAATAAACATATATCTGCTTTCTTATAATAATTTATTTCATGTGATAGAAAACCACATGGAAGAACAATTATTTTACTCAATGAGCAGACACAAAAATAGTCAACTTAGTAAAAAGAGTTGGATGAACTTTAAAGAGATTTCATGGGACAGAAAATATGCTGCAACTTAAAATTTGAAGAAATTGCACAGCCTATGTTTTCACATATATACTCCAAAAGCAGACTATTTCATAAATTTCCTTCAACTCATGAGATATGTTTTAGAACTGGCACTTGTATTTCCTCTTATAAACATTAATATATTTTGAGATTTACTGTTATTCTTTTTTTAAAAATTTTATAAAATATACCTCATAAAGTTGACCATCAGGAAGGGATTTGAAAAATGTTTTCTATAACTGTTTTAGTGACATGGATAATAACCAGTGGAGAGTATTTAACTAGCAGAAGACATATTAGATGATAATAATTTTCCTACTAGTTCCGGATTCTAAGTATGTGCATAGAATGCATATGCCAATGCAGGGGACAAAAAGTATAAAAACTGTAAGTTTGTGACATATGAATACAACCCAAAAGTTTGATATCACTCATATGTCAGTGATAATAGTTAAATATTAACAAATATTAGTAAACACATTTAATCTCATCAAAGTTTAAAAAGTACTCCAACCCTTATTTCTAGTGTGTATGTTAATTTGTTAAAATGAAACAACACATATTAAATGTATATACTTTAAGGCAGTATCTGAAAATGACAGGATACAGAAAAATGCACAGGTATAATATTATTATTGAAAAATTAAACATAAGGTTTGGTTTAGGTTATTTTGAAAGAATTGAAGCCTTTAAATAAAGCTTAAAATTTTATTTGTTCTATCTACCTACCACCTGTCTAAAATGTGCACATAAACTACAGTCTATTTAACTACTGAAAATTTCACAAATTAAATCATTTTTATAATTCTGTTATCAACTATCTTTTTCTGTCTAAACACTGATTTCTTTAGTTTATTCCAGTTATCGCTGCCTTTCAGAAGAAGGTGATGGCTTAGATTTCAAAATGACTCTCATTAACTCAAATATTATTACATAAGAAGAATCAGTAAATTTAGGTTTTGAAAGAGCCTCCCTTTTTTTCTCATTCATATCTAAAGCAATACTAGTTCACAGAATACAATTTTCAGGTACAGGATTTTATACTCAGCCAGAAGTGAATATGTTTCCTAAAAGGATAACAAAGAACTTGCTAGGATTTTCCCCACTCCAGGATGAAAGAGTATAAAGTTAGGATTTAGCATTCACATACACATGTAGCTGCTGCTGCTGCTGCTGCTGCTGCTAACACTTTAGTCATGGCCGACTCTGTGCGACCCCATAGACGGCAGCCCACCAGGCTCCCCTGTCCCTGGGATTCTCCAGGCAAGAACACTGGAGTGGGTTGCCATTTCCTTCTCCAATGCATGCATGCATGCTAAGTTGCTTCAGTCGTGTCTGACTCTGCGACCCTATGGACAGCAGCCCACCAGGCTCCCCTGTCCACAGGATTCTCCAGGCAAGAATACAGCAGTGGGTTGCCATTTCCTTCTCCCATACACATGTAGAAGTTCTATGAATGCTATTTTTATTATAATTTTTCCAATCAATATGCCACAATGTTTTTGAACATACATGTTTTTGCCTGTTTCTTTATATTACCTTCATTTCAACCACTGATCACTGTCCATATTAATATATTCTATAAGTAAATGTCATTGCAATATTTAATCAATTTGTTATTATAATATCTAAATAACTTTTAGAGATTAAGATGATTATCCAAAAAAAGACATTTATTAACTTAAAACTTTATTATATCTAGGGTAAATTATTCAAAAACTGATGAATTAGCTAAAATATAGCTGAGACATGTTCATGATTGGGTTTCCCTGGTTGACTCAGATGGTAAATAATGTGCCTGCCATGCAGGAGGCCTGGGTTCAATTCCTAGGTCAGAAAGATCCCTTGGAGAAGGGAATGGCTACCATTCATGATTATTTAAATGTAAACACTTAAGAAACCAGTACTTTTATTTTTCCAACCTTTCAAATTCAAAGAATTCACCATCTTTTTTTTAATTTTATTTTATTTTTAAACTTTACATAATTGTATTAGTTTTGCCAAATATCAAAATGAATCACCATCTTAAATCCAAAATTCCAGTATTTGTTATACATCTATATCAAAGTATATATTACATAGTATTCATATCAACAACTGCTTGAATTGATTTTCCTTTGAGTCATGAATTCATTTTTTTCCTCTGGACCTCCATGTAGGGATCATATATAAGTTAAATAAAAAGTTATTATATGCCATGTACTTTTGCAAGGCAAATCATAAAATAGATATGGGCAAGCACAGGAGGAAACTGAGAGCAATTCAAGCAACCTCTAACTAGAAAACAGAAGCTCTGCTTGTTACACAAAAATTTTTCACCAAGTCTGTTGTGAGACTAGCAGAATCATTTCCCTCACCATAAAGTTGTGGGGGAGGAACATGAGATTATCTCAAAAGAATTAGTTGTTTTTTTTTTTTTTTTTTTACTTTAAGTAGTGTCAGTATCATTAAAGCCTCTCAATACTGAAACACAACCATAAAAAAGTTCTCAAAAAGATTATTAAAATTACATTAATTCATTTAAGTCCTTACTTATAGTTTTCTTCCTCTTTAAATAAATTATGTATATAAAACAGCAGCCTTTAAATCTCTATTTGGCCAAATTCAAATCAGTAGGAGAAAAATATATCACTGAAGTAAACCAGTATTTTCTATTGCTTAATCCACTGAAAATCACATGTAATAGAAGGAAACTGGGATGAAGACATGGAGGTACAATACTGTTAACCTATAGACCAAGCTGGTTTACACTACCTCAGAAACCTTCAACGCATTTAGAGTACCCAAAGGGTAGGAGATGAGGGAGGTACAGAGATGAGATGAGCCTGTTAGAGACAGACACAAGACAGAGCAAAATAAAGAAATATAAAAATGAATGACAAAGTTACATACATGTGTAATAATACATTTATCCATGGGAATAGAAAACATGAAGAAAGAAAGGCTAAATATTTAGAAAATGTTGATTAGGTGAGCTATACTTCAAAAACATGAAAATATGCACATAATTAAACTTGGAGAAAAATTAGTATGTCTTAAAATAATTATGTAACATAAGAAATAAATTGAAACACATCACCCTAGAAATATTTTCGCTGTTAAGACATACTCTCGAGTTTCCAAACTAAGTAGCAACAGTACAGTTTCTCAACAGACCAAACGAGTTGTGTCAACGTCATCTTGATTTTTTTTTTTTTGAGAAATGGAAAATACTTTTACTATATAAGGTTTGATTGTATCATCTACATGAGTTTTTAAATGTTTTCTCTCAAGTAATTCTAAGAATTATTATTCTAGCTTTTTTTTCCCATCAAGGTTAAAAACATTATAAACGGATACTTTTTAAACTCTTGATATCTCTTATGAGGTAACGGTATTTTAAAAATAAGAAAGCACATAAATATGTAAACACATAAAACATTATACATCTGGAAAAAGTATAGCATTTGTAAAAGATGCAATTATAAAGCCATAATACTGATTTTTAAAGCCATAAAAAAAAATCATTCACAATACAGACGTGTACATCACTTTAAGGGCTGAAATCTGTGCCGGCCTAAAGAGTCAAGTCATTTCATCCTTCCAAATCTAAATGTTCTCCAGAAACCTACAGTTTTGAAAGTAAGTCAGAGACCTTCTGCTCTGCAATTCCTTTTAAGATCCTAAATAAAAGGTACAACTGGAAAGTGTTCAGAATAGGAGAGAGAAAAGATAAGTGAAGGAAAAGAAATAAGAGAATTATTAGTAAAGGAAACAGTGGAATGAAGACACCCTACACCTAAGGAAACTAAGTCTAAGTTATTTTTTTAATGTAAAGGTTACCACAAGGGTAATAATATTTTAGAATAGATTTGTAATCCAGAGTCTCAAAAATACAATTGAATGTATGATCTAAATGATTACTACAAATACTGATATATCTTGCTTTCTAAATCATTAAATACAAAAGCCTTTGTTTTATTTTGGAAAGTCCTTCCAGTTTCAAGAAATTATTCAAATATCTTTATATATTTGAGTACTTTCCACAGTATTCTTTTGAGTTCTAATGTTAAAGAAGATATGAGCCTTCTATTATCTTTTTGCTGTTGTTTTGCCAGATAAAACTGTCACTTTTTATTGAAACATCAGAATCAGACATTTAATTCTCACAGTTTTGATGCTTAATGAAAAGTGAAAGTTAAACACAGCATGGTGGCATTAAAAATGCATGGTGAATCCATAACATCCTGTGTCTTAGCCCTTAAGAGAATGTGCAGTACACCAAGAAAAAAATTATACAAAGAAGTTAAGCTAGCATACTTGGAGAGAAGATTGATTAATGATCACAAGTTACTAAAAAAGTTATGAACAAAATACAGCAGATGGGGAGAAGAGCAACAAAATCATTACCTTGTAAGTCTAATCTACAACTTGGAGAAGAATCCCACTTGGTCTTCAGGTTGAAATGTCTAAACATTTAACCCTTGGGACTACTACCAAGGTAGCATGTTCAAGGAACAGGTCAACCAAGGAAGCAGAAACTTTATTCGATATGACTCTTTTATAGAGCTCCCTATACAAGTATCAGTTTGTTGCTGAGGGAGTATCAGTTGTTTCACTTCTATAAAGGTATTATATTATATAATGTTTTATATATTATATAATACTTTAAACAAAAGGGGGCTTGTTTCCATCCCTCTACTTGGCAAGGAAAATGTTTGCTGTTTTCTAGTTTCTAGGAAATCCTCACTCTATTTAATTCCTATAGTTTTAATTTTCAAAAGACTCTTTTTGCATAAAATAGTGAAGAGATTTTTTTAAATAATGAAATATTATCTTTACCATTTTGGATGTATTGAAACCCTTTTGTATGTCTCTGTAGTATACTGCACAAACAAATGTAATCTCTATTACATATCTTGAAGCAGAATGTCAAATCTATATTTATAGTGAGTATTTATTTAGAGTGAACCAGTTTTTAGAGTCCATAAGTAGATTGAGAACCTTAGTAATAAAGGTCTTTCACCCTCTTTTTCACTTTCACTTTTCACCCTCTTTCACTTCTGGATAGGAGATTTATTTCTAAATTGGTGATGTCTATTCACATTTTCAGAATTCTTAACACACATAATTATGCAAAGTGTGTGAGGAGGCAAAACAGAGTCACAGGGAGGTGTTATAAGCCTAGGCTTAGAAAACCACTTCTGACAGTGTACTTTATGACGATACTTAATTGGGTGTATGCATTTTAGTAGAAATGTTTCCAAGTTTTTATTACCCTAATATATGCCTCAAAAAGATCTTATGTGTTCAGATAAAGACTGATTATACAGATGGTGACAGAACCACTTCAGAACTATTCATATTCTAGTTTTGAGAAAAACTAAGCAATTGCCTCAATAAGACAAAAAGCATGCTCAGAAAAACTTTGTATCTTTATGTGGATTTTTTATTTAAAGCTATAATTCTATCACCTCTTCTTATGTTTAATGAAGGTTTACAGCTGTAACAAATAATGTGTCTAGGTCTATATGATATTACAATAAATAATTCATCCAGTGAATTCAGTGCCCTTTCCCTCCAAAAGTATAATGTAATAAAATCATTTTATAGTAAATGTTATCCCCAGTGAAAATCTGAGATACAAATTATGGCTAGCTCACAAGGTCCTTACATCTTTGAATAAACACATATTATTCTTACAGACATATATTTTATTGTCTGATTTCCAGTAAAGGTAATGAAATAAAAATAGGTTAACTTTTATAAAATTTGCTTGCATTCAAAGAGATTTATGTCATGATACTATTTTATTTTGTTTTATTTTTTTTTTAGTTATAATTTTTATTATAGATTTCTGAAATATACCTTTATTGGATAAGGTGTTGTTTTTATACTATTTTAATAAGGTCTTTAGAATCATCTAGATATAAGTCAATAGTCAAAATTAGCAAATATCTCAATCTGTTTTTTGTTTCTTAATCTGTTTTCTTAAAAAATATCAAGCAAATACCAGTATTGTGAGCATAATAAAAGCACTATATTTATAATAAGTTTCAGAATATAAAAACTTCATTTTGTCATTTTCATATATAACATATTTTAAAACAAATTGTGATTTAGAATATGAATATATTTTAAATGTATGATGTAATTCAAAGCAAGCTACAAATCCTCAAAATATCCAGTGGGATTGATAAATACAATATTGTATATTCTATAAAGCACTCATAACACTTTTATTGAACTTTATATATGTACAACTATAGAGTTTTCAATATAACAATGATTTACATTCAGTCATTAAAGGCTCTTTAAAAAAATCAAATTAGTATTTCAAAAATTATTTTGCTGTTTAGAACTGGTTCTGTGTTCTGAAACAATAGTACATCTAACCATTTTTATTGATTTATTAAGCATTTCTTCTATCTGTCTATATTTGATTTGGTAGTATGGAAATTACCAAAGTACCTATATAAAGTAGAATCTGGAAAAACCTCATTTTCATGCATTTGTATTTAAGGTATCTTTTAAGCTTTTGAAAACAGGAGAGAAATTACATAAAGTCTATGCTGCCAATATACATGCTTCAGTCCATTTGTGGAAATCAGTCTCTCTAGTAAAACACCTGAAATTACTTTTCACTAATTTGTATTTTCTAAAACTGGGAACTTTTCTAGCTAGCAGAAGTATAATAAACTCATATCATCTGCATGATAACTTCATTTTCCTTCACAGGACCGATGGAAAGGATGAATGACAGATCTCTAAGCAACTTCCTTAGTGTAAAAGATGAAGGGTCAAATGGATACCAGGAGGGAACAAAATACACAGAAAGGATAAAACAGTCAGAAACATTGTTTTGGCTTCCTGATTGCTAAGGAGTAAGTCATGAATGAGTACTAGAAAACAATGGTTGGCATCATCTATGTTGGTGTGCCAAGATGGTAAGTGTGGTGGCTCCATGGACACTAATGAAACAGTACTGCAAAGGGCAATGAGCCCATGAACTTGAAATCAGGCTTAATATATGTAGAGACACAAGTAAGGTACTAGCTGCTCTTTTCAATCGTGATCTCAAAAGGGATTCGTTGACCATGAACAACATGAAGCCAATATTTTCCTCTCACCATCGCTAAATGTTGATGATTATTCATGTTAACTAAAAGACATTAAGTCAAAGCACTGTTAAGCTATGAGACGCTCATTAAGCTATGACATAAAGACTAGGATCTTATTTGGGATGCAACTGACAGTTTGTGTTTGCTACAATGGAGTCTATAACCTCCTATTAGAAAAAAGTTTCCCTTGCATTCTTTCATGAGCCTTTCAGGAAACTTAAATTCTTTGTCAAAATTCCTACAATTTGAATTTCAATAAATCATTTTCAAGTAAGATATATTTTAAAGGACTTTGATATTTCAGATAACTATAATAAACAATAAGTACAATAAAGAAACATTTACCATTTTTATCCATGGAATTTGGTTCTGATTGTTTCTTGCCAATATCAGCAAAGGAACGAACAATGGGAATCCTATTGGTGAGCTTCTTCTGATTCTGGTGGTGATGCTGTTTCATCAGAGCCTCGTGGACCCTGTGGCGTACATCCTCATTGAGCTGACCTGAACTCACTTGTTGGTCAAGGACCATATCTGTAGAGTGAAGGCAGAAAGGAGATATAAGCATAGCTTTCCTGTGAAGTGACATTAGTGAACACTGAGTCCAAATATGCATACCCTAGGTAATCTTAGAAACAGAAGTTTGTCTTTGTAGAAGTGTTACACAAGAAAGACATGGGAACTTTTTCATTATAAATCAAACATTTTAAAACATGTATCATATGGAGTTTTATTTTTTAAATATGAATAGCTGTATTGAGAACAAAATGCTTTATTGTCTACTTTATTTACACTGATGAGAGGGAATAGTAGTAGGGGTGATATAAATACAAATAGTACGTCTAAAATTGGAAAATAGCCTCATACTTATATTTTAATATGATCTTCCTCTCCTTTTCTAGTAGAGAATAACTTCAATGTTTTTTCTTTAAGTGAACCAAAGTCCACCTGTAAAAATCTGATGCAAGGCGGCTTAGGCAACTATCTGTGTGTGTGTGTGCTCAGTCATGTCCGATTCTTTGCAACCCCATGGACTGTTGGCAGCCAGGCTCCTCTGTCCATGTGATTTTCCAGGTGAGAATACTGGAGTAGGTTGCCATTTCCTCCTCCAGGGGATCATCCTGACCCAGGGATCGAACCCTGATTGGCAGGTGGATTCTTTACCACTGAGTCACTTGGGAAGTCAAGTAAACAACTCTTTCACATTAATATAAAATCAATCCTCTCAAATCTTCCTTGATACTGTGTTTATATTTAAGAAAAAACATTCTATATCCATAAAATAAAGAACAAAAGATGAAATTTTCAGAAGGCTATAGTTAGGCAGATTGATATTTATCATATGTAAGTGTCAGAAATGCCTATAAAATAAGTAGATGAGTAAAGGCATTTTTAGGTTTCTTGATAATACAAAGTTCACCTCACTAAACCTCAGTGTAATTAATCTGCTTTCCTATGACCAAATATTAACTGTTTGATTTTCTTATATAAAGCAGATTACAGTGAATTGCCTTCCACTGCCCCGTTGAGTATACTGAAGATTTGAAAACTAGCAGAATCCTCCTTCCAAACAATGTCTTCCTTCCATGTGAAAGGCTAATGACTGGGGAAGCAGACTTGGGTCCTGTCTCACGTTCCAGCTGTGTGGCCTCGTGATGTTGAATAACTGCAGTGTCCTTATTTCTAAGACAGAGATAATAGCTATCTCATACCAACACTGTTGCCGGGACATAAGGCATGACTGGAATATGGAGGTCCTCAGTAATTTCCAGGTACAAGATTTTCTTTGAAATTTCCTTTAAGTAGGTTATGGGTTTGTGGTTTAAATTTTTGGATAGTTTTAATTCATTTATCTATATTTGATAATAGTATATCAAGCAGAGGCAAAGTTGGATTTATCAGTAACAGAAAATCCAAATCAAACTATCTAAAACAACAAATTTCATTGGCTCACATAGCAGAAAAATCAAAGTTAAGTTGGATTCATTTCATTTTTTCAGTGATTCTATTAGATTTCCCCCTCCTCATGGTGAGGAGGGGTGAGCTTTAACCTCAGGCTGTTTTCCTCATTATCATAAAGTGGCTGCCAGCAGCAACAAAGAAATACACATCTTCTTTCATATCAGAGTTTCTTTGCTTGTTTGTGACTTTCTCTTAAAAGAGAATTCCTTTCCCCCCTTCCTAGTGATAATTCTAAACTCAACTGACATAGTCCTGTCTATCTTTGCTGAGCCAATCACTGACTAAGAAGATGGGATCCCCACTTGCTTTAGGCTAATCAAGAACTTCGCATTACTCTGGAGTCGTTTCCCTAATTCAGAGTTAAACAAACCTTTTATGTACTGGGTCAGATAATATTTTAGCCTTTGCAAGCCATACAATCTCTGTCACAACTATTCAACTCCATTTATATAGTATGAAAGTAGCCACAGACAACATGTACTGCTGCTGCTGCTGCTAAGTCACTTCAGTTGGGTCCGACTCTGTGTGACCCCATAGACGGCAGCCCACCAGGCTCCCCCATCCCTGGGATTCTCCAGGCAAGAACACTGGAGTGGGTTGCCATCTCCTTCTCCAATGCATGAAAGTGAAAAGTGGAAGTGAAGTCGCTCAGTCGTGTCCAACTCTTAGCGACCCCATGGACTGCAGCCTACCAGGCTCCTCCGTCCATGGGATTTTCCAGGCAAGAGTACTGGAGTGGGGTGCCATTAACAATATGTACAAATTACCATAATTGTGCTTCAATAAAACATTTTTATGGACACTAAATTTGGATTTCACAAAATTTTCACATTTCAAAATATTGATCTTCTTTTTATTGCTTTTAATAATATAAAATGTAATATTCTTTGTTAGTGCACATGCCTAACAAGATCAGGCAGTGGCCATATTTGCACACAGAGCATAATTTGCCAGCCTTTGCTCTATCACTTGGCTGTTTACAATGGAAAGAGGTAGAATGCATGTCTGGGAACAAGCCATAAAATCCTCTATAATTACCTCCAAAGTCTCTTCTGAAAATGTATGATAATATATTTAAACTTATATCTCAATTTTTTGGAGACTAGTAGTTATACTACACTTGGATTAATTTGAAATAAAGGAAATGGTAAATTGTCAACATATGCTATGCTATGCTATGCTAAGTCACTTCAGTCATGTCTGACTCTGTGTGACCCCATAGACAGCAGCCCACTAGGCTCCGCCGTCCCTGGGATTCTCCAGGCAAGAATACTGGAGTGGGTTGCCATTTCCTTCTCCAATGCATGAAAGAGAAAAGTGAAAGTGAAGTCGCTCAGTCGTGTCCGACTCTTAGCAACCCCATGGACTGCAGCCTACCAGGCTCCTCTGTCCATGGATTTTCCAGGCAAGAGTATTGGAGTGGGGTGCCATTGCCTTCTCCGTGTCAACATATATGACTTCACATTGCAACCCTGCCAAGAGTGAAAAACATATATAAAACATGCATCATTGTTGTTGTTTTAGTCACCAAGTCATGTCCAACTCTTGCAACCCCATGGACTGTAACCTGCCAGGATCCTCTGTCCATTTTCCAGGCAAGAATAGTGGAGTGGGTTGACGTTTCCTTCTCCAGGTAATCTTCTCCAAATATGCATTATATACTTCATAATAGAAGTTGTAAAGTAGGTTATTCAGGTACCATCACATAGCAGTTTTATCTATAAGTCATGATATGTATCCCAAGTTTAATATTCTAATCAGAATAAAAATTAATCACATAATAAAACATGTACATGCTTATAATTTTTCATTCTTACCAAAGCACAGCTTTCCAGGCTTGAGCACCACGAAAAGCAATAAGTTACTGGCTTAAAAGTTTTTCAGAGATGAGGTCTTTATATAAAACATTTGCATAAGAGAAAATAAATAGTGAAAAAAAAAAAAACTCATCTGCTCATTAGTCACACAGAAATAAATACACAGTAAACTCCTCGGAAGTAACTGCATCTAGCAATGCCTTAATGAACTATAAGTTAATCTACTTGCTTAAAAATATAACTCATGCTAAAGGTGGAATTTAAGTACCAAAGGGAGTGTGATTCACTAATCACTTACATTGTTCTCCTCACCACTATAAAATACATTAGTATTAACCTTGCAAAGTAGGAAAGGATAATGGGTCATAATGGCTTTCAGCCCAGAGTCAAGACCATCTCCACAGGCTCTGATGCCTAAATAACACAGTCTAGCCTGCCAGAGTACAATGCCAGGATCTGACGGTAACAGAAGGAGCAGGAAGAAAAAGAATAAATTGGTCAATCTTCTAGCACTAAACGGACTCCAGAAAAACAGCATTTGTGTAAAAAAGCCTCCGAAAGTGAAAAAATACTTCTCGTCCTAATAAGGCAATTAAGTCACCATGATTAGTCCATTCTGATTATTGAATGAAAGCCTCTAGAGACCATGAGATTCTATAGACTCTATATAAATCTCTGTCTCTTTAAAGATGATCATACAATTGTTTTGTCTTAATAATCTCATTGGAAAAGACTCTGATGCTGGGAGGGATTGGGGGCAGGAGGAGAAGGGGACGACAGAGGATGAGATGGCTGGATGGCATCACTGACTCGATGGACGTGAGTCTCAGTGAACTCCGGGAGTTGGTGATGGACAGGGAGGCCTGGCGTGCTGCGATTCATGGGGTCGCAAAGAGTCGGACACGACTGAGCGACTGATCTGATCTGATCTGAATAATCTGTTGTCTTAACTTAAAAGATGCTGGAGGAGAAGTGGAGGATAGAGGCTTCTAAATTGTACAGTTTGGTGGCCAGTACCAACAGAAGTATGTGTAATAAAAATGTATGTGTAATAAAAACTACCATGGTGCTGGTGCTAAGTTGATTCAGTTGTGTCTGACTCTGCAATCCCATGGACTGTAGCCTGCCAGGCTCCTCTGTCCATGGGATTCTCCAGGCAAGAATACTGGAATGGCTTGCCATGCCCTTCTTCAGGGGATATAAACTACTATAAAAATACTTAATTTCCCGACCAAGAATGGTAACAGTATAGGCATTTAAAACATATATATGGCTATTCTCATACTCCCAAATCTGCAGAGTATATTCAGTGGAGCAAACTATGGATTTTCTTTGGATGAAAGATTTTAAACAACAAAAGTTGTTTTAACGAACTGAGATCTATGATTGCTAATCTGTCCATGATACTAACTTGGTTTGGTTTTAATATATTACCTTCATTGACAGAATTAGGTTAAAATATAAATACCACAGAGCTAATATTTCCATTATTAATCTTTATAGTGCTGAATTTAAAAGAGATTAACATAGATTGCAAAATTACCTACAATTTATGTGAATATAATTGAGCAGCATTTTTAATATAATTAATCTCTATATCAAAATAAATTGTGATAATAAAATATATCTGGAGAATCTTGGATTTGAAAAGGTTAAGTAATATTTTGAAGGAATAAATTTAAATTTATTCTCAGTTCCTTAAAACACTGGGAAATAGACATTTTTAAATTAACTTTATCCAGAAGAAAATCCTACTTTAATTACACCAGAAATTCTTGACAGACCTGCCAGATACAAATGGGATTTTCTCCTACTAAGTCTACAAAAATCTCTTTAAGGAATTATTTAAGAGTCAATCAAAAACATATCAGAACATTGATATAAAAATACTTGACCATTCTAAAACAATATCTGGGCCATATTCCTCCACTAGGAAATGTCTAGAAAACATTAAGCTGTAGAGTCTGTGCATTTACAAAGTACTAGGGCTTAGAGCTCTTAAAGATAAACAATTATATCTAGCTCTCGCAAGACAGAAACTAATGACTAATACATTAGTAACTGTCTAATGTATAGAAATATATAATAAATAAGAGGTGAAGAAAAACTTCCAAATCTTAAAGTTAATTACAATCACTATGGTCCCAAATTATCATGAAGTAGAATAAAACAAAATTTATGATTATAGGTTAATCAGAAGAAGCTATTTCCCATTTCCTGCAGGAATTTCCCATATTCCTGCAGTGAATAGTAATATATCACTATTAATCTGTTTATAGAATGGAGGAAATAGTTTCCTCTCTACCTCACAAGGTGTCTTTGATAATAAAATATAGTAACAAATGTGAAAATATAAAGTTAGAAGTCTTCAAAATGTAAAACATATTTACTACACACTCAATAATACAGCTAAGTTGTCATGAAGTAAAAATAGCAGTGAGTAAACAACAAGAAAATAATTATAAGCTATCACGAGAAAATGTTTTAATGAGATTTTATTGAGGACAGAAATAAATACATATGGATTAAATAAGCCAAATTAAAATTACTCAGAGAGAATCTCTTCTCATTAATGACTGAAAAGGAACCTAAAGTAATAATCATCTACACAAGTATTTGTAATCATATTTTTCTACATGGTATTAGCTCTAAACTACTGACCTTTTCTGAATGGCAATTTACAGACTGTTGTACATTGAAAATGAGACATTAAAAAAGTTAGTCTACTTTAGAGCCAGAAAGATACAGACTAATTAGAAGAGAATAAAGAATACTAAAAAGCTATTAATATTTGGGGTACAGAGACTTCCATTGAACTACTTTCATTTGTAAGAACAGACTTAGAAAATGTAATCTGCTTTAAAAAACTAGATTCAACACAGCTAACGAGCTGAGCTTGGGGAAGAGGGCAGGTTTAGGGAAATGAAACATAAATTTAGACAACAAAACCAAGCTAAGATGATAAGTGTTTTCGTCAAATTATAACAGAATATTCTCTGGTGGAAATAAATTCCTAAAGAAGCCATTCAAAATTACATGTTTTAAGAAATTTAAGGCCTGGTAAAACTACGAGGACTACTTTCTGAGACTAATTTTGCCATGCTGAGGAATTTGACAGCTTCATTAAAAAGAGCCAATATAAAACTCATTTGAATTAATCCTTTTTCAAAGGTAATGAAATGCTACTGACTAAGTAGCAGAAATAGTACCTTATTTTCACAAGACCTTTAACCTTCTGAGTCTCTTCATTTATGAAGGATAGCAATAATAGTACTCGGTTCCAAGTCTGAGAATCAAAAAGATAGCTGTAGAATTACTAAAAAGAGCTTCCTAAATGGTGAAGTGCTACAGAAAGTCTTACCATTTCATTTCTAATTAAAACATAAAATTTTTATTGGTATCAGCAATACTCCATAATGTAAAGCTAGGAAATTGAGTTGGAAGGCTACTATACCAACATTCTCAGGAAGTTTGCTAATTCCCACGTTATTGTTCTACTTGCTAAGTCATCCAACTCTTTGCAACCCCACAGACTGTAAGTCTTGGTTAATGTGACATGTTACTGTATCCTGTGTTCTTCCAAAAAGTATGCTGTATATTTTATACAGTCATTTAGGCTCTAGTTCTGTATTTTTCATCGCAGCACTGTTTATAATAGCCAGGACATGGAAGCAACCTAGATGTCCATCAGCAGATGAATGGATAAGAAAGCTGTGGTACATATACACAATGGAGTATTATTCAGCCATTAAAAAGAATACATTTGAATCAGTTCTAATGAGGTGGATGAAACTGGAGCCGATTATACAGAGTGAAGTAAGCCAGAAAGGTAAATACCAATACAGTATACTAACGCATATATATGGAATTTAGAAAGATGGTAACAATAACCCTGTATGTGAGACAGCAAAAGAGACACAGATGTATAGAACAGTCTTTTGGACTCTATGGGAGAGGGAGGGGGGGGTGATGATTTGGGAGAATGGCATTGAAACATGTATAATATCATATAAGAAACGAATCACCAGTCCAGGTTCGATGCAGGATACAGGAAGCTTGGGGCTGGTGCACTGGGATGACCCAGAGGGATGGTACGGGGAGGGAGGTGGGAGGAGGGTTCAGGATTGGGAACACGTGTACACCTGTGGCGGATTCATGTTGATGTATGGCAAAACCAATACAATACTGTAAAGTAATTAGCCTCTAATTAAAATAAATAAATTTAAATTTTAAAAATTAAAAAAAAATAAATAAATAAAATGTAACTTCTTTCTAAGTGTTGTATGACTGAGGGGAAGGAAGCTTATCTTCCCTGTGTGTGTGTATGTTTTGTTCGTGATTTAACAAACAAAATATCTCTCCATGCTTACTTTTTCCCCCACATATTGCAATGTACGTATGCCTACTAGCACCAACAACCAAATAAATAATTTTAGAGGAATGAACAACATCCATTTCAAGCCATCTCTTTCTTCAGACAGTAGTTGTAATGCCATAGAAAGAACATGGAGATTAAAGTCAGAGGAACTTAAATGGAACTTGAACTGTGAAAGTTTCAGAATTTCTATTTTCTTACTGAAATATGGGAATGACACTTTATGAGGCTATTTGAAGATTAAATTACATATATTATTTTTCTAATACAATATTTTCTCATGTGATCAGAAAACAGTGTTTCGGGGTTTTTTTTTCCCATCCCTGCAATATAATTAAGACATTGAAATCTCTCTGAAGTATTTCTAGTCTACAAATAAACTCCACATGCAACTGCTTTTATTTTTTTCCAAACTAGAAATCTTTTTAAAACTGCTTGAGTCTTAGCTTTGTTTCTATTTTGAAAAAACCTTCATTAACCATTTTATTTATACCCTTTCAAAACTCATTTCTGTGGGGGTTTCTTTCTTATTATTTTGTTTTTACTAAAATGTGTTTGCTTCCAGATCAAAGATACAGGAGTTCTTTTCTTTTATTTCCAGAGTAACAGTAAGAAGCTTCCTAAATATAACTGCTTGTGTGATAACAGGCTTCTAATACAAATCATTCATCCCAGAGGCAAGTCACAGTTTTCAGTTACAAACTAATCTCAACTATATCACTTGGCTTCCTCTGGAATTCAAGACTTTTAATTCAATTTAAAATAAATGGAACATAAAAACAAAAGTAAACAATTGGGACCTGATTAAACATAAAAGCTTTTGCACAGCAAAGGAAACTATAAGCAAGGTGAAAAGACAACCCTCGGAATGGGAGAAATAGCAAATAAAACAACTGACAAAGGATTAATTTCCAAAATATATAAGCAGCTCATACAACTCAATAGTAGGAAAACAAAAAACCCAATCAAAAAGTGGGAAAAATACCTAAACAGACATTTCTCCAAAGAAGACATACAGATGTCTTCTAACAAACACATGAAACAATGCTCAATATCGCTCATTATTAAGAGAAATGCAAATTAAAACCACAATGAGATATCACCTCACACCAGTCAAAATGGCCACCATCAAAAAGTCTACAAACAATAAATACTGGAGAGGGTGTGGAGAAAAGGGAATGCCCTTGCACTGTTGGTGGGAATGTAAATTGATACAACCTCTATGGAAGACGGTATGGAGATTCCTTAAAAAAAACTAGGAATAAACCACCATATGACCCAGCAACCCCACTCCTACACATATACCCTGAAGAAACGAGGGTTGAAAAATACACATGTATCCCATTGTTCATTGCAGCACTATTTACAATAGCTAGAACATGGAAGCAACCTAGATGCCCATCAACAGATGAATGGATAAAGAAGTTGTGGTACATATACACAATGGAATATTACTCAGCCATAAAAAGGAATGAATTTGAGTCAGTTCTGATGAGGCAGATGAATCTAGAACCTATTATACTGAATGAAGTGAATCAGAAAAGGAAAAATATCATATTCTAATGCACATATACAGAATCTAGCAAAATGGTTCTGAAGAATTTATTTACAGGGCAGCAATGGATAAACAGACATAGAGAATAGACTTATGGACATGGGGAGAAGGGAGGAGAGAATGAGATGCATGGAAAGAGTAAAATGAAAACTTACATTACCATATGTAAAATAGATAGCCAACAGGAATTTGCTGTATGGCTCAGGAAACTCAAACAGGGGCTCTGTATCAACCTAGACGGGTGGGATGAGGAGGGAGATGGAGGGAGGTTCAAAAAAGAGGGGATATATGCATACCTATGGTTGATTCTAGTGGAGGTGATGGAATTCCAGTTGAGCTATTTCAAATCCTGAAAGATGATGCTGTGAAAGTGCTGCACTCAATATGCCAGCAAATTTGGAAAACTCAGCAGAGGCCACAGAACTGGAAAAGATTAGTTTTCATTCCAATCCCAAAAAAAGGCAATGCAAAAGAATGCTCAAACTACTGCACAATTGCACTCATCTCACACGCTAGTAAAGTAATGCTCAAAATTCTCCAAGCCAGGCTTCAGCAATATGTGAGCCGTGAACTTCAAGATATTCAAGCTGGTTTTCAAAAAGGCAAAGGAACCAGAGATCAAATTGCCAACATCCGCTGGATCATGGAAAAAGCAAAAGAGTTCCAGAAAAACATCTCTTTCTGTTTTATTGACTATGCCAAAGCCTTTGACTGTGTGGATCACAATAAACTGTGGAAAATTCTGAAAGAGATGGTACTACCAGACCACGTGACCTGCCTCTTGAGAAACCTATATGCAGGTCAGGAAGCAACAGTTAAAACTGGACATGGAACAGCAGACTGGTTCCAAATAGGAAAAGGAGTACATCAAGGCTGTACTCCTTATTTAACTTATATGCAGAGTACATCATGAGAAACGCTGGGCTGGAAGAAGCACAAGCTGGAATCAAGATTGCCGGGAGAAATATCAATAATCTCAGATATGCAGATGATACCACCCTTATGGCAGAAAGTGAAAAGGAACTAGAAAGCCTCTAAATGAAAGTGAAAGAGGAGAGTGAAAAGGTTGGCTGAAAGCTCTACATTCAGAAAAGGAAGATCATGGCATCTGGTCCCATCACTTCATGGGAAATAGATGGGGAAACAGTGGAAACAGTGGCTGACTTTATTTTTGGGGGCTCCAAAATCACTGCAGATGGTGATTGCAGCCATGGAATTAAAAGACACTTACTCCTTGGAAGGAAAGTTATGACCAACCTAGATAGCATATTGAAAAGCAGAGACATTACTTTGCCAACAAAGGTCCGTCTAGTCAAGGCTATAGTTTTTCCAGTGGTCATGTATGGATGTGAGAGTTGGACTGTGAAGAAAGCTGAGCACCAAAGAATTGATGCTTTTGAACTGTGGTGTTGGAGAAGACTCTTGAGAGTCCCCTGGACTGCAAGGAGATGCAACCAGTCCATCCTAAAGGAGATCAGTCTTGGGTGTTCATTGGAAGGACTGATGCTGAAGTTGAAACTCCAATACTTTGGCCACCTCATGCGAAGAGTTAACTCATTGGAAAAGACTCTGATGCTGGGAGGGATTGGGGACAGGAGGAGAAGGGAACGACAGAGGATGAGATGACTGGATGGCATCACCGACTTGATGGACATGAGTTTCAGTGAACTCTGGGAGTTGGTGATGGACAGGGAGGCCTGGCGTGCTGTGATTAATGGGGTCGCAAAGAGTCGGACACGACTGAGCGACTCAGCTGAACTGAACTGAACTGATGGTTAATTCATGTTGAGGTTTGACAGAAAACAAAATTCTGTAAAGCAATTATCCTTCAATAAAAAAATAAATTAAAAAAAATGGCCAGGGGCATCCCTAGTGGTCCAATGGTTAAGAATCTGCCTGCCAATGTAGGAGAGGCAGGTTCCATCCCTGGTCTGGAAAGATCCCATATGCTTGGGGCAACTAAGTCAGTGTACCACAACTACTGAGCCTGTGCTCCAGAGCTGGTGAGTCACAGTCAGTGAGCCCATGTGCTGTGACTACTGAAGCCTGAGCACTGAGAGCTTGGTGCTCCAGAACAAGAGAAGCCACAATAAGAAGCCTGTGCACCACCACCAGAGAAAGCTGGTGCACAGCAACCAAGACCCAGCACAGTCATAAACCAATATATAATTTAAAATAAATGGCCATAGCTTTCCATTCTATTCTAAGCTAATATTTTTCCTATTTATTGAAATTTTTTCATTTGGTTATTTCATGTATCTGAATATTGAAAAAAATCAATCTCTAGCTTTATGGATTTTTCTTTCTGTTTTTTTTCATGGCAGCCTAATTATATACTATGTTGAAAAACAAAAACAGTATAGCCTAGATAGGAGCTAAGATATATAGGTTCTTGTCTACTTGCCACTGTAAGTTAGACCATGTATCTTTGAGATTCAAACTTCTTTTATCTTAAATGAGGTGGTAAAACAAAGTTATTTTTAAGGTCT
This sequence comes from Bubalus kerabau, assembly GCF_029407905.1. Taxonomy (NCBI): domain Eukaryota; kingdom Metazoa; phylum Chordata; class Mammalia; order Artiodactyla; family Bovidae; genus Bubalus; species Bubalus kerabau. Next base: position 88,261,195 of record NC_073626.1, read on the forward strand.
CATACATTGATCATGAGAATTAATTTCCTAAAAATTATACATATATAGAATTATAAGGAAAAAAAAGAGTAAAAAAAAATCAGCTGCACCATAATGATGAACTAGACTAAGGAGAATAAAAGATATACCTGCAATTTCTTCTAAAGTATTGGCATGCATGTCCAGCAACACAGTTCCATTCAGAATACAACTTCTTAACTCAAATAAGCTGTGCAGTGAAAGAGTAGCCACATAAGGCTTGCTCCACCTTTCCCCTCCATCTTCCACATCTTCTTCAAACTTCAACCACCTATACAAATAAATAATATCATCAGCACACTGAGAGTTACACTGTAGATAAATGAATCTTTATCTCAATAATAAAAGGTAGACACATAAAGATATTGACATTATTTCTTGGTTTCAAGGGTTTTAGAAGTAAAAGCCAACACAAGACCTCTGGTTTATTTCATTTTAATTCCATTTAACATTCTATCTGTCACTGAGAGATATATTTAAAACAAAGAAAAACTTTAAGTTACTTTTATTAATTTTTTGGCACAGGAGTGGCTAGCGGCAGTTGGGCGTCGCAGAAGCAGGAAGCGGCGTGAGGGCATACCCCACGTCCAGGGTAAGAGAAACCCAAGTAAGCTGGTAGGCACTGAGAGAGGGCATCAGAGGGCAAACAGACTGAAACCACAATCACAGACAACTAGCCAATCTGATCACACGGACCACAGCCTTGTCTAACTCATGAAATTAGTCCATGCCGTATGGGCCTGACAGAATGCAGTCCACTGGAGAAGAGAATGGCAAACCATTTCAGTATTCTTGCCTTGAGAACCCCATGAACAGTATGAAAAAGCAAAAAGATAGGACACTGAAAGAGGAACTCCTCACATCGCTAGGTGCCCAATATGATACTGGAGATCACCAGAGAAATAACTTCAGAAAGAATGAAGGGATGGTGCCAAAGCAAAAACAACACCCGGTTGTGGATGTGACTGGTGATAGAAGCAAGGTCTGATGCAGTAAAGAGCAATATTGCATAGGAACATGGAATGTTAGGTCCATGAATCAAGGCAAACTGGAAGTGGCTAAACAGGAGATGGCAAGAGTGAACGTCGACATTCTAGGAATCAGAGAAATAAAATGGACTGGAATGGGTGAATTTAACTCAGAAGACCATTTTATCTACTAAGACATGAGTTTGGGTAAACTCCGGGAGTTGGTGATGAACAGGGAGGCCTGGCATGCTGAGATTCATGGGGTCACAAAGAATCGGATATGACTGAGCAACTGAACAGAACTGAACTGTGGGCAGGAATCCCTTAGAAGAAATGGAGTAGCCATCATAGTCAACAAGAGTCCAAAATGCAGTACTGGGAAGCAATCTCAAAATCGACAGAATGATCTCTGCTCATTTCCAAAGAAAACCATTGGCTATCATGGTAATTCAAGTCTATGCCCTGACCAGTAATGCTGAAGAAGCTAAAGTTGAACGGTTCTATGAAAACCTTTTAGAACTAACACCCAAAAAAGATGTCCTTTTCATTATAGGGGACTGGAATGCAAAAGTAGGAAGTCAAGAAACACCTGGAGTAACAGGCAAATTTGGCATTGGAGTACAGAATGAAGCAGGCAAAGGTTAATAGAGTTGTGGTAAGAGAATGCACTGGTCATAGCAAACACCCTCTTCCAACAACACAAGAGAAGACTCTACACATGGACATCACCAGATGGTAGACACCAAAATCAGATTGATTATATTCTTTGCAGCCAAAGTTGGAGAAGCTCTATACAGCCAGCAAAAACAAGACCAGGAGCTGACTGTGGTTCAGATCATGAACTTCTAATTGCCAAATTCAGACTGAAATTGAATAAAGTGGAGAAAACCACTAAACCATTCAGATATGACCTAAATCAAATCCTTTATGATTATACAGTGGAAGTAACAAATTGATTTAAGGGACTAGATCTGATAGACAGAGTGCCTGATGAACTATGGACAGAGGTTCATGACATTGTACAGGAGACAGGGATCAAGACCATCCCTAGGAAAAAGAAATGCAAAAAAACAAAATGGCTGTCTGGGGAGGCATTACAAATACCTGTGAAAAGAAGAGAAGAAAAAAGCAAAGGAGAAAAGGAAAGATATACCTATTGAATGCAGAGTTCCAAAGAACAGCCAGGAGAGATAAGAAAGCCTTCCTCAGCAATCAATGCAAAGAAATAGAGGAAAACAATAGAATGGGAAAGACTAGAGATCTCTTAAAGAAAATTAAAGATACCAAGGGAACATCTCATGCAAAGATGGGCTCGATAAAGGACAGAAATGGTAGGGACCTAACAGAAGCAGAAGATATTAAGAAGAGGTGGCAAGAAAACACAGAACTGTACAAAATAGATCTTCATGACCAAGATAATCACGATGGTGTGATCACTCACCTAGAGCCAGACATCCTGGAGTGTGAAGTGAAGTGGGCCTTAGAAAGCATCACTATGAACAAAGCTAGTGGTGGTGATGGAATTCCAGTTGAGCTATTTCAAATCCTAAAAGATGATGCTGTGAAAGTGCTGCACTCAATATGCCAGCAAATTTGGAAAACTCAGCAGTGGCCACAAGACTGGAAAAGGTCAGTTTTCATTCCCATCCCAAAGAAAAGAATGTTCAAACTACCGCACAATTGCACTCATTTCACACACTAAGAAAGTAATGCTCAAAATTCTCCAAGCCAGGCTTCAGCAATACGTGAACCATGAACTTCCAGATATTCAAGCTGGTTTCAGAAAAGGAAGAGGTACCAGATATCAAATTGCCAACATCCGCTGGATCATCCAAAAAGCAAGAGAGTTCCAGAAGAACATCTATTTCTGCTTTATTGACTATGCCAAAGCTTTTGACTGTGTGGATCACAATAAACTGTGGAAAATTCTGAAAGTGATGGGAATACCAGACCACCTGACCTGCCTCTTGAGAAACTTATATGCCGCTCAGGAAGCAACAGTTAGAACTGGACAAGGAACAACAGACTGGTTCCAAATAGGAAAAGGAGGATGCCAAGGCTGTATACTGTCATCCAGCTTATTTAAATTATATGCAGAGTACATCATGAGAAACGCTGGGCTGGATGAACCACAAGCTGGAATCAAGATTGCTGGAGAAATATCAATAACCTCAGATATGTAGATGACACCACCCTTATGGCAGAAAGTGAAGAGGAACTAAAGAGCCTCTTGATGAAAGTGAAAGAGGAGAGTGAAAAAGTAGGCTTAAAGCTCAACATTCAGGAAACTAAGACCATGGCATCTGGTCCCATCACTTCGTGGCAAATAGATGGGAAACAGTGTCAGACTGTATTTTTTTGGACTCCAAAATCACTGCAGATGGTGACTGCAGCCATGAAATTAAAAGACACTTACTCCTTGGAAGGAAAGTTATGACCAACCTAGACAGCATATTCAAAAGCAGAGACATTACTTTGCCAACAAAGGTCTGTCTAGTCAAGGCTATTTTTTCCAGTAGTCATGTATGGATGTGAGAGTTGGACTATAAAGAAAGATGAGTGCTGAAGAATTGATGCTTTTGAACTGTGGTGTTGGAGAAGACTCTTGAGAATCCCTTGGACTTCAAGGAGATCCAACCAGTCCATCCTAAAGGAGATCAGTCCTGGTTGTTCATTTTAAGGTCTGATGTTGAAGCTAAAACTCCAATACTTTGGCCACCTGTTGCAAAGAGCTGACTCATTTGAAAAGACCCTGATGTTGGGAAAGATTGAGGGCAGGAGGGGAAGGGGACGACAGAGGATGAGGCAGTTGGATGGCTCAGCAACTCAATGGACATGAGTTTGGATGAACTCTGGGAGTTGGCGATGCTGTGGTTCATGTGGTTGCAAAGAGCCGGACATGACTGAGTGAGTGAACTGAACTGAACTGAAAATTATATTAATATAAGTGTTTAATCGGGCTTCCTTGGTGGCTCAGTGGCAAAGAATCTGCCTGCCAGTACAGGAGATGTGGGTTTGATCCCTGAATTGGGAAGATCTCCAGAGAAAATGGTAATCCACTCCAGTATACTTGCCTGGGAAATATCACAGACAGAGGAGCCTGGCAGGCTAGTCCATGGGGTGGCAAGAGTCAGACAGTACTTAGCAAGTAAACAACAACAAATGTTTATTCAGTGGTCACAGGGAATCTGTAATAGAACTAATAAAGAGTGTACACTTCATGGAATGATAATAAAATGCAAAAGGAAATGAAAGAGTAGTCATTTTTATTTAGTGGAAAGTCTAAAAACAATATACGAAACTTTTGAAAATTTTGCCCTTCAATTTTTAGAGAAACTAGTATAATTTGAGGATTATTCTGCTGGAAAAATACTTATTAGGCCTGCTTGCATAAAATCTTGTGATTGCAGTCACTTCTAGGGACTAAATCTATAAGAACTGAGCTCAATTTGCATTACCTAAATGTTCCTGCCAGGGCTAAGAATAGAAGACTCTTGATATCACAGTGCCAAATGGGAAACCACTGCCTTCTTGGAGTGAAATGAACAGTAATATCTGAGATTTTTTTCTAACTAAGATAAATGGAAGGAATAAAGAGAAATTGATGATTTTACTGCTTGGCAGTCATACTAAATATCTTATTCTTTTAAGAACTTCCTTTTTAATCTCAGTAGATAACCAATTTAATTCCACCATTTCTAACAAACCCTCACCTAAATGCCTCTCTTCACTCCATACCATTTTCCTCATTTTTTTCCTCTCCTTGTCACTTTTGCCCTAACTTCCTCTTGCCATGCAGTATCACTCGAACTTCCTCTCTCTATGATATTATATTACTGTTTTACATAAAAAAATTATACAAACACTCCAACTCCAACAGAGGACAAGTATGTTGTCTAGTAAAGAATCAGTATACTAGCCAGCTAAAAAAGCTAACCAAAAGGGATAGTCAGAAAGATTAATGTGTAGAGTTCCAAGAAAGATAAAGAAACTCTGGATCTGTTCTTAGTGTTCAAGGACCAAAATGTCAGGAAGTAAAAAGGAAACTAATAGGGAAAAATGGCTATGTCTGCCACAAGTTTAGAGACAGGAGTATACCTACGCCCACCATGAGTTTATAGAATGTTTGAAGGTTGAAAAAACTTACACTTGAGCACAAATCGTTGACAGCATCTCTTCAAATGGTGGCAATATTACAGCAATTATATATATACATCTATATACAACATATACATGTATTTTTGCCTACACAGTTCAGAATATTTTCATATTAGTGAATCTTAACAATTTTTACCCCTTTCGGGGTCATTATGCATCAGAGACCATGTGATAGTCATTAATAAGGCTCGTCAACTACAGCTTAGCAATCGAACAACAACAAAAGATTCAGTAACTGCCACTATAATCAAAATATGTAACTGCTCCATCATCACAAATGAGCTTCCTTTATAGTCTCAGTCTTCACCCTGTTTCTGTCCCCTAGTAATCATTAATCTTTTCTTCATCACTATAGTTTTGTCATTTTGAGGACATTCAGTTCAGTTCAGTCACTCAGTTGTGTCCAACTCTTTGCGGTCCCATGAATCGCAGCACGCCAGGCCTCCCTGTCCATCACCAACTCCTGGAGTTCACTGAGCCTCACGTCCATCGAGTCAGTGATGCCATCCAGCCATTTCATCCTCTGTCGTCCCCTTCTCCTCCTGCCCCCAATCCCTCCCAGCATCAGGGTCTTTTCCAATGAGTCAACTCTTCACAGGAGGTGGCCAAAGTACTGGAGTTTCAGCTTCAGCATCAGTCTTTCCAATGAATACCTAGGACTGATCTCCTTTAGGATGGACTGATTGGACCTCCTTGCAGTCCAAGGGACTTTCAAGAGTCTTCTCCAACACCACAGTTCAAAAGCATCAATTCTTCAGCGCTCAGCTTTCTTCACAGTCCAACTCTCACATCCATACATGACCACTGGAAAAACTATAGCCTTGACTAGATGGACCTTTGTTGGCTAAGTGTGTAATTATACAGTTTGCAACTTTTGGAGATAGACATCTTTCACTAAAGCACAATGTCTTTGAGATCCATCCAAGTTGTTGTATATATCAGTAGATTGTTCCTTTTTATTGGTGAAAAGTTTTCCACTGTATGGATGTATCCGTTTATTTAACCACTCACCCAATGAAGGATATTTGTGTTGTTTATAGGTTTTTGCTTTCACAAATGAAGCTGCTATGAACATTCATGTAGAGATTTTTGTGTGAATGCGTTTTCATCTCTCTAGGGTAAATGCCTAAGACTGTGTTTGCTGAGTCTTATTCACTAGTACATGCTTAGTTTTATAAGAAACTGTCAAACTGTTTTCTAGAGTAGTGCTACCATTTTACACTGGTGCCAGCAATAGCGGAGAGATCCAGTCTCCTGAATCCTCATCAGCATTTGCTATTATGACTATTTTTTTATTTTAGTTATTCTATTAGGTGTGCAGTAGTATCTCACAGTGGTTTTAATTTACATTTCTCTCATGACTTATGATTTTGAACACTGCTTATATCTCTATTTGCAATGTGTATCTCTTCTCTGAAAAGTCTTTGTTTATTTACTTGTTTTTGCACATTTTCCTAATTGATTTGTTTTTATACTGTTGAACTTTGAAAGCTCTTTACCTATTCTAGATACAATATTTTTGTCAAATATGTGGTTTGCAAATATTTTCTCCCTGTCAGTAGTTTGTCTTCATCCTCTAACAGGTTTTGTTTTTTTCACAGCAAAAAGTTTTTAATTCCAATGAAGTCAAATTTTAAAATATTTTCTTTTAGTTAAAAGATTGTGCTTTCAATATCATGTCTAAAAACTCATCTTCTAGCCCTTGGTCCTGAAGATTTTCTCCTACATTTTCCATAATGTTTGTATAGCTTTATGTTTTACATTTAGATTTATGATTTATTTTGAATTAATATTGTGTACACTGTGAAGTTTAGATTGAAGTTAATTTTTTTTTTTTTACTTATAGAACTCTGTGCTAGTACCATTTTTTGAAAAGACAATTCTTTCTTCACCTTTGTCAAAAATCACTTAGCTGAACTTGGATTCAGTTCAGTCGCTCAATTGTGTCCGACTGTTTGCGACCCCATGAATCACAGCATGCCAGGCCTCCCTGTCCATCACCAACTCCCAGAGTTTACTCAACCTCATGTCCATTGAGTCATTGATACCATCCAACCATCTCATCCTCTGTCGTCCCCTTCTCCTCCTTCCTTCAATCTTTCCCAGCATCAGGGTCTTTTCAAATGAGTCAGCTCTTTGCATCAGGTGGCCAAAGTATTGCAGTTTGAGTTTCAACATCAGTCCTTCCAATGAATATTCAGGACTGATTTCCTTTAGGATGGACTGGTTGTATCTCCTTGCAGTCCAAGGGATTCTCAAGAGTCTTCTCCAACACCACAGAACTTGGGTTAGTCTTTCTTAATTCTCTATTCTGTTCCATTGATCTATGTGTTTCTGAAAAGACATTTTAAAAACAAAACTACTTCCTTTAGAATAATTTCCTTCAAATTGAGGGTTTGGTCTTTCAGAAAAGAATGGAGACTCTTGGGAGTTTCATGCAGTTTGGATGACCAAATATAAGTTATATGCATGGATGGTTTGATATAACCATTATGAGTATTACAGGAGGAAGCATCAGATGCTTCCCATAAAAAGGAACCCACGAGTTACAAATATCAAGTTACTAAACACTTCAAGATTCAGTGCTTTATGCCAACTCCAGAATGATGCCAAAAGCTTTGAAAGATATTTAAATGAATATATTTTAAAGATATATACGTATATCTCTCTTTTCTGTTTTTCATTCCATTTCATACTCTAAAGATAGAAATTAGCAGGCCTGAGAACACACCAAATCCTGTTTCAAGATCTGTAGTCACTGAATATACTGTCAGTTGCAAAATGCCTGACTGCAGTTAATGACCTAAACTGCTGTAATTTATTTCAGTTTTCAAATAAACTCAGCTGACACTTGTTTGACTAGCAAACCAAAGCAAACAGGAGTCTCACGAGCATGAATGAGATGTGAAAGACAATAAGAAAAACTGAAATTGTAGGCCAATTGCATGATATTTTCTATGGGGGAAGGGTGGATTTAAACTCTTTGAGTTTATTTTCATTTCCTTCAGTAAGTCTGGGTCTGTTTTCATCCATAATTAACACATTGGAATCTCTTTCTACTAAGCAACAACAACATAAAATAGGTGTTTCCTGAATTCTTTGAGGATTAAGTTGATGATAATCTCCTCTACAATACACATATAAGAAATCTACAAAATAAAATTCTTCTGTAAATTAGAAATGGACTTTTTCTATGGAATTTAACTCTTTCTGTTTATTTTATTCTCACTAATTCAGTTTAACTTTTCTAATAATTTTATTCTCTGATTCTATCCAAATAAGGAGTTACTGTATCATCTAAAATCATAGCCTTGGGGAAAGTCATGAATTTTCAAGAGAAAACATCTTTTTATGGAGTAGAGTTAAGGATATTGAGGGTTAAAAGGGAACATGGTTAGGATAGGGGCTAGAGAATAAAATATGTGATCATAAAGTGCCTATTTCAAGGGGAAAGGGAAAATAAAATATATCCAAAGTTAGAGTTTATTGACATTCATTTCAGTTCAGTCACTCAGTCGTGTCTGACTCTTTGCGACCCCATGAATTGCAGCATGCCAGGCCTCCCTGTCTATCACCAACTCCTGGAGTTCACTCAAACTCACGTCCATCGAGTCAGTGATGCCATCCAGCCATCTCATCCTTTTTGACATTAGCTGTTCTTAACCCATATTATTTTCACACCTCACACTCCACTGAAAAATCTTGCTGACTTGAACCTCTACCAATTTTGAATATTGAATACCTTCACATCATGAATAAAATTGGTTTGATTTAATCATCTTTTTCCACATTACCATCTATGTATCAGAGGCCTAACTGCTACCCCTGGGTTTGCCTCTGCTGAGCTCATTTGTGGGAAACGTTTTAAAGGGCAACCACAGTGAGTCAAACATGTTTCCACAATTGCACAGCTGTGGTACCTTTGCGTACTTTTCTATTAATAACATTACATGCTATTTATAAGCAGGACATTGTAATTGTGCTGATTTCATGAGCCCAGCCATATGGCTTCTTTTAGGGTCTTTAAAAGTGAACAGCTGGTTTTCACAAACATTTATTAAATAATTATGATTCAAAATTTAGCTTCAAAATCTAAAACTTTACCTAAGCTTTAATTGGCAACAACAGTGGGCATGAAAATTCTAGGTGTGATATGTGGCAGGTGCAATGTGCTGATAAAATATCCTTTTTAATTTCTACTATTAGGGTAGAAAATTATTAATTACCCCTGGAATACTAATCAAAAGAAAGAAATAGTTCAAATGGTTAGGCTAATGATCTATTAGAATTAAACTGCATTTGAAAACTCAGAGTCATGAATTAACTAAAATTAGTCTTTTTAGATGAACTAGGTTGTCCAGAACAAAATTACTTTCACCACATTAAAACCTACTTCATTTCTAAGTCCTCAATAAATATGTTCTGTTCTTTCCTGAAGTATTGTGCCTCAGCCAAAATTTACTACTCTTCTCTTCAATGTCTGTTACTATTTTGACTGCTTATCAGATGTTTATTTGAACCTCAAATATATGCACCAGAAGCAGGGCTAAGAACACAGGCCCTATCTAATAATATTAAATAATACTAATAATTAACTAGATCATCTCTTTCATTCTTTATAAATAAGTAGCAACATATTTTGGTGACTTAGAATAAAATGTCGTTCAAGTTAATCCATTAGACCATGATAAAACCTTACCTGCTCAACTGTGATAGGCAGAGAGCTAGATTCTGGTATTACTCTGCTATCTCCTAGCTTGAAGAGAGTGGGAAAGTTACAAGAAGTTAGTGTTTAAAAGGAATAGATCACCATTTGATCTAGAAGGTAAAAAACCCTAGATTTTTACGTCAGAACACATATTCCTAATTCTCTGCTCTATTCTGAGGGAGGAGAAAGAAGAAATACATTTTTTAAAAAATGCTGCCAAGAAGTAATTCTCAGCAATTGATTAAAGAAACTGTAATCAGAGCTGTACAGTCATCATAACCATCAATCTTCTTTGTTTAAGTCAGCCAGGAACACTTGTTTCTTAGAACTAGTTGAGGATAGATGATTCTAGCCTTAAACAGGGAGGTCTGCACTTTAAATTCCTTATCAAAAACTTTTCATCATAAAAGAGCAAAATTTATAAAACTAATTGGTGGAGAATATTATCATATATTGTTTTTCTGTCATCAAAAAAGATGAGCACATATATTATGTCTTTGAAAATAGTACTTATGTTTTGATGCAGTTCAAAGAAAAAAATTAGGTAGATGGTTCTTAATCTTAAAATTTTACAGGCCATATATTAATAAAAACTGTTTCAAATTTAGTTCTATATTTAAAATATTATAATAGCATCAGAAAGAATTTAATTTATATATATATTTTCATTAAAAAGGGTAATTCACACAGAATAACATACCCTAGTTTTAAGGCATTAAAAAACACAAATAACAAAAATGAATGACTTGAAATAAAACCAGTAAAGGAAATAAACAGCTAGTTCTCCAGAAAAACATAAAAACATATGAAAAGATATTCAATCTCACTAATAATTAAAAATACAGATTAAAACAATGAAATTTTGCACCTATAAAATTAGCTAAAATTTTTACAAGTTTGATGATTTTCGGTAGCAACGGTTTGAGGGAAATAAGAATCCTCATACATTGTTGAAGAAAGTGCAAATTACCAAAATGTTTTATCAAGGCAATTTTGTAATATCTACAAAAGTAAAAAGTCTGCTCTCTTTGATATACAAATCCCACTGTCAAAAAGTCATCCTACATAAATACCTACAAAATAATGCCAAAATATATGTGTAAATGATTATTACAGCAAAAATAAATAAATAAAACAATCTAAATCCTTATAAAGACTGGCTGAATAAATAAATTTCATCCATATAATTAAATGTAATGCAGTCATTAATAGATTAAAAGGACTGAGTAATCTATACTGATAATGTGGAAAATGATCCAAATATATTAGGTCAAAAAAACAAGGCATGAACACAATATAAATTCCTCTTATATAAACATAAAAAGGGCATACATTTACATGCAGATGTGGGCATTAAAATGTTTATGAAAAAATATACAAGAAGCAATTAACAGTGATTGCCTTTGAGGAGAGATACTATAAATAAGAATAGAACAATACTCTTGCTTTTTTACTTTTCTATGGCTAGAGTTAAATGTATGGGTGCTCAGACCTGTCTGATGTTTTGTAACCCATGGACTGTAGCCCCCTAAGCTCCTCTGTCCATGGGATTTCCCAGGATCTTTAGGGGATCTTCCTGACACAGGAATCAAACAGTGTTTAAATGCAAGATCCGAAACTCTGTCCCTGAGCCCTCCTGAATCTATATCTGAAAAAGATCCCTGGCAATATGTAAAACTAAAATTTGGTAGTTCCGTTCAGTTACTCATTCATGTCCAACTCTTTGCAACACCATGGACTGCACCAGGCCAGGCTTCCCTGTCCATCACCAACTCCTGGAGCTTGCTCAAACTCATGTCCATTGAGTCAGTGATGTCATCCAATCAGCTCATCCTCTGTCATCCCCTTCTCCTCCTGCCTTCCATCTTTCCCAGCATCAGGGTCCTTTCTACTGAGTCAGTTCTTCTCATCAGGTGGCCAAAGTATTGGAGTTTCAGCTTCAGCATCAGTCTTTCCAATGAACACCTAGGACTGATCTCCTTTAGGATGGACTGGTTGGACCTCCTTGCAGTCCAAAGGACTCTCAAGAGTCTTCTCCAACACCACAGTTCAAAAGCATCAATTCTTCAGTGCTCAGCTTTCTTCACAGTCCAACTCTCACATCCATACATGACCACTGGAAAAACCATAGCCTTGACTAGATGGACCTTTGTTGGCAAAGTAATGTCTGCTTTTTAATATGCTGTCTAGGTTGGTCATAGCTTTTCTTTCAAGGAGCAAGTGTCTTTTAATTTCATGGCCGCAGTCACATCTGCAGTGATTTTGGAGCCCCCCAAAATAAAGTTTCATTGTTTCCATTGTTTCCCCACCTATCTGCCATAAAGGGATGGGACCGGATGCCATGATCTTAGTTTTCTGAATGTTGAGCTTTAAGCCAACTTTTTCACTCTCCACTTTCACTTTCATCAAGAGGCTTTTTAGTTCCTATTCACTTTCTGCCATAAGGGTGGTGTCATCTGCATATCGGAGGTTATCGATATTTCTCCTGGCAATCTTGACTCCAGCTTGTGCTTCTTCCAGCCCAGCGTTTCTCATGATGTACTCTGCATAGAAGTTAAATAAGCAGGGTGACAATATACAGCCTTGACGTACTCCTTTTCCTATTTGGAACCAGTCTGTTGTTCCATGTCCAGTTCTAACTGTTGCTTCCTGACCTGCATATAGGTTTCTCAAGAGGCAGGTCAGGTGGTCTGGTATTCCCATCTCTTTCAGAATTTTCCACAGTTTATTGTGATCCACACAGTCAAAGGCTTTGGCACAGTCAATAAAGCATTCAATATCGCGGTAATCCAAGCCTATGTCCCAACCAGTAATGCTGAAGAAGCTGAAGTTGAACAGTTCTATGAAGACCAGAAGACCTTTTAGAACTAACTCCCCCAAATGATGTCCTTTTCATTATAGGGGACTGGAATGCAAAAGTAGGAAGTCAGAAACACCTGGCTCCTACTGCTGCTGCTGCTAAGTCGCTTCAGTCGTGTCCGACTCTGTGAGACCCCATAGACAGCAGCCCACCAGGAACCCCCTTCCCTGGAATTCTCTAGGTAAGAACACTGGAGTGGGTTGCCATTTCTTCTCCAAGAAACATCTGGAGTAACAGGCAAATTTGGCCTTGGAGTACAGAATGAAGCAGGGCAAAAGCTAATAGAGTTTTGCCAAGAGAACACACTGGTCATAGCAAACACCCTCTTGCAACAAGACAAGGGAAGACTCTACACATGGACATCACCAGATGGTCAACACTGAAATCAAAGACTTTGGCACAGTCATAAAGCAGAAATAGATGTTTTTCTGGAACTCTTTTGCTTTTTCAATGATCCAACGGATGTTGGTAATTTGATCTATGGTTCCTCTGCCTTTTCTAAATCCAGCTTGAACATCTGGAAATTCTCGGTTCATGTATTGCTAAAGCCTGGCTTGCAGAATTATGAGCATTACTTTGCTAGCATGTGAGGTGAGTGCAATTGTGTAGTAGTTTGAACATTCTTTGTATTGCCTTTCTTTGGGACTGGAATGAAAACTGACTTTTTCCAGTACTGGGGCCACTGCTGAGTTTTCCAAATTTTCTGGCATATTGAGTGCTGCACTTTCACAGCATCATCTTTTAAGATTTGAAATAGCTCAACTGGGGTTCCATCACCTCCACTAGCTTGTTTGTAATGATGTTTCCTAAGGCCCACTTGACTTCGCATTCCAGGATGTCTGGCTCTAGGTGAGTGGTCACACCATCGTGTTTATGTGGGTCATGAAGATCTTTTTTGTATAGTTCTTCTGTGTATTTTTGCCACCTCTTAATATCTTCTGCTTCCAGTAGGCCCATACCATTTCTGCCCTTTATTTTTCCCATCTTTGTATGAGATGTTTCCTTGGTGTCTCTAACTTTCTTGAAGTGGTCTCTAGTCTTTCCCATTTTATAGTTAACCAATGGCACCCCACTCCAGTACTCTTGCCTGGGAAATCCCATGGATGGAGGAGCCTGGTAGGCTACAGTCCATGGGGTCGCTAAGAGTCAGACATGACTCAGCAACTTCACTTTCACTTTTCACTTTCATGCATTGGAGAAGGAAATGGCAACCCACTCCAGTGTTCTTGCCTGGAGAATCCCAGGGACGGGGGAGCCTGGTGGGCTGCCGTCTATGGGGTCGCACAGAGTCGGACACGACTGGAGTGACTTAGCAGCTATGTATGCCTGCAGTTCCTTGTGCACACCTGGATCACAGCATTCATTATACAGTATTCACAACTTTGTTTACTGATCTAAATCCTGCACTGGAGGTGAGGTTGATAAAAGCAAGATCTAAGTTGTTTGTTTTTCTTATTTGGCTGCACAGAGCAGCTTGTATGATCTTTGTTCCCCAAGCAGGGACTGAACCCTGGCCCTCTGCAGGGAAAGCATGAAGTCCTAACCACTGAACAGCCAGGGTATTCGCTAAGACTTTTGTTGTTGTTGCTGTTCTGTTGAACTTAGCACACAATAGAATATAAGTGTTTGTTAAATAAATGAGTAAATACGGAAGAAAAGAAGAATGAAAAAATAAACGCAAATTTATTTATTTTTCAAATAAATTTATTGTATTTATAAATAAATAGATGCAAATTTATTGCTCTTTTATCACAAGCCATCAAATGGCAATATAGAAATATTCATTACAAGTGACAGAAAAAGTGATCTCTTAAAAATTATTTTTTTAAAACCACTATGTTTAAAAGTATACATTTCATAGAAACACATTACAAATATTTTCACCCTCAACAAATAGTACATAAGTCCAGGACTCCAACTAAAATCTCTTAAAATTTTCGTCCTTTCTTTTAAAAAGTCCCACATAATATCACCAGTTGGAGCACAAGTTAATAGTTGAAAAGATACAAATAAATTACTGTTAGATAGCTATTGTTTCTTTGATGACACACAAATTATGCTACTGTTTATCTTTAAGACTGCAGTTGCTGCTGATTCTGCGTCACTGTTTACTATAATTACAGCCTTCGGATCTCATTCTGACCCATATGCCATTATAGGACATGCCCAGGCCAGATTAGCAATTTCAGAAATCAGCAGCACTGATGGATGTCTGCAAAATTGTGGCAATAGAAATCTCTTTTTTCTGGTAGTATGAAAATTCTTTGTATCACTTCCCCCTTCAACCAAAAATTCCTCACCTGGCTGTTTCTCGCCACTCAGCATCCTCACCTTCACGCCAGCAAATCTCATCGAGTTCTGTGAAGAGGTCATGAGGAATGTGCTCCTCATCATCATCCTCAGTCCCAAGAATAAACTGTACTCGCTGTGATGGGGTGTCTATGGATACCAGAGACAAGAACATGCATCAACAAGACCCTGAGCTGCGAATGTCTCAGTTACCACCTTCCACACTACTCACATCTCCCCCACCGCAGCACTCATCCAGAGTAGACTTGAGAAATGAAGACAAATTCAGTATTACATTAAGTCCAGTAAAATATGGGATCATAAACACATAAAATGTAAATATGTTATATTTTACTATACTATACTATAATAGAGTAATAATGTACTATAATGTACTATATTACATAATATACTATATTATCAAAGATAGTACTATATTTGATATGCTATATTTGATAGTACTTTAATAATGTACTATATTATCAAAGATAAAATCAAATGTGATGATTATTTTGGATTACTTAAGCATCATGGAAAATATTTCCACATCTCTCATACATACACGCACAGTTTCTCTTATCACATTTCTTCCCTTTATGGTCATATTCAGAAGAGTTGACTATGATAAAATTCACTTATATTAAAACTATGCTGAGTATAATTTACCAAAAAGAACTCCTTTGCGAGGCTTCTTGGCAATTACACCCTTATCCTTCCCCTCACCCCTGGCAACCATTAATCTGGTTCCTACTGCTATAGTTTTGCCTTTTCCAGAATGCCATACAAGTGGAAACATATGGTGTATAGCTTTTAGAGACTGTTATTCACTTACCAATATGCCTTTAAGGTTTTGAGATTTATCTGTGTCATGGAATATATCAGTAATTCATTCTTTTTATTGCTAAGTAATAGTCCATTATATGAATGTACCTTGTTTTGCTTATCTATTCATTTGTTTAGGGATATTAAATTTACAGTTTTTCAATTATGAATAGAACTGCTATAAATATTCTAAATTTTTGTGCGAGTGTAAATTTTTATTCTCTGGGGTAAATACCTAGGAGTAGAATTGCTGGGTTACCTGGTAAATATATGTTCAATCAATATACTTGTGATGAAAATTATAAAACTTTATTGAATGATACACTGGGACGACCCAGAGGGATGGAATGGGGAGGGAGGAGGGAGGAGGGTTCAGGATGGGGAACACATGTATACCTGTGGCGGATTCATTTTTATATTTGGCAAAACTAATACAGTTATGTAGAGTTTAAAAATAAAATAAAATTTAAAAAAAAAGTACACCTAAATAAATGAATATATTTATATTAATGGAAAAGCCCAATAGTGGAAAACCATCTTATAAATTCAGTGCTATTACAATAAAATATCTGGTATTTTCAAATATTTTTTAAAACACAAGAGAATGAATAAATCAGTAACAAACCATAGTAATCACTTAAGTCTATAATATTAAATATTTTGTGAAAATAAACAAATTAATAAGTAATTTAAAGGATTAGGTTATAATTAAGTCACAACTGTGAGGATTTTGGAAGTCAAAGTGAAAAAGATACATATAATATAAAATATGATATAGTCTCATACTTTTTGTATCAATAAATGTTTGCAGTGGGGCCTTGCTTCTGCCTACCTTAATAGCCTTAGCTTCTGCCTTGTAATTCCACTCTGGGTACCTTAATTTTCTTTCAGATTTTTAAAAATAGCATGTTCCTTCCCATTTCAGGGCCACTGCACATACTGTCTCCTCTAGATCTCCTGTATCTTTCATCATCTACTTCACTATAATATACTTTGGCAAGCCTACCTAATCAGACTCATAAAACACACACACACACACACACACATGAGCACTCATATGCAACAATTAAGTCAGGCACCTGTTATCTTAATTCACAGCACTCTATATTTCTCCTTATTATACTTTCCTTAATTGCAATTTAAAATTTACTGCTCGATAACAAATTAAATACTTTAAGTAGAAAATATTTCCAGCTGCCAGAATTAGTTTCCTAGAAGAAGATAGGATCAAGTTCCTAAAGAAGAATAATGCATGCAAAAAACACTTTTAAAATTATAAAGCATCATACAAATACTATTAATGATGACTGATGCTGATTCTAGTGGTAGTGGGGATGGATACAATGAAAATATAGCCATGTCAAAATAGAGAGGTTTAGAATTTGAAGCAGGGAGAATGAGAAAAATACTAGCGCCATTAATTGAAAGAGGGTTATAACATGGATGAGCCTTGAAGATGCTAAGTGAAATGTCAGACAGAGAAACACAACTACTATTAATATATGATCTTACTTATACGTGGAATCTAAAAAAAGACAAAACAATAAAACCAAAGCATTAGCTGCTCAGTCTTTGTGACCCCATGGACTATAGCCCACCAGGCTCCTCTGTCCATGGAATTCTCCAGGCAAGAATACTGGTATAGATAGCCATTCCCTTCTCCAAGGGATCTTCCTGACCCACAGATTGAACTCATATCTCCTGCGTTGCAGGCAGATTTTTACCATCTGAGCTAAACTCATGGAAAAAGAGTTCAGACTTGTGCTTACCAGCAGTATGGAGTACAAAGAGGAGAAAGTGGAGAAAAAATGGTCAAAGGGTATAAACTTCCAGTTGTAAGTACTAGGGATGTAATAGACAACATGATGACTATACTTAACACAGCTTTATGATATGTAAGTAAGTTGTTGAGTAAATTCTATGAGTTCTCATCTGTGATGAATGTTAACTAAACCTATCATGGCAGTCATTTCACAACATATGTAAAGCAAACCATCATGTACTTATACCATGAGGTATAAGTTATTTTTCAACAAAACTCGGGGGAAAAGGGTTGTCGGAATGAGGAGCCAGTATTGTAGGCTGAGAGCACAGGAGACATCTTTTAGATATGCTGAGTTTGAGGTGATTATAGTTCAAACATAGAAAGATGGTCACAGGACTGCTGGATATTTGATTCAGTAAAGAGGACAAGGTCAGAGGTAAAGACACAGGTTGCACGTAACTAGAGAAGTAATACGATTACAACGAATGAGGACTCAGAAATGAAAGACAAGAGAAGGCTCAGTATCAGGGGAATTATATGATTTAATATTTAGGATGAGGAAGAGGAGTTAAAAATCAGAAAAGGATTAGATAGATATGTAAAAGGATTGGTACACTGAACAAATATATAATGAACACCTTCCATTGGTCAGGTGAATTAGACAGACATAAACAGAAAGAAAAAAACCCTCTGCCCTTATAAAACTTACATTTGATGAAGAGAGTAGTATAACAGGGTCAAGGTAAAAAAGAACAAGTCAATAATGTCAGATGCTGTAGAATCATTGATGAGGACTGAGAGTAATAGGATTCTAATAGCTTAATATTCAACAGTACTGGAATTCCAAAGACCATATATTACTTTTATAATCACAAATAAACTATTCTATTGGAATATAGACCATATTTTCAACAAATGGTTACTTAAAATCAAATTTACGAAGTTATACTATAGGAAGAAACCCACTAATAGAATCATAATTGGAAATAAGCAAGTTCTTTTGCAAACTTGAACCTTTTCATTACTAGTTATGTTACTCAAACTGATTTAGTTACTCACATGCTAATTATAAAGTGTTTGGCTATGGTGAGACTATAAGACAAGGTAAAAAGTCAGATTTTTAAAAGTATCAATATCTTCTATGGATCGAGCATTTTCATATAATATCTCTTTATGTCTGAGCAATAAACTACTCAAAAGGACACACATCACTCAGTCTGAAAATGCAGTGAACATAATAAAAGAGCTATAACATCCATGTTATGGATAAGAAGACTCAATATTAATGGATGAGACATTATGGAAGAACAGGATGACAGTTCTTCCCAACTTGATCTGTAGATTTAATGCAATCCCAATCAAAATCCCATCAAGTTATTTTATGGACACCAACAAACTGATTCTAAAGTTTATATGGAAAGGTAAAGGCACAGGACCCAGAATAGCCAAAAAAATGTTGAAGGAGTAAAACAAAGTTAGAAGACTGACATTCCACAACTTCAAGACTTACTATAGAGCTACAACAATCAGGACAGTGTGATAATATCAGAAGAACAGACAAATAGATCAATGGAACAGAATAAAGAGCCCAACTATAGAATTCTGTAAATATAGTCATCTGATTTTTGACAAAGGAGCCAGAGTAGTAAAGTTTCTTCAACAAATGGACATCCACATGCAAAAACACTGATCTAGACACAGACCTTACAACACTTTTCCAAAATAAACTCAAAATGGATCATGTGTGTGTGTGTGTGTGTGTGTGTGCTCAATCATATCTGACTCTTTTGCAACCCCAGAGACTGTAGCCCACCAGGCTCCTCTGTGCGTGGGATTTTCCAGGTGAGAGTACAGTGGGTTGCCATTTCCTCCTCCAGGGGATCTTCCCCACCCAAAGATCAAACCCACATCTCTTGAGCCTTCTGCATTGGCAGGTGGATTCTTTACCACTGCACCACCTGGAAGTCCCCAAAATGGATCATAGATCTACATGTAAAACACAAACACATAAAACCCTCAGAAGATAACATAGGAGAAAACCTAGATGACCCTGAGTATGGTGATGCCTTTTTAGATACAGCACCAAAGATAACTATCCATGAATGAAAGACAATGTTAAAAAAAATTGGAAGACAAGCTACAGACTAGAAAATGGCACATCTGATAAAGGACAGTTATCCAAAATACACAAAGACATCTTAATACTCAACATTAATAAAACCAATATGAGAGTTCCTTGGACTGTAAGGAGATCCAACCAGTCCATCCTAAAGGAAATCAGTCCTGAATATTCATCGGAAAGACTGATGCTTAAGCTGAAACTCCAATACTTTGGCCACCTGATGCGAAGAATGGACTCATTGGAAAAGACCCTGATGCTGGAAAAGATTGAAGGCAGGAGGGGAAGGGGACGACAGAGGATGTGATGGTTAGATGGCATCACCAACTCAATGGACGTGAGTTTGAGTAAACTTCAGGAGTCGGTGATAGACCGGGAGGCCTGGCATGCTACAGTTCATTGGGTCGCAAAGAGTTGGACAAGACTGAACTGAACTGAATAAAACCAACAACTTGTTTTTAAAAAACAGGTCAACAATTTTAATGGGTAACTCACCGGAGAAGATACACAGATGGGAAATAAATATATGAAAAGATGCTCCACATCATATGTTATCAGGGAAATTCAGAACAACGAGATAACATTATGCACATATTAAAATGCCCCCAATCCAGAATTCTAACCACACCAAATCCCAGCAAGGATGTGAAGCAACAGAAACTCTCATTCACTGCTGCTGGAAATGTAAAATCTTACGGCCACTTTGGAAGATGACTTAGCTTCTTACAAAACTAATCATACTTTTACTACATGATCCGGTAATTGCTCTACTTGGTATTTACCCAAAGGAGTTGAAACTTATGCCTACCAAAGAAACTCTATACACGGATGTTTATAGCAGCTTTATTCATAATTGCCAAAACTTGGAAGAAAGCAAGATGTCCTTCAGTAGGTGATGGATAAATATGTTATGACTCATCTAGACAACAAAATATTATTCAATGCTAAAGTTAAATGAGATACTAAGCTATGAAAAGGCATGGAGGAATCTTACATGTGTATTAGTTGTTGAAAGAACCTAACCTGAAAAGGCTACATTCTGTACAATTTCAACTATGTGACGTTCTGGAAAACTACAGTGAGAGTAAAAAGGTCAGTGGTTGTTGGAAGTGGGAGTGGGATTTAAGGACTGAATATAGAGGATTTTTAGGGCATTAAAACATTCTGTATGATATTTAAATGACAGATATATGCCATTATACATTTGTTCAATCCCATAGATATACAACACCAAAGTGAGCCCTAAGGTAAACTATGGCTTTGGACATGATTATGCTGTGTCTACACGGGTTCATCCTTGGTAAAAATGTACCATTTTGGTAAGCAATATTAATAGTAGGGGACACAAGGAGTGGGAGCAATGAGTATATGGGAATTCTTTGTACCTTCCTGGGAATTTTGACGTAAACCTAAAACTGTTCTAAAAAATAAAGGTTTTAAATGTAGGACACCTCAGTTGTCAAATTGTTCAATTGTTCCCACCAATATGCACCACTGTATCACATATATAATGACATATATTCAAGAAATTATAAAAAAAAGGAAAAAGAAGCTACATTTACATAGTTTATTTGCTTCAGGCATTAGCAAAACATTTCTCTTTTAGAATGTTAATATGTAAGATTTGGTTTTATTACTAAATATTTTAAGAAATTTGTTAACTAAATTTTACAGCAAAATGAATAAGAATTAAGTCAATAGACAAGTCTCCAGCTTAACTACTTCAAAAGAAGATGCCAATTTCCTAGATGTAATATGAATGTTGATTTTGAAATGAGGCTGCTGAATCCCCATGAATGTCCTTAAGGAAATTACAGTGTGGCAGATACATTTATGATTTAGTTTATCTGAAGTAAGATGCTAATATTATATTTTTACTAAAAGCATAATATCTGGGTGATAATAATAAATATTAAACCCAATATCAGAGTCAAGACAGCCTGTTACCTTTATGACTGGTTGCTCTGGACCAAAAAAAAAACTTAAATCAGAGTTTCAAATAGCTATAAAAAAAGAGAAAAAATTGCAATTTTAGAGTTACACTAAGAAATCAATTATATTTTTCTATTAGACATACCCATGTGACAAGACATAGCAGTTTTGTATCTCACAACAGTCTGTTTTAACTACTAACTCACTTATCACAGTCCAGAGCAGCCATGCCTCAACACTGGCATTGTTTCTCATGCTTTTGAAACAATTTCTCTCATCACTGTTTTCAATGACTTATTTCAGTGTATTCTGCATCAGTAATCTGGGGATCTGTAATATTTACCATGTACCCAATCTCCCTAACTCTACTATGGGCAGGAACCTTATGTTTAAGACTTCTTAGTGTTTCCCCTAATAAAGCACAAGGATCACTCACCACAACAGAGCCATGAAATAATATGAAGAAATAAGAACCTCACAGTTATGAATAAAGAGGTTTGGAAAGTCTGAGGTAGGGTATCATATATTTAAAAGACTTCTCAAAGACACAATGATAATAGCATAGGAAATCATTTTAAGAGTAGATAATTTATTCTTAGACAAAAGATATTTTATTTGGGTTTTAAATAAATAGAACTTCTTGTATCTGGCTTTTCATTCTTCAAAGTAGAAATGATTTTACAGATATTGCATTATGCTCACAAAAATCTTTTTATGATCATCCTATCACCATATTTTTAATGTCTTAAAAAGAAATTCAGATTATGTTTCAACACAGCAAATGTTCAAAATGTTATTCAATGACCTTTTAAATGTCTATTCAACTTAAAATTATATGACATAAATCATGTAAATTATAGTAATATCAATATAAGAAAAAAATTTCTAAGCATAAATATTTTTCTATGTTGATAGCTATTTTATTTATTTTTAAGATAGCCACTGAAAACATCCTGACCTGCATGCTCAGTCATGTCCTACTCTTTGCAGCCTCAGGGACTATATAGTCCGCCAGGCTCCTCTGTCCATAGATCATTGTAATACAAACTGTAGCTAAGGCTCTAATAGATTAAGATAAGGATTTG
Source organism: Bubalus kerabau (assembly GCF_029407905.1). NCBI lineage: Eukaryota > Metazoa > Chordata > Mammalia > Artiodactyla > Bovidae > Bubalus > Bubalus kerabau. Next base: position 88,283,919 of record NC_073626.1, read on the forward strand.
TTTCTGTATTTAGTAAAATTATAATGGAAATAAATTACAAAATATAGAAAACTACGCTAGTGAATAAGGGTCTCAGCCTCTTACTAGCCTCTTCTGGAATCTGTAGATACATCAAACAATATCATTAAAAGAATGAAAGTATAAGCCACAAGTGTGGGAAGATAATTGAAATGTGAAAACAAAAGACTTATATCCATAATATGTAAAGAACTTCCACAAATCAAAAAGAAAAAAAAAACAATCAAAAAAGAAAATCAAGCATAATACTTGAATAGGCACTTCATAGAAGAGACTATCCAAATGGCCAAAAGGCAAATGCTAAGTTACATAACCTCACTGGTAATCAAGAAATGCAAATTAAGACAATGACATACCATTATGCCCCTGATCAGATGGTTAATGTTAATAGAATGAAATTGTCAGCTGTTAGTTAGAATGTAAACAACAAACACTCTCACACTTCACTGGTGAAAGTATAGACATGTACCCTGCTTTGGAAACTGGTATCATCTACTAAAATTGAAATACACATATCCTATGACTCAGTAATAAATAATTTCATTCTTAGGTATGAGAAATGCATATATGCACCAAGAGCCAAGAGACATATGTTCACGGCACCGTTCTTCATAGTATCTCCAAAAATTAAATGATCTAAATGTCCATAAATAGTAGAATGCATGGTATTTACAAATGAATGAACACTATACCATAATAAAAATGAATAAACCAAAGCTACAGTCAAAAACATTTTGAATCCCAATAACACACTGTTCGGAGAAGGCAATGGCACCCCACTCCAGTACTCTTGCCTGGAAAATCCCATGGGTGGAAGAGCTTGGTAGGCTGCAGTCCATGGGGTCGCTAGAGTCGGACACGACTGAGCGACTTCACTTTCACTTTTCATTTTCATGCATTGGAGAAGGAAATGGCAACCCACTCCAGTGTTCTTGCCTGGAGAATCCCAGGGACGGGGGAGCCTTGTGGGCTGCCATCTGTGGGGTCACACAGAGTCAGACATGACTGAAGCGACTTAGCAGCAGCAGCAACACACTGTTGAGCAACTGATCAAGACACATATACCTCCTGTATGACTTCATTTATAAAAAATTCAAAAACAGGCAGGACACCCAATATAAGAAGAGAGACTAGAGATCCTTTTGGGGAGAAGCAAGAGAGTAACTGGGAGTGAGGACAAAATAGGTTTCTGGAGCACTAGCCGAATTAACGGTTACACAGATGTTTCTCTGTGATAAATCATTGAGTTGTACACTTGCGTTTCTGTTTTAACATTTATAAATATTTGTGTTATATTTTATTAAAAATATTTTAAAAAAAAACTAATTGATATTCTCTTCTATCAGCCAGCTGCGAGTTAAATAGGACAGAAAGCCATTGCCATCAATAAACAGATTTGAACTTAGACATTTTCTGTATTTGCTTCATTTGTCCTAAAGCATGTATACAATTTAACATCTAAGAAAAGAAAAATCCCAAGCCTAATTCCAGGGTTGTGTTAATTCACATAGTACCTTTGAGTACCATATTTTAAATAAGCAATTAATAAAGTATATATCTTTAGTATTCATTTCCATGCTTATACATTAACTAATTATAATGTACATATTCCTGTTATATTCTTTGTTGGGAGGCTGAGGAGCAAATTAACATTAAAGTGTTCTGAATTTTCTGAATTTCCCTCAGTATCTTTTATATTTTCACTGACTTCAAGCTTACTCTTTAAACTTATTTTTAAACAATTCATCCATGTTACCAGTTGAAAATATAATTTTAAATTATATTAGGTGAATGAAAGATGACATTAAAAATAACTAGATGTAAAGTTTTAGCAGTTTTCTGTCACTAGGAAATTGATTACAGTATGAAGAAAAATTAATTAGTCATCACATTCTTATACAAACAATTGTGTTTAAGTGCAGTAACAAAAGTAGGTTGAATTTAACTTCAAGAATCAAAAGTTTTCTGTAGGGCATGGCCAGAAAGGCGACTGCCCCCTCGCCCATCAGGCACCCCATGTTCATGGGCAACCGGGTGCTAAACCATTTGTAGATGACCTGCTTCTGGGTCGGGGTTTCGTTCGTAGAAGAGCAGCTCCCTCGCTGTGATCTATTGAAAGTCAGCCCTCAACACAAGGGTTTGTAAAAATAAGATAAAAGTAGAATATAAAAAAGAATAAAAAATGAAAAAAAAAGTTTTCTGTAAAATCAAAGTATCACAACCACCATTACTGCACGGCCAGAAGCTGGGTCTGTCTTTGGACTCACCTAGAAATCACATTCCAACCATGGGCCCTGGCGGACTAGACCCAGCTGTCCCAGGCCTGTGACTTGAGCAGGCTCTTTGGCTTCAGTAAGGCCTGCTCAGTTTTCCCTGGATGCAGCATTAACACAATCAAGTTCCTAACAGCATCGCTTTATGTGACAGGGTCATATAATAAAATGGGATTCTGGATGTTTTTCATACACTGGAGAAACAAAATTTTTAGGAGTGCCAAAATTCAAACATTTACACTAAAATCTTTTTGTTAAATTGATCCTTGCTCCAGAAATATGAGTCCAAATTATTCCATGTCTCCATAGACACACACTCCAATTTACAATATAAAACCTCTGGAAGCCCACCAGAGGAACCTGATGCTTCCTTACACTCTCCTCTAACCCATACCTCTTTGGAAGCTGAATTTTTAATCATTTTAAAGCACTTGTAGGCATGCATTCAAACTATTTTCTTGGAAATCTTTCCAAGTAAAATAAATATTTCTTAAGTAGTCAGAAATTTTCTTTGAAGCCTTCAGAATAGTAATCACATATATTCACACTATGCTGACTATCAAAGCCCAAATCAAGGGAATGGTGTTCATAACATGGTTTCAGTCTTAGCATATAGCTGAGTACTAAATTATCAATGCATTTAAACTGACTGTGGGATAGGAATAAAAGCAGATTATTAGTCCTGAAGAAATTGAAAAAAAAGTGAAATCTAGGAAGTTCTACTGCTTAGAGATCACCAGAGTGCCAAACATTTCTCCCTGATAAAACACATCTTAGGTCTCAATATCAATAAAGATACTCAGATGGTTGGGGGAAGAAGGAATAGGTGGCATCCAAAAACAGTGGCTAACACAACAGAGCGAGACTCTGGCTCACCTGACTTATTGCCAAGTTTCACCAAATAAAGAAGCAGGACTCTCTTAAGATCAATGGCTCTTGATCCTTGCTGGATATTAATCACCTGGGTACTTTTTTAAAAATACCAGTGTCTAGAGAAACACCCAAAATTAAGTAAGTAAAAGTCTCTGAGCATCAATATTTTTTAAGAGCTCTTCATGTGACTCTAACATGTAACAAGATTTGACAAGCAATATTCTAGAGTCTGTCTAATTTTAATTGGCATATAAATTACCTAAGGTTGTCGTTAATGCATGGATTCCTATTCAATAGGTCTAGGAATGGGTTTCAGATTCTGTATTTCTAAGCTCAAATGTGATGCTAATATTGCTGGCTCATGACCACACTTTGAACAGCAAAGTATCTAGAACAGTGGATCTCAATCTTGGCTTTGAATCATCTGAGGTACTTTTAAAAATACCTATGCCCCACCCACAAAGATTCTGATCAGTATGGGGTTTGGCCATCAAAATGTTTTTAAAATTCCTGGGTTTTAAAGGTGAGGGCCACTGTTCTAGAAAAACTGGCATAATGCATCCAAATAAGGGTAAAAAAGAATAAAACGACAGAAGCAGAGGGAACAAGCTTATTTTTGTTTGCTTACTAATCACTTTTAAGATAATATGAATATATTTCCTCCAATATTAGAAGAGAATGAAAACTCAAAGTAACCATGAAAGCTAATTCCAACAGATATTCCATTCTTAGAGTTTATGAGGGAGCCTTTCCTAACTACACAGACGGAGCTGGAGAAAGAGAAATCTACCCAGCTTTGTCTTTATCATACTCCCAGACCCCACTTCATGAAACAAAAAGCCCTAAAAATGTGGGAGACACTTTCGTACCTCCACTCTCTGCCCACTAATTCAGAGATGACCATCCTTCCAACATGCTAGTGTAGGAGACTCAGAGTATTTTTCTTTATATGTTCCCCACTATCAATCAATCTACCTCTGACATAAGTACAATATATCTGGGGAATTTTAATGCCCATAACTGTACACAACAATGGAGACAAACAGCACACTGAGGGCACTGTCTCCGTAAGCACTCTTAGGATAAAGCTGGACATATATAGTATGGATATCTTTGCCAAGTAAAAAATCTGGGAGCCTGTAAAAACACTACAAATCAATAGAAAGTCAAATAATCTTGATGGCCCCAAAGAAGATCATACCCCTGAAAATTATCTGCTTCCTGTGGTGGATTCATTTCAATATTTGGCAAAACTAATACAATATTGTAAAGTTTAAAAATAAAATAAAATTAAAAAAAAAAAAAGGGCAGAATCAAAAGAAAATGTCCAGAAATAACGGAGACCATCAAAGGACTAAAAACAGGCTCTCAAGCAAGAAAAGTGTTAGTTGTTCAGTGGTGTTTCATGCTTTGCAACCCCATGGACTGTAGCCTGTCAGGCTCCTCTGTCCATGGGATTCTCCAGGCAGGAATACTGGAGTGGGGACTTCCCTGATGGTCCAGTGGTTAAGAATACACCTGCCAACTCTGCTGGGACACGGGTTAGATCCCTGGTCCAGGAAGATTCCACATGCTGCAGAGCGATTAAGCCTGTGAGCCACAGCGAAGAGTAGTCCTCACTGACTCGATTAGAGAAAGGCCACAAAGCAAGGAAGACCCAGTACTGCCAAAACTAAAATAATTAAAAAAAAAAAAAAAAGAATACTGCTATGGGTTGCCATTCCCTTATCCAGGGGGATCTTCCCAATCCAAGGATCAAACCTGGGTTTCCTGCATTCCAGGCAGATGCTTTATTATCTGAGCCACCGGGGAAGCTCATCAAGCAGGAAAACCAAAATCTAGGAAAGGACAGGAGGAAATGTAAAGAAAAATCACATGAGATAAGAAATTAACTCAAGAAAACCAAAACTACAACAGCAAAATCAAAACCCCTAATAGAAGTAGTAAAATGTAGAACTGATACTGCAGATAATCAAACGAATAATGAGAGACTAACTTCAAGCTACAAAAAAAGGACAAAGAGCAGATATCATAAATCCAAGATGCAGATGTAATCCAAGGTGCAGATGTATTAATAATTGACAAAGAAGAGACCAAAGTAAGTGGAACAAAATCAGAAAAGACAAGAAAATGTTCTCTAAATGGAATACATCAGTGTGTGCAGACTGTAAAGGCGTTTTAATATATTCACCATTAGGCCTATCTTAGCAAGTTTTCTTAAATAAGAGAATGCAAAAAAAACAACCCCAAAAACTGTCTATAAGCATTCAAGCTTAAAATAAATAAATTTAAAAAATGAAAAAATATAGAGACTAAAAACTTCTCTGCAACACTTAGCAAAACTAGGTATTGAATAAAGCAATGCCTATAAAGTATTAAAAGTAAAATTGTTACCCTAAACTTAATATGCAAACTTAACCTCATATTTGAATACAATCTGACGGGGGAATGTGGGTTTGAGGAAGTTGGAAGGATAGATGACAAGAATAATCCAGTTGAGAAGAAGAAATCAACTAGATTATAAATTGTGTAAATTTCCAGGTGGGAGGGAATAGGAAATAAACATAATTGAAAACTCCCTTATTGTTAAAGTGGAAAAAACATAGTTGCAGATATAGGTGTATGTTTATGTCTATATGGGAGGGAAGGTGAGTGAATTCTTTCTAGTGACATATTTTCCTTTTGAAGTAGAAAGCGGCTGCTAAGTGACTATGAAAAAAGAGGTGTTAGAGAAGGAAGGAGATTGAAAAATAATTATTACAAAAATTGAAAAAATGCAATAGAATTGGGAGAAAGTGTTGAAGGTTCACGGTTACTAACATTTTTTTTTTTTTTTTTTTTTTGGCACACCTGTGCTGACCATGGATCAAACCCAGCTTGGCAGTGAAAGCGCTGAGTTCTAACCACTGGGCCACTGGGGAATTCCCACTTGAGTAATGAATTTAAATTGCTACAATCTGCCTGTTGAATGACTACAACTTGCAGAGCATGCCTATCAGGGGAAGTAGGCACATGGAGGAACCCCAACATAAATATGGTTTAGAGGTGAAGGTATGGATAAAACTAAAACAGGGAACCTAAGGTAATTTAGAATATTAGCAAAAGTACTACTAAAATTGGCCATGAAATCAGAGTAGGATAAGGAAATAAATGTAACATGGATAAAAAAAAAAGGAGAGAGGCCAAGTAGTTGAACAAGCAAATGAGAGAAGCTGTGGTCAGAGAGCAAAATGAATGCATTAGTGACTTCAGAGGAGGCATGACTACAGGTGAGTAAGTGAACAAGGCTCAGTGAAAGAGGTCATAGGAAATGGGACGGTCAGACAACTGAAAGTCAAGTTCTTAATTATGTCATATACACAGACTCTCATGGCACTCAGGAATTGTTAGTAACTTCCATATCAATGTGCTTTGATATTCTGTATACAGTTGACCCATGAACAATGTGAGAATCAGGGGAACTGACCTTCCTCCCAGTTGAAAATTCATATATAATTTATGGTCACTCATATCTGGTTCCATATCCATGGATTCAATCAACCACGAACAACGTAGTGCTGTGGTATTTACTATTGAAAAAAAAATTCATGTACAAGTAGACACTCCAACTTCAAATCTGTATTGTTCAAAGGTCAACTGTATACTTTCAAAAGAATAACACTTAAAATAGTAGAAATTTCACATCTTAAGAGTGAAATTTGAAGAGCATCAGCAGTAGTTTAAATGGGAACTTGATAAAGACATTTCTGTCTGGATTTTCAAACAATTTAGAGCAAGCACTATTATTTTAAATAATTAATGGACGAAAACTTACTGTACTGACTTCTCATGATGTGAGTGGAATCTTAAATTCTAAGGTTAATATTTGGATGACAGACAGTAGGCTTCTTAAGTATCAGTCATTGTTGTTAGAAGGACCAGTAACTAAGCTTCAAGTTTGTGGAAATTTAAATCCTGCCACTTTCCTTCCTGAGAAGGAAAATGAAACACCTGATCACGATTGTTCTCAATTCCTAACTTTGAACTATGCAGCTCAGGAGGATCTAAAGGATACCCCATTAGACAATCCTGACATGGAAATATTTACAGATGGCAGTTCTTTTGTTTGGGATGGAAAGCGTAAAGCAGGTTATGCCGTGGTGACTGCTGAACAGGTTTTGGAAGCAAAATCTCTCCCCCAGGGAACCAGTGCTCAGTTAGCGGAGCTTGTGGCTCTGACCCGAGCTCTAGAGTTAAGCAAAGGGCAGCGGATGGGCCTGATAATCTACGTGAGTCTACTTCTGCTGACTCCAAAAATCCTGAGTCTGCCATTGGATCCTCAAGACAATGTCTTCCTGTCCTGGGCTCACTCCTATGCTACATTCCACAATCGGTCTAACTGCTGGGTCTGCAGAGCGCTCCCCTCTTCGTCAGTGGAAGGCTTCCCGTGGTGGACATCCCCACTTCAAGGAAAAGACTTTCTCCAAGTCTGTGAATACCTTCGACAACAATCACATGCGATGCCTCTTCTTCATCTGATGACATCTACCAACCCTAAAATGGACTGCTGCAACACTTTGTACTTTAACTATGGACATAATGTGACTTTTAATTTCGATTTTAACTTGTTTTAATGACTATGTTGCCTGCATCTGTAATTGCATAACTGGATTTGTTTCTAGCCGCATGAAAGCTTTTAAGTTGCAAATGGTTGCTCAAACTCCTGCTACTGCTGTAGCTTCCTCCAGCTACTATTTGGGGCCCCTGGATCAGATATCCTCAATATGAGGATTAGGAGAATATGTTGCCTCACCAATTTAGGGACAACGCCCCTTGTCAGCTTGGAAGCAGTTATGGAACAAAAACGACGCCCCTTTTCCCTAGGCAACATAATTCTCCTAAAAGAAAAGGGGGGAATGAGAGAGTCAGTTCCTAGGCAGGTTGATAGGGAGTCTAGGGGTCCCCAAGGAGAGAGGGGTCTGGAATTCACAAGGAGGAAGAAAGGACAAACTTTTTTTCTTTCTCCACATTCCTTAGGATTATATAACAATAATGTATCCTGCCTAAGGACAGTCTTTGGATTCAACCTTCTGTTATCTTAAAATGTAAATTATGGGAGTAGGTCTGATGAGGTCTTTACAGCCTCCAGACATTCTTTGGATTATATAACCTCATTGTTAACACTAGCAAGCAGGTACTCTTTCTGCCCCCTTCTGATGCCTATGTCAGAAGCTTTCTCTAGCTCCTTTATACTTTAATAAAACTTTATTACACACACACACAAAAGAATTAATACAATAAATTCTACTACTTAAGTATATTTCCTCAATCACAAATCTAAGCTAATTCTCACCTGCACAAAACAGATGCACAAGAGAAAAAGATTTAACATTCTCTCTCCCACGTTTCCTCAAACTGCCCAACATCTTTTATAAAGGTATAAACAATTTTATGAGTATGAAGCATTACTGCTCATTATGGATTGTCTAAACAAGTATAATATTACAATGATAAATTTAATTAAAACAAAGAGGAAGATTCTTACCAAAGGAAGGTGACTCCCTTCCATCCTCTAGTCCTGAATCTCTCTCTCTATCTCTCTTTCTGTGTTTATGACCACGATGCCTGTGACGTCGATGGCTTTTTCTTCCTCCCAGGGGCACATGAACTCCAATAAATAGTGTCCGATGACCTGTATAAGAAGTAAATACACAAATTAAACTTTGAATTATTCCAAGGCACAGAAGATGATTATTTACTTGTTATTGGAAACCCAATACAATTCAATCCATTAAATGGTTCTTGAGTATTTATGATGTGATAAGCTTGCAGCTTAGCACTGTACTTTGGTACATATGTCTATCAAACATCTACAATACTAAGTATTTGGTTATACAGTATTTTATAACCACCATTATTTTATTAACTATCACAACAATCCTGTGTGTCTATTCTGCATAATTTATATTTTTTTCATTAAAAATTTTTTGTTCTATTTTCTCCCTGCACTTAACCAACCAGTTATTTTACCAGTTCACTTCCCTTCACAGTTAAGTGTGTAAAACAATCATTATCTCTAATTAAAACAGATTTCACCAAGATCCTAGTAATGTCAAATCCTGTGGAATTTTTAGGCTCTACTGTTTCTATCTGTGGCATTTGATACTATTGACCATTCTCTTCTCTATGATTTAACTTTCTCTAGGTCATCCTCCTCCTTTATTTTTCTTTTTTTGCTCAAATTAGTTTCCTTTTCTGGCTCTCTTTCTATTTATTCATTCAAGATTGGGATCCCCAGGATTTGACACCAATTCTCTCTTACACTGTAGACTTACATAACCATCTATTAGACATATTCACCTAGACATCCTGCCCATAGGCATGTTAAATTCCATGGGACTCATCCTTTACTTTGTCTCCCAAGTATCATCTATCCAGTACATGCAAGATCTGTCCAGTCATCTCAAAGCACATCCAATTTGTAACCAGGTCCTCTTTTACATCTCATTAATTCATTCTCTCTTCAATATCTCTGGTGTCACTGTCTTAATTTGGACCTTCATCTCTCACCAGGACTATTAGAGCATTCTCCATAGCATGTTCTTCTCTAATTCCAATCTTGTCCCATTCTGAATACTGATGCCATTTTTTTCCCAAAATGCAAATCTGACGACATTACTCCCTGTTTTAGACTCATTGATTGCTTTCTGTTGCCTAAAGGATAAAGCTTTTAGTAACTATAAAGCCAAACAATAGCTGACATCTGCCTAGTTCTCTAGGCTTCCACTCTGCCACACACACGATAAGGCAGCATGTATCCTTTCATTCCTAAATTGCCAGGTGTTCCCAAGTCTCTCTTTCACTTAATGTTGGTACTGTTCTTCCGATTGTATGAAATATCTTTGTCTTTCCTGATGAATACCTAACTCAGCTCCCAAGTCTTAGTTCAAGGATTATGCCATGTATGAAACTTTTCATACTCCCTCAGTCTAAATATACATGACCGTTTTTCCCCTTAGGATCCTCTGGTGCTTAATCATATACATCAAAGCACTTGATTGTAGTTGTTTACTTATAAGTAGTTTTCTTATGAATCCTGTCTGGGGAAGGTCCATGTGTCAGTATCTTTGTCACCTGACACAGTGCCTAGCATGTAACAGATGCCTAGCAAATGTTTACTGAAATGAACAACTTATTGAATGGTATCGTGAAGGGTATCAGGGATGCAAATACACATAAGACATTATTTTATTCTTACAAATCAACTGGTTTCAGCCTTCTCCAATTTATATAAAAAACTAGCATTCACAAGTATGGTATATTGCTCTGAATGTATATATTAGAATCAATTTGAAGATGTGAACCCACCCCCTCAAAAAGACATGATTTAATCTATATACTGAAAAAATTAAAAATTTCCAACATCATTATTTTAACAGAAGTGGAACAATCTAAAATACACTCAGAAAAACTTTAAAGAAAAATAACCAGCATTATTTACAATTGCCAAGATATGAAAGCAACCTGTATCCATCAGCAGATGAATGGATAAAGGTGTGATATATATCTGTGTGTGTGTGTGTTCAGTCACTTCAGTCATGTCCAATTCTTTTCAACCCTATGGACTGTAGCCTGCTAGGCTCCTCTGTCCATGGGATTCTCCAAGTAAGAATACTGGAGTGGGTTTCCATGCCCTCCTTCAGGGGATCTTCCCGACTAAGGGATCAAAGACTCCTCTCATGCATCTCCTATATTACAGGTTAATTTCTTATCACTGAGTCATCGGGGAAGCCCTGTGTATTTGTATATATATACACACACACAATTAAATACTACTTAGCCATTAAAAAAAGAATGAAATTTTGCCATTTGCAACAACATGGATGGATCTGGAAGGCATTGTGCTAAGTGAAATAAGTCAGACAGAGAAAGACAAATACTGAAGGATATCTCTTATATGTGGAAACTAAAATACAATAAACTAGTGAATACAATTAAAAAAGATGCAGATTCACAGATATAGAGAACAAACTAGCAGTTATCAATAGTGGGGGGAATATAGAAGAGAGGGAGTGGAAGGTACAAACTATTGGACATAAGATAGGCTAAAAGATGTATAGGACAACACAGGGAATATAGCCAATATTTTTTAATAACTGTAAATGGACTGTAACCTTTAAAACATATAAAAATAAAATTTCAATGAATTAATTAAAAGGAAAATAACAAAAACCTTTTGAGGAAGCACTAGGAAGGAGAACTTACCTTATAAGATAACAGGACATACCACAAAATTAAATATTTAAAATAAGTCACAAACATTGGCATTTAACATTAATAATTTTGAATTACTTGGCCATCACTACATTGTAATCCTCTACACTAGTAAGTTGAAGGCTATTAATCATGGAGAAGGTATAAAGCAACAAAGATTGAGACTTGCATAAAACTAACACTAAAGAGTTACAGAAAAAAATCAAAGACTTAAGAAACAATAAAAAAAATGAAGAGTGAATTTCCAATTGAATTAAACATGGGAGATTAAACACTTGCTTCTTACCACAGGAAAAGCTTCTGGGTGCTAAAAATGTTCTTTCATGATAGAAGTTTTTGCTTTAAAAATATTTGTTAAACTTTCTACATAAGCTTTGTGCACTTCTCCATATGTATGCTTCAGCTCACAATTTTAAAAATTTTAAAAGAAACCAAAGAAAAAGAGTTTTAAGAAGGTGAGAGTTACCACCTTATATGCTATAAAGGAGTCAAGCAAAATTGACTAAAAATTAGCTATTACATTTGGAAATTAATGTTTATCTGTAACTTTCTTGAGAGCAGTTCCAGTGGATAGGGAAATGAATAAAAGTTGTAAGTTTAGACAGTGACTATTTCCTAGAGCTAAGCCTTAAAGGTTGTAAAGGTTTCTGCTGCTGCTGCCAAGTCACTTCAGTCGTGTCCGACTCTGTGCAACCCCATAGACAGCAGCCTACCAGACTCCGCCATCCCTGGGATTCTCCAGGCAAGAACCCTGGAGTTGGTTGCCATTTCCTTCTCCAATGCATGAAAGTGAAAAGTGAAAGTGAAGTCACTCAGTCGTGTCTGACTCTTTGTGATCCCATGGACTGCAGCCTACTAGGCTCCTCCGTCCATGGGATTTTCCAGGCAAGAGTACTGGAGTGGGTTGCCATTGCCTTCTCCTAACAATTGTGAATTAAGAAAGCCATTACCAGACAGTCCATGGGGTCACAAAGAGTTGGACACGACTGAGAAACTAAACTGAACTGAACTGATTACCAGACAGACAAAGATAAGGAGAATCGTGGACCTGACCGGCCAGTCCACAGGGCGTGGTTGAGGGTAATTAATATTGCCTTTGTTTGTAGAATGTGAATATCATGGGCAATTTCCAGAAGTAACATCCTAAGAAGTTGCCAAGTCAAGGCTGAAATAAACAATCTGAAACTATATCCAAATATATCCAGATAAAAAGAGGATGCCAAGACACAGAGCTGACCTAATGTCTTTAGTTCAGAAAAGAAAGAACACTCTGAAGGAATTTCCTGACACAGAATCCTACAGGGCTGGTTAAAAAGAAGACTCATTTGGGGTTTTCACTATTAGTGTAATTGATGGATTATATGGTAAGCTTAGGCTTACCTTCGTTAGAAACTATCAGACTATCTTCCAAAGTAATTGTACCATTTTGCATTCCAATGAGCAAAGAATGAGAGATCCTGTTGCACCACATCCTTGCCAACATTTGATGATGCCAATGCTTTGGATTTTAGCCATTCTAATAGATGTGTGCTGCTGCTACTGCTGCTGATGCTAAGTCGCTTCAGTCGTGTCCGACTCTGTGTGACCCCATAGACAGCAGCCCACCAGGCTCCCCCATCCCTGGGATTCTTCAGGCAAGAACACTGGAGTGGGTTGCCATTTCCTTCTCCAATGCATGAAAGTGAGAAGTGAAAGTGAAGTCGCTCAGTCGTGTCCGACTCTTATCGACCCCATGGACTGCAGCCCACCAGGCTCCTCCATCCATGGGATTTTCCAGGCAAGAGTACTGTAATGGTATCTAATTGCTTTAACTTGCAATTCCTTAATGACATATGATGTTGAGCATCTTTTTATATGCTATTTACCATCTATATATCTTCTCTGCTGAGATTTCTCTCCAGATCCTTTCCTATTTTGTAATTGGGTTATTTTCTTATTGTTGAATTTTAAGAGTTTTTTGTATATTTGGGGTAACAGTCCTTTATCAGTTATCTTCTGCAAGTGTATTCTCCTGTCTGCAGTTGTCTTTGGGGTAAAGTCCTTTATCAGTTATCTTCTGCAAGTGTATTCTCCTGTCTGCAGTTGTCTTTTCAATCCCGTAACAGTGTTTTTAACAGAGTAGGAGCTTTCATTTTAAAGAAGTCTAATCTATCAAAATTTTTTCATGGATTGTGCTTTTTGTTGTTGCATATAAGAAGTCACCTCCAAGCTCAAGGTCACCTAGATTTTCTCCTATGTCATCTTCTAGAAGTTATATAATTTTGTTTTACATTTAGGTAAATGATCCACTTGGTGTTAATTTTTGTGAAAGGTGTAAGGTCTGTATCTAGATCCTAATTTAAGTGCTAATTTACTCACTAGCCATTTGACACTATGAGTTGAAAACTAATGCCCATGTAAAAGGATGCACACAAATTGTTATAGCTGCTTTATTTATAATCATCAAAAACCGGGAAACAACCAAGATGTCCTTTATTAGGTGAATGAATAAACAAACTGTGGTACATCCATGCAATGGAGTATCAACAACAACAAAGACACAGAGGAAACTAAGATTCATATTGCTGAGTGAAAGAAGTCAGTGAAAAAGAAACATACTCTAAGATGCTAACCTGTATATGACATTCTGGAAATGGTAAAACCACAGAGACAGTTAAAAATGTCAGAGATTCCAGGGGTTCAGGGAGCGGGATTAGGGATGAAGAGGTGGAGTATCAGGCATTCTTACAGAAGTGACAGTATCCTGGATGATACTGTAATGATGTACATGTAATATTGTACACTTGCCAAAACCCACAGAAATATACAAAACAAAGAGTAAATCCAAATGTCAACTATGAGGTTTAGTTAATAATAACCTATTGATATTGCTTTATCATTTGTAACAAATGTTGGGGCTTCCCTGGTGGCTCAGACAGTAAAGTGTCTGCCTGCAATGCAGGAGACCCGGGTTCGATTCCTGGGTCGGGAAGATCCCCTGGAGAAGGAAATGGCAATCCACTCCAGCACTCTTGCCTGGAAAATCCCATGGACAGAGGAGCCTGATAGGCTATAGTCCATGGGGTCACAAAGAGTCAGACACAACTGAGCGACTTCACTTTCTAATGCAAAATGTTAATAATAGGAAAACTGTGTGCAGGGGAGAGAAAGAGCATATGGGAACTCTGTATTTTCCATATAATCTCCCCAGACCTTAAACTGCTCTGAAAAGTACAGTCCTTTAATTTTTTAAAAAATTGTGTTCTCACAGTCATATATTTTAGGAAAGTTTGTAAATATAAAACACCTTCATAATGGGGGGGCATTGCATATCTGGAAACATTTTGGGGAAACTAAGAGGAAATAGGGGCTTCCCTGGTGGCTCAGTGCTAAAGAATTCATATGCCAATGCAAGAGGCACAGGTTCAATCCCTAGTAGGGAAGATCCCCAGGAGAAGGATATAGCAACCCACTCCAGTATTCTTGCTTGGAAAATCCCACAGACAGAGGAGCCTGGCAGGCTACAGTCCATGGGGCTACAAAAAGAGCTGGACATGACTTAGCAACTAAACAACAATAACAAGAGGAAATAGAGTTGGAGATACATTTAGGTTGGGTTTAAAGGAACATATTTATGTGATTCACAATCACTTCCAGATATGAGTAAATTATTAGTTAGCTATCCCGACTATCCTAAAGTAGGAATAATTTCCAGTGGCCTATACTCATTGTGCTACATTGTGACACGAATGTTCAGGGCTGAAATGGTGTCATAATATGAAGAGGTATCATAATCTGCCTAGTATTGGAAGCACGTGGGCAGTGGAAAAGAAGCATGGATTCAACTGCATACAGTCAGAGTTAGTCTTTGGAAAATTCTTCCAAATCTTTCAGGTTATATATGCAAGAAGCTTCATAGAAGTTTTAAACTTTAAGACAACCCTGAAAATTTTCATAAAATTGTAAGTTGTAAAGATGAAAGAAATCTTTCTAGACTATCACTAGTAACAATTAAATTTTAATTAATCATAATAAAGACTGATTTAACTTTCCATATTCTCAACAGAAAATAATGTTTTAAAATCTTTGACATTAAAGTTCAAGAATGTTGGAAGAAAAGTATTACAGATGTATGTTGTTGCTGTTGTTCAGTCACTAAGCCATGTCCGACTCTTTGCAACTCCATGAACTATAACACGCCAGGCTTTCCTATCACTCTCTCAGAGTTTGCTCAAACTCATGTCCATTGAGCAGAGGTATGTCAGGCAGTTTTTAAAAATATGCCATTTCTCCAAATGCTATGATTTTGCACTGCTTATCAGTTTCCAAATAAGTGTTTTGATTTTTCTCATTATAAATAAATATTCACCTTTACATGTAATTTGAATTCAAATTCTGAATTCTTTCTCTTAGAGAATCCTCAAAATTGCTTAAGCTTCAGGTCACACAAAGCCTCAATCTGCCCCTAATACAACCTTTATGTGAGCAGCTCCCAATTTTCTATCTCCAGCTCAAACTTCTTTCCCAAACTCCAAACAAACATACCCAACTGCTTACCTGATACCTCCAGTGCATGTCTAAAAGACATCTCAAGATCAACATGTTCACGACTAAACTCCTAATCTATCCCAACACAACTCCCCAAATAAACTGCTCCCCCAAAATCTTGTCTATCTTAGTTGATGACTAAACATTTTTCAAGTTGCTCAGAAGAACAAAAACCTTGGAATCATTTTTGACCTCTCTTCTTAAGCTTACAACCAAATCTATTGGAAAAAATGTTGGGACAACTTTCAAAATATATCCAAAATTTGTCTGCTTATTATTTCATTTCACACCCAACCTGAATTACTGCATTAGCCTCCAGACAGGTCTTCTTGAATCTACCTTTAACCCCTACAATCTGTTCTAAATGCAGCAGCTAATGTAGCCCTCTTAAAAGGCAGGTTAGATTATGTCATTCCTCAGCTAAATCTTCTGCTAACCTGTTTCACTCAGAGAAAAGGCCAAGATTTCTCTAATTCTCTATGAGGCCCTCTGAGATCCGCATGTCCCCTGAGATTTCCCCATTCCTGTCAGCTCTTCCATCGCCTCCCCTGCTGATTTCCCCGTCACTCCACTCCAGCCACACTGGCTTCTTTGGCATCCTCACTGCCACCAGGAACTTTCTATACAAGTTATTTACATAAGCATAATAAATGTTTACTG
The DNA here is from genome assembly GCF_029407905.1 of Bubalus kerabau. Lineage (NCBI taxonomy): Eukaryota > Metazoa > Chordata > Mammalia > Artiodactyla > Bovidae > Bubalus > Bubalus kerabau. The sequence continues at coordinate 88,300,523 of NC_073626.1, forward strand.
TTGAATTTCTAGTTTCTTCTGAAAGTTTTTAAATTTCACAAGAGCAGGGATCTCTAATTTGATCACTGATGTATCCCAAGTATCTAGAATGGTGCTCGATAGTTTCTAATGCTTAAAAAATTTTTATTGCACATATAAATCTTTTCATAGAGATGATATTTTTAGTAAAATACATAGAAAACAGACATAATGATGCATTATGCTACTAAACACACTAAAAAACAAGAATAGAAACAAAGCTAATGGCCACAAATTTCAGTGCAATGATACTGAAATTGCCACAATTCATGGCTATGAAATAGAGAAAATATTATCTGTATGGTTAGAGAATTATACACCAAATAAACTGAAACCTAAGTTAAAGGGTAAACTTTGGAAGTTAAAGATTGCCTAAAAAGATAGACCATTCAGATATGACCTAAATCCAATCCCTTATGATTATACAGTGAAAGTGAGAAATAGATTTAAGGGACTAGATCTGATAGACAGAGTGCCTGATGAACTATGGACTGAGGTTTGTGACATTGTACAGGAGACAGGGATCAAGACCATCCCCATGGAAAAGAAATGCAAAAAAGCAAAATGGCTGTCTGGGGAGGCCTTACAAATAGCTGTGAAAAGAAGAGAACCAAAAAGCAAAGGAGAAAAGGAAAGATATAAGCATCTGAATGCAGAGTTCCAAAGAATAGCAAGAAGAGATAAGAAAGCTTTCCTCAGCGATCAATGCAAAGAAATAGAGGAAAACAATAGAATGGGAAAGACTAGAGATCTCTTGAAGAAAACTAGAGATACCAAGGGAACTTTTCATGCAAAGATGGGCTCGATAAAAGACAGAAATGGTATGGACCTAACAGAAGCAAGAAGATATTAAGAAGATATGGCAAGAATACACAGAAGAACTGTACAAAAAGGATCTTTAAGACCAAGATAATCACGATGGTATGATCACTCACCTAGAGCCAGACATCCTGGAATATGAAGTCAAGTGGGCCTTAGAAAGCATCACTGTGAACAAAGCTAGTGGAGGTGATGGAAATCAGTTGAGCTATTTCAAATCCTGAAAGATGATGCTGTGGAAGTGCTGCACTCAATATGCCAGCAAATTTGGAAAACTCAGCAGTGGCCACAGGACTGGAAAAGGTCAGTTTTCATTTCAATTCCCAAGAAAGGCAATGCCAAAGAATGCTCGAACTACCGCACAATTGCACTCATCTCACATGCTAGGAAAGTAATGCTCAAAATTCTCCAAGCCAGGCTTCAGCAATACGTGAACCGTGAACTTCCAGATGTTCAAGCTGGTTTTAGAAAAGGCGGAGGAACCAGAAATCAAATTGCCAACATCCTCTGGATCATGGAAAAGGCAAGAGAGTTCCAGAAGAACATCTATTTCTGCTTTATTGACTATGCCAAAGCCTTTGATTGTGTGGATCACAATAAACTGTGGAGAATTCTGACAGAGATGGGAATACCAGACCACCTGACCTGCCTCTTGAGAAACCTATGTACAGCTCAGGAAGCAACAGTTAGAACTGGACATGGAACAACAGACTGGTTCCAAATAGGAAAAGGAGTACATCAAGGCTGTATGTTGTCACCCTGCTTATTTAACTTCTATGCAGAATACATCATGAGAAACGCTGGGCTGGAAGAAGCACAAGCTGGAATCAAGATTGCTGGGAGAAATATCAATAACCTCAGATATGCAGATAATACCATTCTTATGGCAGAAAGTGAAGAGGAACTAAAAAGCCTCTTGATGAAAGTGAAAGTTGAGAGTGAAAAAGTTGGCTTAAAGCTCAACATTCAGAAAACCTAGATTATGGCATCTAATTCCATCACTTCATGGCAAATAGATGGGGAAACAGTGGAAACAGTGTCAGACTTTATTTTTGGGGCTCCAAAATCACTGCAGATGGTGACTGCAGCCATGAAATTAAAAGATGCTTACTCCTTGGAAGAAAAGTTATGACCAACCTAGATAGCATATTCAAAAGCAGAGACATTACTTTGCCAACAAAGGTCCGTCTAGTCAAGGCTATGGTTTTTCCAGTGGTCATGCATGGATGTGAGAGTTGGACTGTGAAGAAAGCTGAGCGCCGAAGAATTGATGCTTTTGAACTGTGGTGTTGGAGAAGACTCTTGAGAGTCCCTTGGACTTCGAGGAGATCCAACCAGTCCATTCTAAAGGAGATCAGTCCTGGGTGTTCTTTGGAAGGACTGATGCTGAAGCTGAAACTCCAATACTTTGGCCACCTCATGGCAAGGAGTTGACTCATTGGAAAAGACTCTGATGCTGGGAGGGATTGGGGGCAGGAGGAGAAGGGGACGACAGAGGATGAGATGGCTGGATGGCATCACCGACTTGATGGACATGAGTTTGAGTGAACTCCGGGAGATGGTGATGGACAGGGAGGCCTGGAGTTCTGCATTCATGGGGTCGCAAAGAGTTGGACAGGACTGAGCGATTGAACTGAACTGTAAAAGATAGAGACCTTCAAAGAGATATAGACACTTATCTCCCATATTTATATGTTTAGATTTCAAAAGATAATAAAATCCCAGAGCTACTGGTTTGTATTCCAAAGGGTTTAAACTGGGGACCTTCCCCTTATCTTCTCTGAGATTTGTTTACATAAGGTAGAAAAGATTTATCTGCCTCTCAAGATGGAAAAAGACTGTTGTATAGTAGTTCCTATATAAATTTCCAGATTCATAATTTGGGGCTCCCTTTCTATGCATATTACCATCTGGTTCTCATCTCATTATGCTGAAGGGGAAGAATGGGGTGTGAAGAACAAATGTGGTTACTGCTGTTAAATAATAATAGTCCTCCTTTGATACAGAAATGTTGTGCTTGATTTTAGGATGAATTAAATAATATGTGTATTAAAAATTTATCAATAGATTTAGGAGATTTTCTACAAAAATTATATGAGATAATATAACTGGTATAAAATACTGAACATGTTGCCTATCACCTGGTAGACATGGGTTCGTTCCCTTCCCTCTTCATACTACTCACTCTCAATGGCTTAAAGAAAGAGGAAGACAAATTTTCTGTCTTACTTCATTGTCTTCCAGCTTTTCGATATATTGCCAATTTTTCTAATCCTAACTATATAAAGCCTGGCCTAAGAAATTAGAGAAACACCTTAGAGTCTGTAGAAAAACATATACAAGTAACATTTCCAGGTTAATGTTATCATAAAATTTTCCTACAATATTATATTCAAAATTTAATAGATACCACTTAAGAAGATAAAGAATTCAAGAAACTTAGTGATAAATGACATGGTTCTGAAATGACTTATTAAACATGACTAGACTTATTTTTCAAGATTAGACACAGAACAGTTTTTATTTTATTATAAAGTCCAGAATTTTATTTAAAAAAGGAACTGTTTCAAATGAGCATTTCTTAAATTAATCAAAATGGTCAATAAGAATTAATTTTACATAATGTTAAGAAACCCAATTTAATAAATATTTAAATATGAATATATTTTAAAGAAGTGAGAATGCAACACTGCTATTAAAAGAAATAAGCACTGAACACAAGAATTCATTTGAAATTTACTTGTATGTCAGGTGAGGAAAAATAGTTTTCCCATTAGAAAAACAAAGGGTTCATTAAAGGTAATACTGCTTTCTGAACACAAATCTTGTTAATAAATCCTGGATTTCTGACCCTTATATTGTGGGGAACTATCTTATTGAGCAGGTCCAGAATTATTGTAAATATTTTCATTATGTAAGAAATACCAGTAGTGAAACAACACTTTATGTGTCTGTGGTCATAGTATACTGAGTGTTTACAAAATGCTTTGAGAAAAGAGATGCATTTGGGGATGGAAAGGAATCCTACTACGATTCATAATAATACTAATTAACTACTCTGCTTTATTTAGCTGGCAGGAAAGGGGTCAAGCTATCTGCTCTTGAAGAGAACTGTGTGTTTTTTCCGTGAAATGAAGTCGAATATATAACACAGCTGGTGCATAATTACTGAGTTGCTACAGCCATTTATTTAGACGTGCCAATCATGGGAAAAGGTCAAGTACATTAAGCTGAATAAGCATGTGATCTTTAATTCCATGGATACTCTAACAGAGTCAGAAAACACAACAAGCCATCATTTATCATAACATATCAAAGAGCTGAGATTAGAGCTATAGAGAGCAAGAAAAGAAACCAGGAGGGTGTTGAGTGAGTGTGTGTGTGTGTACATTGCAAAGAGATACTATTAGGCTACTTACTGCACTGTTGTTTCTTGTGCTATTTTGCTGAAAGAATTAAAAAGTCACACCAATGCTGGTCATAGTCACCTGACGCTAGGACCGTATATGTAATGATTACAAAACAAAAGACCACGTGACTGTGACTATTCCATACAGAAAATAAAAATCTTGAAAGTGCTAAAGTTGTTCATCAAAGAAATCACAGTTTGAAGTTTACTAGTTTAGAAGATACTGTGGAATATTTTAAAATATAATATTTCTTATAAGTTTATAATACTATCTCGATTGTATTTATCAAGTTTTTGATAGTTGTTATCAAAACATAACAACTAAATTACTTTGTACCTTGAGATATCAATGTTAGCTTTTATCTTGGAAGATAATAAGCCTCAATATTTTTTGAATAAATGAATGAATCCTAATAACATGTATCTTCTAAGGAAAAAAAAGAGAATTTCTCATCTTGATAGATTGTAAGACAGCTTGATGTTGGATGTTTAGGGTGCTCAAAGGGAATCTAGTCAAAATCAGTCAAGAAACAGGAATAATAAGAAATGCTTATAGGATATGATCCCTGCACTTAAAAAAAAAAAAAAAAGATAGTCATCCAATTGCTCAAAAATCAAATGCCAGAAAAGAAAATAGCAATCAATGAAACAAATAAAAAGTAGGAAAAAAACCTTTATTAAAGCTAATATTCTTGTGTTGTATCAAGCAGTAAATGCTGTAGGAGTTCATAAGAGAGTGAAATCAAAGGTAACCTGAGCTATCAAGGAAAGTTTCATGGAGAAGGACTTGAGTATTAAACTAGGGAATGGGAAATGGAGGAGTGGGAATTCTAGAAAAACAAGATAAATCGCACAAAAATAGAAGAACACTTTAGGGGAATAATGTGAGGTGCATGTTACAGCAGGAGAAAAGTAAGGTGAGATAGAGCATGCATTTTTGTAATTACAAAAGCTTGCAATTTCACTATTATTTTCAAATATTTATGTTTTGCTATTTTATTTTACAAGGAAAAGAGATCAACATATGTTCTGGGATACTTTAAAAAAATGAATGCAAAAGACAAGATTGTGCTCCCCATCTCCTCAACCTCATTTTAACTAAATTATGATTTCTGAACAGCCTTGATGCTTTGCTTCAGGGAAATTGGTAGGATATAAGCAAAAAGGTAAAACTGCAAAAGTTTCCAGATTTAGACTTGTCTTGTATTAATCTGAAAGACATATGCATATGTAGAAAGTGGCTCATTCTAAGAATTGTGGTAATTAAAGACAGAAGGGTTGCCTGGAAAAACTGAAGACTTTGAAGAAAAAAAGATTTCCATGAAGACAGTTGATGTAATTCAAACTGTGAAACTGAAGGAATTAAAAAATTAAAACATCTGAAAGCAAAGAGGGAAAACACTTTTAACATTTCTACACAGAAGTTTACAAATAGGAAATAATGTTGCAGATTTTTTTTTAATGGCAACAATATTTTAGGAGATTCTCCCATCAAATAGTAGAATCTGTTCTTCTAATCTTGAATCCTGGCGTGGCCATGTAACTTATTCTGACTTTTGGGACATTGGCACATGTGATACAAAAAAGAGAAAGCTTTTGTTTTTTTCTCTACTGCTTTCTATAAGAAAGCTTGTGGTTTTTTTCCTTTTATGCCACCATGTAATCATATGTATCAAATCTGTCTAATTTTATCACATACCATTGCCAGTATACATTCTATGCCTGCATGCCTGTGTGGGTGCTGTTGCTTCAGTTGTGTCTGACTCTTTGAGATCCCACAGACTGTAGCCTGCCAGGCTCCTCTGTCCATGGGATTTTCCTGCCAAGAATACTGGAGTGGGTTTCCATGCCCTCCTCTAGGGGATCTTTCCAACCCAGGGATCTAACTCGCATCTCCTGCCTCCCCTGCATTGTAGGTGTACTCTTTACCACTGAGCCACTGGGGAAGCCCATATATTCTATATGCACCTTATATTTCCTTATAACATTTTTCAAAAATTCACTTAAATAATTGTATAATCATGTATATAATGCCTATGATAGGCTCTAGAGGCAGTAATAAGGTCTGTACAATCATGTTCTCATTCCCAGTACCTGGCATATTAAAAGCTCAGTAAGTGTTGAATAAATAAATGACAACAAATCCAAACTCATTTTTATACAATTTTATGCTGAAGTAGGCTAGAAATTTTAAAAACTAGCTCAGAGGAGAGGTAACTTTGAGGAAGATGGGATATGTATTGCTAAGTGAAATATAGATAGCATGCCTTGTGAAGGGAGGCACAAGCACAGAGAGGGTCCAGAGACATGTAACTTGTTTTTATCAGGAAGTAAACAGAATTTTTATTTCTTTAAATATTCATTGCTTAATGAACACTTTATTCATTAAATGCTTTATTCATTGCTCACAAAGAAACATATACCTATACTACATATAGAAACCACACTTCTCTTTTTAAAAATTTTATGGGATATATTAGATGAAGCCCATGACTTCACCACATATAACCTGACAGCAATGGTGTGCTGAAACTGGCTTATATCAATTTGCCAGAACTAGTTGGGCATGTCTCTTCCTAACTCTGTATTCAGTGAAAACATTTCAATGATGTGAAAGCAGCCATGAAAAATGGAAAATGCTATAAATTGAGGCTATGGAGGCAACCAAGAGAAGAGGAGGAGGGAGGGTTATCAAAACACCGCTGCTTGGTACCTAGTGGGAACATAAAGATGGAACTTCCTTTTTTTAACTTGCTGACAACTGTCTATACCCAGATGTGATCTGATCAATTTACCTTAATAAGGCTGGCTTCATTTTCTAGAAAGATCCACTTGTATAGTTTTGTAATTATGTGTATAACAAGTACCCAATTCTAAGTAAAGAGAATAAAAAAATTATTGGGGCAATACAAAAGCATAGAGCTAAGATGATGGTGAAAGTGATGTTAGGGGGCATCTGTTTTCATCCTCTCATTTATATAGGATCATTAGAGCATTTTAGGAAGAAGGGAAACTGCACCCAAATCCTTTTGCTTTGAGATGTAAAGTCATTAAATCATTTCTGAAGGAATATGGTACCCTAAATGAAGACAAGCAGGAATGCATGGAGGCCTTCCACTTCCATTCTCTGTTGAAAGGAAACTCCATAGATGGGAGGAGAGTTTGGACCCTTTTCCAGACTCAACAGCAGCCACCAGATTACTCTGTGTGTGTGTGTGTGTGTGTGTGTGTGTGTGTGTGTGTGTGTGTGTGTGTATTGATGGTTTTAGGTCCATCATGTGAATGATGCTAAACACCTTTCTAACAAAGTCACTTAGGTACTAGAGAGCCTACTCTGAGTGCGGAAAACTTGAAGTATACACTCAAGTCTCAAGGCTGATTTTGGTACGCACATATGTGGAGGAGGAAGTTGTGTAGCTGACTGAATTAACCTGTACAGATAAACCAGGAAGGATCAACAACTTTGGTGGACAGGGCCTTGTTCCAAATAATAGTGAGTAGTCACAAACTCCAGTGCATCTTGCATCATCCCAACTCCCTGGATGCCAGCAGATTTCTACTTGGTAGTAGAAGATACTGAGACTAATAGGTTAAGTTTTCTAGAGTTAAACAGTTGTTGAGATCAACCATGAGGGAGATATCTAGTTTATAATGTCCATATTTTATCTCTTTTTTCACTGCTATATTACTACTACCCAAGTCAGGTCCAACTCTTCTGTGACTGCATGGACTGTAGCCCACCGGACTCTTCTGTCCATGGGATTTCCCAGGCAAGAATACTGGAATGGGTTGCTGTTTCCTTCTCCAGGGGATCTTCCTGACACAGGGATCAAACCTGCGACTCCTGTGTTGGCAGGCAGACTCTTTACCACTGAGCCAGCACTTAATAATAGGCATTAAGTAGAACTGGAGGAATGAATGAATTAGTGAATCTGAAGTTCCATTAATTCTCACTGAGGGTGGCAACTGGTTAGAGATATTAAGGACTGATTAAACCATTTAGTCTAAGTAACCCTATGGAACTTGGAAGGAGAACCCCAGGAGAAATGCCTTACTTTTGGAATATCCTGACAGGTTGTACCTCTGAGCTATTATATTATCAATGCTAACCAAATATGACCTAATTTTATATCTCAAAATAATAAAGCCAGATATACCCTTTCCATAAAAAATTTATATTTGATGATATTTTGCCACATCTTTTCTACTTCAAATTTCTTTCTTTCTCAAGAAAGGTAAAGAATAATTTTTCATGGTTTTCAAGAAGCATGAATCATTAATAGGACATTTTTTAAACCCTTCATTTACACAGAGGGCTTCCCTGATAGCTCTTGGTAAAGAATCCTCCTGCAATGCAGGAGACAACAGTTTGATTCCTGGGTCAGGAAGAGCTTCTGGAGAGGGGATAAGCTATGCACTCCAGTATTCCTAGGCTTCCCTTGTGGCTCAGCTGGTAAAGAATCCGGCTGCAATGCAGGAGACCTGGGTTGGGAAGATTGCCTGGAGAAGGGAAAGGCTACCCACTCCTGTATACTGGCCTGGAGAATTCTATGGACTGTATAGTCTATGATGTCGCAAAAAGTCGGACATGACTGAGTGACTTTCACTTTCACTCACTTATACAGAGCAAGCAGTCCTTTTCAAATTCAAAACTAATGAACTTTTCTTGTCAGAGAACTGAAAACTTCAAAGTATCAGTTAACAAGAAATTTAAATTTTAAAGCATACTCTAGAAATTCATTTAAAGATCATAGAATTTAGAGCTGCAAAATTTAGAGAGCACCTGACTGATTCTCTCATTTTCATGAGAGAAATAAACAGATATAAATGTGAAATAAACAGAAGTTGAAGAATTTAACTCAACACTGCTAAAACTAAGCATTTCTAAGTAATTGTATCCAATAGGGAAATTTTAAAAACTTAAGTTTTTTTCCTCATGCAAAACCCTACTATTTCCATGTAACATAAAACAATGATACAGTTCATCTTTCATGTAACAGTCTTTCAAATACTCAGTTATTTAGCAGTTACGTTCTAAGTATTCCCTTAGCATTTTCCTCAACTAATATTTGTATAAGATGACCTCTACTTTGGAAACATTCATCTTTGTCAGTGCCTACTTTAGGCATATTCACTGTATGAAGGTCCGTATGATGCACATGGAACACTTTGGATACATCCATACAGACTCCTATAGCTCTCATAGGTGGAAATAACATTCCAAGAAGTGAAAAACATTCCAAGAAGTGAATCATACAGAGATAGAATAAAGAAGAAAAAAATCAAGGAGAGATATATAGAGAGTAACCAACAGTTGAAAGATAGATGAGAATAGACAAAGCTTTGATGAAATGGATGGAACCTCTCACACTATGTCAGTGGGAGGGTAAAACATAGATCAAAAATTTTAAACTCTATAACCTTTTGAGTCAGTGACCCTTCTGAGAATTACATCAGAAAAGTCAAGTGCACAAAAAAAATATATATATATAATAATTCACTGAAACTTTGTTTAAAAGAGATAAATGAGAAATAAAACATCCATTGATAAGGCATTGGTATAAAGCATGATATAATCATGCAATGAAATACAAAGTATGATTAAATGGGCAATATCAATATTAACATGGAATGATGCTGATTTTTGTAATGAAGAGAGTAGTTTAAAAGATTATGAATTATACTATAATTCACTTAAATGTAATTTAGCTATCTAAAGAGCCTCTTGATGAAAGTGAAAGAGGAGAGTGAAAAAATTGACTTAAAGCTCAACATTCAGAAAACTAAGATCACGGCATCTGGTCCCATCACTTCACGGCAAATAGATGAGGAAACAGTGGAAACAGTGTCAGACTTTATTTTTCTGGGCTCCAAAATCACTGCAGATGGTGACTGCCACCATGAAAATAAAAGACGTTTACTCCTTGGAAGGAAAGTTATGATCAACCTAGACAGCACATTAAAAAGCAGAGACATTACTTTATCAACAAAGGTCTGTCTAGTCAAGGCTATGGTTTTTCCAGTAGTCATATATGGATGTGAGAGTTGAGCTATAAAGAAAGCTGAGCACAGAAGAACTGATGCTTCTGAACTCTGGTGCTGGAGAATACTTTTTTTTTTAAGGTTTACTTTATTTATTGAAGTGTAGTTGATTTACAAAATTATATTTGTTTCACATGGACAGCATTTTTATAGGTGACTCTATTTAAAGCAACTATATAGTAATGGCCATGCTTATTTTTTTTATAACAAAAGTATTTTTATTTATTTTTTTACTTTACAATATTGTATTGGTTTTGCCATACATCAACATGAATCCACCACGGGTGTACATGTGTTCCCCATCCTGAACCCCCCTCCCACCTCGCTCCCCGTACCATCGCTCTGGGTCATCCCAGTGCACCAGCCCCAAGCATCCTGTATCATGCATTGAACCTGGACTGGCAATTCGTTTCTTATATGATATTATACATGTTTCAATGCCATTCTCCCAAATCATCCCACCCTTGCCCTCTCCCACAGAGTCCAAAAGACTGTTCTATACATCTGTGTCTATTTTGCTGTCTTGCATACAGTGTTATCGTTACCATCTTTCTAAATTCCATATATATGTGTTAGTATACTGTATTGGTGTTTTTCTTTCTGGCTTATTTCACTCTGTATAATAGGCTCCAGTTTCATCCACCTCATTAGAACTGATTCAAATGTGTTCTTTTTAATGGCTGAGTAGTACTCCATTGTGTATACGTACCACAGCTTTCTTATCCATTCATCTGCTGATGGACATCTAGGTTGCTTCCATGTCCTGGCTATTATAAACAGTGCTGCGATGAACATTGGGGTACATGTGTCTCTTTCAATTCTGGTTTCCTCGGTGTGTATGCCCAACAGTGGGATTGCTGGGTCATAAGGCTGTTCTATTTCCAGTTTTTTAAGCTCCACACTGTTCTCCATAGTGGCTATACTAGTTTGCATTCCCACCAACAGTGTAAGAGGGTTCCCTTTTCTCCACACCCTCTCCAGCATTTATTGCTTGTACACTTTAGGATCGCAGCCATTCTGACTGGCATGAAATGGTACCACATAGTGGTTTTGATTTGCATTTCTCTGATAATGAGTGATGTTGAGCATCTTTTCATGTGTTTGTTAGCCATCTGTATGTCTTCTTTGGAGAAATGTCTATTTAGTTCTTTGGCCCATTTTTTGATTGGGTCATTTATTTTTCTGGAATTGAGCTGTAGGAGTTGCTTGTATATTTTTGAGATTAGTTGTTCGTCAGTTGCTTCATTTGCTATTATTTTCTCCCATTCCGAAGGCTGTCTTTTCACCTTGCTTAGAGTTTCCTTTGTTGTGCAGAAGCTTTTAATTAGGTCCCATTTGTTTATTTTTGCTTTCATTTCCAATATTTTGGGAGGTGGGTCATGTCGGAGAGTGTTTTGCCTATGTTCTCCTCTAGGAGTTTTATAGTTTCTGGTCTTATGTTTAGATCTTTAATCCATTTTGAGTTTATTTTTGTGTATGGTGTTAGAAAGTGCTCAAGTTTCATTCTTTTATAAGTGGTTGACCAGTTTTCCCAGCACCACTTGTTAAAGAGATTGTCTTTAATCCATTGTATATTCTTGCCTCCTTTGTCAAAGATAAGGTGTCCATATGTGCATGGATTTATCTCTGGGCTTTCTATTTTGTTCCATTGATCTATATTTCTGTCTTTGTGCCAGTACCATACTGTCTTGATGACTGTGGCTTTGTAGTAGAGCCTGAAGTCAGGCAGGTTGATTCCAACAGTTCCATTCTTCTTTCTCAAGATTGCTTTGGCTATTCGAGGTTTTTTGTATTTCCATACAAATTGTGAAACTATTTGTTCTAGTTCTGTGAAAAACACTATTGGTAGCTTGATAGGGATTGCATTGAATCTATAGATTGCTTTGGGTATACTCATTTTCACTCTATTGATTATTCTGACCCATGAACACGGTATATTTCCCCATCTATTAGTGTCCTCTTTGATTTCTTTCACCAGTGTTTTATAGTTTCTACATATAGGTCTTTAGTTTCTTTAGGTAGATATATTCTTAAGTATTTTATTCTTTTTGTTGCAATGGTGAATGGATTTTTTCCCTTAATTTCTTTCTATTTTGTCATTATTAGTGTATAGGAATGCAAGGGATTTCTGTGTGTTGACTTTATATCCTGCAACTTTACTATATTCATTGATTAGCTCTAGTAATTTTCTGGTGGAGTCTTTAGGGCTTTCTATGTAGAGGATCATGTCATCTGCAAACAGTGAGAGTTTTGCTTCTTCTTTTCCAATTTGGATTCCTTTTATTTCTTTTTCTGCTCTGATTGCTGTGGCCAAAACTTCCAAAACTACGTTGAATAGTAGTGGTGAAAGTGGGCACCCTTGTCTTGTTCCTGACTGTAGAGAATGCTTTCAGTTTTTTGAGGATAATGTTTGCTGTGGGTTTGTCATATATAGCTCTTATTATGTTGAGGCATGTTCCTTCTATTCCTGCTTTCTGGAGAGTTTTTATCATAAATGGATGTTGAATTTTGTCAAAGGCTTTCTCTGCATCTATTGAGATAATCATATGGCTTTTAGTTTTCAATTTGTTAATGTGGTGTATTACATTGATTGATTTGCAGATAGTGAAGAATCCTTGCATCCCTGGGATAAAGCCCACTTGGTCATGGTGTATGATCTTTTTAAAATGTTGTTGGATTCTGATTGCTAGAATTTTGTTTAGGATTTTTGCATCTATGTTCATCAGTGATATTGGCCTGTAGTTTTCTTTTTTTGTGGCATCTTTGTCAGGTTTTGGTATTAGGGTGATGGTGGGCTCATAGAATGAGTTTGGAAGTGTACCTTTGGAGAAGACTCTTGAGAGTCTCTTGGACTACAAGGAGATCCAACCAGTCCATCCTAAAGGAAATCAGTCCTGGGTGTTCATTGGAAGGACTGATGTTGAAGCTGAAACTCCAACACTTTGGCCACCTGATGCGAAGAGCTGACTCATTTGAAAAGACCCTGATGCTGGGAAAGATTGAGGATAGGAGGAGAAGGGGACGACAGAGGATGAGATGGTTGGATGGCATCACTGACTCGATGGACATGGATTTGGGTGAACTCCAGAAGCTGGTGATGGACAGGGAGGCCCTGCATGCTGTGGTTCATGGGGTCACAAAGAGTCGGACACGACTGAGCGACTGAACTGAACTGAACTGATGTCTGTTTATGTACATAATTAAATTGTATTCTGTTTATAATATTAATTCTGTTCAAAAATAATAATTTTTGTTCCTAAGTGGTGAGTTTGGGGGGTTATTGTTTTGTTTGCCTTCTTTATACTTTTTTTGTTTTAAAATATTGTTTTAATAACTTTTAAAACAATAAAAACTATTTTAATTTTGGGAATAAACATAGAAATCTCTAGTTGACTAAGAGAGGCCAGTGGATAAACAGGAAAAATACTAAGGAAGACTTCTCTGAGAAGCCACAGGAAGGGAGATGAGAAAAGAGAAGGAAGATCTAAAAACAAAGGTATAGTCAAAAGTTTTACAAGCAACTGAGATTTCAAAAGGACTGACAAGAGGGAACCACTGTAGTTGGCAATTAAGAGCACCTTTTTAATAGACAGAATGCATATTAATAAACCTTAAGAGAAAATCAAAGTGAGATAGCATGAGATAAGCAATCATTATTTCAACTTAGCAAACATGACTTTCATGTTCTGATCAGTACTACTATCATTTGCATTACAGTATCAAAAAATGCTTTCCCATTATATTGTCATCCTATTAAATAATAGCAATTTATTATTATAAGAAAAAATTGAGTTATGCAAAGGAAAAAATAGGTATAATTCTAAATAATTTAGCTAGATATTATAAATCCTTTTGGTAATAAGACTGTAATATGTTATTCACAAATGCTCCAAAGGTAATTTAGAAGCAGCTTTGAAAAGTCAAAAGGAATATTAATAGTTAAGGACATTATGTATAATCTTAAAGTCATTATATATAATATACAATGTATAATACATAATGAAATATTATTCAGCCTTAAAAAAGAATGAAGTTTTGCCATTTGTAGCAACATGGATTCATGAACCTAGAAAGCATTATGCTTAGTGAAAGAAATCAGAAAAAGACAATACTTTATGTTATCATTTATATGTGGAATCTAAAAAGTAAGATGAATGTATATAACAAAACAGAACAGATTCACAGACACAGAGGATAAAGTAGTTGTCACTATCAGGGAGAGGGAAGGGGGAGCCGCAAGCTAGGGGTAGAGGATTAAGAGATACAAACTGCTATGTATACAGTAGATAAATAACACAGCTATATTGTACAGCATAGGAATTATAGCATCCATCTTGTAATAATGTTAAATGGAGTATAATCTATAAAAATATTGGCTATGCTATAATCTGAAGTAAATACAATATTGTAAATCAACTAAACTTCAATAAAAAGGATATTCATAATATTCCTGGTGCAGAGACAAGATAAAAACTAAATTTATCAGCAGAAAATCAAATTTTTATTTTCTTTTAATCATGCTTTCAATTGTTTTGATTTTGTGTATTATCTTCCCAACTAAAGCTCTCAGTTGGGATAGAGATGATAGAGGAGTAGAGATGGTAGAGAAATAAAGAAACGATAGTTATCTTCATGATGCTTTCAGCAGTCCTGACAAACTAAGGGTAATAGGGATGACCAGGTAGGTTAGGAAAGAGGAATGATAGAATGGGGTATTGTCACCAGAAGAAAATATAAAAGAGCATTCCAAAAAGCAACCTCAGAATACCGCTACACAAAATGGAATTAATTCTATTAAGGTTCCAGTGATACTATTAATAGCACTGATAAAAGTATCAGTTCAGTCCAGTCCCTCAGTCATGTCTGTTTCTTTGCAACACCATGGACTGCAGCACGCCAGGCTTCCCTGTCCATCACCAACTCCCGGAGCTTACTCAAACTCATGTCCACCGAGTAGGTGATGCCATCCAACCATCTCATCCTCTGTTGTCCTCTTCTCCTCCTACCCTCAATCCCTCCCAGCATCAGGGTCTTTTCCAATGAGTCATTCTTCACATCAGGTGGCCAAAGTATTGGAGTTTCAGCTTCAGCATCAGTCCTTCCAATGAACCCTGGTCTCCTTTAGGATGGACTGGCTGGATCTCCTTTGCAGTCCAAGGGGCTCTCAAGAGTCTTCTCCAACACCATAGTTCAAAAGCATCAATTATTTGGCATTCACCTTTCTTTATAGTCCAACTCTAGCATCTATACATGACTACTGCAAAAACCATAGCTTTGACTAGATGGACCGTTGATGGTGAAGTAATTTAATATGCTGTCTAGGTTTGTCATAGCTTTCTTTTTTCTTTTTCTTTTAATTAATTTCTTTTAATTGGAGGCTAATTACTTTACAATATTGTAGTGGTTTTTGTCATACATTGACATGAATCAGCCATGGGTGTACATGTGTTCCCCATCCTGAACCCCCCCTCCCACCTCCCTCTCCATCCCATCCCTCAGAGTCATCCCAGTGTACCAGCGCTGAGCACCCTGTCTCATGCATCAAACCTGAACTGGCGATCTGTTTCATATATGATAATATACATGTTTCAATGTGTCATAGCTGTTCTTCCAAGGAGCAAGCATCTTTTAATTTCATGGCTGCAGTCACCATCTGCAGTGATTTGGGGGCCCAAGAAAATAAGATATAAAATAAAAGTATAAATGTGTATAAAATTATAAAATGTGTGATAAAAGTATGCTGCTGTTAAGTCGCTTCAGTCGTGTCCGACTCTGTGCGACCCCATAGATGGCAGCCCACCAGGCCCCGCCGTCCCTGGGATTCTCCAGGCAACAACACTGGAGTAGGTTGCCATTTCCTCCTCCAATGCATGAAAGTGGAAAGTGAAAGTGAAGTTGCTCAGTCGTGTCCAACTCTTAGCGACCCCATGGACTGCCGCCTACCAGGGTCCTCCGTCCATGGGATTTTCCAGGCAAGAGTACTGGAGTGGGGTGCCATTGCCTTCTCCGGTGATAAAAGTATAGATGTGTAGAATACAGAAAGGGATTTCCAGGTGGGGCTAGTGGTAAAGAACCCACCTGCCAATCCAGGAGACATAAGAGATATGGGTTCAATCTCTGAGTTGAAAGAGTCCCTGGAGGAGGGCATGGCAACCCACTATAGTGTTCTTGCCTGAAGAATCCCATGGAAAAAGGAGCCTGGCAGGCTAAAGTTCATAGGGTCACAAAGAGTTGGACATGACTAAAGTTACTTGGGAAAGGAATACCACAAGGTTGTATATTGTCACTCTATTTAAGTTACATGCAGAGTACGTCATGCAAACTGCCAGGCTGGATCCATTGGCGGGCTCCAATGGATCACAAACTAGACTCAAGATTGCTGGGAGAATATCAACAACCTCAGGTATGCAGATGATACCCCTCTAATGGCAGAAAGTAAAAAGGAACTAAAGAGCCTCTTGATGAGGGTGAAAGAGGAGAGTGAAAAAACTGGCTTAAAATTCAACATTCAAAAATTGAAGATCATGGCATCAGGTCCCATCGCTTCATGGCAAATGGATGGGGAAAAAGTGGAAGCAATGATCGATTTTATTTTCTTGGGCCCCTAAATCACTGCAGATGGTGACTGCAGCCATGAAATTAAAAGATGTTTGCTCCTTTGAAGGAAAGCTAAGATAAACCTAGACAGCATATTAAAAATCAAAGACATCACTTTGCTGACAAGGTCCGTATAGTCAAAGGTATGGTTTTTCCAGTAGTCTTGTACCTATGTGAGAGTTGGACTAAAGAAAGCTGAGCGCTGAAGAACCGATGCTTTCAAAATGTGGTGCTGGAGAAGACTCTTGAGAGTCCCTTGGACTGCAAGATCAAACCAGTCAATCCTAAAGGAAATCAACCCTGAATATTCATTGGAAGGATAGATGCTGAAGCTGAAGCTCCAGTACTTTTGCCACCTGAAGCAAATAGCCGGCTCATTGGAAAAGACCCTGATGCTGGGAAAGATTGAGGGCAAAAGGAGAAGAGGGCAGTAAGAGGATGAGATGGTTAGATAGCCTCACAGACCCAGTGGACATAAATCTGAACAAACTCCAGGAGATAGTGAAGCACAGGGAATTCTGGAGTGCTGGGGTCATAAAGAGTTGTACACAAATTAGCAACTGAACAACAACAAAAAAATCCAGAAATTTAAGAACATCACCTCTTTCAATTACTATTTAACACTTACTATCATCAGTATTTATTGCAATTGATATTTTAAATGTAAACATTTATGTGCAAGGTGGCCACTGTAATTTTTCCCAAGGAAGTTTAGAGCTCAAGTGCCCTTTTGATAGCACCAGTATGTAAACCACCTTGGAAAATAAAGAGCATAAAGCAGAAGTTTTGCTCACAGCTTGTACACCATTAGCACTCAATTAATATTGGTGAATGATGATGACTTCACAAGGGAAGTCCAAATTGATTGGTAGCCCACCTGTGCTTCAATTGTGAGGGGATAACCTGTGGAGGTTCCGATCACATTCAGCTAACGAGTTTTAAAGTAGGATAGCTCTAGAGGGAAGCTAGTAGAAATAGAGATTGAAGAATTTAATCAAGAAGTAGACTAAATTGATTCCTTCACAATGTCACTTTCAGAATACTACTCCCACACTATTAAACTATATAACAAAATAATCAACTCATTTAAGTCTCAGATGTCTGGAAAACTCAAAAGTATAGTGTTAATATAAACATATTAAGAAGCTTTAGTCATTTGTGGTTTGTCTTCAAAGTATTAAATATTTTTGAAGAAAAATATAGAAGGATTAAAGGAATAAATTCTTTGCTGCAAAATACCCTATTTTAATATTTATAGGATTATATTTAAGGTAATGAAAAGGGATTTCTTTTCATCTATTATATCACTAAAATAGTAAATGACTGAAATTTTTACATATACACACACAAATATACAGTTCTCCTTATTCACAAAGTATATGTCTTAGGTCACATTACATAGCAAATACTTCAAATCTGTACTGTGCCTTTGATAAGTAGAGAATAGGTAGTAAATAGAGACAGATTTATAAGGAATAATGAGGGAGATTAAGAATATATGCTCCTATTCTAAAATCAGCTGCCTAAAAACTGACATTGTAAACTAGGGATGGAAAAAATACAACAAGGACTCCTAAATTATGAAACCACAAATTTGCTGGATTTCTTAGTCACATATACACATTAGAATATTTGTTACTATTACTATCCTCATGCAAGGACATACTTGCAAATGATATAACTATTTGCAAATGATCTGATAAGCCATGACCAAATCTAGAAAAATAGATGTTTAAAATTTACAATATACTCCAAAAACAGACTATAAATAACTACCAAGCTACCACTCCAAATAGAAAAAATATCACAAATAAATTTATATATCAAAATAAAGATGTGGGTCACACACAAAATTCATGTGGAACAATTAATATGAAGAAATATGGAACATGATGTATAGCTCACCTGGGAGTTAATTTTAGGAATAAAAGTAATTCCATTATTAGACTGTTTAAAAACAAACATTCTCTTATTTAGTTTTTATTTTTAGGATACCCAGGAGAAAAATAAAACAATTCATTGTGAAATGTACATAGATGGCCAAGATAGTCAATTAGGAAATAAAATTTACTACTGGCTATTTTTTTTTTTTCTGGTATCTTCACTATTAGACTATCTGCCCAATTCCCATCCTCAAATATCTAAAGTGTTTGGCAGGCAGAATGTACAATTTTGAATGGATCCTATGTAGTTAATTAACTTCACTAATTATTACCAATGGACCAAATACCAGTAGAATTTCTCCATCCAGTGACATAGAACCTGTATCACAATATTAAATTGCACAAAAGCTAGAAACCAAAAATAGCAGGAAAAATGGATCTTTCTTTTTCAAATAAAAGACATTTGAAAACTAAACAATAAGATTATTCTTTCTGTGGTACAGCAGAGACAAGAATTTAAATAAGAGAACATGAAGTTACATTAAAAATTGTCTCCAATGGGATAGAGCTCTTCCTTTTGTGTAAATGAATCGGTCTAATGGGAATTTACTAGTTTTAAATTTTTTCAAATTTTTGCAAAATTATTTGGAAAGCTATTGAAATGCAGGTACTATAAAATTCTTTATTGCTTCATTGGATAATCTCAACTTTTTAAAAATAGTTATGACTGAGTAAATATGCCCCAGTCTTCCAGTTAATACACATGTTGCCCCATTCAGTCACCTAAAAAACAAGTCTCCACATTATGTTTATATCTAGGTGTTAAAAGCCCAGATCCTTGAGTGTCTGAATCCCTGCTCTTACACTTGCTAGTCAGGGCCTGGGCAGCCCAATCCTTTGGGCTTTGGTTTCTTTATCCATAAAATTGAGATGATAATAGCACTTACCACACTGAGTAACTTTAAAAAATTAATTCATTCTTCATTATTTGACTTACCTTATGCAAATATTTAAATTCATTTCCAGTCACTCCTTACCTCCATGTACACAATTCCAGTGTGTTAGCCACACCATATTTGCCATTCCCAGAATATGATAAATCCTTCCTTCTTTGTCCTCAGAACTCTCATTCATCCTTCTAAGCCCATCTCAATCTCTCTGAAGGCAACTTTTGTTTCTCTCACCAGAATTCATTTTTGCCTTCTGACGGCAATTTTTGGAGATTAAAAAATCAGAAAGAAAAATATGTAAGCCTAATTTTTGGATTTTTCTTTATTTTTTTAAATTATTTTTTAGTTTGGTTGAAAAATATCATATCATAATCATAGGATCAGCAATTATCTTCTGTTTTTACTGAAAAATACTTTTGACATTATAATAATTATGGTCAGAAAAGCATTTTAGTTATCTTAAGAGCACAGGAATGCATTAGGTGAAATGAAGAAAGTGGGAAGGTATTATCACTGATAAAATTATGTTGCATGACAGCTTTGCACTACATATTTTACTTATATTTTCTCTGGACTTTGGGTCCACAATATTTTGAATGGTCCCAAAAGAAGTAAACTCGTAAACATAATTTTTTGTCTAAAATAAAGTGAGCAAAAGAATATCAAGATATAGGAATAATTTATTAAATCCATGACTTAAAAGTATTTTGCTCTCTGCTAAAAGCTACATAAAATATACAAATTGTCTTTTTAATTTAATCTGTAGGCCAAGATTTAAATATTAGCTTAACTTTTCCATTAAAGTTTAAAATTTATGAATTCCTGAATATCTAATTAAGATGTAACTAGTTTTATTTATCTTGGTACAGTACATAATCAGAACCTCCTGTATTTACATGTTAAATGTTTGAAAGGTAATTAAATATTTGATGAGTGTTAACTATGCATCTAATTATACTACATAAACTTGACTTCTTACATGTTTAGTGACATATTATTGAATTACATATAAATGAGATTCAATGCAACACATTTTTTAGTATCTATTGAGTATAAGAAAAAGTACTGGATAGATACCATGATATAATGCAAATAACAGGTAAAACAAAGATTTGTTCCTGGACAAGCTTGTAATCAAATAAGAATGATAAGAAATATATACATAATAATAATATATGAAATGATGTAAATTCAGAAAGAGTTATCTGAAGGAGGAAGATAATTATTCTGCCAGGAGGGATCAAGTAACACTAATGGATGGGTAGAATGAAAATTCTATTCTTTGTGGAGAAAATGAGAAGGCACCAGTTTGGTATTGTTGTTTAGTCACGAAGTCGTGTCTGACTCTTTGCAACTCCACAGACTGTAGCCCGCCAGGCTTCTCTGTCCATGGGATTTCTGTTTAGGCAAGAATACTGAAGTGGGTTGCCATTTCTCTCTCCAGGGCTCTTCCCAACCCAGGATCTAATCTGCACCTCCAGCACTGCAGGTGGATTCTTTACCACTGAGCCACCTGGCAAGTTCCCAATTTGTGTGCCTAGTTGCTCAGTCGTGTACGACTCTTTGCAACCCTGTGGACTGGGGCCCACCAGGCTCCTCTGTCCATGGGGATTTTCCAGGCAAGAATACTGCAGTGGGTTTCCATGCCCTCCTCCAGGGGATCTTCCCAACCCAGGGATCAAACCCAGGTCTCCTGCACTGCGGGTGGATTCTTTACCACTGAGCCACCTGGGAAGCCCCCAGTTTGGTATGGAACAACTAAAAGGTTTTGAACACAAAGTTTCTAATAATATTCTTAAGGTTTTACTGCCTCCTATATGTTCTCAAGCTGTAGAAAATAGCAGGTATTATTTTAGAAATATGTGCTAAAAACACAGAAAACAAATTGTATCTCACTCACTAAAGAATTTATTTATATATATCAATGATTTTGGGTAAAGTT
The DNA here is from genome assembly GCF_029407905.1 of Bubalus kerabau. Taxonomy (NCBI): domain Eukaryota; kingdom Metazoa; phylum Chordata; class Mammalia; order Artiodactyla; family Bovidae; genus Bubalus; species Bubalus kerabau. Next base: position 88,322,183 of record NC_073626.1, read on the forward strand.
TAACCTGTGAGGAGGGATGCAAGCTGTAACAAGTATAAGGTTAGGCAACAAAGGAATATGAAGGATAAAAGGGCAAGCATTCTATGCCATATACAGAAACTAACTCAAAATGAATCAAAGACCTAAAGGTAAGACCCAAAACTGAAGTAAACATAGGAAAAAGCTTTATGACATTGGACTTGGCAAGTATTTCCTGAAAATAACACCAAAAACATAGGCAACAAAAGCAAAACTAGACAAATTGGACTACATCAAAACATTAAAATTTTATGTGTACCAAAGGACACAGTCAACAGAGCTAAGGGGCAATCTACTAGACAGGAGAAAATATTTACAAATCATGTATCAACAACAACATTAAAAATACAAATAATGCACAAAAGACTTGAATAGACACTTCTCCAAAGGTGACACACAAACGGCCAACAAGCATATGAGAGATGCTTCATACCACTAATTATTAGGAAAATGCAAATGAAAACCACAATGAGAAAGCACCTCACATGCATTAGGATGGCTACTATCAAGAAAACTTGGAAAACTGCAAGTATTAGTGAGGAGGTTAAAAAAAAATGGAACCCTTGTGCAGTTTGGTGGGAATGTAAAATTGTGCATAAACTATGAAAAACAATATGACAATTCCTCTAAAAATTAAAAACAGAATGACCCTTGTTGTTGTTGTTCAGCCTCTAAATTGTAATGACTCTTTGCAACCCCTAGGACCACTGTACACCAGGCTTCTCTGTCCTCCACTACCTCCAGAGTTCGCTCAGATTCATGTCCATTGAGTTGGTGATACTATCTAACCATCTCATTCTCTGCCACCCACTTCTCCTTTTGCCTTCAATCTTTCACAGCATCAAAATCTTTTCCAATAAGTCAGTTCTTTGCATCAGGTAGCCAAAGTATCAGAGTTTTTCCAATGGATATTCAGGATTAAATATTCAGGACATTCCAATGGATATTTTTCCAATGGATATTCCTTTAGGATTGACCCTAGGATCCAGCAAGTCCACGTAGGGGTATATACTCAAAAGAATTGAAAGCAGGGTCCCAAAGAAATATCTGCATATTCATGTTTATAACAGCACTACTCACAACAGCAAAGAGATGAAAGCAATTATGTCCATAAACAGATGAATGGATAAATAGAATGTAGTATATACATACAATGGATATTACTCAGTCTTCATAAGGAAAGTAAGTCTAACACATGCTACAACATGGATAAACCTTCAAGACATTATGCTAAGTGAAATAAATCAGTCAAAAAAGACAAATACTCATGATTTCACTTACATGAGGTGTACAGGGTAGCCAAATTCATAGAAACAGAAGGTTGAATGGTGGTTGCCAGGGGAGAAGGAAATGGGGAGTTGTTGCTTTACAGAATTTCACTTTTGAGGATGTAAAAGTTCTGGAGATGGCTTATACAACCTTGTGAATAGGTTTAACAACACTGAACTGTACACTTAGAATTGGTTATGATGATAAATTTTATGTTATGCTTTTTTACCACAAAGAACTTCTACTTCATTTCAAATAAGTATCTATTGGTATATTTTATTCATGTTACTAAAGAAGCTCTTAAAAAGTGGTGCTCCCCTCTTTTCCTTTAATTACACAAAAGGAGAAACTACCACACTACCTCCATTACCCTCAAAAATGCCACCTTTCTGTCTGGGGCTCTCATCTTGCCCATGTTATAACATATTATGCAACCAGTTGATTTTTTCTGAACCATGATAGCTGCTTCATTGCCCTGCACTACTTTCTGATGCAGGGTAATCAATTGGGAATCACTAACAGATTTGTTTATTCTTTGCATGCATCACAACAGAATCCTCTACAGCATCCTCAAATGCTGGAATATTTATCTACTCACTATGATCTGGGAGCAAAACAAATACTTATAAAACCAACATAAATAAGGTTTTCCTCATTTTTTAAAATTCTATAATATAATATTATGTTTGCATTCTGTGATGTTATTTTCAATCACCAGTGACTTGGTCACAATTATTCACTTCTGGGATTAAAATTCCCACTATAGACATCAGCAAATGAAACAAATATGATTTATCCAATTGTGTTTTTTCTATCAGAAATCTCTTTTATTTATTTATTTTTTTAATTTTATTTTATTTTTTAAACTTTACATAATTGTATTAGTTTTGCCAAATATCAAAATGAATCCACCACAGGTATACATGTGTTCTCTCTTTTAAAGCATTGTGCACAGTTATGTGCATTTCCTAATCATTCCCAGTAAAAGGAAATGTATGTAATATATGTTAACACAATAATTAAAATGACCTTATAAATCTTATTTTAGCATTATGTATTTTCCATTCAAAGGGACCATTTACCATTTTACATTAGCTATTTATAAATTTCCTTCTCCAGGGGATCCTTCCTGACCCAGGGATCGAACCCAGGTCTCCCACATTGCAGGCAGATGCTTTACTGTCTGAGCTACCAAGGAAGCCCCATTTATAAATTACTAACTGTTAACTTGCATTTATCTGTGTGTGGATTATCAATCATAATCTTTAAACTCAAGATGATTTTTCCCTGGAATGGAGTATATTCTTACACTAAATTCTTGTTTTGTTAGGTTTTCTTGTGTGAGTTAGTGAACATAAGCATAGTTTAAGTCATGGTACAACATAAGTAGGACAGTAAATATACTGCTGAGAAAAAAGCAACAGCATTTCAAATCTAAAGAAAAATTACCTTTATATTACTCATTACTGGGTTAGATTTTTCAACTTTCTGCTTATTTCAGTTTATATAATAAATATGGATAGCATGCAAATTACTGAGCTCACCCAGTAAGTATAAACTTTCTAGACCTTGGGGGTTTTCTGTGAATCAAGCAAATGTCAGGCATAGAGTAGGTATAGTTTGAAAGTTGTCTCTAGATAGTATATTACCTCTTCTCTTACTTAATTGTTGTAGCTAAAGGTAAGACACAAGAATATTTAATTTAACTGTAATTTAAGTGGCTACATTACAATTCTTAAGGGGAATAAACACTTTAGACTGCAGTAGATTATTAGGAGCTATCTCCAATTCATTTTACTTCAGATAATTTGGGTATCACTTTTCAACAAAGAAATGAAAAATACTATATACCTTGTATCCCACTAGTAATAATCATTGTCTGTTTCACCCCCTTCATTGGCTCAACCTAAAACTATACACTTTACTACAAGGTCAAAGCTAAAATACAGGTCTCTTGATTTTCCTTCTAGCCCTCTGTTTGCTAAACACCCAGCTGCTTGATAAATGGAAGGCCAAGGAATTTTGAGTGCTATTAATTCCAAGATTTTGGAAGTACAGCTGCATTTGAAAGTCTGTAGAAATTGCACCATAGTAACCTATTTTCTTCCCTAATTTTCTCATTAAATTTTCTTAATATAAAAAATATCAACTAATGGTGTGCACACATAAATTGTGGTATAATAAAAATTGCCAAAGAATGCTCAAACAACCACACAATTGCACTCATCTCACACGCTAGCAAAGTAATGCTCAAAATTCTCCAAGCCAGGCTTCAAAGTACGTGAAACGTGAACTTCCAGATATTCAAGCTGCATTTAGAAAAGGCAGAGGAACCAGAGATCAAATTGCCAACATCCGCTGGATCATCGAAAAAGCGAGAGAGTTCCAGAAAAACATCTATTTCTGTTTTATTGACTATGCCAAAGCCTTTGACTGTGTGGATCACAATAAACTGTGGAGAATTCTGAAAGAGATGGGAATACAGGACCACCTGACCTGCCTCTTGAGAAATCTGTATGCAGGTCAGGAAGCAACAGTTAGAACTGGACACGGAACAACAGACTGGTTCCAAATCAGGAAAGGAGTACGTCAAGGCTGTACATTGTCACCCTGCTTATTTAACTTATATGCAGAGTACATCATGAGAAACATTGGGCTGGATGAAGCACAAGCTAGAATCAAGACTGCTGGGAGAAATAGCAATAAGCTCAGATATGCAGATGACACCACCCTTATGGTAGAAAGAAGAAGAACTAAAGAGCCTCTTGATGAAAGTGAAAGAGGAGAGTGGAAAAGTTGGCTTAAAACTCAACATTCAGAAAACTAAGATCATGGCATCTGGTCCCATCACTTCATGGCAAATAGGTGGGAAACAGTGGAAACAGTGACAGACTATTTTGGGGGGCTCCAAAATCACTGCAAATGGTGACTGCAGCCATGAAATTAAAAGACGTTTGCTCCTTGGAAGAAAATCTATGACCAATCGAGATAGCATATTAAAAAGCAGAGACATTACTTTGCCAACAAAGGTCCATCTAGTCAAGGCTATGGTTTTTCCAATAGTTATGTATGGATGTGAGAGTTGGACTATAAAGAAAGCTGAGCGCCGAAGAATTGATGCTTTTGAACTGTGGTGTTGGAAAAGACTCTTGAGAGTCCCTTGGATGGCAAGGAGATACAACCAGTCCATCCTAAAGAAAATGAACCCTGAATATTCACTGGAAGAACTGATGCTGAGTCTGAAACTCCAATACTTTGGCCACATGATGCGAAGAGCTGACTCATTGGAAAAGACCCTGATGCTGGGAAAGATTGAAGGCAGGAGGAGAAGGGGACGACAGAGGATGAGATGGCTGGATGGCATTACCAACTCAATAGATATGAGTTTGAGTAAGCTCTGGGAGCTGGTGATGGACAGGGAAGCCTGGAGTGCTGCAGTCCATGGGGTTGCAAAGAGTCAGATATGACTGAGTGACTGAACTGAACTGAAAAATTGCCAACACTTATGTAACTCTTGCACCGGGTACTATTCTAAGTATTTTTCCCTTATTTCTCACAAGAACTTTAGGAAACACATTCCATTGTTATCTTTATTTTAACAACAGAGAAAAAAACTGAGAAAGTGAAAGTGAAGTCTCTCAGTCATTTCCGACTCTTTGCCAGGCTCCTCCCTCCATTAAATTTTCCAGGCTAGGGTCCTGGAGTGGGTTGCCCCTTCCTTCTCCAGGGGCTCTTCCTGATTCAGGGATTGAACTCAGGTTTCCTGCATTGCAGGTAGATGCTTTACCATCTGAGCCACTAGAGGAGCCACAGAGAAGCTAACTAATTAACTAGCTAAAGGTTCTGTACCACATAAGGGACAGAGCTGATATTTAAACCCAGGATATTCTAGTTCAGAATCTCCCTGTTGAATTATCTAGTCACACAAATGATGCCTTGAGCCCTCTCTCACAGATATCGCAATAAAACTAGAACACCAATAGTCCTTAACTCCCAGTGACAGTCTACTCTGACAACACAGACTGAGATGCCTCTCCTGTCCTCCTCTGTCACATAGCCCCCACCCAAGATGCTAGTCTGTCATAAATTTTTTTCTTTTCATTTCCCAATTAATTTTAACTCCTTGAAGCAAGGGTTACTGAAAGACTGGCACACAATACAGTATAGGAACACAGGAGAGGTTCAGTAAAGGTCTGTTGAATGAATTAATGCTCTCATTGTTTGCAGGACTGCCTCCTGGCTCTCCAGACTACACCAAAACAGTCATATCCAGGTCCCACCACCACCACTACTCTGATTTCAACTTTTGCAGTTCTCCACATTACTAAAACTTCACATCTCTTTGAAATACCAATAGGTATCCCCTTCCCCCCAAAAGTCTTACCTTCTAAATCTTCTTTCTCAAAGTGTGTTTTGAGAATAGAACGAGTTCCACCTCTATCCACAACTGCTTCTTCATCATTTCTCTGGAAGAGAGAGAAAGAAGACTAAATGATAGTACTATATATTCTCTTAATTTCAGAAAATAAATTTTAATGTGACATGATAATTTAGAGGTCTAATTCAGTAACATAAACCTATTTGCACATGACTATTCTGTTTGATTATCAAGTGTTAGTTTACAAAAGAAAAGACTAAGAATTATTTGACCACACATTCAGAGAAGGAATGTCACTTGATTTTCCATGAAATTGAGAGCAGTCAAACATTCTAGTTGGTATCATTTTTGTTAGTGAGATGAAAAACAGAAAACAAAGAGTTATCCTGTCAATTTAGTAATATCCATTTTTATCTCTGATAAAGAATTCTTGCTAACAAGATGACACTTTGAACTGTACAAAAGCAATGTGAAAATCATTAATATTAACACCACTAGTTCTATGGCAGGGACAAATAATTCCATTGCAGTTATAAACATGGTTGAGGAGAACTAACCTCTTGAAAGCAATTAGTAGCAATTACTAAATAAAGTACAACTCTAGTGACTTTGCTTCAGTATAATGCATTTTATTCAAACTAAACTGTAAATTACAATCATATGCATTAACCTTCATTCAGTTTCTCTAAATTTTTTTACCTATTTAGAAGAACTGGACATAGGCTCTGTATTTTGAACACTATACACATACTCAAAACAGTAGACTCAGTGATTAGGTATTCAGTAAAATAATGGGGGAGATGTGAGTATATTGCAGTTTGACCATGTAGGAATGGACAAAATACTGAATGAAGAGAAATACAGATTATTTACAACTTGTATCTGATGGTGAACATCTATGTAAAAACTACCTTAAAAGTGAACAATGGGCACAAAAGGAGAAATGAAAGGTAGAATAAATTTGAATGAATGTTTCAAGATCTATGTCTAAGCTTATTCAAGTTTATAACTATTAGAAAAGTAAAATATTTTTGTTTCTTCTTTGAAAGTCTTTTAATTCCTGATCATAATCTTAATAAAGATTTGTCCTCCGTGTTCAGCAAATCAGTACCTTCAGCTGTAGGATTATAGACATGGGAAAAGTGAAAGTGTTAGTCACTCAGTCATGTCTGACTCTGCAACCCCTTGGACTATAGCCCACCAGGCTCCTCTGTCCATAGGATTCTCCAGGCAAGAATACTGGTGGGTTGCCATTCTCTTCTCCAGGGGATCTTCCTGACCCAGGGACTGAACCCAGGTCTCCTGAATTGCACACAGATTCTTTACCATCTGAACCACCAGGGAAATCCAAATTATAGACATATTTCAATCTAAAAAGATCAGCTCTCAGATGCTTCAAACGCAGCAAAATATGTAGCAGAAGGACATGCTTTATACCCTGTTGTCTTTCTGACAACTTGTGCTGACACAAGGCAGGGTAAAGTCTTTGAAATTAGAATTAAAGAAACTTACAATATAATGAGAGAAAAAATTAAAATGAAGATAGATTTCAGAACCCATTGCTCTTCTGTTTGGCAAGGTTTAAGAAAATCTGTTGGTTTAAGCAATAACAGCAATAGCCAAAGTCGAGACATATCATTTTCCTGAACCAAATAAATGCAAGCTTCAGCCTATTTTGAATCTGCTCTTGATACATTTACAAATGAAATTTATCCTCTGTGCAAGACATTTTCAAATATATGTCACATTGGAACACAACTCTGCCCTCTGGGGTGTTGTTAGGAAGAATGCCAAAAGCTAAGTCATGCATCCTCGTTCAAAGGTCAGAAAGAGCACTGTTCCACTATAACTCAAAATGGCAGTCTCTGAAAACAACTGCAAAATGGAAAGCTTTATATAGAATATATGAAGATGTTTTTCCCCATCATAAATATTTGATTTTGATTTCAAAGATCTGAAGCAATTCTCAACTTATACAAAATGTTTTTTCCCCTTATTTATATAAAGCTTGTATACTCTCTGTATACAAAATTTAATTCTCTTGAATAGCTAATGCTAAGATACTGAGATAAAATAAAATTCTGAATCAGAAGTAGAAGTAGAATCTAAATAGGAAATAGCTGATTGATTAAATACTATGCAGGTTACAAACAGAAGTGACCTAATTTTAATTTTTCTTTAAAAGAAAAAGAACTAGAAGCTAGAATATGAATATAACTCAATGTAAGTGACTCATTTTGTAGTTTCACATTATCCTCTTTATTTTTTAATTTAAATTTATTTATTTTAATTAGATGCTAATTACTTTACAATATTGTATTGGTTTATATTCCCTAGTTGTTCCACATTTGCAGCTAAAAATTCCAAAGATATAGATTAATGCTAATACATATACTGAAATTCCTCAACTTTCGCTATAGCTCAAAAGATTGCTTTGATATTATTCAAGACTTTTAGCAGAGTAGTCCCCTTCCCCCATATGACCAGGAGCAGGTAAACATGAGGTGTGATATAGGGAAATGCAGAGCAACATATGGCACTGGGTCCAGTCTATGTGCTAATCCCAAATAGAGCAATAAGTAAAATTTTTACTTCATCTTGAACTGCCATTATCTTTAGAATGGGTGAAAAATCACATATATATATGTGTGCCCTAATTTCCATATGTATTAATATTTACTCATCGAGGAGCAAATTTTAGCACTACGTTAGAGAGACAGCACATAAATATATTATGTGTTGCCTTTCAATACAATTCACCTTTTCTATACTGTTGGGTAAACACTTTTAAGATGGTTGAGTCCAGAAAATAGAGTTTTAATTGGGCAGGGGAACATAGCCCATAGTGAAAAATATATATCCCAACACAGTCACATATTCATATACATGTAATCAAAAGTTTCACAAACTAGCATGGATTCTTACTACAAACAATGTACTCTGATATTTTCTGTTCAAGGGTATACTACTTCATTCAGAAGTCCTAGTCACTACCCATTACATTTATGTAAGGACTGAAAAATGGCTTGTGACCTAAAATTTGAAAAGCATCGGTATAGACTATGACCCTGGGACAGACTAACTCATTCACACAGAAATTTCTTCTAGAATTGTTTATAAATATCATCAGCTTTAAGAGTATGCAAAAAACACCTTTTTCTGATTTACCATGGCTCTTGAGCACAGTCATCAGTGAAATAAACTTTTCTGGTTTTACAAGCTAAAATCTAACAGCAATCCCCTGGACAGGAAAATTGAAACTTTTTCATGTCCTTTTGATAATTCTCATCTCATTTGAAAATGGATTAATAGAGGAGGAAGCAGTTCCTTTTCAATTCGGAACTTTTTCTTCCTTATAACTATTTACCATATTTTTAAAAAGGTAACCACTTTTTCTGCCTTTTAAAAAAATATCAGATATTAGGATATTATGGCATCCTATATATTCTCCACTAATCCTTACAGATCCACTTTCCACTCTTATTCACCATGCTCTGTTTCTTTACAGACTGCATTACTAGGATCCCTTGACTTTTAGCTTCCTATAATGACAGAGCACTATAGACTGGGACCAGAGAAACACAGCCCCTGTTGGACCACAGTTTGGCAATGACTGTGATCCATTATCAAAGAACAAAGCTCTTGTCATGTGACTTATACAGCTATAGATCTCACTGGTTTGCATTAACTACTTCCTTGCTCCTTTAGGCCTAGGAGTAGTAACAGTTTCCAGATGTTACACATTTCTAGAATTTGATTAAGGATTACCCTTTATCCTGCCTACACTTTTTAAAAAAAATTATTAGAGTATAGTTGGTTTACAATGCTGTATTAGTTTTGGGCATACAGCAAAGTGAATCAGTTATACATATATGTAGTCTTTTTAGATTCTTTTCCTATATCAGTTCAGTTCAGTCACTCAGTCATGTCTGACTCTTTGCGACCCCATGAACCGCAGCACGCCAGGCCTCCCTGTCCATCACCAACTTCCGGAGTCCACCCAAACCCATGTCCATCGAGTCCGTGATACCATCCAACCATCTCATCCTCTGTCGTCCCCTTCTCCTCCTGCCCTCAATCTTTCCCAGCATAAGGGTCTTTTCCAATGAGTCAACTTTTTGCATCATGTGGCCAAAGGACTGGAGTTTTCAGCTTCAACATCAGTCCTTCCAATGAACACCCAGGACTGGTCTACCTTAGAATGGACTGGTTGGATCTCCTTGCAGTCCAAGGGACTCTCAAGAATCTTATCCAACAGCACAGTTCAAAAGCATCAATTCTTTTGCACTCAGCTTCCTTTATAGTCCAACTCTCATATTCATACATGACCACTGGAAAAACCATAGGTCTGACTAGATGGACCTTTGTTGACAAAGTGATGTCTCTGCTTTTTAATATTCTGTCTAGGTTGGTCATAATTTTCCTTCCAAGGAGTAAGCATCTTTTAATTTCATGGCTGCAATCACCATCTGCAGTGATTTTGGAGCCCCCAAAAATAAAGTCAGCCACTATTTCCACTGTTTCCCCATCTATTTGCCATGAATTGATGGGACCAGATGCCATGATCTTAGTTTTTTGAATGCAGAGCTTTAAGCCAACTTTTTCACTCTCCTCTTTCACTTTCATCAAGAGGCTCTTTAGTTCTTCTTCACTTTCTTCCATAAGGGTGGTGTCATCTGCATATCTGAGGTTATTGATATTTCTCCCAGCAATCTTGATTCCAGCTTGTGCTTCTTCCAGCCCAGCGTTTCTCATGATGTACTCTGCATAGAAGTTAAATAAGTAGGGTGACAATATACAGCCTTGATGTACTCCTTTTCCTATTTGGAACCAGTCTGTTGTTCCATGTCCAGTTCTAACTGTTGCTTCCTGACCTGCATACAGGTTTCTCTAGAGGCAGGTCAGGTGGTCTGGTATTCACATCTCTTGAAGAATTTTTCCACAGTTTATTGTGATCCACACAGTCAAAGGCTTTGGCATAGTCAATAAAGCAGAAATAGATGATTTTCTGGAACTCTCTTGCTTTTTCGATAATCCAATGGATGTTGGTAATTTGATCTCTGGTTCCTCTGCCTTTTCTAAATCCAGCTTGAACATCTGGAAGTTCACGATTCACATATTATTGAAGCCTGTC